>NC_139044.1:89755869-90398369 GCF_965140915.1 Aythya marila
TGGGGATTATAAATAATGAAAACTTAATGAGTACATATTTAATGCTTTTAGTTGCTGTGTTGCTGTTTTTAATAGAAACTGAACCCAGCATTTAACTGCCATTTGACTTAGCCTGGACCTATTCCAACACACAACCAGGAAAAGAATGTTTTTTTTTCTCATCAACTTTCCAAAGATTGTTTTTGTTTTGTTCTCATTTTTTTTTTGTAATTGTTAAGTGGAAATGAATCAGTTAGAAGGCTTTGGCTTAAGACAGCGCAAAACCACCAGGGAAATTCATGGATACCAGAGAAGCCTCTTGATCTGTATAATACATTCAATAAGACTGTGACTCTCAAGGGGGGGCTTAAGGTCCTTGTCTTTAGCTTTGCGCCTGTGATGCCTTTTGGACTAGCAGCATGTGTTGCAGAAGCTTCTGAAATCATGAGGGACAGAAGAGGATTCTTCATAAAAGATTAGCAGAGAATCATTTGATTCTAGTCTGTAAATCTGATAATATCTAAGAGTTCCTGATCTTACATATATATTTTAATAGGGGATGAAGAAGACTATACCTGTTCTGTGTATTTGTTTTTTAATCCAAAAATGGATAAGTCAAAAAAAAATCTGAAGTGTGAGACTTATATGCTCTAACAAACCCTTGAAATAATTTTTATAAAATACACTGTGAAGCAGAGTTTTATCTTAAAGGCTGTGGGAGATTCTAATTCTTGCATAAGTGTACTTTAATCCAGAACTATCCTCTTTTCTTTGTATATGTTCCAACTAGTTTCATTGCAGTGTTGTGTGCATTTGTAAATGAATCTGGGTAAACCTCTTTAAATGTTAACATTTATTTAATTACAGCTATGCATTACATAGCTATAATTATTACAGTTATGTAATAATCACAAAAGACAGGAGGATCTAGTTTAGATGAAAGGGTAGAGTAGAAGCCCAGCACAATTATTTGAATAATCAAGTACAATTTATTATTTTTCTGTGTCTTTGTTTTCTCAATGAACAGTTGTGACAACATAGTAACCACTTTCAGATAAATTCACATTTAAATTTACAGTCACCTGACCAAGTAGCACAAGAGTGTGCTGGGCAACAAGCTGGCTAGATTTATTAGCAGAGCTTTAAACTAGATGAAATAGGGGAGGGAGATGTACCTCTGAGTGACAGAGAAGAACCAAGGAACACAGACACTTCAGGAAGCAACAGGAAAATACCTTTGAATTGTCCCAAAGGAACTAAAGGGTTCCTCTGAAAAGATGACATGGCCAATAGCCCAGCTGGAGTGCCTCTACACCAATGCACACAACATGGGAAAAAATCAGGAGAAGCTGGAAACCATGGTGCAATTAGAAAACTATGACACGATTGCTATCATGGAAACATGGTGGGATAAATCACATAACTGGAACACTGGAATAGAGGTCTACAAGGTTTTCAGAAGAGGGAGGTAGGGAAGGAAGGCAGGGGGGTGTTGCCCTCTAAATTAGGAAATGGATAGATTGTAAACAGCTGCCTCTGAGAAACAGAGTTGAACAGGTTGAGAACTTGTGGGTAAAAATTAAGGACTGTACCAGTGAAGGACACTTTGTGATTGGAGTCTACTACAGTCCACCTAATCAAGGAGAACCTGCTGATGAGGTCTTCTTGTTTCAGCTACATGAAGCATTGTGCTCACAGAGTCTCATCCTGATGAGGTATTTCAACCACCCAAATGCCTTCTGGGAAAGCAACACAGCAGGCTGTCAGCAATGCAGGAGACTCCTGGAGTGTGTTGAGGATAATTTCCTGGTGCAGGTATTAGAAAAATAAACCAGAGCAGAAACTTACTGGACTTTGTGCTTACCAATGCAGATGACCTCATTAAAGACATAAGATTGGAGGCACTTGGGGGTGCAGTGACCACACATTGGTTAAATATGTGCAGGGATGGGAACAGGAAAAGCAAGGTGTACATGGAAATGAGCTTGGCAAGGGATGCAAAAAAATAGCAAGAAGGGATTCTATAGATGTATTGTCCAGAAAAGAAAGGAGGACCTAGGCAACTACAGACAGATGAGCTTCAGCTCTGTGCCTGGCAAGATCATGGAACAGAGCCTCTTGGAAGCAACATTAAAGTACATGCAGGATAAGGAGGTGATCCAAGACAGCCAGCACAGCTTCACCAAGGGCAAATTGTACCTGACCAATCTACTGGCCTTTTCTGATGGTGTGACTGCATCAGCCAACAAGGGAAGACCAACCAATATCACCCATTGGAACAGGTCACTCAGTGAAGTTGTGGATATTCCATCCTTGAACATGTTCAAAACCAGGTTGGAACGAGGGCAACCTGACCTAGTGGGTGACATCCCTGTCCGTTGGGGGGGGGGGGGAGAAGGGAAGAAGTTAGATGATCTTTAAAGTTCCTTCCTACCCAAGCCGTTCTTTGATTTTATGATTCTATGATTGTATCATATGGGACTTAAGCATGGAAGTCTCCTTAAGGATTAACCCTTTTAAATCCTTTAAATTTTAAATTTTAAAGTAAGGAGCTTGTGTAGAATGCAAAAGACATGTTGTTCAGGCTCAGAGTTTTGCTGTTGGTGAACAAAAACAAGGCAGTTAAGATGCAGTAATAGTTACTCTGTGGAAGAGTTTTCTCTCTTTTAAAGGTGTTTTCAAGTTTGCTCTTCTGACAAAATTGTGTCCATGATATATCACAAAATATATCTAGGATGACTCAAACATGCCCATGTGCAGAGAAGTGGTTAGTGTTTCCCACTGAAGCAATTCCAGAGGTGCTTGGCACAAGATGTTCTCACAGACCATTTCCACGTCTCAGACTGGCTATGCAATCTTCAATTTGTTTATCTTCAATTTGTGTCTGGCTTATTGCTTGAAAGGGGGTCTTTGGTTCAATATTTGTATTCCTTACACCAAGACAGTCTGTCAGATTTGCAGTGAAATGAAACTTGAAAGGGATTTAAAATGTAGACCTTCTTGTAGCCTCATTAGATATTGTCTCACCCACAGAATCCTCCATTTCAAAGCCATTTCCTCTGAATGAAAGGTTGTTGCCTAGATCATAGGATAGTAGCAACAGTGTCATATAAAGCATTCACCTGGGAAACATTTTGCAATTGTCAAAACTGATTTATTTAGTTTAAGCTGTACTTTAATTGCCAGTGTCTCTTTCTGAAATAAAATAAAATAAAATAAAATAAAATAAAATAAAATAAAATAAAATAAAATAAATAAAAATATGTTTTCATTTGGAAATTATTGGTCACAGACCTTTTTTATTTGTTTCAATGACCCAACAAGAGCATATATATAAAACATCCTTTTGCTATTGTTTGTGCTTAGTACTCCACTCTACAAACATAAATTTGGCTTTATTCCTTTCTAGCAATCTTTTGATTTTTTTTTTTTACAGTAAATAGAGTCAACTTTTTATGAATATGGCATCTTTTAATTAAAAAAATATTTGTTGTATTATCTGCAACTGTCTTAATTTGTGCAACGCAGTCTGATCATAAATGGCTTTCCCTTTTACTAATGAAATAGATAAACACAATTTTAATGTAGACTGAGAGGTTTTTTTTTTGTTGTTGTTTTTTTTTATGTAGTAGTATCTGGAAAGAAACAGGGGATTTTCTTCAAAACAACAGATTATGGCATTGGTGGATAGGGGAAAAAACAACTGACGTCATCTACTTGTGCAAAGCATTTAACTGTCCCCCATAACATTCTAGTCTCTAAATTGGAGAGACAGGGATTTGATGGATGGACCACTCAGTGGGTAAGGAATTGGTTGGATGTTTGCACTCACATTGCAGTCAATGGCTCAGTGTCCAAGAGGAGATCAGTAACAACTGGTATTCCCCAGAGGTCGGTGTTGGGACTGGCACTGTTAACACCTTTCTCAGTGACATGGACAGTGGGACTGAGTGCACCTTCAGAAAGATTGCCAATGACACCAAGCTGTGTGGAATGGTTCACACACTGGAGGGAAGGAATGCCATCCAGAGGGACCTTGACAGGCTTGAGATGTGGGCCTGTGCATACCTCATGAGGTTCAAGAAGGCCAAGTGCAAGGTCCTGTATCTGGGCTGGGGCAATCCCAAGCACAAATACATGCTGGGCAGAGAATGGATTGAGAGCAGCTCTGATGAGAAGGACCTGGGGGTGTTGGTTGATGAGAAGCTAGATATGAGCCAACAATTTGTGCTTGCAGCCCAGAAAGCCAACTGCATCCTGGGCTGCATCAAAAGCAATGTGGCAGGTATTTCGGGGGAGGTGATCCTCCCCCTTTACTCTGTCCTTGCGAGACCCCACCTGCAGTGCTGCATTCAGCTCAGGGGCCCCCAGTACAAGAATGACATGGAATTATTGGAATTATTAGAACAAGTCCAGAGAAGGGCCACAAAGATGGTCAAAGGGATGGAACACATCTTTTATGAAGACAAACTGAGTGAGTTGGAGCTGTTCAGCCTGGAGAAAAGAAAGTTCCAGGGAGACCTTATAGCTGCCTTCTGGTTCCTAAAAGGGGCTTAAACAAAAGCTGGAGAGGGACTCTTTGTGAGGGAGTGTAGTAATAGGACAAGGGGTAATGTCTTTAAACTAAAAGAGGGTAGGTTTACAAAATCACAGAATCACAGAAATGTCTAGGTTGGAAGAGACCTCAAGATCATCAAGTCCAACCTCTGACCTAACACTAACAAGTCCTACACTAAACCATATCACTAAGCTCTACATCTAAACGTCTTTTAAAGACTTCAAGGGATGGTGACTCCACCACTATCCTGGGCAGCCCATTCCAATGCCTCACAACGCTCTCAGTAAAGAAGTTCTTCCTAATATCCAACCTAAAACACCCCTGGAACAACTTTAGCCCATTCCCCCTCATCTTGTTACCAGGCACATGGGAGAATAGAACAGACCCCACCTCATTACAGCCTCTTTTAATGTACTTATAAAGAGCAATAAGGTCGCCCCTGAGCCTCCTCTTCTCCAGGCTGAACAAACCCAGCTCCCTCCGCTGCTTCTCATAGGACTTGTTCTCCAGATCCCTCACCAGCTTTGTCGCCCTTCTCTGGACTTGCTCAAGCACCTCGATGTCCTTCTTGTAGTGAGGAGCCCCAAACTGAACACAGTACTCGAGGAGCGGCTTCACCAAAGCCGAGTACAGGGGGACAATTACTTCCCTAGACCTGCTGGCCACACTGCTTCTTATACAAGTCAGGATGCTGTTGGCCTTCTCGGCCACCTGAGCACACTGCTGGCAAATATTCAGCCGACTATCCATCAATACTCCCAGGTCCTTCTCCACCAGGCAGCTTTCCAACCACTCATCTCCTAGCCTGTAGCTCTGCTTGAGGTTATTTTGCCCCAGGTACAGGACCCGGCACTTGGCCTTGTTGAACTTCATACAGTTGACCTCATCCCATCAGTCCAGCCTATCCAGATACTCCTGCAGAGCCTTCCTACCCTCGAGCAGATTGACATACGCACCTACCTTGGTGTCATCTGCAAACTTACTGAGGGTGCACTCAATCCCCTCATCCAGATCATTGATAAAGATATTAAAGAGGACCGGCCCCAGTACTGAGCCCTGAGGAATGCCACTAGTGACCAGCCTCCAACTGGATTTGACTCCATTTACCACAACTCTTTGGGCCTGGCTATCCAGCCAGTTTCTAACCCAATGAAGTGTACACCAGTCCAAGCCATGAGCATAGAGTTTCTTGAGGAGAATGTTGTGGGAAATGGTGTCAAAAGCCTTGCTGAAGTCAAGGTAGACCATATCCTCAGCCTTTCCCTCATCCACCAAGCATGTCACTGTGATAAATGGCTCAGTCTTCAAAATAGGACTATAATCAAAGTTTACAATTTATTAAAGGAATAGAGGTAAGCAAACAGCGCTGGGTGCGCCGGGAGGCTCTGCTCCACCAAGACGCACACCAGTTACATCAAGCAGCTGATTTTTATGCTCCTAGGCTAATACATATTCATTACTACTTCTAAAAAAAAAAAAGGGTTATTATAATTAGTTTCCGGAATCCAAACCCTCCTACTGGAGCATGTTTATCAGTCTCTGGTGGTCCCTCTGGGGGTCTCTCGGGGTCTCTCGTGCTGAAGGCTCATAGTCATCCTCCCTCTTGTCCTTCTCCTTTGTCCAACTTGGCTGTATGTCAGAGACTTGTTCAGCATCCCCTGCAAGCTTTGTCTTTTAGTTGTTTTTCAGTTCTCCCCGTCTCCTTAATCTCCTGGACAGATATCAGAGACTTGCATAGTGTCCCATGCATTAGTCATAATAGCTAGCATTTATTCTGAACCCCCCCAGCTATCAGAGACTTCAAGGAAAAGCCTACAAATACATTTCCCTTCAAGCTCTCTATTGGCAGGAATTGCTAAAACATTCCTTTGCAAGATACAAGAACTATATACATTAACCACTCTGTTTTTCTTAGGCTTGTGGTTATACAAGGGTATGTAAGACAGAAGATCACATTCATCATACCATGCGGCCCTAGCATTGTTCCATACTGACACAAATCAGATGAACATATTTCACATCACTTTGTCATAGAAGGAGATCAGGTTTGTCAAGCAGGACCTGCCTTTCATAAACCCATGTTGACTGGGCCTGATCACCTGGTTGCCCTGTAAGTGCCACGTGATGACACTCAAGATAATCTGCTCCATGAGTTTCCCTGGCTCTGAGGTGAAACTGACAGACCTATAGTTTCCCGGGTCTGTCCTCCAGCCCTTCTTGCAGATGGGTGTCACGTTTGCTAGCTGCTAGTCAACTGGGACCTCCCCCGATAGCCAGGACTGTTGATAAATGATGGTAAGTGGCTTGTCCAGCTCCTCCGCCAGTTCTCTCAGTATCCTCGGGTGGATCCCATCTGGCCCCATCGACTTGTGTACATCCAAAATAGATTAGATATATGAAATAAGTTCTTTACTATGAAGGTGACATAGCCCTGGAACAAATTGTTCTGAGAAGCTGTGAATGCCCCATCCCTGGAAGTATTCAAGGCCATGTTGTACGGGGCTTTGAGCAATTTGATCTAGTGGAAGGTGTCCCTGCAAGGAGGTTGGAATTAGGTATCTTTAAGGTTCCTTCGAATCCAAGCCATCCTATGATTGTGTGAATAAATTAATAGCACTAAATACAACTTAACAGAATTATCAAAAACAGAATTATCAAAGCAAAGTAATTAGGCTTTTGTTTCTAGCCTCACATGTTTCTAGTTTTTCTTTTCTCTCTTCTGTAAGGTAATTAACTTTTTTCTTTTTTTTCTTTTTTTCAGATGTTGAGAGAGCACAATACTTAAATCCAGTTTACTAATAAAATAAGACAGTCACAGTAGATAGATTGTCCAGAAGCAGATATGCAGGAAACAATTTTGTTGAGACATTGTAATTGGATACGTTTTTATAGTTAAGAAGCTGATTTCTGTGGAAGATCCTCATTGATCATAATAGCTAAACTTGTTGCAGCAGTTTATATTATCATACTGTATCTATATAGGGAGAAAGGAGTGTAGGGACTTGGAGAAGTAAGGCTGCAGCAGTTGTTCTTTCTTTAGATGTTTTACATGGAAATAATGAAACTCCACTACATACACTTATGCTTTTAACACTCTTGAACTTTCCTTCTGAGATCACCTTGAAATGCCTTGTAGTGTTTATTTTTCACTGAATTTCCCAATGGAGTACCTTAACAGCAAATTCTGCTTCAAACTGTATAGCATGATAGGGCAATGTGCTATCGCTCAATACTTCGTGTTAGTTTGAACAAGGTTAAATTTATCCATGCATTTTTACCAATAATTATAAATTACTTCCCTTCACTCTGAATTTGGGTTTCATCAATGGTAATAAATAAATAAATACATAAATATATATATATATATATATATGAACACATTAGTTTACAATGCATTAGTGTAAAACAGAAAATAAGCCTGAAAATAAGCCTGGCTGTTACAGTATTATGCTGCTAAAAGCTTGACTTATCAGTAGATATTTTGACAGGAAGCACAGGGAAAGTGTCCTAGATAGCAAATCTGAGTGACCAATTATAAATAAAGTGCAGACTGAGAGCTTTGCAAATGCAAGTAAATTACACAGATCAGACTTCAAACATTGTTACCTCCCTAACTGCCATAGCCATAATATTTTTAAAATGACATTACTTTCCATAGAATAATTTAAATATAAATCATTAAATCCATTTCACTGGATTACGTGTATGTACATAGAGATTAATATAAACAGTTTCTAATCAACTGGAAATTTGGTGCATATTTTCCTCTGCCTGCCTAGTTATTGTTATCAGCAGGCTAACAATCTTTGTCCAAAAGGAGTTACATTGTTCAGAGTTGTTGATCATTCTAGAAAAGTGTAAAAGAGATCCTGTTGACTCATAGATGCTTATTTCTCCATTAGCCTCTTTTTGAATGAGTGAACTGGGACAGCTCCCTTGACAAGAGATTTCAGATGAGGAGCGTAGCGTTGAACCAGATATGCCTGACCTCTGATTCTTTATTTTTATTTCAAATAATATACAATTTTGTAAAGTATTTGGGCAATATGAAGAAATAATTAATAAATCTGAAGAAGTTATGAATTGAAAATATATTCAATAGATGGAAAAATGATATTTATCAGATTAAATATTTGTTATGATTTATTTCTTCATATAAAGTCTGCATATTAACCTAGATTTCTGCTTTATGAAAGTAATGCTGTTGACTTACAATTCCTGATAAGCTTTGATTCAAATAAATACTTATTCAGCCATGAAGAAGTTTTATGGTTATAAATGACATGTATAAACTTGAATGCCTGCTTTGGGCTTCAGGATTGTCGTGGTTCCGCTCGAGTGGGCAGCCGAGCTCCACCACAGCCGCTCTCTCACTCCCCCTCCTCAAAGAGGAATGGGGAGAAAATATGTGAAAAGGGCTCAAGGATTGAGATAAGGACGAGAAAATCACGCAATAATTATTGTAACGGGCAAAACAGACTCGGCATAGGGAGATAGTAAGATTTATTGCCTACAACTAACAAGCGAGAGAAGTGAGAAAACAAAGGAAAAAAAAACCAAAAGCACCTTCCCCCCTCATCCACCCTCTTCCACCTCCTCCCCCCGAGCGGCGCAGGGGAACGGGGAATGGGGGTTATGGTCAGTCTACAGCACTTCTTCTCTGCCGCTCCTTCTCGGTCACTCTCGTCCCCTGTGCTGTGGGGTCCCACCCATGGGATGCAGTCCTTGATGAACTGATCCGGCGTGGGCTTCCCACAGGCAGCAGCTCTTCCAGAACTGCTCCAGATATGGGTCCGTATCACGGGGTCCATCCCTCAGGAGCAAACTGCTCCAACCTGGCTCCCCTACGGGCAGCAGCTCCTGCCAGGTCACCTGCTCCTGCGTGGTCTCCTCTCCACGGGCTACAGGTCCGGCCCGGAATCTGCTCCGGCAGGGGTCTTCCACAGGCGGCAGCCTCCGTCGGTGCAGGGCCACCTGCTCCACCGTGGTCTCCTCCACGGGCTGCAGCATGGAACTCTGCTCCACCGTGGTACTCCATGGGCTGCAGGGGGACAGCCTGCTTCACCATGGTCCTCACCACAGGCCGCAGGGGACTTCTGCTCCAGCGCCTGGAGCACCTCTCCCCCTCCTTCTACACTGACCTTGGTGCAAGGCTGTTCTCTCACTCCCTTGACTCTCCCGGCTGCTGTGTGGCGCAGCGTTTTTTCCCTGTCTTAAATATGCTCTCACAGAGGCGCAAAACAACATCGCTTATTGGCTCGGATCTGGAAAACAATGGGGCCCTTCCGAAACATGGGGCAGCTTCTAGATCCTTCTCACAGAAACCACCCCTATGGCTCCCTGCTACCAAAACCTTGCCAGGTAAACCTATTTGAACTTAAACAAGGATGTTTAAGTTCAAATGTTTTCTTCTATGGAATAATTAAAATGAAACAAAACAAAACAGTTGTTATTCATGGCCGCAGTGATCAGTGAGCTTTGCATCAATACCAGTTTTCTGTTAACAAGAGAAATTGTTTGAGCTGGGCATTTATTTGTTTCACAACCTTTTTGAAAGAACAGGATTGCACCAGAGATTTGTTTTTTTTTCTTCAACACAGCATGAACAAGGAGCAGTTTCCTACCTAATGATTTTTTTTTTTTTTCCCTTCTTACTCTTCCAGCAGGTATACCAAAAAGCTCTGTCTCTTTCTTTCCTCCCTCCTTCTCTTCCTTCCTTCCTTCCCTCCTTCCTTCCTTCCTTCCTTCCCTCCTTCCTTCCTTCCTTCCTTCCTTCCTTCCTTCCTTCCTTCCTTCCTTCCTTCCTTCCTTCCTTCCTTCCTTCCTTCCTTCCTTCCTTCCTTCCTTCCTTCCTTCCTTCCTTCCTTCCTTCTCAACCATGCTCATGATTGCTTCTCTTGGTTTTCTGGTTTATTTCTACTTTTAATACCACCAATATAATCAGTCATGGATGTATGACATATTTACCGAGTTTGTGGACAAATTTTTCATGTTCCACTTTGGTTTAACCTCATGCAATGTAGTGTGGCATCATTACAGTCCCCAGAAAAGTATTTCTAGTCTCCAGATAGCTTATGTATTCCATTAGTTATAACAGTTATTTTTTCAATGCAAAGTGAGCAATCATTTTACAGACTTAAAATGGTTAAATAAATTTGGAAATGTTATCATATGAGAATCTCCTTGCCATAAACAACGGTACTTAACAAAGTCTGTTAAGCCTCTGTACACTTTCCTGTAAGAATGATAGAATTATAGAACCACTTAGAGAAGACCTCCAAGATCATTAAGTCCAACCATTAACCTAACACTGCCAAGTCTACCACTAAACCATGTACCCAAGCACCACGTCTACACATCTTCTGAATACCTCCAGGGATGGTGACTCAACTACTTCCCTGGGCAGCCTATACAAATGCCTCTCAATGCTTTCAGTGAAGAATTTTTCCCTAATATACAACCTAACCCTCTCCTGACAAAATTTGAGGTAATTTCCTCCTGTCTTATAGCTTGTTGCCTGGGAGAAGAAACTGTCCCCCACCCTGCTACAACTTCCTCTGAGGCAGAGAGCAATAAAGTCTCCCCAGAGCTTCCTCTTCTCCGGACTAAAGAATCCCAGTTCCGTCAGCTGCTCCTCACAGGACTTCTGTTCCAAGCCCTTCACCAGCGTCATAGCCCTTCTCTGAACATGCTCCATTATCTCAATGCTTTTCTTGTAGTGAGAGGCCCCAAACTGAACACAGTATTTGAGGTGCAGCCTCACCAGCACCAATTACAATCAGTTCCTGAGTCCTGCTGGCCACACTATTTCTGATACAAGCCAGGATGCTGTTGGCCTTCTTGGCCACCTGGGCACACTGCTGGCTTCTGTTCAGCTGGCTATCAAAGGGACCCTTAGGTTCCTTTCTGCCAGGCAGCTTTCCAGCTACTTTTCCCCCAGTCTGTAGCTTGCATGGGGTTGTTGTGCCTGAAATGCAAGACCCAGCAGAAGAAGCCACCATCCTCTGGGTTCCTTTGTTTTACTTATATTTGTTCCCAGTGCAAAAGGAAGTTTTAAAATAGGTCAACCGAAGCAGGAATTTTCACAGACAGAAAACAATATATTGTACCTTTATGATGGAACTTTTTTTTTTTTTTTTTTTTTTTTTTTTTTCCTCCCTCTCAAACATTATATTATCTAGAATAGGAGAAAAACAAGCCTATACAGATCTGAGAATTCTGTACATTTTTGGAGGTGTGGAGGAATGAGAAATTCTGAATATCCTCAGCTTTCTCTTGCACACTGAAAATATCCCCTCACTGCTTTGTCTTTGATAAACTGCTTCCTTTAGCTGTAACTCTGTTTTGGCACTCTATTCCCACCTTCAGACTTTGGCTTACCACAGACCACTTGTAAATGCAGTGGTTTCTGTTCAGATACTTTACTTTCTACATGGATACCAATCAAATAGAAGGAGACGGCTGTAAACAGAAAAGCCATGCCATACTTCTTCTAGAAGCCCTTCTGCTAAAGCCAGTGTATTAAATAAGATGTTATTTTAAATATCCAATCACGTACTCTCTAATGACACAGGAACTGAGAGTTCACCTTATTTTTTCACCCCCTCTAGTCTTCTTCTAAAGCCACTATCACTAGGATTGGATTGCTGATTTAATTGGCTGTTCAGCATGCAATGAAAAAAATCCATCCTCTCTTCAGATCCATATTACTTTTATGAATTAAGGTTATTCTAGAATGTTGTGTTTCAGAGGAGATCTCAAGAGCTTCATATTTTTTTCCATCTTGAAAAACTAATATAGGACACAGACACAATTAGGATATCAATCTTGAGGCAGAAAAACGTGTTCTCTGCAAACCAATGTCCCACAGCCATTCATTTGACCTAGTACCCATTAAAAATAAAAATATTTTTAATACTTATTATAATTATCAAAATGAAATCAAGACTAATTATGAACTGTCTTCAATATCTTGGATGCCACTGTCTTTTACATCTTGGATATCCTGTCCCCACTCCCTATCCTGTATCAATGATTGCTATTTGTTCCTTTTTTTTTTTTTTTTCTGTTCCTCCCAAATCAGTCATCAACATCTCCAAATAAACTGTTCATATTTACGAATATTTTCAGCTTGTCCAGGTAAATTGTTAGTTTGAATTTAATGTCCAGTACTAATGGATGTTTTCATACAATTGCTGTACTTGCACTTTCAATCATAATGCTAGCATATTGTGTGTAGGTTCCTCGCTAAAATAAATTTAATTTGTCTGCATACCGTTAAATCCATTTTTGCCACCATGCACAGGTTAGACAAGAATACATATTACTTGTGAAACTACAAGTCAATGGGGCAAAAGTCTCTTCAGAAAACTCAGATAATTATATATAATATCATGAATATTTGCATTTACTCAGATTTAATTATATAAATGTTTACATTATACACACTTGTATAGTTCCATGCTTCTAGGGACTGCCTGTGATAAAGACTGAGGTGAGCAGAGAAATTCCAATGATTTTAATGGACTTAGATCAATTCCATACATTGTTATACCTAGAACATGTTTAACTTTAATGGTATTACCTCATTCTTCTGAGTGGGAACTGTTTTTTAAAATATGAGCAGAATTTTTATTTATTTATTTATTTATTTATTTATTTTACTGCTATATTGCCTTCTCTTCTCCTTTTCAGTTTGGTTTTCTCAGGTGTTTCAAAGCACAGTTAGTGTCAGCTCTCTTCTTGTGCTGAACCTGCTTTTAACCAGCTCTCTCAGTAGGTGACTGCTGACTTGTACTGCTAGTAAAGCACATCTTTCTAGACAGTCATTCAATGCCAGAGGAGGAAAGCTGCTTTTTGGCAGTTTAATGACCTAAATTAAATTGGTACAATTGGGTGAGGAAGGCTTCTGCATTACACAGCTGATTAAGGACTGCATATAATATTCTATAATTCTATTGCACCAGAGAGTGCCAAGTGACTCTCCACGTCAAAAAATGAGGACAATATATTTAGCAGCATGAAAATTCACATCTGATGTTCTTTTTCAGTGTTATGGCTACTATATTTTTCACCAAAACCTGATACACTACAGTAAATATCAGGATACCAGAACTGTGTTATATTAAACCCAGACATTGACATTTAATTTCTATAGCATAAGTTATGAGTTTTCTAAAATGACTTAAATATAATGACTTAATGGTTCAAAATAGATTTCTGAGAATGTCCTCAGACTTCAAAATATCTTTTAGAAAAATTCTTCGTTTGTTGTTGTTGTTGTTGTTGTTGTTGTTGTTGTTAAGAAGAAAGATTTAAAAACTCTCTCCTGCATAATTTTTCTGCGGTACATTATCACTGTACTTTGGTTACATTAGAACTATTTACTTAGGTAACATTTTAAGGCACGTTTGCTCTTCTTTATTCCCTCCTTTTTTTAGCCATGACAGGACTTTTGCTTAGATGGGACAGTTTACCTAAAGATTCTATGTGAGATTGGGCATGATACTGGGTGAGACAGGTATGGGGATAGGAACAAGGGCTTTTGTCTGAATTACAATACATTGTGAACCATACAGGATGCTTATATGTATTCAGAACAGCAAAGAGGAAAAAAAAAAAAAAAAAGAAAAAAAAAAAAAAGGAAAAAAGGTGTTCCAAAACCAAACAAAATCAAAACAAACAACAAAAAATAAAAGCAATTTCATTTCAATTCCAGAAAAAAAAAAAAAAAAAAAAGTATTAAAAAAAATACCCTACAAAGGGTATTTTTAACAGAGAGGAACTATTTATTATTCCTTTGATCCAAGTAGCAGTCCTTTCCTACCATGGAGAACAGATTGCTAAGTTACAAACTTTAAGTGTGAAATCCCTATTTTATATGAAATCCCTATTTGACCCTTCTTATTCAAGCAAAACTGTCACTGGTTTCAACGGCAGCTCTGCCTGATTAAAGAGAATTGAGTAAGGCCCCAAAGTAATGGTGTTTTGTCCTTGTCTTCACTCTTTGAAGTAATGGCTCTTTACCATTACTTTTAAAGGGCTTGAGACATTAATGGCACCAGCCATCTGTGTTTTAGGTGAACAAGCAAAGGAAATTAATTAATTAATTAATTAATTAAAAAAAAAAAAAAATGTAATGAGTTGTATCAAGTGCTACTATGAGAAAAGCCAATACATAACGTATTGAAAGAACTTAAAATGGATGAATAGAAAAGTATTTTTTTCAAGTTTCTGTAGTGTTTTAAATGCACAAAACATAAACATACAATAGAAACAAGAAAGGTTTAGGTTTTTAAGCTTCTATTTATATTCATATGAATATGCTAAGTGGAACTTCATCAATATACACAGTCTATGGATATAATCACTGTATTACTAACTGTCTCCCAAGATTGACAGACATTAGAAATGAGTGGTTTGTTGTTGTTTTATTTAATTGCAACACTGGAATTACTAAATAAAATGCTAATTATACTCTTTCATATAGAGAGCTGAAGCAGGGGTTCTTAGAACCAAGAGCATATCTTTTTTTTAACAGTATTAGCTGAAAACTATGATTGGATAAAGCTGCATTAGAACAATATTGTACTTTTAAAGGTTTGAACTCAAACAACCACAGCAGTGGGACTGATTCAACTAAACATAAATTCTTCTATTGTATATTGGAGTCCGTCACTTTATAGTTCCTTCTTTTAAATTGTGATTAAAATGATTTAGACTTCTGCTTTCAAGTAGAACTGTCACTATATGAACACATGGTGACTAGATCAGAGGCCATGTACATTCATTCAAACAGATCAATATATTTGATCTTGGTCAGGAGGATTGATTTAAAAAATAAAAATAAAAATAATAATAAAAAAATGCACTAGCAAGGTTTCTCCTACTGTTCTCTTTCAGACTCCAGCCTCTTAGACATATCTTTTCTGTTTTGACCAAATAGCTAGATAAATCGAACACCTTGATTCTGGGTGGTGATGGAAAGCTATTTTCACAGAATTTCATAGAATTTCTAGGTTGGAAGAGACCTCAAGATCATCGAGTCCAACCTCTGACCTAACGCTAGCAGTCCCCACTAAACCATATCCCTAAGCTCTACATCTACACGTCTTTTTAAGACTTCCAGGGATGGTGACTCCACCACTTCCCTGGGCAGCCTGTTCCAATGCCTCACAACCCTTTCAGTGAAGAAGTTCTTCCTAACATCTAACCTAAAACTCCCTTGGCTCAACTTAAGCCCATTTTGATAGAATGAAACCAAATAAGAAACAACATTTCCCCCAAGGATGCCTTAACCTTTGCCTTTCTTCTGAAGGTCAAAAGAGCTCCTGAATGAGCTTGGTAAATTCTGTACATTCAAGCAGGAGACCATCACACAGCTTGAATATATTTGATATTCACATAAATCCTAAAGTGAGGTTCCTTGACTTTCTTTAACGTTTGATAGATTTAGCAGAATGCTGTATTCCAATGTTGTCTTCTCTTCCCATAGCTTTTTTGAGTGTCTTGACAATCCCATAAGATTAAGCTTTCATGACTCAATTTATTTTCACCTGTATTTTTCATGCAGTCATTTTTCAGCAAGCCCATAAAAAGAAAAAATAACTCACTCACTGCAGCATGGATTCATGTTTCCCAAATCATATAACTATTCACAAAGCTGGTTGCAATTTATAGACTGGTGTATTGTGGGTAACATTATTTCTACTAGAAGAAAGCTTTTATGTAGCACCCAGAAGAACACAGTTAATAATGCATGGCTTAGTATTTTGAATAATTTCAGCAAAGGAATAATTTTAACACTATAAACTTACTGAAGATGACTGTTTCCCCTACAGACCTTCTTTATGGCTGTGCTCATGAAATCATTATGTATCTTGTTGACTTTCCTCTCTATCTTTCTTTCCTTAGTAAACATAACGCACAATGAACTCAATTAAAAAGGTGCAATCCTCAGTGAGAAATTTGAAGATGTTTATAGAAGGCAGTTTATAAAAGATCTTTCAAAGAAAGCTTATTTAGACACCTAGTTTGTTTGGAATTAATTATAGATAGTTGTAAAAAGTCTGTGCACTTCTGATCTCCTGCTTAAGTTCTGTAGATAGATACTATTATTGCTTAAGGCTTAAAACATGACAAAATATTCTTAGAGCTTCCACATACTCATTATATAAAAATGAATATAATTCTTGATGTTAAAATGTACATATCTAGCATAATTTTATTTAGTAGCAAGTTTATACAGACTTTGCATTTTGAAACTCAAATCTGGAAAGGATAGCTTAATTCACTGACTCTAGCTCCTTGATCTGGCATCATAACCTTTAATCTTCTCCAAAAACAGAGAAATTTCTGTGCTAAAAGCAACTAGTATTTTTATTTTAATTTCTTTGTGGTTTTGTTTTTGTTTGTTTGTTTGTTTTCCTTCTGTTACTTCTCTCAGAAAGCTAGTTCAGAACACAGATACTCTGATATTTAGGAATCTTCTAATTTCTAGACTGGCTTTGTTCTGATGTTCAGATTCATGTGTGTCACTGTTGTGTTTTATTTTAAGTTTATTTTACCTCTATGTGGCACACCCACAACTCTTAAATTTCATTTGCTAGGCTAAACAAGACAATTTTTTCTTATCTTCTTTCATTCTCTTAGTCATCTCATTATCTCTTTCTTCTATGTAGTTCCCTTTGACTTCATTCTTCTCAAACCAGATTTACCTGGACTGTACCCTGATGATTATGGTTGAAGTAAGTAATATTTCCTTAGTCCTACAGAAAAATATATTAGTGTACACACCTTATAATTGCATTTGTCTTTCACAGATATAAATTGCTGACAGTTCATAAACATACTATGACCAAATTCTTGTCCTTCCCTTTCTTCTCAATTTTCAGTTTCTCAAGTTTTGCTGACAAAAAACTTTTTTGCTTATTAAGAACAAAGTGCATGACTTTGCATCTGTGCTACACAAATTTCATTCCACTTTTATTCCCATGATTCTCAAGGTCAATAAATTCTTTTCACAATATTCCTAACCAATTCTTGATGATGTTTCAAACTTAATGGAAAGCTTATTAGTAAGCTTCATTATTCTCTTTCTAACAGCCTTGCCAAGATCACTAATGAAATTATCAAATAAGATATATCTCCAGACTGATCTTTAATGTGCTGGTAACCAGTCTGATATTTTGACTTCTTACTGATACATATTTAAATCTTGTATTTTACAACCTGTTTATTCATCCTACAGTTCCTCTATTAATCTCTGGTCTTTCATACATGTGTATATATATATGTAATTACATAATATATTATAATATATATAAGCAATATATTAATAGCAATATATTATAATTATACGTTATAGTAATATAATATATTCATATAATATAATATAATATAATATAATATAATATAATATAATATAATATAATAATCTGTCATTAGTTATCTTTCCAAACTTTTGTTGCACTTTCTTCCAGTGTCTGTATACCTCCTTGTATTAACTTTAAAATCTACTCTACAGTCCAGGATTTTGAATCTTACTGATACTTACAGATGAATAACAATTCAGATCACACTTTTCCTGATTGCAAGTTAAATTACAGGAAGTTTTCAGTTCATATGTCTTATAATACCTTCCTGACATCTTGAAATTAAAAAAATCAGCTACTACCAAGCATGAAATTCCAGCTTTCTATCACCTTTAAGACCTGGATGTCTTTTCTCTGTTCTTTTCAGCAATCTTTGTGTTTGCAAGTGGCTTGCTATGATTCTTTTCTTCAATCACTAATTATGGTCCTTTTCTTCCCATCTAAATTATTTCTTTTCCAATCAGGATCAATCTCCCCTACCTTCACAAAAGTCCACTTTATCCAGCCATTCCCATTTTAAAACAATATTTTTTCATGCTCTTTTCCTCAGTAGACTTCTACAGCTACTCAGTTCTGTACCCAGCCTTATCTCTTTACTCCATGAGCACATCATTCATATCTTACTTGAATATCGGCATTGCATTGAATTTCATTTTTAACCCCTTCTCTTCAGTTCTGTACATGACCCTTAATACTTTTATCAGGAATTCTTTCCAGGGTCATCCTGATCTTTCTGCATCATGTCACCTCTCATTACTTAGTTGTTTCTTTTGCTGTCAACATTATTTTTTCTTCCATTTCCTTCTTTCTTCCCTAGTGAGTTACTTCTGTTTGTTGTACTGTTAATTACCTGACGAAAATCATGGCTTCCTTGACTCCTAAAATAGCGAGTCCTGTCCTTTGATTAGACTCTCATAATTCAAAGGAGGTATCAGATGTAAGGCTATTCTGATGTGTCAGGCCTAGAATTTATTAATAAATTCCTAGAATTTATTAATAAATTTCCTAGAATTTATTGTTTCATAACTAATATGATTCTGTGGATCAGTCATCCCATGCATTACAGGTTTTAAGTGAGCCTAAATGTTTTTACCTGGTAAAGCTTATTTGGTCGCAGAATGTTGTTGGATAGCTGTGCATTCATGTGTGTATGAACAGTGTTCCAACTGACATAATCACATTAAGTGTTCTTAGTCTAGGCCATGAAGTGATGCAGTAATGTGACACCTGTGCTACAGAAACTTGGAATGCTGTTTTTAACTTTTGTTAAATGTGTAACTGCAGCAAGATATTGGAGGACAGGTGGAAAAGATGATAAGCTCATGGTGGAAAATGAATCTAGTAGGATATGTATGACTTTAATTATACGTAAAGAAAGCTATGGCTGGTATACTTTGGAATCAAGCTTCTGGATGACTGAACTCATTTTGATTCCAATTGATTAGATATTGTCAATACTTTTATTTGTTGCTTGTTTAAATATAGGATGAATCCTCTGTCAAGGCACGTGAATATTGTGAAGAAGTGGATGTATTTTGGAGAATCTAAGTAAGCAGTAGAGGAAGAGCCAAACTTCAAAACCACACTGCTAGAGCAGGAGTTGGAAAGCTTGAAACAGACTACAGTCTGTTTCACTTTTCCCACTTCCTCTGTCATTCACAACTGAGATTTGTAAAACTTTGTGGGAGATGTTCAGCTTCACATTCAGATGATAATCTGGCCTTGTATGTGAGTGCTGATGTTTGAGATGATTTAAGTGGATGTCTGAGGTACATTGAAGATTTATGAAAAGTCATACATAGAAGAGGGTGACTTGACACTGTAGAACAACCTGCCATAGCAGAAAATACTGACGTGACCATTTACAATGAACTACAAATGACTCACTTTTTACAGCAGCTTTATGGTAAGTACAGAAAAATATGACAGCAATAGGAGAAATAAGGACAATATATAACTTTACAAAATATATAAAAATCATACCTTTGTGAAATGATTACATAAACAAGCTTAGTTGTCTAAAACTCAGCTGTTAGAGACTTATCAAGCTTCAGGATAAAATTAATTCTATCTATGGGCTAAAAGTACCAAAGCCTGTTGTTTTTGTTTTGTTTGTTTGTTAGTTTTTATTTTGTATTTTTGCACAATATTTATGTATGAAACATTTTGTAAGAACATCAGTGTACTTTTTATACAAGACATTACTTGCCTTATTAGCTGTTCTGGACAAATGAAGCAACAGGTTCTATAGTCTGCAGAAATTCACTGCTATATCTTAGTTCAATTACATTAGAGATTTCTTTTAGAGCAGTCTTTTTGTTTGTTTGTTAGTTTGTTTGTTTTTGTGCATGTGCAGAAGCTTTATATTCTTCTCTTATACCTTCCACTTCAAATAACTTCAAGGTCAGAGCTCCATTCAAAAGCCTAGTTGGGATATATAAAGTCTGCACTTTAACAATAAGAAAGTGCTGGATAATAGTCACTGGCTGAAGATTAGTATTATTCAAGATTCTTTCTATTCTAAGAAACTGAATTACAAGAATATTTATGTATTTTTCTTTACTATTGAAAACAAAACAAAAAGAATACCTCACATAAATCCCAATGACAATTGCTGCATTTTTTTTTTTTTTTGGCACTCCAGTGCTTCCATTTCAATAATGATGGCATCCTTATCATTAATACCTTATCAAAATGAAAAGTCAGTATATTTTTCCCAAATGCAATAATTTTTTAGTGTGCATGTTTAAAGTTTAGATACATTTTTAAGCACTGAAAGCACTAAACACTGAAAGGCTAGCATTTGGAAATTAACTATTTACAATATATATATTTATGACTAAAGACAGGGTTTTCTTTTTGTCTGTTTTTTTTTTTTTTTTTTTTTTTCCTCTATTGTGTTTTTGAAAGGTAGATGACATTAATACATTTCTGAGTGAGAGACACGTATGAGGTGAGGGTACTTTTTGTGAACTGAAGACTGTTTAGGACCATAGAGGTGTACTTGCACATGTATAGTATGTATAAAACCCCACAAGAAGCTGATTGAAGCCAAGTCTTGTCACATACATTTAGTTTTCATGTCCTTGAATGTTCATATTCAATTTTTTGTTTTGTTTTGATATATTTTCTTACTGATTTTGTATTTATGGATTTAATTATTACTACTTTTGTTGTTATTGCTGCTTCCACTTTTAATTGGTTTTAGAATCTTTAATGCAGTTTTGAGAGCTCAGAACTCAGTTTTTAAGGTTGATAATATATATATTAGAGTTTTAGGAGAAAGAGTTGCCTTCAGTTGGATGCCAAATGAATAACCAAATTAGTAAAGAAAATTTGGCAGTAGCCAATAGCTCCTACTTGAAAAACCATCACTGGAAGACAGCTTACTATAGATATTGAGTCTTCTAAATGGTTTGTGCTCAAAGAACATGTGAAAGAATGCAGATAACAATACTTGACTGTAGAATAGATATTATAAACATGTACACAGATTCAATGAAGCAAGTAAGACCAAAACTACCATATCCATAATTGTTGTGTATGTTCCAGGTCTTGGCTTAAGAGTATTACTGAAATCCAAACTTCCAACTAGATATTTGATATCCACAAGATGGATGGGCCTTCGTTATGGAGGCCTTCAGAGTATTATATCTCTTTTATCTATATAGGGAATCTGTAGGCATCTTGGTACAAATGAGGTAGACTGAAATGGAATATTCCTGTGAAGTTTAAAATTATTTTTTGGTTAGGGAGGGGCTCCAATTTGGTAAAATAATTTTAATATCTAATTTCACCTAGAAAATTTTTCTGATTTTTTTTTCTTTTCAAATCACCCAATGAATCAAAGATTTCCTTATTCAACCATGTCTGTGCTGAAAACACAATGAAGAGTAGGAATCCAAGAGGAACAATTTGTGTATCCTCACAGATCAATGAAGTTGGTGCCACTAATACAGTTTCTTCAAATGGAATGGAAGAACATATAGAAATTATTAATAGAATAATGAATTATCTATGCAATATTGCTTTTTATCTTGTTAACATTTCTGATACAAACAGAAAGTTAAAATTTGCGAAGATGGTGCCTAGATCATGCAATGGTACAGTATAACCTGCTGCTTGTTAGGTACAGTAAAAACATAAAACATACATAAAAACATGATTCTCTAACCACTTTCCACCCATTCTCAAGGAGGATGTTACCAGCGTAAAGCACAGATAGCTATCTCAGAACACAGATCTAACAAAGCAAGCTAATATATTTGAATAATTAATAAAATATCAAGTGTAAGTGGGAGAAGAGAACACTGCTGAAAATGTCTTCCACTTACTGAGTAAAACAAGACTTTAAAAAAATGTTTTTAATTATTTAAAAATATTTCTGAGTTTATTAACATCAGAAAACATCCCCAACTAACTCCCATATTAATCTCAAAGCTGATTAACAATATTTTATCAAATCCCTCATTCAAGTTTTAGAAGATATGAGTAAATAACACATTTCTTTCTTTGTTGCTAGTATTTGTAGTGTCCCTTCCCATGGCAGGGGGGGTTGGAATTAGATGATCTTTAAGTCCCTTCCAACTCAAACCATTCCATGGTCCTATGATTCTATGATTCTATAATTCTATGATTCTATGATTCTATATTTGGTAAGCAAGGCCAGGAATATCTACTGTAGGTATCAGAGCTTTTGAAATATTTCTCCAAAATTGTTTAGTCGTCTCTTCCAACTTTAAAAGCATTCTAGAAAACTAAATAACAATTGTAGGGAATTAGTAATCCAATTCAGAGACTTTTCCTGTTTTCCTGCTAATCTAGACCTAACTTGACTTCCTACCAAAGGTTATTGCTAGATAATAATTGAATGTAATATGCTTATTTGCTATGCTTATTTGTGACCTTAGCCTATGGCATGACCCTCTTCCATTAATTGTTCCATTGCTGGTAATATCAATAATGTTGTCAGGAACTGGATAGGTATAGATACAGAATTGTTAGCTTTTTTCCCACAGTCTCAAAGTACAGAGTGGGAACCTTATGCTGCAGCTCCCCATGGTGCAAATAAAGAGTAATTCTTTTATAGGGATGACAGGAAAATGTTTTTATGAGAATGAAAATTCACCTGTTTTAACAGTGAGGAAGGGTGGTGTGTGGGGGAGCTCTGACAGCAGCAGAAAGAACAATAGCATTACAAATATGTCAAACTTGAAAGGAGCTACATTAACAAGTCACTCTCAAACAAATAACCTCCTTTGGGAAGCCTCTTGAAAAGGAGAAGTGCAGTTAGAAGTTTAACTGTTTCACTTCTCATTTATAAATTTTTTATACAGGCTTCTTGGTCAAAAACGTTCTCATTAACTTTATTTTCTACTTTCAGCATTTATTTGTTATAGCCATTTTATTCCATTCAGTTTAATACATCTGTTTCTAATTCATTTCTTGACTTCACTACCTGGGCAGTAGCTACAATGCGGAATTTTGCTGAATATTTTCTGAAAGTGCACGTGATGTGCATATCTTCTTTGTCTAGGATGACAGCCATATCCTCTGAGAATTCCAATGAGTTAGTGAGTCTTTACCTCCCTTGTCTCTCCTTAGGCCATTTAAAAATAATGGCATTATGTTGGCTACTCTCCAGTCCTCTCAGATTTCACTTGATCTATTTTGAAGAGCAGAAGCATATAAAAATGTCTGCCAAAGCTTCTTCAGTTTCTCTCCTTACTTCTTTAACTCTTTTGGACACACATTGTTTGATCATGGCTCTATCAATTTTAAAAGCCATTTCACCTTATAATAACCATACCTGACACACTGTACATATCTTAATTCCTAATCATCTATCTCCATAAATCTGATTTCAGATGTAGTCAAATATCTACTCTCATCTTTTATAAAGCCATATATAACTATTATTTAATATATCCTCAGTCCTCTTCTAGGGGATGGTTTACAACTTTAAAGTTTCATACCAGCAATGAGAATAAGTCTGTATCTCAGGACTGGACTAGAAAACTAGCTTTGATACAGAACTGAAATAAATTTTCTGTTTCTTTCCTGCTCAAGGGAGAAAGCAACCTAGAACTTAATTATAGTTGTGATAGTTATTTGCTTCTTCATGACAATCACTGACCCAAAGGCATTGTTCTCTTCAATGCCCTGCAGTCCACAGGTTTGCAGCCCTGTCAGTGGAGTAAGAAGTATTTTATATTTCCTTGATTTTCTGCATGGGTGTTTAAGAATCACAAAGATTAGTTCTTGAAAGAACCTCAAGAAGCTATGTGGCCCATCCGCCTGTCTCAGGGTAAGATCAGCTAGACCAAAACTTGTTTGTGTTATCTATTTTTCATAGCATTCAGTCATAGAGATCCCACACCCTCCTTGAGCAATCTGTTCAGTGCTTATTTAAAATTTAGCTCACAACCTTGCCTTAATCTTAGTCTATAATTCTTAGGAACAAGATTAAAAAAAAATAAAAAACGTATGCTATTTCAAACATTACAGCAATTGAAAAACATCTTAATACTTCTGAGTGTGAGACACTGATTATGCCTAACCAAAGATTAGAGACAGAGCCTGGGGCTGATCCTAAACACTTACGAGATCTATTTGATGTAAACTGTCCCACTGAAATCAAGGTGACATCTGAGTATAAATATTTTATACTGTCATCTAGCAGTGGGTTACTTTATCTGCAAAATTTTTCAGTATTGATCAGTAGGCTAACTCTGAAGTACTTTTATGAATTCAACACTGATTCTAGCTGGATCATGTTCAGGAAGTGAAACTAGAGCCTTTAAATCTAACAGAAAAAAAAAAAAAAAAAAAAAAAAAAAAAACTTTTACTCCCTGAGTCATTAGGAAATCCCCTGTATGCCTTTTCTTCTTGGTCCCTAGACAAAACCAAAAATTATATTCGTGTAATTACTTGAACTTATTGGTAGATTCAAAACCAACCAAACAACAAAACAAAACAAACAAAAAAGAACAAAACAACAACAAAAATACTACAGTCCAGACACATGAGACAGTATTGTAAAATAACGACCCACTGTGCATCATCAGCACACTTTCAGCCACTTTCCATCATTTCCATCATTTATCAGCAGTCCTGGCTATTGGGGGAGGTCCCAGTCGACAGACAGCTAGCAAACGTGACGCCCATCTACAAGAAGGGCTAGAGGGCAGACCCAGGAAACTATAGGCCTGTCAGTTTGACCTCAGTGCCAGGAAAGATCATAGAGCAGATTATCTTGATAGTCATCACAGGGCACTTGCAGGGCAAGCAGGCAATCAGGCCCAGTCAGCATGGGTTTATGAAAGCCAGGTCCTGCTTGATGAACCTGATCTCCTTCTATGACAAAGTGACGCGCTTGGTGGATGAGGGAAAGGCTGTGGATGTGGTCTACCTTGACTTCAGCAAGGCTTTTGACACCGTTTCCCACAGCGTTCTCCTCAAGAAACTGGCTGCTCTTGGCTTGGACTGGCGCACGCTTCGTTGGGTTAGAAACTGGCTGGATAGCCAGGCCCAAAGAGTCGTGGTGAATGGAGTCAAATCCAGTTGGAGGCCAGTCACTAGTGGCATTCCCCAGGGCTCGGTGCTGGGGCCGGTCCTCTTTAACATCTTCACCAATGATCTGGACGAGGGCATTGAGTGCACCCTCAGTAAGTTCTCAGATAACACCAAGGTAGGTGCGTGTGTCAATCTGCTTGAGGGTAGGAAGGCTCTGCAGGAGGATCTGGACAGGGTGGACCAATGGGCTGAGGTCAACTGCATGAAGTTCAACAAGGCCAAGTGCCGGGTCCTGCACCTGGGGCGCAATAACCCCAAGCAGAGCTACAGGCTGGGAGATGAGTGGTTGGAAAGCTGCCTGGCGGAGAAGGACCTGGGAGTGATAGTTGATAGTCGGCTGAATATGAGCCAGCAGTGTGCTCAGGTGGCCAAGAAGGCCAGCGACATCCTTGGATTGTAGAAGAAGCAGTGTGGCCAGAAGGTCTAAGGAAGTGATTGTCCCCCTGTACTCGGCTCTGGTGAGGCTGCTCCTCGAGTACTGTGTTCAGTTTGGGGCTCCTCACTACAAGAAGGACATCGAGGTGCTTGAGTGAGTCCAGAGAAGGGCAACAAAGCTGTTGAGGGGTCTGGAGGGGTCCTACGAGGAGCAGCTGAGGGAGCTGGGTTTGTTCAGCCTGGAGAAAAGGAGGCTAAGGGGCGGCCTTATTGCTCTCTACAGGTACCTTAAAGGAGGCTGTAGCGAGGTGGGGGTTGGTCTGTTCTCCCATGTGCCTGGTGACAGGACAAGGGGGAATGGGCTAACGTTGTGCCAGGGGAGTTTTAGGTTGGATGTTAGGAAGAACTTCTTTACTGAGAGCGTTGTGAGGTGTTGGAATGGGCTGCCCAGGGAAGTGGTGGAGTCACCATCCCTGAAGGTCTTTAAAAGAAGTTTAGATGTAGTGCTTAGTGATATGGTTTAGTGGAGGACTTGTTAGTGTTAGGTCAGAGGTTGGACTCGATGATCTTGAGGTCTCTTCCAACCTAGAAATTCTGTGATTCTGTGATTCTTTGATCAGAACCACAGAATCCCCCACTGAGGTGAAGTTTTCATCTGTATCTTCCTGAGATTGCATGCTGAGGCTGAATACCTGTTCAGGTACCACAGACCACCTGGTACATGCTGATGCTCTACTCTGCTGTAACTTTTTTGTTTCTTTTTGAAGAACTTCTGCCTGGTTTCATTAGGTGCAATGAAGATTTCCACATCCAAAATAAAAAAAAATAGAATTCAAATATTGACTATGGGGATCCACTTCTGCTGAGTAAGACAGTCATACTGTGACCATTTCTAAGAGCAGAAAAATTGGCCTGGAATTCCACAATTTTAAAGACACTAGTAGCTCTCCATTATAATAGGGCCATTTAGAAAATTTTTGCCTGCCTCTTACCCTTACTCTTACTGCCACAATGTCCTTTTAATCAGATAAAGAGGAAAAGATACATTTAATTGTATCTATTAAAACCATAGCAAAAATTATTCTCTGTCCTTTTTTTTTTTTTTTTTTTTTTTTATGACAGCTGATATTTTTATTTTTTTTTTAAAATCATTACCCAGATTTTTATTTTTTCACACTTTTCCCTAGGTAAGTTCATAAAGAAAAGGTTTACAGCATGTTCCTTTGCGATAAATTGTTCCTAGTGCAGCTTTAACTTCATAGCTCTGTATCACCAAATTTTGTCTTGCATTTCATATAAATTACAACTTAGTTTATTTTCACCAATAAATGTGTTATAAACTGGATTACCAAAAATCAGTTGTCATTACTTTAAGCAAGATGTTTCTAAGACAACAGAAGAAAAAATTAGTCTGTTTTTCTGACCTTTTGTGATTACTGCAAGCTGCCTCTTTGCCATGGTTTTGGTTGGGATAGAGTTAATTTTCTTTGTAGATGACTGTATGATGCTGCGGTTTAGATTTTTGATGAAAATAGTGGTGATAACACCAATGGTGATAACACCAACAGCCATTGCAAAACAGCTCTTTAACACAGTCATGGCCTTTTCAGCTCCTCATACTGCCCTGCCAGAGAGGAGGTTGGGGGTGCACAAGGAACTGGGAGGTGACATGGCTAGGACAGCTGACCCAAACTGACCAAAGAAATAGTCATAAAATCACAGTCATAGAATAATTTAAGTCGGGAAAGATCTCCAAGATCATCCTAACACTACCAAGTCTACCACTAAACCATATCTCCAAGCACTATATCTACAAATCTTTTGAATACCTCCGGGGATGGTGACTCAGCTACTTCCCTGGGCAGCCTGTTTGCATGCCTCACCCCTCCAGTGAATATTTTTTTTTTCCCCTAATATACAATCTAAACCTCCCCTGATGCAACTTGAAGCCAATTCCTCTTGTCCTATTTCTTGTTGCATGGGAGAAGAGACAGATGTCCACCCTACTACAACTTCCTTTAAGGTAGTTGTAACGAACTATAAGGCTTTCCCTCTCCTTTTCTCAAGGCTAAACAACCCCAGTTCTCTCAGATGATCCTCTTAAAACTTGTTCTCTAGACCCTTCAACAGTTTCATTGCCCTTCTCTGGACATGCTCCATTACCTCAGTGTCTTTCTTGTAGTGAAGGGCCCCAAACTGAACACAGTATTTGATATGCAGCCTCACCAGAGCCAAGTACAGGGGGACAACCACTTCCCTAATCCTGCTGGCCACACTATTTCTGATACAAACCAGGATGCTGTTGGCCTTCTTGGCCTCATGAGCACACTGCTGGCTCCTGTTCAGCCAGCTATCAACCAATACCCTCAGGTCCCTTTCTGCCAGGCAGCCTCCCAGACACTCTTCCCCCAGTCTGTAGCATTTGATGGGGTTATTGTGCCTGAAGTGCACTTAGTGTATCACTTAACTTTTTTGAACCTCAAACAGTTGACCTCGGCCCATCAATTCTACCTATCCTAATCCCTCTGTAGAGCCTTCCTATTCTGATGCTGGTCAATACACCAGTCCAATTTGGTGTCATCTGCAAACCTGCTGAGGGTGTACTCGATTTCCTCATCCAGATCACTGATAAAGGTATTAAAGAGATCTGGCCCCAGTACTGAATCCTGGAGGACACCACTTGTGATCTGCCTCCAGGTGGATTTAACTGTGTTCACCACAACTCTTTGGGCCCAGCCACCCAGACAGTTGGACAGTGTATGCCTGTCCAAGACATGAGCAGCCAGTTTTATACAGAAGAGTGCTATAGGAAACAGTGTCAAAAACTTTACTAAAGTCTAGGTAGACAACATTCACAGCCTTTCCTTCATCTGCTAAGCATGTCACCTTGTCATAGAAGGAAATCAGGTTAGTCAAGCAGGACCTGGCTTTCATAAACCCATGCTGAGTGGGCCTGATTGCCTGGTTGTCCTGTATGTGCTGTGCGATAACACTCAAGACAATCCATGACCTTCCCTTCCACTGAGGTCTGACTAACATGCCTGTAGTTCACCAGATAAACCTTCTGGTCTTTCATGTAGATCGGACTTTTTAATGAGTTGTTAGTGCACCTGAGGGTCTAACTACATTTTTTACTATCTTTGCTGAATGCAAAAATCTGATATAATAACTTATGTAAATCCCATTTAAGTACTAAATCATAAAATATGGTCCTTGAAAATTTATATTGAAAAGACTGGAAGGAGAGGATTATATCTGAAGAAGGCATGCGCACTTCTGTGATTTTAGCAGCAATTTTAAAATTTTGTGCATTTAATTTTGTCTTTGAATCCTGCTAAGAAGATGTACATTTGAGTTGTTCTTATTAGACTCATGAACAGCATAGAAAATATGTTAAAATTACAAAGATAACATTCATTTAGATGGATTCATCATCATTCATCTTAATTATGTCTGACATCTTCACAATTCTACGATCAGCTTCCAAGGAAAGGAGAAGCTCACATTCTGTCTCCTTTAGGAATCCTTCATTGAAGGAGACTAGTTATTTCAGTCCTCTGAAGAAGCTAATAGTGTAGTCAAAAGACCATGAAAAATAAAGAATAATGGCTAGTATCCATCAAGAGCAGGAAAATACCACACTGTCATGCCTGTTAACTGTATCTCCTAACGTTGCTTCCTTGAAGGGTAGTGAACATAGTACATAAGATATTGAAGCAGAAGATGTATAAAATTTTAACAGAACACACAGTTTTCTATACCTTTTCTGCCTTCATGGAAGTGAATAAGATTTCTTCACTGAACTGAAAATGAAATTATATTAGATTATTTTGAGTTGCTGTGAGGCATAGTTTGTTATATTATGCAAAGAGAAAGAGATAATGAAACTACTAAAAGAATGCATCTTATGCTCTAAGCATCTTGACCATCTGCACAGAATGCTAGTTGCAACCAAAATAAGGCAGATTATTATATATATAAATATGAAATTAAATACATGTAAACTCTGATGTAAAACAAACAACAAAAAAATTAAAAGCACTATTATTATTACAATCAGCATTAATGTAGAATTTTCACATTGCAGTACTTGGACAATAAATATTTCACTATTTTCAAAAGATTAAGTAAAAGGGGTAACTCAGTTGCAATCTCAGATGAAGCATTAAAGAATGCTCTGTCCTTGCCTTTCAAGTAGTCTTTCTCCCTCCCCACCCCAATTACTACACAAATAGTAATTCAGAAAGGTGTAAGAACTCCATTCTGAAATCCCCTAATTTTTGAAGATTAGAAGTTCAAAAGAAAATTTGAATCTTGATCAATACTGTTACACAGCTATATATACAGCATTCATAAATATTGGACTACAAAGTGCCTCTAAAGTAACATGTCCTTCAAAACCATTTCTTCAAAAAACATCATTCAAAAGAGTAGTAGGATTAGGGAATAAAAAGATTAGCTTTATGTACTGTCCTCAGCTCAGAGGAAATCATTGCTGGATCTGTATCTTACACAGACCATCTTAAACTACAACTCAAACTACAAGACAAATATCTCCTGATGTAATCTTTCCCTGCTTAATAGCTCTGTGGCATGAAAAGTTTCTTTTAATTAAATCAGTCAGGAATGTTGGTGTAAATGATCTGTAAACATATATATATATATAAAATTTTTCTCTTTTTTTTTTTTTTTTTTTTTTTAGAAGAAGAAGATTGGCAGAATGTTGAAGCTAAGTATTCCTCAGTATCCCATGAGTAGAGTGATCATTTTCCTTTCTATCCTTTATTTGCATGCTCTTTGAGACAAAGAGTTTCTCTCGACATGTAGTCAAAGTAAGCCTTCTTAGTTTGATTTGAGGAAAAGCACCTATAGTAGTATTGAGAATGATAATAATGCAACTAAGACAGAAGCTCTGGAAACAAACAAACAAACAAACAAACAAACAAACAAATAAAATCTCTGCCCTAATATAGACAACTGTAATAAGAGGATTGGACTGCATTTCAGTAACAATGCTGGCGCAGTAGCTGCCAGTGAGCTCATAACTGCTTCATTACCCATGCTTGACCCCTTGTGATGAATATGCTGAGCCATTGTCAGATGACAGATTAAGATGGCAAGGGAACAAGCAAAATAATTACTTTCCTGAATTAAATTTTCATCAGAATTGTAATTAAAAATAAAAATAAAAAATGCTATTGGGAGTTGAAAAAGCCCAAACTAAGTGCCAGATATTGTTAACTGAGTTGCTTTGGCTTGAAAGGGAAGTGAGATTTTTTCCTCATGCATAAAGAAATGCATTTTACTTTCTTCACATTTGAACATTCTAGTTAACAGCTCTATTGTAATATTCAAAACATTATTTCTAAGAATAGGCTTACTTAATAGTTTTTTATCTGATTTTTTTTGTTTGTTTTTGAGTTAAAATAATGTTTCACTTAAGAAATGTCAAAGCATTTAAGTTTTTAAATAAATTTTAGATTTTCATTAAAAGGGTTTTTTCTTCTTAAAATAGATCAACTTATAAAAGACATGTTAAATAATTCCCAAATTAAATATTTCCTGATTACTAAAAAAGTTTGTTAAACTGAAATAATCTTTTCATATTTTTGCTGTGCCAAAAGTAGACTTTTTTTGCATTTTTTCCAGTTGACTATTAAACTGAACATGTCTGCTATTGCACCCTTATGCAGTTGTCACTTAGTACTTAAACTTGTAATGAGCAAACTAACAGTAAACAAACTAACAAACAAACAAAAACAGATAATCAGACCATATGTGCTAGAAAGTCATCTGTTTCTGGAATAATCACTTTTATAACCCATAGTCAGACAAGAATGATTTTTAAAGTCAAATCACTGAGGTACAGGAGTTTGAAGCTGAAATTTGCAGTAGTTGCATCTAAAATGCTGAAATCTGGAATATTACTAAACTAAATCAAAGAGTATTCTACAACCATGTCCTGGTCCTACATTAAGAATAGGTTTGGACACTCATTAAAATCATTTAATCTTTTCTTCTCTATGGGGAAACTTAAGTTCCAATGACAGGAAAGCTCTGATTGAAAGGCAGTTATGGTAGTTTATCACCCAAACTAAATGACCAGGTAAGTTACACCAACAGGCAAACAATAGTGAACGCCCCATTGCTCCAGCTGGGAAATGGATGCAGGATGAATCCTACACAGTTACCCAGCTTGTAGCTAGTGAAAGATATAGGATATGAATTCCTCTCTTCATTAATTAAAGCATCAATTTCCTATCCCATCTTTACATTTTCCTTCCCTTTTATACTACCTTCTCTTTGAGAAAAAGTGCAGGTTATGTACATGTAGCACAGTACATGGGAAAATCAGGGCTGTCTCTTGATGAAGACCTCCGTGCACAACTATAGTAAGAGCGATTAACCAATTGCAAATTTGAATGTTAACAGAGGTTAGATTTTGAATTATCGAACAACCCATTGCAAAGTACATGTTCTAAATGAAAGTTTAGATTAACAAGAAATACTACAACATGCCAGAAAGCTAAATTATTGTACTGTTATTATTTTATTTTTTAAATTGAACCTGATTTAATTATATATATAGGTTAACACCTCCTGGAAACTCTGTGTCTCTGCCTAATGAATCAGAGGACACTTAGCATATGCTACACTGTGTGCCAAACCTGGTCTCTTTTCTGTCCTTCTTCCATGTAGAGTACAGATTAACTTGACACTGTCCATTTACAAGACTAGAGCAAAAGTGATTCAGAACAATGATGTGTGCTTTCCTTTTACATCTGAAAGGAAAACATGTACTTTTAAAACCACTAATGATGAGTCATGTACTTTTAGATTAATAATGCCTTGCATATCGCAAGTTATTAGAGATCTAAAACAGGTAAAACATTTGTGAAATAATTCTCTACTAGAAAGTGTAATGAAAACTTAAGTATTACTTTGATTCTGTCTAGTCAGAGATTCAAATTATCTTCCTGGAGCATCCATTAATGTTCCATCTCACCTAGTAATCTCATGTTATGCATATAACTGTTTAATTGCAGTTCGTTTGCAGCTTGATTGTTCCAGCTATAGAGTTAAATATATTTCTTCCTTATATGTAGGATATGTACTATACAAACCAAAATGAAGCTCCTTGGTAAAAATGTTTGTTGAGATTTCCAGTGAAGGCTAATGTAAGACTAATGTTTACTTGTTGAACTAGTAGATAAAGAAAATAGGCAATTGCTCTGTGGATACATGCAGAATACTGGAATAAATGAGCATGTGTTTTTGGAAAATTAAGTCTTGCTCCACTTACCTTGTCAAGCAGTCAACAAGCTTGAGAATAGGAACAATCTCATTACATGTATTATTAGATTACTGAAAGGCTTTTGACAAGGAAAGAAGCTTAGAAAAACTTTAGAGGCATTAGAGCAGAATCAAAGTTCCTCACATGGTTACAAGATAGAAAATGGAAGATTAAAATGCATGATCAGTTTTCAAAGTGGAGAGAGTTCAAAGGGAAGATTCACAGTTACCTGCACAAGATATGTTGTTGTGACCTTTGTCAAGTGTGAAATGACAAATTTTCTGATGATTCTGTATTATCGTTGTTTGTCTGTTTGGGAGAAAGGGAGGTTAAGATGCAACCTCGTTGCTCTTTACAGCTTCCTGAGGGGAAATTAAGAAGGATGTGCTGGTATCTTCTTCAAAATAACCAATGATAGGACACATGGGAATGGCACAAAGCTTTGCTGGAGAGATTAAGATTACATATCAGGAAAAAAATTATTTACCACGAGGGTGATCGAACACTGGAACAGGCTTCCTAGAAAGGTGGTTGATGCCTCATGCCTGTCAAGTGTTCAAGAGGCATTTGGATAATATGTTTTAACTGTTGGTTAGCCATGAAATTCTCACTCAATTGGACTTGATGATCTTGTAGGTCACTTCTAAATGAACTATTTTATTTTTATTCTATTCTATTGTACTGTATTCTGTTGTATTTCATTATATTCATGATAGTAAGTACAAGGGGTTACCTTGTGAAGAATCACAAAAAGTTCTTCTAGTACTGAATGGGCAATATGTTTATATGCTTATTAAGATGTGACATTCATTATAACAATTAAAAAAACAAAACAAAAACAAAAACACAACAACAACACTTTGCATATGAAATTGTTTGTTCCAAGGTGACCACTGTAACTCTGTCTGTAATCTGGTGCTTAAGATAAATTTTTCCATATGAACATTAATTCGGTATTTAGTAGCAGTAGAAAAAATATATTTTTTATATTAAAAATAATTTGAAAATAATTATGTCACTATTTGAATTCACATTTTGGAATCCTATACCTCAGAAAAGATATATTGTAATGGAAAGCTTCAGAAAAGTGTGACCAAATGTATTAAATTACTTATGTGTGAGGAGTGACTAACGCAGGACTAAATAAAGTTACACTCTTCATTATGAACAGAATGCGAGTGAAGGATGACTTGACAGAGGTTTATAGGATAAAGAATGGCATGGAAAATGTGGTCAGGGAAGGTAGGTATTGATTTTCTATTGCTTTTTTTCAACACAAGAGTGAAAAGACATTAGATGAAGCCAGGAGGAGATAGATTAAAAACAGAAGGTGATTATTCATTCAGTGGGTTGTCAAGCTGTTAAACTCTTTGCCCTGGGAAGCTGTACGTGTTTCAAGCTTAAAAATTTTGGTATAGACTGACAATTAATGGAAGAAAAAAAATCAGAATCACAAAATCTCTGAGGTTGGAAGGGTTCCCTGGAGGGGAAGGGATCCCTGGAGACTTTCTAGTCCAACATTCTCGCACAAGCAAGGGTCCAACATTCTCGTGCAAGTAAGGTCAGCTACAGCAGTTGGCTCAGAACCATGTCCACTTTGGTTTTGAGTATCTCCACAGATACTCATACTCCATAATCCATTTGGACAATCCATTCCAGTGTCTGATCACCCTCAGAGTAATTATTTTTTCTTATGTTTAAATGGAATCACTGTATTTAAATATGCCTCTTGTCCTGACATTGAACACCAGCAAGAAGAGTCTAGCTCCAATTTTTTACCTCCTTGCATCATGTCAGCATACACGCTGATAGGATTCCCTCTGAGCCTGGAGCCCAGCCTCTTCTATAGCCTAAACAGTTGCAGCTCACTCAGCCTGTCACCATATTACAAATGCTTCCATCCTTCTATCCCTTTTGTGGCCCCTTGCAGGATCACCTCCAGTATTTCCATGTCTCTTTTGTACTCAGAAGCCTAGACCTGGAACCAGTGCTACAGCTGTGTCTCACTGGTGTTGAGTAGAGGAAAAAGATCTTTTGTCTGGTTGGCCATGGAGAGTTACTGAATAGATACAAATGAAAGCTGGCTTAACACTGTTCTGTAGATGAGGTAACAATCTACCACATCAGTGCACCTTATGATATAGATGCATGATCTCAACACCGCTAAGGAAGGGGAAATCAAAATTTTGCTTAGCACTCAGCCCAGAAATTTTGTACAGGGTACAGAATGAACTTGATTTCTACCCAGATGTCAGTATCCATTGGCTTTTGAGATGCCATAGGATATTACAGATATTAGGAAGGCTAACAAACACAAGTTGGAACTAACCTGTGCCCTTGTGGTGTAGATCCTGGCACAGTACCTTAAGCATACCAAATGGCATTAAACTGGGCATGGTCTGCCAAGTCCAAGTCCAATTTTGAATGCAGTTAGTCACGGATGAGTTCGTTCATAATTTGTGTGTTTTCTGGCAACATATGCTTGCATTTGCTAATACTTCTTTTATGCTACAGAATATTTCAAAATAAAATATATACTTAAAGAGAGAAAAAAAAAAAAAAAAAAAAGCCTCTATTTTTTATTATCTTCTTGGTGTAACAGATTCATAGTTGAAATTGTGCAGTTGAAAGACTGATTTTCTTTGAAGGAAAAATTGCTGTCTGGGTAAAAATGGCTCAAGAAATGACAAAGTATTTGTGTTGACTGTGATGCTTACAGAAGATTCTTTTATTCTTATTCTTTTATTCTTATTCTTGTTTTTATGAGAGGCAAAAAGCAAGGCAGTCAGTAGTACCTGACAAAGGATAAGATAAAGACTGCTGGATTTGACTTATCGTAACTAATATTTTTCTTCTTTTTTCTTTTGGACTTTCTTAGCAGCTGTTCTCCAGTATGTTTATGATTCTTGTATTGAGGAACCCAAACTGGATACTCCAGCCTGTCAAGGTGCCTCTGGAAAGCAGCACAGTGCTCTGGGGCATCCACCACTACCCACAGTTTTGGGTCATCTGCAGACTTGCACTTGGCCCCATCATCCAGATCATTAGTCCAGAACAATTAGGAAATTAAACAGGACTGAAGCCAGTATTAACCCCTCATGTATAAGGCTGGTTACTGGCCTACAACTTTACTTTGCACTAGTTGTACCTTATCAACTGCAATAAAAAGGATACATAGGAGCAGAAACTCAGCTGTTGGGTTGCTGCTGTGTCAGTAATCCTACCAGTGCATATAATTAAAAAAAAAACTCATTGGTTTTAAAATGTCTTTGGTCTTTCCTGTGATGTGTCAGCAACAAAGCAAAACACTGCTGCACAACTTTTCTTTGATTTAAAAAGTTAACTTTTTAACTTTAAATCAAAGTAAGACTTTGATTTAAAAGTTAACCGTCCATCATTATTTATATATATTTATCATTAATATTTAAATTGTGTTAAAACAACCTTCCTGACAAGATATTTTAACATTATTTAATATAAGTGGTAAAATGTCCCCTATGATACACTAAGTAGTTAGGAGTGGGAATGTAAATTCCTTCTATTTTTAGAGTGGATTTTCTATGAGTCATCTCAGTTTGTGTCACAATCTATGTATATATTAAAAAACATTTATGAATTTTATCTGCTTTGAGGAGGACAAAAGGAAAAAAAAAACTAGATTTTTTAGACAGCATGACTTTTTGTTTCTTTTTTTTTACCCTGAACATATAAATATATTAAAAAAAAACAAACAAACAAACAAAAAAAAAACAAAAAAAAAAACGTTTAGACTATTTTAATCATTAAAACATTAAAACTCTTTAATCAAATTGGGCTGGTTCTGTGTATTACATGGCAGATCTAAGGCCAAATGACAACTAAGGGCAAATTATAGTAGTAGACAATTTATTAAGGAAGTGAAAAACTATTGCATGATAGAGGAAAAAATGAATATAGCAATAATTTGGAGAATAGACAGATTTTATGTTTCAAATTATACTTAGTAGGCGGATAATGTTCTTTGCTTAACTCAGTCTTTTGTTAGTTAGACTCTGTAATCCAGTGCTGGATTCTGAAATCTGTGACGGAAGGGAAGGGAAGGGAAGGGAAGGGAAGGGAAGGGAAGGGAAGGGAAGGGAAGGGAAGGGAAGGGAAGGGAAGGGAAGGGAAGGGAAGGGAAGGGAAGGGAAGGGAAGGGAAGGGAAGGGAAGGGAAGGGAAGGGAAGGGAAGGGAAGGGAAGGGAAGGGAAGGGAAGGGAATATCCCGAGTTGAAAGGGACCCATGAGGATCATCAAGTACAACTCCTGGCACCACACAGGTCTATGCAAAAGTTTAGACCATGTTACTTAGTGCACAGTCCAATCACTTTTTAAATTCAGACAGGCTTGGTACTATGACTACATCCCTGGGGAGCCTGTTCCAGTGTACAACCACCCTCTAGGTGAAGAACCTCTTTCTGATGTCTAGCCTAAACTTCCCGTGCCTCAGCTTAACGCCATTCCTGCAGGTCCTATCACTGGTGTTTACAGAGAATAGGTCATCTGCCTCTCCAGTCCCCCTAGTGAGGAAGTTGTAGACTGCGATGAGGTCCCCCCTCAGCCTCCTCTTCTCCAGGCTGAACAGGCCCAGTGACCTCAGCCGCTCCTCATACGTCTTCCCCTCTAGGGCCTTCACCATCTTCATCGCCTTCCTCTGGACACTCTCCAATGGTTTAATGTCCTTTTTGTATTGTGGTGCCCAGAGCACACAGTACTCAAGGTGAGGCCTCACCAGCGCAGAGTAGAGCAGGACAATCACCTCCCTTAACTGACTAGCAATGCCATGCTTGATGCACCCCAGGATATGGTTGGCCCTCCTGGCTGCTAATAATAATAAAATAAAAGAATAATATCATTCAAATTATAACTTAGAATATGTACAAAGTAATCACATTTTTTGCTCTGCATAAGATCTAATTCACAATAGAGAAACAATGATACACATTTTATGATTTTATTTGGAATGCTTAGCATTTTTACAGCATGTAAAATTTTTATGTAAGTATTAAGAAGATCAGTATGAAATATATTTAAATATCTGAATTAAAAAGCCTTTTGAAATACATGTATATAAATCATTATAGGACTATATAAATTCCAAACTGAAAAATACAGAAATATATGTGACCTATTTGTGTTTTATATTTTTATAAGAGCAAATGTTACAGATTTGATAAAATTTAAAATTATTTTATGTAGCTTCAACTTTCTTTAAATAAAGTTGAATTATCTGCATGATTTAATTTCTAACAAAATATGTTTAAAATTAGAAGAAATTAAGTAGGTATATTAAATAAAGAACTGATTCTGCAAAACTTTGTATATGATTGAAAGCTAGAAACATTAACTTCAGTAAAGAAAAATACAAAACAGAAGACAGGATAGAGTTTTTATCTGAGGGAACTCCACTGAGCTTGACCAAAATACAACTCACTATATACGCATACTTTTAAGTACGTAAATATTACAGAGAGGTATGAGTTGACAAAGAATTAATTGTTAAATAAGGTATAAGTATGGTTTATCAATATACCTATATTTTTCTTTGATATTTGTGTGCTTAGTGGATGTGGCACTGCAATACCACTTAATACCACTTAACTCTATTTCTGTGATGAAGTATAAAAGAATATGTTTTCCTTTTTTTTTATTTTTATTTTTATTTTTTTTTTCAGGGAACGGACAGAATCAAGTAGAATGAGAAGTTTCCTGGAATCAGGAAAATGAGCTAACTAAAACCCTCACATGGTTTTGACTATGAAAACTTTCATTATCTTGTGAGTTGTGAAAGATTCAGATTGTATAAATGAAGTCAGGAGAAAATACTTACCTGAGTCCAGGAGCGTTTGACTAGTAGGCAGATGGAAGTATAAATGCTACACTTCAGTCCCTAAAGTAATTTATACATATGAAAAATGTATTCTAAGAAGGCAGGTCAGTACTTGCTTGATAGTATATTCAAGCATAAAAATAAAGGTACCCTGATTGAATCTAAAACTTTGTTTTGGTCAAATGTATTATCAGTACTATGATAAAAAAGTAATTATTAAAACCAGCAGAAACAGTTTATAAGAACAAAAGAAAAAGATGTAACTGGTGATCAGTGATGTGTATTTACTGAACACCATGCAAACTTTAGCTTATTATGATTGTTAAAACAGAAATTATAATAAAACTCAAAAATTAAGAGCATAGAATGAGATTTTTTTTTTATAACTCCAGCTTTTATAGATGGAGTTAAGTGAAAAACAAAACAAAACAAAATCTTTCTCATGTGTGTTTGGAGCATTAAAAAGAAATGCAACAGTAAACTCACTTCTAGTAGGCAGTCATAGTTTAGATTTTAGAGAATTATTTCCTATCTGGGTTGGAAACCTGTGAGAAAAATCTTAGCTTAGAGGGGATTTTTTTTCTCTGTATGAATAAACCTTTAAAAAGAGGGCTTCAGTGAAGAATGTTGATATTACTTTTATCTGTAAAGCTCAGGAGAAGGAATGAGAAAATTAATTTTTTATTTTCTGCCAGACTTTTTTTTTTTTTTTTTTGTAAATATTTGAAGTTGTTCAGAATGCTTTTTCAGACTGCTATACAGATAGCTATGATGAAGTACTTAAACTTTCTACCTGGAGATGTATTGATGATACAGCTTTGTCCCTCAGTTAGATACATGCTTGTAAACAATCAAGTTTGGGATTGAAAATAAATGATGAGCTGGAAAAAAAAAAAAAAAAAAAAAAAGATGGCTCAGGATTACTCAGAACATTACTTTTCAGGAGCCATCTAGGAGGAATGACTTATCTGAAGGTGTAATTTTAGAAAAAGGTATATACATTTAAAATAGAATGGCGACAGCAGATACAAGGAAACTGGAAGTGAGGGAGAAAGCTAAAGACACTGAAATTTGAGAAATTATATTCCCATTCTAATTCTTTAGTAGAGGATGAGTGTAGGAATATACAGCCATGGACCTTTGGATGTTTCATGAAGTCCCTAGGGCAAATTCCTTGAGAGAATCTGAATTTTGAGTTCAGAATATCACTTACACTAAATTTTGAGGACCCCCAAAATTATGAAAATCTGAAATAATAGAATTTTGTAGTTTCAGCTTTTAGAGCGTCCATGAAATTGTCATATCTACATATCTAAGTGTTTTTCACTTCCTAAGGCCATTACACTTTCTCTGGATTAGTCTCTGAAGTCATTTGTTTCTATACATCACTGAAGTCTGAGGTAAGATTTTTGATTATCATATGGTATTTAATAACTTTAAGTTGTGATATAAAACTGTATAAAATAAATAATTAAATAGTTAAAATCTTATACTGAAATCTTTTCAATTAGAAAGAGTACTGATGCAAATCCTAACATTTTAGTGCATTAAGTCAGCTTAATAGAAGAGCTTTTAGCATTAAATGAGAATGAGTAGACTTCAGGCTTCTGTGGGGTTACTTTAATATAAGAAAGAGGCTGGTTCCATAAGATATGTTCCGTCATCCAGGGTCACAACATTTGTTTAATATGTTTTAAGCCCTGTTTGTAAACAAATTCAGTAAACAAATTCTTTAATATAAGATGGATTTTGTATTGTAAGACGCAACTTGGTACTGAATATTAACAGCTTCCTGATGTAATATTCTGATGATGCTATCACTTTGCCTTTAAACTGAATTTCTTTCTGCTTTAAAGTCAGCATAATTTTAATTCTTCTATTTAACAATAAATTGTTGGATATAAATATGTATCCAAACTCACACATCATAGCAGATGCAAATTGTTTTACTGTCAATGACCCATGGACAAATACCAATGAGCTCAATGAGCTGTGAGTCACTATTGGCTTTATATTCATTAGATGATAGCATTTTACAAACATTGTGTTGAGCACTAAACGGTGATATTTCCTGAATGACATTAATGGCTTATACTTAAAGATATCTCCCACTTAAAATTGAGCATAGCTCATGCTACATTACAGACACAAAATAAATTTTGTGTTACAGAAATATAGTAAAATTTACACAGCCAAAAGACTCAGTATGGTGGCTGTAATCTGATTATAAAATAATCTGATGGCAAATACAGCTAAATATGACATTTAGTTATTATTCATTTGAAATTAATTAACTGAATTACACTTGTGGATGCATCAGAACTATTCTGTATAGTAGTAGAGTTCAATGGGAAGACTGTATTGCACCATTTTAAGCTTGATTGATCAATATTTCACTTATCCAGATATAAATGTATTTTGTGACATTTATATTTTATCAAACAGATGGGTACACTGGCTATGTAACCTTGATCATGAAGAAACTAAAAATATATATGGGTGGTGTAATGTTGGTAGAGTCTGGAGGAAGAGAAATTTATACATGCATTTCAAGATGGGGCACTGATACGTTGCTTTTAAGGAACACATCTCATTTAGTTCTATCCTCAGTATTCAGTATGTTATACAGTGATAATGAAGGATTCTCCCAGTTCTTTACTGGTCAAGAAGATCTAAGGGAAAAACACATTCCCCTCTGGAATGAGGATCTGTTTTTGTTGAAATTTATTTATGGAAGTCACAGAAACTAAGGCTGAAGGTAACTAACAGAGGCCATCTACTCCAGTCCTCATAATTCAGAGAAGTATCAACTTTGTCAACTGTTCCATGGAACTTAAGACTGGGAGGGAAAAACAGGCATCCAGTGAATAAATAAATTAATGAATAAAATAAAATAATAATAATAATAATAATATGATTGCTATGAATGTGTTCCTAGCTACTTGAGATATTACAGACCTACAAAACACAGAATGCTGTATGTGATCTTTTAGCTGCATTCAAAACTATAATAGAAGATGAAACTATAAAATGTCACAAAGGTGTGACCTATCAGCCAAGCCATATTGACTCATACACTCAAAAGCTCTTTCATGTACTCTATAAACCTCATATAGGAAATAAAAATTTATCCCAGCTGAAAAGAAGTTTTTCAGAAAAAATCCCTGGGGTTCTGGTGGACACCAAGTAAACTGGCAAGGACATGAACCAGCAACATGCCCTTGCCAGAAAGAAGGCTAATAGTATCCTGGGCTGCAATAGGCAAAGTATTGCCAGAAGGTTAAGAGAGGTGATTCTTTCCCTCTAATCAGAATTGGTGAGGCTGCAGCTGGAGTACTGTGCCCAGTTCTAGGCTTGTCAGCACAAGAAAGACTTGGACCTACCTACTGGACAGAGTTCATCAAAGGGCCACAGATTAAGGGATTGGAGTCTCTCTGATATGAGGTAAAACAGGATCGAGACTGTTCAGCCTGAAGAAGAGGGATGCAGTGGTTTTACCCATATAAGTAGGGTATAGAGTGAAGACAGCTGGGGAAAACAGTGATTGTGAAGAAGTGATGGAGACAAGTTACAGACTGACTGCAGTGTTTTTAGTTTGCTTTTAGTTTCTCACTGCTCTGCCTTGTTAGTAATATTACATTTTAATTATATTAATTATATAGATCTTCCTAAAAATAAATTAAAAAGAGATCAAGAAAAAGAGTTGAGATAAGGACAGGGAAGTCACTCAAAAAATATTGTCATGGGCAAAACACACTCATCATAGGGAGATTAATACAAACAAAATACACCTTCCTCCCTCTCCCTCCCCATGTCCCCATTCATTCACCCCTCCCATCCACCCTCTTCTACATCTTCCCCCTGAGTGACAGAGGAACAAAGAATGGAGGCTGCAGTCAGTCCCTGACACTTCATCTCTGCTGCTCTTTCACGGTCACTCTCTGCCACTGCTCCACTTGGGGTCCATCCCACGGGCTGACGTACTTCCCAAACAGATCCTGCGTGGGCTTCTCACAGGCAGCAGCTCACCAAGAACTGCTCCAATATGGGTCTGTACCATGGGGTCCATCCATCAGAAGCAAACTGCTCCAGCACAGGTCCCCCTGAGTGGCAGCTCCCCCGAACCTCCCTGCTCCTGCATGGACTCCTCTCCACGGGCTGCAGCTCTGGCCTGGGGCCTGCTCCTGTGGGAGCTCTCCATGGGCTGCATCCTCCTCAGGCCACATCCACCTGCTCCACTAGGGGATCCTCCATGGGCTGCAGCATGGAGATCTGCTCTGATGTGGGACCTATGGGCTGCAGGGGGGCAGCCTGCTCCACCAGGGGCCTCTCCACAGGCTGCAGGGGGACTTCAGTGTCTGTAGCACCTCCTGCCCTCCTTCTGCACTGACCTTGGGATCTGCAGACCTGGTTCTCACTTGTTCTCTCAGATGCTGTAGTACAGATTTTTTTATTTTTTTTTTATTTTCTCCCTTTCTTAAATGTGCTCTGAGAGAAGTGCAAGTAACATTGCTTATGCTCAGCTCTGGGCCATGGCAGATCCTTTTGGAACTGGCTGAAACTGACTCTTATTTAACATGGGACAGCTTCTGGACTCTGCATATGTCCATCCTGATCTGGAGGTTAAAGAAGTTTAACAGTATGGTTAACTATAATTTCTAAGTTTGAGGGGCAGGGTATAGTCATGTCACTTTTTATGAACTTAAAATTTGTTTGTTTGTTTGGTTGGTTTTGGCCACTTTTGAATTATAGCATACATCTCAAAGTTGTTTACTAAACAAAGTGGCCCCAGCTGTTCATAGGTCAAATATGTTCCTCTCAAACATATGTAATCTTCATTCTCTTATTTTACCTTTAAAGTCTCAGCACAATTTAGCTAATTATATATATAATAGAGGTATATGAATGTGATTCTTGTTCTGCCCCAGTTCAAGTCCTTTCACTAACTTAGCTGTCATGAAAACATTTGCCTGTGGAATTTATGTATAAAATCATTCAATATCCTAAGCAAATTCATATGCCCAAGGAGCTACACCTCTATTCAATAGCTATTCAATTCTGTCTAAAAACTCTGTTACTCTGTTTCCTTTGGAAGCCAAAAATGTCAGTCTCATTATTTTATATATATATATATATTTTTTTTTTTTTTTTTTCTGTGGGGAAGGGTGGAATAATTTTATGGAATCTTGACACTCCAAAGTTTTAAGGCAATCTTTAAATACAATGACTAAAAATAATACTTCTGTATAAGAATCTGGTACAATTGAAACATTTCAGTTTTTAGCAATAAGAAAAAATTTCCTCTCTTCTGGAAAACAATTATGATATCACTCCTTTTGTTTATTCTTTGTAATAATATGTTGCTTGTGTCTCACACACGAGGCTATGTAATTACATGAAATAGATTACATAGACTGCTATGATGAATGCTATGATAATAGATGCTGGAGCGTGTCTAAAGAAGGGCAATGAAGCTGGTGAAGGGTCTAGAAAACAAGTGTGAAAAGGAGTGGCTGAGGGAGCTGTGGTTGTTTAGCTTACAGAAGAGAAGATTCAGGGGAGAGCTTATTGTACTTTGTAATTACCTTAAAGAAGGTTGTAGCAAGGTGGGGATAGGGATCTTCTCCCAAGCGCTGAGGGATAAGATGAGGGGAAACAGCCTCAAGTTGTACCAGGGAAGGTTTAGGTTAGATAACAGAAGAAATTTACTGAAAGGGCTGTGCAGCATTGCACTGGTTTAGTCACCTTCCCTGAAGATATTCAAGAAATGTGTAAATGTAGAACTTAGTAGCATGGTTTAGTGGTAGACTTTAGCACTAGGCTAAATGTTGGACCTGATGATCTTAAAGTTCTTTTCCAACCTGAATGATTCTATGATTGTATGACAGATGTGAGGATCAAAGACATGATATTTTCTTTTTCCTTCTATTACCTCAGGAGACAGGAAGATAGTAGGGTGTTGTTCAAATAGACTTTGGACATGTTGAAAAGTCTAATGCAAATTGTACAGAAAGGAACAGACTGCTAAAAGATCATGTGTTGTCCTGGGTCTAGCTGGGATAGGGTTAACTTTCCCCACAGCAGCCCATATAGTGTTATGCTCTGCATTTGTAACTAGAGGCACCAATGTTTCCTCTATTGCTGAGCAGTGCTGGCACAGCATCAAGTCTCTTTTCCTTGTCCCTCCCTTCCCTCTCACTGCCACGACTGGAGGGGGGGTAAAAGGTGGAGAGGAGACCAGGGCAGCTGACCTAAATGAACCAAGGGAATATTCCATATAATGTGATGTCACACTCAGTCATAAATGCTGCGGAGTGGTAAAGAGAAGCGGGGTTCTCATTATGAAAGCATCTGTCTTTCTCAAAAGCTATTATGTGTGTTGAGGCCCTGGTTCCCAAGATATAGCCAAACCACTTGCTGGTGGGGAAGTAGATAATCACTGCTTTCTCTGTCTTTGCTTATGTGAACCACCCCCTCCTCACCCATTAGTTTTCCTCAACCCATGAGCCTCTTTTTTTTTTTTTTTTTCCCTGTCATATTTTCAACCCATGTTCCTTTGAGGACAGGGAATAAGACAGTGGTGTGGTGAAGTTGTTAGTCATCAGTGTGAAACCACAACACTTATCTGTAGAGACCAATTATTGTTCCTTATATCTATGCTGTAGTTGTAGTGCTCTCATTTTGTCTTTACAGTTTTTCCCCATTTTTGTAATGGAATCTGTGTCTTCTAAGAATGAGAAAGGAAATGGGATTTCCCAGGCAACATTAACCTCTCAGTTTTTTCATATCTCTTAAGATAGCCTAAGAACCTCAATTCTTTCTGGTATATCTGAACCTGAAACATATTCTCAAACACACTATCCCTGGCACTGTTCTGGGCTATGATAATTGTGATGCTTCAGTGACCCAGTCTCAGAACACAAAATTTTGCACTATACATACACCAAAGGTTATCCTTATCCCAAAGTACTTACTGTGTAGCAGGAGCAGTTATAGTGGAATAGAAAGAGACAGAATTATAAAATAATATTGCCTTGCTTTTAGGCTGAATCTGCTTATCATCTGCTTAAGAGAACAAAGATTGACAGTGATAGGAAATATACATTTACCTACTACTGGTCACCCTATTAGTGGACGACTGTAACAGATTGGAATTGCTCCACAACAGTGCGCCTGTCAGTACCTTTAGTGTTTGTACTTACAGTAAGACCTAATGACAATTTGTTATCTTTGGAAAGCTGGACTCCTCATATTTTGTATTTGACAATGAAGTGGGAACCAGTCTTCTTTTAGCAATGAACCATGAAATTGGGAAAAGATAACAGTGAATCAGTATAGTTCATATAGAAACAAAGAGCCCCGCTATGGACAGGAAATATGTTTTTTTTTGTTTATTTGTTTGTTTGTTGTTTGTTTGTTTGTTGTTTGTTTGTTTGTTTGCTTGCTTTTTAATCGTTCTGTTGCATGGGCTGATCTGCTTCTGGGCAGTGCTGCCTTTCAAATGTCTTACTAGCATTACATCAAAAACTTTTACATCAAGGGTTTTTACTTCTGAGCTCTTAACAGAAATCTATGTTATAACTGTTCTGTAACAGAGATTAAGACAATATGTAAAGAAATATCATTACTTTTCCCATGGGATCTAAGGTTCTACTACTATTCTGTCTTTATTTTTTTCCCCTGTTGCATTATAAATCTTTTTCTGTCCCTATGAGTTCTCCATGCCATTCTCTTGTTGAGAAGTATAGCCTCCATGGTTTCCTTATCCCACTGTTTCTTTGTTTTCTGTAGGAAAATATAAGTTTAAGTGTCTTCCAGAACCTGGAAACAGAAACGCCAGATGGCTGTTTGAGCTGAGAGAGCATCTGATAGTTACCTGCATATCTGTTAGCTATAGAAAGTGACTCCGGTGTGCTATACTGGATACTCAGTGGAGCAGAGACAAGAACAGATCTTTGAGACCAGAATGAGGTACCAGATGAGATGCTGACAAAACTAATAATGGTAGGCATTTGTCCAAAATGTCCTATTTCCTCAAGCGAAAATAGAAGCTCAGTGAAGGTTGACCATTTGCTGAGCCTTGCAGCCAGTGTGCATTTTGGTTTTGTTTTATCATAGTTTTACTACTTAGGTTTATCAGCTGACTTATTGTATGTCTCTGATTTTGCTCTGTTCTGGTTCTCTTTGGGCTTATTTAGCTTTCAAATAAACCAAAATAAAAGCAAATTACATAGCTACCATAGTGGACAGTAAAATATTGGAGAAGATGCAGAGACAAGGGTAGATACAAAAGTAAGTTTTGATTGTTTTTTCCATTTAAAAAATAATAATATATTATTAGAAAAAAAAAATAAATCACTAACTGACTTTACCATGTGTTGTGATTTAACTCAGCTGGCAGCTAAGCACCACAGAAATATTAGTTCACCCACCCACCCCTTCCTCTCTGGGATGGGGGAGAGAATTAGAAAGAAATGAAAGCTGTGGGTTGAGATGGAGACAGTATATTAGGACAGAAAAGAAAGGAAAATAATAATGACAATAGTTCTATTACTAATAATGTGTACAAACAAGTGATGCACAACGAAATTTCTCACCACCTGCTGACTGATGCCCAGACTATCCCGGCTCCCCCATCCCAGCTAGCCACCCGTATATATTGTTCAGGATGACGTCAGATGGTATGGAATACCCCTTTGGCCAGTTTGGGCCAGCTGTCCTGGGGCTGTAACCTCCCAGCTCCTGCTTCACCCCTAGCCTGCCCACTTGCAGGACAGTCTAAGATGCTGAAAAGTCCTTGGCTTAGTGTAAGCACTGCTCTGCAACAATTAAAACATCAGTGTGATAACAACATTATTCTCATCCTAAATCCCAAACACAGCACCATACCTGCTACTAAGAGGAAAATTATCTCTATCCTAGCTGAAACCAGGACATCATGAGAAAATGCCTATTCCCTGTGCAATTAGTACCTAAGGTAAATGTGACAAATTTTTTCTATCTTGATTTTGTGTGTGTTATGTCTACTGCTGTTAATAGTTTTTTGCCCTCACTTTCTGACCTATTCCAAGTTTGTTTCTTTTCCTTGCTTTAACTGTAAATTGTCAATGCAGTTCATAAAACATATTAAAAGCATTTTTTGAATACTTTTCCTGATGATTTAAGACACCACTAGGATTCCTGAGACCCAAGGAGGTCAGATTGACTTGATTCAGCATTTTTTGCTTATATACAACATTAAAAATATCACATTTATCCAATTTTAAATTATGCTTTGCATAATTCTTGGAACATAAACAATGCAGTTTCACAGGATGGAGGACACAGTCTCTATGGACACCCAATCACAGTCAAAGATGGTGAAAAGAAAGAATCTTCTATTTTAACAATGAGAATCTAATTCTTCAAACAATTTGTCTGTAGTTCACTCATGAAGTATTCCTTAGTAGATCTTGAGAAAAATATGAAATAAATATAGGAAATAAAATGAACAAAACAAAAACATATTATAGGTACAGAGTGAGCAATTAGAAGATAGTGCTGTATTAAGCTGAATTAGATCTTAATAAGGTGCTTGAGATAAATACAGTAATATGTTTATCATTACTTGAGACACCATCTGCATTAGCAGAAGATGGTCTATATATACACTACTATCTATATTTTTGGGAGGACAAAAATACACAGAGATGGGAAAAAATTCAATCTTATTGATAATGTGGCAGAGTTTCTGTATGTGATATTTAAGAAAACCTTTAATATTGCTTAATGAGCATTATATTTGATTAATATTTTCCTGATTGTGTTCCTTAATAATTCAGAAACTTCATCAACACCTGTATGATTCTAACTGAGATCCCTGCTGCTGGCAAGGTTCCTATCTGCCACAACATAAGAATCAAAGACAGCTTGTGATGTCCACAACAGAAGTTCCTTGCATGAAATCTGATGAAACTAAGACCATCTATTATACAGCTCTGCAAATATGCAACTCCTAAGTAAGGAAATGGGAAAGGAAATAAGTAAGGGGGAATGGGCTTAAGTTGAGCCAGGGGAGTTTTAGGTTGGATGTTAGGAAGAACTTCTTCACTGAAAGGGTTGTGAGGCATTGGAACAGGCTGCCCAGGGAAGTGGTGGAGTCACCATCTCTGGAAGTCTTCAAAAGACGTTTAGATGTAGAGCTTAGGGATATGGTTTAGTGGGGACTGCTAGCGTTAGGTCAGAGGTTGGACTCGATGGTCTTGAGGTCTCTTCCAACCTAGAAATTCTGTGATTCTGTGATTCTGTGAAAGACGGTTTTAGAGGACAGACAGAAATCTGTAGGGAACAGGAAGGATCAAGTCAAGAACAGCCTGATATCTGACTATTTGGGGGTGATTATGCACTCATAACTGGCTATTCAAAGCCACTCAAAGTTGTAATAGATCTATAAATGAAGAGACGTGAAACAAACTGTCACCTTTGCTGTCCATGCTGTTAGTTGTACGAGTAGACACCTTTTCTTTACCACAGACTAACAGCATTCTTGTGCGTAACCCTTCATGTCTGTATATAGGAAACTGGATAGATTTTCAGGGTGGTTACATTAGCCAATCAATGATCATTACATTAGCTAATGTAAGGATCCAATTCTCTTAAACAATACATTATGTTGAAATGCATACATTTCTACGGAGAGAGAGAAAAAATATTATTGTGGAGCCAGAAAGTTAATGGGAGGGAGAGAAGAAATATTTTTACCTGCCATTGAAAGTAAACTGTCTTTGAAAAAGACTAATGATGCTTTTGAGTATTCATTCTGTTGTTAGATGGGCAAGATTTTTGTCTAAGATTTGTTGTAACAGATTGCCTTGGAATTATTAATAAGGATTAGAATTTATGAGATTACTACTGCATTTAGAATGACATGAAGCACAATTCTTGCTTTTAGAAACAGGAGAGTTTAGATAATAAACTCCTACATGCCGCTATTACTACATATCCTGCTCTGATCTCCTACGATTTTTATGTAGTGAATATAGAAAGCAAATATTGAGCTACAGATAAAATGTAATTTAGGATACTCTACTGGTTTTGGTTTAAATAGAACTAATTTTCTTAATAACAGCTTCTATGATACTACTTTTGGCCACTTATGATTATCTTCAAAAGAATATGGAAACTGGGAGAAGTTCCTGAAGACTGAAAGAAAACAATTGTAGTTCTTATTACTCTTCAAGAAAGGCAGGAAGGAAGATCGGGGAAAGCACAAACCCATCAACTTCATCTTGATTCCTGGAAAGGTGTCTGAGCAACTAATCCTGGAAATCATTTCCAAACACATGAATGACAAGATGATGCTCTGGAATAGTTATCATGAATTTATGAAGGTCAAAACATGCTTTACGAACCTTACAGACTTCTACAAGGTGATTGTCTCAGTGGATGAGAGAGAGCAGTGCACATTTTTCACTTTGAGGTTAGTAAGGATGTAAGGATCCCATTAGATAGTTAGGGTTGGATAAATGCACAGTGAATTGGACTGAAAACTGAACAGCTGGGTCCAGAGGGTCACAATCAGCTACACCTATTCCAGTTGGAGGTCAGTCACCAGTAGTGTACCCCAGGGGTAAATAGTGAGTCAAATATTATTTAACATCTTACTGAATGACCTAGATGATGGGACTAAGTGAGCCCTCAGGTAATACAGAACTGTGAGCCAGCAATTGTGAGCAAACAATGTGCCTTATGACAAAGGCCAAGAGCATCCTGGGCTACATTAGGAGGATCATTTTCTGCAGGTCATTGGAAGCAATTCTTCCAATCCACTCAGCACTGGAGTGCTTGACCCAGGTCCGGGTAATGAAGAAGAGAAGCCAGACTCTTCTCATGAATACCCATTGACAGGACAGGAGACGATGGGCCCAAATTAAAATATATGAAATTCCATTTGAATACATGAAAAAACCACTTTTACTGTGGGGGTGGTCAAACTCTGAGACAAACTACTTAGAGAAGTTATTGAGTTTCCACCCTTGGACATATTCAAAACCTGACTGGACATAGACCTGAGTAATCTGTTGTAGTTGGCCCTACTGGATCAAGGGGACTAGAGAATCTTTAAGTGAGACAGGGAACAAGATAAAGGATGTTGATTCCTAGGTCTTAGCTAGCACAATTGTATGATAATGACCCAAAGATAAGGGAATAAAATACTGTATACATAGATAATGGAACCAGAAAGAACTGGCTTGACTGCTGAACTCTGTCAAAGACAGGAAAGACCACAAGGTTAGCAGCAAGGAAGACTTCTGGCCTTCAACAAAAGTCCACCAGAGTACGCTGGACAACCATCCAAGGACTCCAGTACGCATACAAATAAAGGTGGGAACCTACATTAATGATTCTTCGGAGACCTGATAAAAATACAAGAGACTTATGGGAAATGAAATGAATATGTATTTGTCCCACTAATATAAGCACACTGCCAGTAACCGTTGGTGTGCAAGTTAGATGGAGCCCCTTGCACCCAGTGTGTGTGCACAGCACAGAATAAACATACCTGCTTTATAACCATTCTGAGCTTATAGAGTCTGATTTCCGCAAGTCACAAGGACTCCTTCCAATCTCAGAGAATCATAGAATCATAAAATATCCCGAGTTGGAAGGGACCCATAAGGATCATCAAGTACAACTCCTGGTACCACACAGGTCTACCCAAAAGTTTAGACCATGTTACTAAGTGCACAGTCCAAATACTTCTTAAATTCAGACCAGCTTGGTGCCATGACTATGTCCCTGGGGAGCCTGTTCCAGTGTGCAACCACCCTCTCGGTGAAGAACCTCTTCCTGATGTCTAGCCTAAACCTCCCCTGCCTCAGCTTGACACCATTCCCAAAGGTCCTATCACTGGTAATTCAGGAGAATAGGTTGGCACCTGCCCCTCCACTCCCCCTCACAAGGAAGTTGTAGACTGTGATTCTCAAATTCAGTGATTCTGTGAACTAAACTTTCTGCACTAGTATTTTTTATGTAATAAAATTATATCAAAAATGCAATATAAGCTGCAGCAGGCAACTAACTACAACTATAAATATAAACATTAGAATACTAGTTATTTCAAAGAAATGATAGGCAAATTATACTTTTGATTCTGCCATATTATTTTATTTCAGTTGGGAACTATTGAACAGAAAAAGGAATATTCAATTCTGAAAATATCAAAGCCATTCATGAGTTGGTGGGGATTGGGCAACTGCTACATGGGGACTGGCTGGGCTTCCATCACCAGGTGGTGAGCAATTGCATTGTGCATCAATTTTTTTTGTATATACATATATATAATGTATTATTATAATATACTTTTCATTTTCTGTCCTATTTAACTTTATGTCAACCTACAATTTTTAACTTTTTTTTTTTTTTTTTCTGATTCTTTCCTTCATCCCACTGGGGAGGAGTGAAAGGACGGCTGTGAGGTACTTAGCTGTCTGCTGGGGTTAAACCACAATAGTCACATGGCATCTTCTAACTCTCAGATTTAATGAGACTAATTTCTCAAGTGGAAGAGGCATCAGCCAGGCAATTTTAGGAACTACTCTGTTTCTTTCACAGTATTAATATTCTCTCAACATTCACTAATTTTTCAAATATTTCTGCAGGCAGAGGCATGAAAACATTTGTAGTGAACACAGTTAAAATGCATGCCAAGGCACACAGAAGCAAGCACCAACTATTGGCCCAGTTCCACCCTACAATCTGTTAGCTGGATTGTAAGATTAGGTTCTGTTCCATGTAAGGACCACCATACTTTTGCATTTCATCCAGTGCCCCTAAGGAGGAAAATGTGACTCAGGGAAACTGTGATTTTTTTCTGTTGCAGAGCATCTATTTTGACAGATTTGTGTATAGTATAGTGCACGCTTTAATTATGGGGTACCTATTCTGTCAAGTGCATATGAAAGGTGGAATTAAACTGATGAAGAAAGGAGAAGGGAGTCAATAGGATCTCTTGGCTCCAGTCTTCTCTCCCTCTCCCCCCCGCCCTCTCTCCCCCCCACCGCCCATCTTATGAGTATGAGTCCTGCGTGATTTAATATCAACAAATTATTCTCTACGTTTAGTTATGCAGCGCTTTAAATGTCCCTCTTTAAATCCAATGCATTGTCCTTTGAACATATTGCAATATTTTGGCTCACAGTGATAATCCTATATAACAAGGGTTGTTTGACTGAAGTCAGCTCATTTGCAAGATGCTTTTCATCACAGACTCTTCCAGTTCTTATAGGCTTCAGAATTTCTTTACCTTCTCCATATTTTTAATTTTAGAGCATGTCAGCATGCCTACAGATGTTCAATTGACTTAATACTCTTATTAATGTTTACTGTTTACTGTTTGTACAGAATTTAGCAGGTACAGCAAATCTGAGGCACTCAGTGTGAGAGTTACACCACTTTTAGTTATTTTCTTTCTGTAAATCTTTGTATTGCTATAGTAAGAAATATATTGTTAAGAGGGACTGATGGAAAAAAAAAAGTTAGGAATAAAGAGCAAAAGCTTGGAGAATAAGTAAATGGGTATGATTCTAGTTTAACAAGATTACATTATTCAAGAGAATTCCCATTCTCTTCAGAGAATTCCCATAAAGAGACTGAAGTTTTTTTTTCTGTGTTAGTCTAACAGAAAATAGTTTGCATACAATTCAGAAAGGATTTATAAACTGCATTAGCATTAAAAATGTAGCACAAATGTATGGTTCATAAAAATTCTTAATACAATGAAAACACAAATATATGCATTGATCTAAATGTCAAGTTTTACTAAAGATTGCAAGGTGAATAGCTGCTTTCTTAATGAGCAAGGACTGGTAATTCATTATAAACCAACTTTCTTGTTATAACCTAACTTAGGTTATAATGCAAAGTTGATCTCCTGCAGAAAATTTTAAAGAGTACTATCCAGCATGACTCATGACCACTACATTTTTTGAAATATTCTGTTGCTTGGCACAGACCAGTGCAGTCACCTCAGTAGTTAATCCTCTGTCCTGTGCCAGTATGATCTTATTTCAAGGGCTGTTTCTGCTCTCAAATCTACAGTGTGGATTTCTGAGAAGCATAACGAATAAATAGCAAATTTGTACTGGACAGTAGACTATCCAATAGCTTACTTTTACTACAGTCAGTTTCCCTTACTGAAGTTAACGTTTTTAGAATAAGCAAAAAAAAAAAAAAAAAAAAAAAAAAAAAAAAAAACAAAAAAACAGTGGAAATCCAATTACAGAACTCATTTTACTGTAGAATTCAGATGAAAATACTGAAAGGCAATTTGAAAGCCTTTAATATAAAGGATGAAATTCCTGAGAGCTGAAACATTACACAGGCAGATCATCTCCTTGTATTAGAATTTTGAGGTGCAAGCAGTGTTACATGTAATGAAATTTGGGACTTCATCAATGAGTCGACTTGTGGAATATCTGAAATTATTTTTCAAATTTATTATGTTCCTAAATGATAATGTAATCCCAAACTGTCCCTAAACATTTAGAAAACCTATTGGAAAACCTTTGACAGAATTGATGAATTGCATTTTTTTTTTTCTTATCAAAGACAGAGAAATATTTTTTTTATGCAATATGACTTTCCTGTTTGGTATACATCTGAAGATAATATTTCAGTTAACTCCGTTCTTGTAAAGCACCTGAAATGAATTCAGATTTATGTAAAATGCTATCGACTGTTCCCTTGCTTAGTCACTTATTACACAAAATACTCTAATTAAAACAGTAGTTAAAGAATTATCTTCCTCTCTCCCAACCCCTCCAATATAAAACACTTTAATAAAATTGATATGGCAACTTCAGTCCAATCTGAAGAAGCAATATTAATGAGGTGAATATAGTTAAGCTACCTAAGTAATTCCTAAAGAAAATCACTTACTTTTACTTTTGTAAACACTTAGAGAAGAGTCATAGAATCATAGAATAGTAGAATCATAGAATCATAGAGTCATAGAATCATAGAGTCATAGAATCATAGAATCATGGAATGGCTTGGGTTGGAAGGGACCTTAAAGATCATCTAGTTCCACACACCCCCCCCCCCCCCCTTCCCCCACTATAGGCAGGGATGCCATCCACTAGATCAGGATGGTCAAGGCCCCATCCAACTTGGACTTAAACAACTCCAGGGATGGGGCATCCACACCTTCTCTGGGAAACCTGTTCCAGTGCCTCACTACCCTTACAGCAATGAATTTCCTCCTAATACCTAAATCTATCCTCATTTATTTTAAGATCATTCCCCCTTGTCCTATCGTTATCTACCCTGTACATCCTGACAGTGTTTCTGTACTCTTCCCAGGCCATATGTCCCTACTTCAACTTCTTTTGCATTTCTTTCTTTTACCTAAGTTTGACCAGCAGGTCCTTGTTCAGCCATGCTGGTTTCCTACCTTCCCTGGTTGATTTACTATATATGGGAATAGAGAGCTCTTGTGGTCTAAGAAAAATATCCTTAAAGAGCTGCCAGCTCTTATCAAATCCTCTGTCCTAAGGACTATGTCCCACGGGATCTCATTCACTAATTCTTTGAAAAGCTGGAAGTTCTCTCTTCTACAGTTCAGGGTCCTGACTTTGCTCTGTTGAGAGCAAGTTGTTGACCAGTTACTGGTTGACCACTTACTGAAAATTTGCTATTGTACAATTGTATAAATTGTACATATTTTTAATATGTACTTGAAAGCTATATATTTAGTCATACAAATATTTTGTTTTATTGTCTTGTGATTATGGTTGCAAAAATTGAAATAATCAAATGTTTTAATCATTTCAAAGGGAACTAGGTTCAAGGACAGCCACTAACTTTCATTTGTCAAGAACTGATCACATTCTGGCCATTTACGTTTGAAGGATGAAGAAGGATGATTTACAAGTGAGAAGGAGATGTCATATAATTTCACTCTTGCAATTGTTTTGATAGTACCTACAATATTTTCCCCATAAGATTCCTATCAGGTTAGAAAAAAGATGATTGTTAAGCCAAACAAAAAGAACAGTTATTAAAAGTTTTACTGTGAAACTTGAAGAAAGGACTGAACAGAATTCCAAATGAGTCTGTGATGGGCCTAGTAATGTTCAGCAACCTTATTAACAGTCTGGCTGATGGAATGGCAAGTACACTGATTAAATTTACAGATGACATCAAACTTCTTTTAAGTACGTTGCAGTTGAAATCAGAACAATTTTGAGAAAAGAAATAAATGGTCTGAAAAAGGATGCAATTCTACAAGGACATTTAAGAGGTGGAAATAATCAGATGCACAAATTGAAGACAGAGAATAATTTACTAAGTTATTGAAGAAATTGAGTTATTTTATCTGGACAAAAAGGAGACAGAAAGGAGAACATATTACATCCCTTATATATAGAATGCCAATGGAAAGGTAATAAACTGCTCTCCGTGTCACTATGTCTCCATGTGGATAGGTTAAGAAGTAATAGACCTGCATTAAATCAAATACAATTTATGCCTTTTGTTGTTGTTGTTTGTTGTTTGTTTGTTTGTTTGCAGCTAAGTATACTGAAGCCCTAGAATACATTTGCTAAAAAGGCTACATGATCTCTATCATGACATTAAAAACAACAACAACAACAACACAGGAATAGTACAAACATAGCCAACCTCTTTGTGCTTATGGGATGAACTAGCTGACCTAATAAAACACCTACACAATCTATATTTTGTGTGATTATATATATCTATACTTGTATATTTGAAGCCATATCCTTCGTTGTAGTAATGCTGTAGTAACACTGGTTTGTTTCTTTGATTGAAAACTAAGTAACATGACAATATTAAATGAAAATCTTTTTTACAGTTGCCAAATAAACCTCAGATATCGACCTGCAGCTATAATGTAACAATAACTTGTCAGTCAGGTTACATTAAGTGTCTGCATTTCCTTGGTGTATCCATATGATAAGATCACCCATCTGGTTGATCTAGGAAAACCAGCTGATGTGATCTTTTTGGATTTCAGTAAAGCTTTTGACACAGTATCCCATAGGATCCTATTGGACAAAACGTCCAGCATACAGCTATACAAAAACATCACATGGTGGGTGAATAATTGGATAACGGGTAGGGCTCAAAGGGTTGTGGTAAATGGGTCTGCATCAGGCTGGTGGCTGGTCACCAGTGAGGTCCCCCAAGGCTTCAGTTTAGGGCCAGTTCTCTTCAGTGTTTTTGTAAATGATTTGGATGTAGGACTAGAAGGTGTTTTGAGCAAATTTGCTAGTAATACTAAACTTGGAGGAGTTGTTGACTTTTTTGAGGGTGGAAAGGCCTTGCAGAGAGATCTGGACAGACTGGAGAGCTGGGCAATCACCAACCACGTGAAGTTTAACAAGAGCAAGTGCCAGGTCCTGCAACTGGGATGGGGCAACCCTGGCTATACATGACATGTTACAAGACACTGGAGAGCAGCCCCACAGAGAGGGATCTGTGGGTTTGGGTTGATAGCAAGCTGAATATAAGCCAGCAGTGCGCTCTGGCAGCCAGGAGGGCCGAGAAGCATTTGGACTGTGCTCTTTGTCATATGGTCTGAATTTTTGGGTAGATCTGTGTGGTGTCAGGAGTTGGACTCGATGATCCTTAGAGGTCCCTTCCAACTTGGGATATTCTATGATTCTGTGATCCTTATAGACAAGGATGACAGTACTGCCGATTCCTAATTCAGTTGCATTTTTTCTCTATCTTCATTTAGGTTAGGGAAAAAGGGATACTCTTTGTCAATGTGTCCATGCGTGATCCTTTCCTTATTTTGGGAAAGATCTTGGCAATTAAAATTGACAAATCATATAAACGTATTGTTCAGTAAATGTGCCTAGGTACTATTTTTCATCTTTTTATCGTAGTAAGTTTTGACATATTTTCTTTGCAATAGTAGATGACAGACAAATCTCAGTTCTTAGTGTAAGTGAAATTAGGAATATAATATGAAGTTATATATGTACATAATATAATAGGATCAAACACAGCACTTTAAAACATTTGCAAGATATTCTCACAGGATGTTAGAATCTGTAAGGAAATATTCATAATGAATGAATCATCCAGTAGGTCTGAATACTAAACTAAACTAAACTAAAATAATAATAATGAAAAACAAAACAAAACAAAGCAGAGGAAGGGACTGACAAATATGGGTCTATGTTGCAGACAGGAAACAGTGCCCATATCTCTTTTGATATAGACTTGATATTATCCTATGAGTTGAAGAGGTGGCTACTAGCAAGAGCAGCACTTAGGATGGCCAACTTCTCTGAACAGAATTCTGGTATCTTTAACAAAAGGATGACTTAGGTCTAACATCTTATCTACCTTCAGGAATAGAAACAAAATATATATATATATTTGTGCTATTTGACAATTTGTAAGTAGTCAATGAAGAAAGACAGACACTTTCAGTCACTTTCCCTTTCAGAAGGAATGCTTTTCAACTTTTCTACCTGAATCTAGTTATGTTTGCAGTTATCCAGACCATGACAAGTGGCCACTCAGAAAGTAAATTTCTCACTGTTCATTCCCCATAGGTTGAATGCTTTTTACTTTGTCTGCACATAGGTCTGTTTTCAATGGGAACATTGCAGAGCTTCGGTGCATCCCTCTGCTGTTTGCATTTCACTCTTAGGAATGGAGAGGTTTCAAAAAGCTCAGACTGTCCAAACAGTGACCTGACAGACATGTGTTTTAAGGGGCATAGTCTCAAGCCTGTAGGTAATTTTCAGGAGTTATTTCTGTTATCTCATCTTACAAAATGAATCTGTGACAACTCTCACTACTAAAATATATCTTAGGCCATTAAACACAGCAATTTTATTATAAGAATATGGTTCTGTTTCATACAAACTTGAATCTCATGGCTGTAGCTAGATTCAAGAAAGAGAGAGAAACATAAACTCATTCTTTTCTTTCAGCATTTCCTTTCAAATTATTTAGACACTAATCTTCTCAGTAGGCTACATGAGGAAAATCTAAAAATTCCTTTTTCAAAGGTTTATGACGGTTTCTAGTTAAATAACAGTATAAAGCCACAATACCCAAGCTGCATCTTAAATCTGGCCCTAAACAAACTTTTTAAATTAGGTGTAGTTAAGATACTAAGCCCAAGAGATCACAACTCCTGTGGAATCACAGAGTATTCTATATGTCAATCAGGAAAGCCACTAGATAACCAAAATAATCTGCACGCATCTAGAAATATTTGCTTTAGAAGGCTTGCGGAAGAGCTATTCAATTATTCAAGCACATATAGGATATTGTGAGGGAAAAAAAAAATATAAAAAAATCTAGAAGATTTGAAGATTTGCTTGAGTAAAAAACACAAGCCAGTTATGGATCTAATCAATCAATTAATTAATTAATTAAAATATGAAGTGCCTCCAACTTGCATATGCAAGTGACAAATTATTATAATTTTTACATGGCTCTAATATCATTCCCCAAAATTCATACTTTACATGTTTGTATAAACAGTAACACCACACTTCTTTCAAGCTACTTCTGCTTTTCATACCCCTTGCTCTTCACTTCATATAAAACAGAAAAAATGATGATTTGAGGAGATACTGAAGTTAGATGCCAAAACACTAAAATTAGATGCCAAATTATAGTAGTGTATACACAAATGAAAAAGAAACAAAAACAAAACAAAACAAAACAACATCAAAAAAGGAACATATAAAGTAACATGTTTGCTAAAAGTCATGCCAGAATATCTGTGTTGTTTGAATGGTCCCACTGATGTTAACAAAATCCACTACATTCAGTACACTGCTCGTGATATGCTTATGTACATTTCTATTCAAGAAATAGAAGAAAAACAGAATTTGATTTCTATAATTAGTCATAACTAATCAAAAAACACAAATTCTAGGTATTCTCTATCAGTCAGAAGAATTTGTGAAAGTGTATAAATAAAATGTTAAATAAATAAGTAGAATTGCAGTTTTATTTTTTTCCTGTTGTTTTTCTCTCAGCAGAAAAGAGTTTCCTGCTTATTAAATAAGCCTTGTTTTCAGCATTATGTTTAGTTCAGTTTTGGGCCCCTCGCTACAAGAAGGACATCGAGGTGCTTGAGCGGGTGCAGAGAAGGGCGACGAAGCTGGTGAGGGGCCTGGAGAACAAGTCCTACGAGGAGCGGCTGAGGGAGCTGGGCTTGTTCAGCCTGGAGAAGAGGAGGCTCAGGGGTGACCTTATCACTCTTTTTAGGTACCTCAAGGGAGGCTGTAGCGAGGTGGGGGTTGGCCTGTTCTCCCACGTGCCTGGTGACAGGACGAGGGGGAATGGGTTTAAGTTGAGCCAGGGGAGTTTTAGGTTAGATGTTAGGAAGAACTTCTTCACTGAAAGGGTTGTGAGGCACTGGAACAGGCTGCCCAGGGAAGTGGTGGAGTCACCATCCCTGGAAGTCTTCAAAAGACGTTTAGATGTAGAGCTTAGGGATATGGTTTAGTGGAGGGCTGTTAGCGTTAGGTTGGAGGTTGGACTCGATGACCTTGAGGTCTCTTCCAACCTAGGAAATTCTGTGATTCAGTACATAACTAGCCTGAACTAATAAAACTGACACCTATCCTTTTTTCAGCTGTCAAAATATACTGCCAGTGGTATCCTGCTACAAGACCAAATATATGTTTTTAAGATGTATACAAACTATTTTCCAATGACTCTTGGCTATGGTTTAGTTCCTTTACTGCAACAGAATCTGGGATTCACATTTGCATCTTTATTGATTCTTCCCTTATCACTTGTGTCATTCAATTTATTGTTTCCTTAATCTGACAAATAATCAAATATCCTACAACTCTTCCCTTATCACAGTTGTTTCTTGTCACTTTTCCCCCTTTCTGGCATGATATCCACATGAAATGTCTATGACCTACCACTAGTGGCTCTTGCTACATCTTATACACGCCTCTTCTTTCCCGACCTCCTAACCAGAAATTGCAGAATTTAACAGAACTCAGGTAGGACTCTCTAACCTTTCTAGTATTCCAGGATTTTTTTATTTTTTTATTTTTTTGGACAAATTTAACATTATTTGTTAACATTATTAACATACTTTTCTACAAATCAGAATCTAGTCATGAAATACAATAATGATAACTCTTCATAAAAAATGCTTTGGAGCACAGTATAGTGTAAATTGCTTTTGATCAAGAATACTTAAATGAAATAGTGAACGTATAATTCTTTAGTCCATGCTCATATTCTAACATAGGCTAAGATCTGTAGCAAGAAATTTGTTACTCAGCTGATGGGCATAGTTAGAAAAAGCCCTTCCCTATCTCTTTCTCTTTTAAGCACCTGAGGTTTATATTTAGGGCATATTAAATATCCAGCTCATTTTGATCATAGTTATCATGATAAATTTAAGACACTCCTAACTAAGCATGAATAAAAAATATCAGGAAAATTATTAGTATGACCTTTGCCATGATCTCTTTTCATGATCATATTTAGAATTTGTCAAAGAAAAAGAGAAGCATTTATGGAAGACAGGGTAAAAGGAAACCATGGAAACAGCTATTTTAAATACTAAGAAACAGAAGGAAAACAGTAGCTTATGAATCTGGATATGGGAGAAAGAATAATCTTATATGAAAAAGACAATATAACGAGAAGGTAAGAAACAGACCACAGGTATAAAAAGAGGAAAATAAAACTTTATTGGTTGTAGATCTTGCTTACTTTGTGATTATGGCTGGTTATATGAAAGAGAAGCTGGGTAACCCCCATTCTGAGTCAATCCAGTTCAGGCTCTAGAACCCTATCAATGTAAAAACAAAACAAAACAAAACAAAACAAAACAAAACAAAACAAAAACACACTGGGTCAGAAATGGTCACAAGGAAGCAGACCAAAAAGAATTAAAGAACAAGAAATGCCCAATTTAAAGAATCTGAGCAATGAATCAGAATACATTAAAATAAATACATTTTAAAACATATACAGAGAATAGGTACAGATTATCAAATCTGAAACTTTTTTGAGTGTTTATGCATTTCAGAATATATTTTGCAGAGAAAGTAAATTTCCCAGTTAAATTATTAGGTAGTAGAAAAGTGGACAGTGGAAAGGGAGAGCAGATGTAACTGCTAGATCTATTAAAAACATATAGGTGACAACATGAAAATTTTTACAACTAGAAGTGATTTACAGAATGATGAGACAGAAATATCTGTGCCTCACATTTGGAAATAAAATGTTGAAATATCTAATTTGAAGGTTTCTGGTTTCAACCTTTAATATGGTTCCCTTTAAAATTTGAAGACTATAAATCAGTCATAGGTTTCAAAGGGAAAGAAGTAGTCAAATAGAAATTATAGTAGCAGTGTCAGTATGCTAAATATGTTTTTTTTTTTTTTATTTTATTTATTTATTTTTTTAAAAGAGAAGGTAACTGTCTCAGCCTGAGAGTATGAATATTTTTAAAGGCAGTATGTATTTGCTTACCATATTTCAGAGTAAAAAAAGTAATAAATAACAGGTATAAATTATATAACATATTGCTAGTGCAACAGCAACCTGTTCTGATATAATAGACAAAACTTATCTGAAAGGCACTTAAGCCAAAACAGTTGACTTTGTATGTTTTTGCTGCATAAAACTGGAACACATACAGCTGCAATTGGCCAGCCAACAACGTGCTATCCTAAGTTTGTCTATATCCTTCCTATATGATCTCTTTCAGTTCTTTACACAGTCTGATTAGCCTGTTTCATAAACTGTTAATGGGAAGTATTTTCTGTTTACCATCCACATTCAATAATACAGAGAGACAAAAAGGGAAAATTGCCAAATAAACAGCAATAACCTAATTATGGAGATGCTATTAAAATGTCTGACAACACATCATGTTTCATATCCGTCACTTTTACATTTGAAAATAATTAAAAGAACTAGGAAACAAATAAAAAATAATAATTTCTTCTAATGGTTTAAAAGGTAAGTTAAAATCAGATAGACTGCTGACACACAAAGGGACTATTGTATAAGATGAATGCAATCATAATTGGCTCCTTAATTTAACAGTTTAAGCCAATTTGAGTAAAAATCAACAAGGAAAATGAGATATCATAGCAGGGTGATGACTCTGGTGATAGAGTTTAAACTGAATTTGTCTAGCTGAGTCATAAACCTCATGAAGATTGTTGGTTTATGACATCATCATGATACAGGGGAAACCACATCACTAATGGATACAGAGATGATAAAGACAGTGTTCTGTGGAGCTGAATGCCTCAAAAGAAAGTTTTAGAATCCTTTAATTAACAAAGAGTGTGATATATTGCAATACTCTCAGTTTTACATCAGAAGGTACTATGTAATACACATCTATTGATTAACATAAATCCCAACTAACAGCTTGATCTATGGATAATAATGATTTGTATTATACAGTTACACTTTACATTGCTTCTATCACTGCATCCCATAATTAATAGTAATTCTCTCATTGGGGTATTAAAAAGAATAGTAAGTGGGAGGACAGTTGGAGAGAAGTTCATTACTGAGAAAAAAAATAACCTTAAAGAGCTACTTCTCCACAACCCTTATCTTTAAAAATCACTTTAGCTGTTGGCAATAGTTCTAGTGCTGTAAATGGATGTAATATAAAAATGCAATCAGTCTAATTTTTCATTCTGAGAAACAGTAGGTGGTAAATATAAGTTAAAAATAGAATAGTTATTGGAGAGAAAGCACTCGGTGCAAATGGTAATTTAGGCAGTCAAATACAAAGTCTCAGTTTTCTGTGAAGAACATTACGCATCAATACATGAGACTATATATGGTTTTAACATTAGTTTTATACAGAACTGTTAGCAGGATCAGGGTCTAAGAGTATGTTTCTTATTTCCTTAGCATTCATAACTTGCTTCTTTTATCTTAGAAAAAGAGACAATGGGAATCATTTTGCTCTGGAAAGTTAAACCACAGGTGTTTTGTCAAGATCATGAGTATGCTCCAGTCTGTTTTCTCACAGTCACAATCTGTGAAGGCTATCTTAACCAACTGCAGATAGATATCTATTGCTTCACCATGGAGGATTAGTTTTCATGTCAATGTGCATTATGACCCCATAAACATGAGAAGTAAAATATGGAATACTGAACACTGAGGTGGCAGGAAAAACACATGGAGGGATAGTGAGAAATTCCTGAGTTGTTTCATTGGCAAAGCATGATAAAATATTCACTTTGCTAATAGGGTGATTTGGATAAAGGTGCTTTGCCATGGAGCACTCTGACCTTCATGTGCCCTCTGATAACGTTCTCCTCTTTCTTTGTTGTTCCTCGATACTTTTGCTCTGGTGTTTTTCTCACCTTTCTTAAACACATTTCCCAGAGGCCCTGACATCTTGGCTGCCGGGCACAGACATGCCTTGAGGTGGGGGGCCATTGGAGTGGGCTGAAACCAGCTGGGGCTAGCACGGGGCAAGCCCAGCCTCTCATCACAGAAGAGGCCCCACAGAAGTGCTCAGATTTAGGAGTGCTCAGGACAGAGCTGTGAGCTAATGGTTTTGCCAGCCCCACCCTCCCCCCAAAGAACAGAAGTTGCAATGGAAAAACAAAACAAAACAAAACAAACAAACAGAACAGGTAATAGAGGAGGCTGACTTCTTTTTTAAAGAATTTTGAAGATTAATGGTTCTTCCTAAAGGTTTGTTATTTTCCCAGAATGGAGTGGAACTGATTTTCCAAGACACATTTTTTTCATAATAAGCAAGGTTATCCAGCTCTATAATTTTTCAGTCATGCTTAACAGGACTGAGAAGAAATCGGAACTTTCCTGGACTGTCTTAAGTCTCAGCAAGTTGGAAATGTTTTCTTGCTGTTCTTCTGAACAATGAGCAGTGTGACATGGAGCTCTTTATTTGTTCTTGCTTAGGAGCCTACATGCTACCTGCCCATGAGAACATGCAGTTTCTGTCATGGAGGTTTCTGAGAGTAGCCTTCGCTGCTGAGGACAGACTCTATCTTCTTTCATGCTTGTCAGAATACTGTGAGAAGTTAAAATGGTTTCTTATATTTTCCTACTTGCTATGTGTAAAAGCTTGTAGTTTGCAGATGCGAGTACTGATGCAAAAAAGGGTATGTTGGAAGGCAAACATATATTTTAAGCAATTATGACAGCATGTTTTTATCTTTTTGTAATACCTTACTGGAACTGCATAAATGCCTTATAGCTACGAGTTTGCAGTGGTATTACAAATAGATTGACACTTTAAATATTACCTGAGTACATTAGGTTTCCAGAATGTGTTTTTTGCCTTTCTCTTTCTTTCCTAGAGAACAGTACAGAGAAACTCAAAGGGAGAGCATGCTATCCACCCAATATCTATATGTTTCTGTGGTTTTATGTGTTTTTGTTTGTTTGTTTGCTTATTTTTTTCCATTATTATTATTTTTTTTTACAGTAGTCATCACCACACTGTAAAATGTATACATGGGGTCACATGCACTTCATTATTGAAAATACTTATGATTTAATGTACCTTCAGAATATCGGCTGCTTTCACTGCAAGAGTACTAATGAAATAATATGTTCTCTCAGAATCCATGGGCAGTTTGAGATACACCTGTTTACATCAAACCCAAGTGCATGTTAGATGCATAAAAATGTACAGATGCTGCTAGAAGTACATTTTGTAATAACTGTTAGACTATAATAGCTAAACTGCCTACTATTATTAAAATAAATGGTAAATTGGATTTGTAATCATTGAACAAAATATGAGTACATCTATGCTATTTTCCATTTTTCTGTCTGCTGTGCAAAGGAAGTGTAAACTTGCTATTCTAATCTATCATCGTGTATAAGCCAGCCATTTTCAGAATGTATTGATGTAAATAACTACAGGAGGTTCAGAATTATGAGATCAATTTAAAACTGGTCCCTGGATCCCCAGTTGCAGGCAGTTGTATAATAAACCCCCAAGAGCCACAGCCTCACTCTAATTGCTGGTGTAATCTCCCTTACCTACATTTACGGTATGGATCCCCCAGTGGTTAGCATAAAATACAGTCTACTAAGTAATAGACCCTTGAATCATCTTGCTTCCATTTGCTTCATGCTGACACACATATACAAAAGGGTATACCAATTTATTCTCAGATCCCACAGACTCTCCACTCTCTGGCTAAGACCTCCTTGTCCTTCACTAGCCAAGTCACAGAGCTTCTGATCTCTCCAATATCTAGCCCAGAAGTAGGGCAGCTCCAGTACCTGCCTCCAAAGACTCTTATCCTGCTCACTGGAGACTCCAGTTTGGTGTCTGCTAGTGTTTATGCACTGACTGACATGCACTCAAACCAAAAAAAACTCAACCCCATCTTTCCACTTGTTGACCCCCATACGCATTGGAGAGATGCACTCTGTCTTGTGGTCCCTCTTCCATTGCTGGCATTCAGACACAAAACTTTTCTCTCCCACCTCCCCACAAAATTAGGTAGTCCCTACAGAGATTAATATGAAGGGGAGGCTGACTGCACTGATCAGGCACAGGACATGGTCAGACATACATGCTGACTAACAATATTTATCCTTATTTTCACGTTTGTTCCTCCCCAAATGATCTAGATCCATCATTTTCCCAGTCTTTGGTTCCTCCCTTAAAGATCCCATAATAAGTTTTGTGCAATCCCCAAATGCTATGTGCTGCCCCCCACTCAGATACCCCATAGCATTCCCTATTGAATCCAGGTGCCTAGTGTCCCCTGATCTCTGGGTATGGCTATACATGGCTCCTCCAAAGGAATTTTCCTAAGCTACTTGCATTATTTAAGTTCTATAATTGTAAATGATGTTGAAGTGGAATTTCAGTTGCAGGTATGGGAGAAGGAATAATGTAAAAAGTATGAGAAATCTTGTTAATGCAAAGAGAAAAGGTTTAGAAGTCAAGGTGAGGCAGTAAGAAAAGGAAGTTTCTTACGATCTGTGAGGATGAAGCATACCACTAAGAATTTAGACTTGATTTTCCTAAGAATTCACTGATTATTAGGACTTTCTAAGATTTTTGTGTCTCTTATTGGTATACATGTATTTATATCTGGCAAAATAAGTACACAACACCTGCTGAACCACGTATTTTAATTTTAAATATATTATGTTTGTAATTCTAAACATTTCACTCATAGCCACACATCCGTTAATCAAGTAACCTTTTGGATCCAATTGGCACATGAATGTGACTGTGGTGTGTTCATTGCAAGTGTATGTTGTGCTCCAAGACACAGCAATGTTTGTCCAAGACATGCTGATGCTTCTATTGGACAACCCCCCACATTTTTTATTTTTTTAAACTGACCTAATTCTAGTGATTTCAATAAATTAACAACAGCACATATATGACTCACTGACATCAGCAGAAGTAACAATTATACATACACCTAAAAGAAAAGTTTGATCTTAGAAGCAGTTTGGGAAGGACTGAAAACAAAATGAGACGCTACTATTTTTGGATTCCATTTTCTGTACATTAGATTATCACGAGAAATGTATTCTGTTGAAAAAGGCTTTGATTTACCTAGCTTGAGGATCTGTCCCAGTTTTATGAACTTAAGAATATGGATGGAATGTAATTGTGATGGAGATGATAATAATCAAGCCGGCTGATTATTTCTGTGGATAGTTTCACATTTTCCCCTCTGCAGCTGAATATCTTAATATCAAATTACCCTAAGTCCAGATCTGTCTTGTAAATAAAGTTAAAATTACATGCTTTAATTGTTTAAGCTGTTGGTATCTATACCACATATAAATATTTAGTGTCCTGAAATTATATTCTTTATCAACAAATGCATAAAATGCCATTATTAGGAGATGCATATATGCTGCAAGTAGAGACTATATACTTCAAAAAGACATGGAGCTTTAGAGAAAGATATATTTAGACTTATCTCTGAATAATATGATATAATCTGTCAGAGGAAGATTGAAATCATGTAATAGGCATAAGGTTATAGTGATTAAACGCCAGGCCACAACATGACAATAGCTTTTAGATAACATGTGGTTGGCAAAGTATATTGCCCATAAAAAGTGAATTAATTGAGAGTTTGTAAGCAAAGTTAACAACTGGCTTTAAAGTGTTATTATTAATAACAGTATTTAGTATATTGGCATGGCTATGCTGTATTGGCATTTTCCTTATGTATTTTTTTTTTCCTCTGGATTTACAAATGCAGTGTATATATTCAGACAACATTTCAACAGGATCTGGGAGTGTGAAGGACTAAATTTCTTGTTTGCTAATGAGCCCAACAGATACAGGTAGAGCAATGAAACTAAAAATAAGTATTGCCTATATTTGAGGCTAGAGTCATGTTGTAGGATGACATAATCTCTTGAAGGCTGAGTGATTTAATTTTAGAAAAACATCCAAAATATAACTATTTCCAAAATGTAGTTGTAAAACTTTCTTTCTCTATTCTTCCTGCAACAATGCGGTGCTCTGTTAGTCTGCCCCAGTTGTGGGTAATTCAACATATTTTTAAAACATGGCTCCAGACTGTCTAGGGGTTTCTTGAATGAGCAAAAGGATTCTTTTTACTTTATTGTTTTCCTCATAACTGAACCTTGGTGCATCCATTTCTGTACTTAAAGGATGCTCATTAGTGAAAACAACATTGAATGTCCAATCTTCTGGAAACTGTGAAGTGATATAATGAGTCTTGGTAGAGTGATTAGCAAACCTGTTTGTCTTCTAGAGAGACCAGCAATTTATTGGGGATTAAAGGTAAAAATCAGAATTCTCAATAAGGTTCCCGCTTGAGCTAAAGTATAAAATGCATGCAAGAATTTAACTTCCATTCATATGATGGACAAGAGACAAGAGATTGACAAGTAGTGCATGAACCCATTTACATTAATCTCATTAAAAACAAACAAAGGCTGTAATGTAGGCTCCAAAACAATGAATTATGTTATGTGAAAAAAAATGAGCCACAGTGGGAAAGAGGCAATGACTCCTCCACAAAATAGTGCCAGTTCATATAATTCTTCTGGAGAGAGGTTCCATAGATTGCTTAGAAAAAATATAATACAAAGGAATGTTTCCTCTTTTTCTCATATTTTGTAAAGAAAGTATACTTCTGCAGTGCTTTATGCATATTTGCTTGATAAGCGACTTTAATTGTCAGAAAGAGATCTTTCAAAAATGAAATAATGTAAGCAATGCAAAATACAATTATCTGAAGAATTAAAATTCCAAACAATTTAAATCACTGAGTTATAATCTGATTTAGAATCTGGAAAGAATACCCATATTTCAGGAGTGTAAATGTTGTCACAGCTTTAACTAAATCATCATACAGTCACCAAAATGAAATCTTATGTCTCTGACTAAAACCAGCTTATGCTTCTACTGAGATGGTCTGTTTAATTAAAACATTCATATTCCCAAGATGGGTTCTTCTTCTTCACCTTCTTTAGTAAAGATTTGTAACGTCAGTGAACACTTGCGTCAAAAAGATTTTCTTTTTTTTTTTCTTTCTCTCTCTCTCTTTTTTTTTTTTTTTTATATATATATATATTTTTTTTTTTCGACATTATATAGACATATTTTGTGTGCTCTTATTTTCAATTAATTTCCAATATTCTAATTAAGCTCTTTGGTACATCATTTCAATTTAAATTGCAAACTTCTTTAAGTTCTCAAAATGAATTAGTATTTTCACAATGCCACGTTATTTCTCAGTATGTAAACATAATCACAGCCAGGTCTGTGCAAGAGCTTATTCTTTATTCTTGTCAGCTTTGGGGAGCAAAGTCAATAAGTAACAAAATGTATGGAAATTTTAGAGTTCTCAGCTTCAAAAACTTGAGTTACACTCAGTGTAGATATTGATACATGAATTGGTCACAAATGTTCCATTTATAACCAGTGAAGCAAAAGAAGAATTTCTAGGGTACAATTCAACACCTCAAAATCTAGACATTAGATAAGTCACAACATAAAGTGTCTTTCTTTTTCTTAACCTTAAATGGAGACACTCAGATTTAACACCCTGCTTTGGCAACTATAATGAAGATCTAAAGTACACTGAGTCCTACTAAAGGTGCTAAATTTTCCATATATTTTGCCTAGAGCTTCTGGAATCTTGAACCAGCTTCTTCAATCCTGCAATTCTTAACTCAGCCCAAAAGATCAGACTCTAAAGGTTTTGTCTCTTGGTGAGCAAGATAGCTTACTTCAAAACTAGTCAGAAATCTTAGTGAATTGGGTTTTAGATTTGGAGATATCATTTTACATTTAGAAGTCTTCAAAATTTGTGGAGAACTCTTTTGGGAATCCGTTCCCTCCTGTTTGGGCTATTTCTTGTCTCATGATTAGTGGTCATGGTAAAAGATATATTTGTATTATTACTGAAAACGGGCTGAGTACTATCCATTAATGGTGAGACAAAGTGGCACATTACTTGCACACAATGCGTTAAACTCTACTCCATCAAAATAGGGCAGCTGTATCCACCCCTCCACTTGGGAATGCTTCCCAGCTTGTACTAGCCACTGCTACATGTATAAGTCAGTCTGGAGCACTGGTTGTTGGTCTCAAGCTCAGATTCTTTTCTGTTTTATAAACTAGAGGAAAATGCAAAAGCTTGGTGTTATGTATGTGTGTAAACATAGGAAAGTTGCAGTGCTTACTGCTGTAGAACTGGAATGAGAATGAGATGTACTTTTTAAACTTTGGTAGAAAGACAGAAAAAAATACTTAATTCCTTTCCTGAGATCAGAATCAGTGTGAATGAACTGTTAATAATTATTACCAGTGTATTTTCTACACTAGTATTATAATTAACAATGATTCATGTAAGCAGAAGACACTTTAAGTATACTCTTGTTAAACACATCTGAAATTCATAAAATAAATAAATACTTACAAAACAGAAAGGTGGCAAAAAGACATGATAACATTTTTGATCAGTCAACTTAATTCTCTCTAATGAACAAGCATTAAAATTATGACTTTACATGAAGTTGACATATTAAGTGTTAATGTATAATTATAGGTTTGTTTTTTTTTTTTTTGTAATTTAAATATTTTTGTAATTATTTAAATTACAAAATATCAGCAGTGTCTCTCCTACACTATTGTAAGTTTTTCAGTTTCTTCTTATATTTTCAGTTTCTTCTTATACTGGGAGGATAATGTGACTAAAAGGAGAACAGGAAAAAAAAAAAAAAAAGAAAAGAAAAAAAAAAGAAAAAAAAAAAGAAAAAAAGACAATAGAATAGGGATTATTTTAAGAATCTCATTGAACTCCCACTGGAGTCAACATGCAAATGTCTGACTATTTCAGTGGGAGTAGTAGCAAACCTATATTAGTTTATAAACCTATAGCAGTTTATATTTTCTAATATACAGTATATAGTAGTCCTATTAAATGAGAGTCAAAAACTAATGACCTTAGGTGTCCTCACCTTGTAAAAAGCAAGAATCATGTGGCAAATGCCTACAGGGCTTTAGGGTTTCCTAACCTTGGAGGTACTGGAGCATATTTTTAACCAGATTGAACTTCTCATACAGTTTCTCATCACTTATTTTATGGAACAAGTGATATAAACGTGAAGAAAAGAAACAAAGACTGGGACTTCAGTCAGTTAATTATATTGCACATATTTGTTTTAGACTGGTCAGGTAGCACAAATGCCTGCCTTGGATGTTTTCAATTAGTCCTGTGGTAAAAGAAAAAAAAAATCATTAATTTTCCATGTAATTCTTGCTTGTCATATAATTCTTGTTTCATCATCTGGAAATGAACACAAATATAACCATTTGAAAATAGAGAAACAGGAGTTTTGAATGTAAGTATAACCATTTAATAATGGAGAAACAGCAGGTTTTGGACATCAGTTGTACAGCATTAAACTGCCAGCTGCTTTAGTACCCATTATATCATGCTCAGTTTTATGTGATTATTATGATTATTTTCATTGGTACTGTGAATTCAATGAATTCAATGTTTTAATAAATTATGTTTTAACTCAAAGAGTTAAAACAAATTTAAAGAGTCAAGCAAATTTAAGCAATCAGCTTTAATGATCACTATTAATATTTCTGTAGTGAGATATCAATAGCAAGTAGTTCAGAAAGGGCTACAGATACAGATGTGTGTAAATATATATTTAGAAACACCAGGTGTGTAGAATGAATTGTCAGAGTGTCCTGGTTTCATTTAGGACAGAGTTAATTTTCTTCCTAGTAGCTGGTAGAATGCTATGTTTTGGCTTAGGATGAGAAGAGTGCTGATAACACCCCGATGTTTTAATTGTTGCAGAGCAGTGCTTACACCAAGCCAAGGACGTCTCAGCTTCTTGCTCTGTCCTGCCAACGGGCAGGCTGGGGGTGCAGCAAGAGCTGGGAGGGGACAGACCCAGGACATGAGACCCAAACTAGCCAAAGGGGTATTCCATACCATCTGACATCATGCTAAAAAATATATAGGGGTGGCTAGCTGGGGGAGGGGGCCAGACTGCTCAGGGTTAGGCTGGGCATCGGTCAGCTTGTGGTGAGTAATTGCATTGTGCATCACTTGTTTGTACACATTATTATTAGTAGTACTATTATCATCATTGTTGTTGTTGTTATTATTGTTGTTGTTATTATTGTTATTGTTATTGTCATTATTATTATTATTATTATTATTATTATTATTATTATTATTATTATTATTATTGTTACTGTTATTGTTATTTTCCTGTCTTATTAAACTGTCTTTATCTCAACTCACGGGCTTTACTTTCCTGTTTCTCTCCCCCATCCCAGAGAGGGAGGGGGGAGGGTGAGCGAATGGCTTTGTGGTGTTTAGCTGCTGGCTGGGTTAAACTACTACACAGACACTAGAATAAGAACATATGTGAAAGTGATCCATCATAAGCCTATAACGCATGTAAAATAGATACATTGCAAGTACAGGCACGGGATAGTGCTAGAGGTGTCAGGACTGTACAGACAAATAGTCAATTTTTGATAAAAAACTGCATAACTTAATGAAGCTGCTTATAACTGATAGTATAGCTGGACATATAAGACAACAACAAGAACTATTAATTGTACAGGTGTAACCACTCCATAATTGGTTATACAAAATTAATGACCCTGAAATCCTATAATATTATTCATTTAATTAATGCCTGTGTTTGGTTTAACAACCCACCCTGATTGCATTTTAAATACACAACATTTAATAAAGATCATAAATAAAATATCTGGTGGTGCTTTTGTATATTACTGATGCAAATTTAGGCAAACAGGCATTATAGAGTTGAACAGAATCTTGTCCTTTTACAAGATAAATAAGCTTATTTAGTTTTTCAACAATATGAGAAGTAAAATCAACTCCAAAATAAAGTGTCATTAACAAAATTTGTAAACAATTTTTATTTTTTATTATACAAAGCTGTTCCATGAATACTGGTAATATATTGTGATACTGAAGCTTTGTAAATCTGAGAACTTTATGTTTTTAAGAATGCGTCACTCTTGTGCAATCTAATATGAAGGAAAAAAAAAAGTGCGCTTTTCAGAGTTATTTTCATTTGATGCAATTTTAACTGCTAACAAATACATTCATATCATCTAACATGGAAGAACTTCACATGATCAAGAAAAACAACTTCAACACTCCTGTAAAATTTATGTACACTTCTAAATAAAGAGTTACTTTTGAATCTTCAAGCATATTATGACATAGATTCTGTATTCTCAAATAAGATTCTGTTGCTTTGCATATAAATTTATTTTAGCACAGGTTTTTAAAACTTTCTGTAATCACCCCTTTCTGTTTGTTTCAGCATCATATTTTGTTGTTTTGTCTGAGTGTTTGAGGGTCTACTAAGCAAAATGTTGACAAATTAGAGATGGATTGATTTTGAACTTTTGCAGCTTTGAATCTACAAATGTTTACGCATATCCTTGGCTTTCTGAGTAAATGGTCCAGATAATGTTATGTTGGTTGACAGCTTCTCTTAAACTCAGAAAAGTTTGCAGGATCGGGATTCAATTCCATGGAAGGCCAAACACAAACAGAAGAGGAGATGACTGAGCACTTTTTTCATCAGTGTTAAAGATTTAAATGCAGATAAATTAGATCTACAATTACTTGGCAGATGTTAGGAAAATTCAGTCTTAATTTGTAAAAGAGGACTTAGAAACAAAAGTATTCTGTTATTTTTCGTTAGGTTTTCTGTTATAGTCAAACCTTTTCTTTGTATACACAGATGGAACTTCTATATATCTGAAGTACTGATAATTTAATATGAAATGATTAATCATTTACCAAACAGTGCATATGATAATTTAAATGCTAGGTTTAATATTAAACCAAACTTAATTGCAAAGTTATTAGTGTTTAGAAGGAAATGTCAATTATAGTAGCAATTATTAATTCCATTTATTTTTTTTAACATTTGCAAACTTTTGGAACAGTAACTAACATACAGTAACATATAACTTACTGAATTTGTGTCCTGTAGAGCAGACCATTAAATTTTATCAGTCTTTTTAGATTTTGCATTAAAACTCTCATCATTGCACTTACTCCAAATAACTTGTTTACCTTTGACTTACGTTTAAGTAAATCAATTTTCCTATAGAATTTCAGGCTATGATAAAACAGCTTGAAACAGAGAATGAATTAGCTAGATTTTAAAATCTGCACAGAAACTGTGAGAATAAAATGAAATCCAAAAATACTAAGGTCATTTATGTAAATTTCATTTTAAGTAAAGGTCAAGCTATCAGATCATGTTGAAGAAAAAAATGTTTTTACTACTCCCACTTGTGAAGTTCAATGTGAAATTCCAATATGGAATATTGTCTTCAACTTCTACAGTCTATGGGGAAATAAACTCTAATTCAGGTGGCTATAGATAAAGCTATTCTTCAGGGAAGAAGATGGCACCTATTTTCTTATCCTGAATATAAGCATATCAACTGGAAACAAAAGACAGTTTTACAACCCTGCTTGGCACAGATGCTGAACATTAATTAATGTGACAGTACAAACACTTTAGCTGGTTGCTTTGCAAATATAATTCCAGTCAGCCTGCTCATAATATTAGTCCCATTTGTATGGACTGTGATATTTTTGTAGTTGTTTTGTCTAAAATAAGAAATTAGAAGTAGTCTTGTTTTCCTGACCATCTCACATGCAAAGGGTAAGCTAAGCCATTTAATCTTGGTAAAAAGATGTGTTTTTTTTTTGTCATTTTCAAACACCACTTTTCAATATGTTGATATTTTCTGATACCAAAACATAATTTGATATTTGATAATAAAAATCAATGTGATGTATGATATGCAAGGAGATTAAGGTGAATGTGACCATTCTCATTAAATAATGTATTGTTTATTCTGACAACAGAAAAAAAAAAAAAAAAAAGTTTCTACTGGTGAACGCTGTACATTTTTCTGCAACATCTTTTTACCATAGACATTAGAAATAGACTCAATCAACATACAGTATGGTCTGAATTGTTTCATATATCTTGTAAGTACAAGAATAAGAAAGATCAGCTGAAAAAGCAGTATGACCCTGGTTGACAATGTTGCATGGCCTACGTTGTTAGCTATTTGAATCAAAATGATAGGTAACCAAAGAAGAAATATTTTTAACATTTGTGTTTTGTTTCTACAATACAGCATCTAAATGTAAAAGTACTCTGTCAGTGTCATGGCATGAAAAGTACTTTCCAAGTGAACCAAACAAATTATTAATGTTTGTAGTAAAAAGGTTTTGGTTTGTTTGTTTGCTTGCTGTTGTTGTTGCTGCTTTTGTGTGTGTGTGTATTTTTTATTATTATTTTTAATTTTCCTTCCATGAGTTCTGTAGTTTGACAGGATACTAGCGGGGTTTGATTTTCTTATGACTAGCGAAAAACATCAATGGAAAAATTCTTATAATGCTTACATATCTAGGTTAAACAACTACTTTGAAAATTACATATTTTAGTGGAATGTAGATTTCTTACATTTACCAACTGCTGTGAGGTTCTCAGCACATTTACTTTTAAAGACAGAATAATCTTTTGGTTCCAAAATCTTATTTAAAAACCAGTAATGTAACCATGGAAATATGAAGTTTGATGCAAGTGTAGGGCAAAAGATGTACTTTCTGTCCCATGCTGGAATATAATATCCGATGACTGAGCTAGTAATGGTCCTCAAACCAGGTGGGTAAAACAATATGTCCTTGGGCAATTACTTCATACTGCTAACCTTAATGCAGACATATGCAGGATGGGGAAGAAAGTGTTGTTGTTGTTCTTTTTGAGCTAGAACCTCCTGTGCTTCAGTTTGTGCCTGTTGCCTCTTGTGCTGCCACTGGGAACAACTGAAAAGAGACCATCTCCAACCTCTTGACACCCTCCCCTCCCCACCCACCCATATATTAATGAGGTCTCCCCTCAGTGTTCCCTTTTTCAGGCTAAACAGGCCCAGCTCTCTCAGCCTGTCCTCGTATAACAGTTGCTCCAGTCCTTTAATCATCTTTGTAGCCCTCCTCTGAACTCGCTCCAGGAGCTCCCATCCCTCTGATATGTGGGAGCCCAGAACAGGACACAATACTCCAGGCACGACCTCCCTTGACCTGCTGGCAACACTCTTCCAAATGCACCCCAGGATTCCAGTGGCCACAAGGGCACATTGTCGACTCATGGTCAGCCTGCTGTCTATCAGGACTCCCAGGTCCCTCTCTGCAGAGCTGCTCTCCAGCAGGTCACCCTGGGGTATCAGCACAGCCCTCTGGAGTATCATCCACTCCTCCAAGCTTTGTGTCATCATCAAACTTGCTGAGGGTGCACTCTGTTCCATCATCCAGGTCATCAATAATAAGTTGAATGGCACTGGACCCAGTACACACCCTTGGGGGACACAGAATCACAGAATCACAGAATTGAAGGGATTGGAAGGGACCTCAAAAGATCATCGGGTCCAACGCCCCTGCTAAAGAAGGTTCCTTAGAGCAGGCTGCCCAGGTAAGCATCCAGACGGGCCTTAAATATCTCCAGAGAAGGAGACTCCACAACCTACCCGGGCAGCCTGTTCCAGTACTCCCTCACCGTGAAGAAGTTCTTTCACATGTTGGTGCAGAGCTTCCTGTGCTCCATCTTGTGGCCATTACTCCTTGTCCTGTCCCTGCAAACCACTGAAAAGAGGTTGGCCAAATCCCTCCATCCCCCACACTTCAGGTACTTATACAAATTGATGAGATCTCCTCTCAGTCTTCTTTTCTCCAGGCTGAACAGGCCCAGGTCTCTCAGCCTTTCCTCATAAGGACACGACCAGCTGCAGGCCTCCAACCAGACTCTGCACCACTAAGCACAACCCTCTGAGCTCTGCCATCCAGCCAATTGTCAATCCACCTCATTGTCCACCTCACTAAATGACAGAAGGTAGTTTATTCTGTGTATAAATTTTACATTGTACATATATGTATATATACAATATAGTCTAGTTTGTTATATTCAAAAGTATGTAAACATACAGCTTATTCATTGGATCCATATGAAACGCCTACCTTTAAACAGAAAATGCTATATAAGTAATACATAGATAATTGCTATTGCTGAGCTGCATCTTAAGTCATTTTTTGTCAGTCACAATGTATGACTTTTTTATGAGACAGTAGTCATTTTGGGGGAGAGTCTTTCAGATAAAGTGTTTGGTTTAACAACTATGAGATATCCCTTTGAAAATAGTTTTGTTTGTTTGCTTTGTTTTGTTTTTCACCCTTATCACCTGTGAAGCTTAGGGAAAATACTACAGTTATAATGCACATATAATTTTGACAAACTCTCTAGGTTTATGACAGAATAACTGATATGCTCCTACTCCATGGTACAGTTCCAGACCTAAAATTTAACTTGTAGTTATTATCTTCTCACATTCTGAAGATTACAAGCCACTTAGAGCTTTTGACTCTGCTCCAGATCTTCATGCCTTTCACAAAATAGCAAAGACTTCTGCTTTATGCTTGTGGCCATAGTTCTAAATTTTATGTTTTTGGTAGTTTTAAATTATTAATATTTGTGGATACACAGTATTACAAATATATGATATAGAGTGTGTATTACTATATCTTTTGAATAAACTCTGTGGCATGATATATAATTTTTTAATAATATGCATGTGATTCTTAAGCAGTCATTCATGAAATGGTGCAAAGAAAGTTACCTGAAGCAGAAATAATTTACTGTCTTCTGAACTAATGGTCCAAATCTCATCACTTGACAACACTGGCCTAGCTGTGATTCATGATATATAGATAAAATATAAGGCTACAGGCAGTAATCATAAAGGCTAACTAGCCTCATGAGGCTAATCTCCCTTGGCTTCCTCAGTAGTCAAGGGACAAGGATAGGTCCTTGGAAGAGTTATTCAGAGAATGTGTCTAAATCAACCACTATGAATAGTCCTCTAGCAAACATCCCTTTCCTTCGCCTAAGGAAGATATCCTGGGAAATTAGCTGTAAGAGGTCAGTGTTTTCTTCTGTGAATACCTCTTAGAGATGAGGATCTGGAGGACTCCAGTAGACAAAAGGAGCACTTGAAGCAGAGAACAAAACTGCCATCAATTTAAAATTCCACATTCTTAAGGGGACCCTTATGACAAGATCAGGATGCTGAACCTACCCTATTTGCTCTGCCTGTGCAGTCAATAACTGAATTTTTTTACAAATAGAAAATAGCTACATTTTTCCACTGGTGCACATCTTCATGATGATTCAGACAAGAAAGGTTTATTTTGATGGGTCTTACAGCAAAAAAGATCTGTCACTGAATCACATCGTTGAACATGCTGAGAAGAAAAATGGTGAAATTGCTTAAAAGAGCTACAGAACATGAGTTTTGGATCCAAATAAAATACCTAAACACATGCTTATCTGATATGTTAATATCCATAGCACTATTTATGCTTAAAATGCAGTACACATTATATTCTTAAAATTCAGAAGTTCAGGGCTTTAAATCAACAAGAATTAAAAATCTTTTAAGGGAATTGTCTAACCTATTTACACTGGGTAACACTGGTAAATTGATTCAAAGTTGGTCTTAGCACTGCATGCATGTTTCTTTTTCCTGAAAAATAAAATACAATATATTGTTTATTTCTTCTGTAACAGACACACATTTTTGTTATTTTGTCCAGCCACATAAACCAAGCTTGATTTGTATTTGTTTATTTATTATCTTCTTACAATATTCACATTTATGATTTTAACAGAGTAAAATAATGTTTTGGTTGTTTCTTCCATTTGTTTATTTTTAATTTTCTCTCTCTCTCCCTCTTGGCTGGTATCTTAGAATCATAGAATAGTTATAGAACACTCAAGCTTCTGCCCCACTGAATGTAGTAGGGATTTCAAACATTTCTGTTGTGACTAAAGTTCCTGTGCCATGGCAATGTAATAGAGTCAGAGCACCAGAGTCAAGTCAGGTGATTTTGAACTCCTGCCTGCTGTTGAATATCACATGGACTGGATACCACAACACTGTAGCCACAGAGCCAACCATCCTTCCAATGACAGAGGGAGCCAAAGAGACTATGCAGATGTCCATAGATCTGCAGAGATTTAGTGATTGTTTCACGTTAATCTCCAAGCACCAGAATTTAAGAGGTTAGACTTTCTGACCTTTTCTCCATATCACTTGATGTAAGCATGCAGCCAATTTAAACTTGCATATTTTTTTATATCGTTATCATTCTATACATTCATACATGTTACTTATTTTTCTTCTCCTTTCTCTCTGCTATATTTACATAAGGTTATACAGATGGCATGTTAAATAGTTAAAAAAAATTGGAAGCTTCTGTATTATTAAGGGGATAAGCAAAGTGAGAGTAGCAATTCTGGCTCTCATCTATCTTATAAATGGTTTGATATAGATGGTTTACTTTATATTAAACATAGTGATATTTTAAAGTATATTTTCTTAAGCATATTCATAAAAAGCCATTTAATAAGTAAAATACTATTATAAAATATTATTATAAGCAGATGCACTTCACAGCTTTGAAACATTAATTATAAACAATGCAAAAATATATATATTAAGATCTACATTGTTGAGGTCTACATTTGTCGTGGTTTCAGTTAGGACAGAGTTAATTTTCTTCCTAGTAGCTGGTAGAATGCTATGTTTTGGCTTAGGATGAGAAGAGTGCTGATAACACCCCAATGTTTTAATTGTTGCAGAGCAGTGCTTACACCAAGCCAAGGATGTCTCTGCTTCTTGCTCTCCAGAAGATTCTGACCAGGATTAGGGGGGCCCTGCCTCCAGCCAGGGGAAGGAAAGGGACAATCGAGTTTATTGGACTGTGTGGATTCGATGGCCTGGCACGTCAGATGCACAGAAGTATAAGGCTGTAGTAGACACCAGTGCACAATGTACTGTAATGCCATCAAGCTATAAAGGGCCAGAGCCCATCTGTATTTATGGAGTGACGGGGGGGGGGTGATCTCAGCAGTTAACTGTATTGGAGGCTGAAGTGAGTCTGACTGGGAATGAGTGGCAAAAGCACCATATTGTGACTGGCCTGTATGCTCCGTGTATCCTTGGCATAGACTATTTTAGAAGAGGATTTTTCAAGGACCCAAAAGGATTCCGGTGGGCTTTTGGTATAGCTGCCTTAGAGAGCATTAAACAATTGACTACCTTGCCTGGTCTCTCAGAGGAACCCTCTGTTGTGGGGTTGCTGAGGGTTGAAGAACAGCAAGTGCCAATCGCTACCACAACTGTGCACCAGTGGCAATATCACACCAACCGAGACTCCCTGATTCCCATCCATAAGCTAATTCAACAATTGGAGAGCCAAGGAGTGATCAGCAAGACTCATTCACATTTCAATAGTCCCATATGGCCAGTGTGAAAGTCTAATGGTGAGTGGAGACTAACAGTGGACTATCGTGGCCTGAACGAAGTGACGCCACCACTGAGTGCTGCAGTGCCAGACATGCTGGAACTTCAGTATGAACTTGAATCGAAGGCAACCAAGTGGTACACCACAATTGATATCACTAATGCATTTTTCTCCATCCCTCTAGCAGGAGAGTGCAGGCCACAGTTTGCTTTCACTTGGAGGGGAGTCCAATATACTTGGAATCAGCTGCCCCAGGGGTGGAAACACAGCCCTACCATTTGCCATGGACTGATCCAGTCTGTGCTGGAGCAGGGGGAAGCTCCTGAATACCTGCAGTACATCGATGACATTATTGTGTGGGGTGACACAGCAGAGGAAGTTTTTGAGAAAGGGAAGGAAATAGTCCAAATCCTTCTGAAAGCCAGTTTTGCAATAAACCAAAATAAGGTCAAAGGACCTGCACGAGAGATCCAGTTTTTAGGAATAAAATGGCAAGATGGACGTCGTCAAATCCCAATGGATGAGATCAGCAAAATAACAGCTATGTCTCCACCAACTAGCAAAAAAGAAACACAAACTTTCCTAGGTGTTGTGGGGTTTTGGAGAATGCACATCCCAAATTACAGTCTGATTGTAAACCCACTCTACCAAGTAACCCGTAAGAAGAATGAGTTTGAATGGGGCCCTGGGCAACGACAAGCCTTTGAACAAATCAAGCAGGAAATAGTTCATGCAGTAGCCCTTGGGCCAGTTCGAACAGGAACACGTGTAAAGAATGTGCTCTACACCGCAGCCAGGGAAAATGGCCCCACCTTTCTTTCTGCCTTTGGCAGAAAGAACCTGGGGAAACTCGAGGTCAACCCCTGGGGTTTTGGAGTCGGGGATACAGACGATCTGAGGCCCGCTACACTCCAACTGAAAAGGAGATATTGGCAGCATGTGAAGGAGTTCGATCTGCTTTGGAGGTGGTCGGTACTGAAGCACAACTCCTCCTAGAACTCCGACTGCCGCTACTAGGCTGGATGTTCAATGGAAGGGTCCCCTCTACACATCATGCACCTGATGCTACATGGAGCAAGTGGGTTGCACTGATTACTCAGCGGGCTCGAATAGGAAACCCCAGTCGCCCAGGAATATTGGAAGTGATTATGGACTGGCCAGAAGGCAAATACTTTGGGATATCATCAGAGGAGGAGATGGGTCGTGCTGAAGAAGCCCCACTGTACAACCAGTTACCAGAGAATGAGAAGAAATATGCCCTATTCACTGATGAGTCCTGTCGTATTGTGGGGGAGCATTGGAGATGGAAGGCTGCTGTATGGAGTCCTACACAACGAGTTGCAGAAGCTGCTGAGGGAGAAGGTGAATCAAGTCAGTTTGCAGAAGTGAAGGCCATTCAGCTGGATTTAGATATTACTGAATGAGAAAAATGGCCAGTTCTCTATCTCTACACTGATTCATGGATGGTAGCAAATGCCCTGTGGGGATGGTTACAGCAATGGAAGCAAAACAACTGGCAGTGCAGGGGCAAACCCATCTGGGCTGCTGCTGTGTGGCAAGATATTGCTGCTTGAATAGAAAAAAAAAAATGTGAGTATACATCTGACACTATAATATGTAAATATAGTAATAATTCAAAATAAACAATTACATTCTCTTCATTCTGTTGTAGACCAGCCAAATGAGGAGCAAGCTATTATTAAACTTAAAGGTTATTGTAATGTGATTAAATTATTTTAACTACTAGGAAAATCTGAATAGTTTAAAATCTATCTTTAACAAATTGTGCTGGCAAATAGGAATGGTTCAAAATCAGCTACAGGTCTGGAGTGAAAATGTTTGTGGAGAGACAAAGGTTTATTTGACAAAGTGATAATATGAATCTGTACCGCTTGCTTTGGAAGAGAGATTTTCCATGAAAGTCTCCATATTATCTCAGAATACCTTGTCACAAAAGGATGACAATTTTCTGCTGAGATGGAATGAAAGCAAACTTCAAAATCAGTCAAGAAACAATATTTGTTTTCCAGATAGCCTTGGGTCTTAGAAATCAGTATATTGTAGTCTATATTACGTATCTCAAGGTTAAAGGAAAAGTTCATATGCTAGAGAAGGAATTGGGAAACTTGTGCCAGTCTCCTCTCTTATTATTATAACATATTTCAATTTATTTAAAATTAAATGGTTTCTTAAATATATCATCATGAGTGAAAAGAAAATCAGGAACCCCTGCTCCAGAGATTGGAGATTTTATAATTACTCTTTACAGCTTTCTATATTTTCCAGTCTCTGGAATGTTCTGGATATCTTTTGAAAAATTTGTAATGTAATGAGCCTTTCAACTATTAATAGAAGAAAATTATGTAAAAGAGAAATAGCAGCTGTCTAAGCAGTGACATCCTCATCAAACCAGTTTATTTAATAAAGCAGGTTGAGACAACACAAAAAAATATTTCTTAGCAGTGGACAATGTCATCAAGCAAAAAAAAAAAAAAAAGCAATGTCATCAAGCAAAAGAGCAAAACACACCATTGTGTCACCAACCTTGACAAGAAGTATTAATTTAAATACTGAAAGGCATTGTAGTGTTTTTCATTTTGTTTTGTTTTGTTTTGTTTTTCTGTTGTTGTTGTTTTCATTGTTGGTTTTTGTTTTTCTTTTGTGAAGGAGATCTAAGCCTATAGGTAGATAGCAAGAGATCACAAAACTTTTTCAGTAAAAAATTTACATGGATAGAATCTACTCTTTACTACTAGATGGCAAAGTCACTAGTGCAAAGTTAAATATGCAGATGTTATTTGCTAGTGGTGACAATGGGCAAATATTGACATTAGTTGAGAAGCAATGACTCTGGACTTTGGAACAGTATAGCCCCATTTTAGTGCCTACATTAATTTGCTTTATCTCTAAACATTGCATTATATTGCATTGAATATAAGCTAGAGTATTTCAAATCTGAGTGAACACCAAAGAGATTAAGATTTGTGAGGCTCTTAGATCCAGTGATGATGGATAACAGAAGTATCTAAAATAAATAGGCTTTATGGCATGTAAATTTTCTTTCATTGGACAGGTCATTTAGCTCCTGACTCAGCAAGATTCTTATGCAGCCATTTAACTTTGCATATCTGGTCAAGCAGAGTGTAGTTAACATGAATGTTTCCATGATTAGATATAAACATTCTTAAATTTGCTTCAGTGTTGGTCTCTCATGTACAACAGCGAGAACGCGGCATTCTTGCCTCAAAGAAAAAATATTTGAAAGTATAAAGTGCTTAAATATAGTGGCAAAGTCTGTATATATACCCAGGGGAAAAAAATAAAAATAAAAAAATAGAAAATAAAATAAAAAAAATAAAATAAAAAAAAATAAAAAAAATAAAATAAATAAAATAAAATAAAATAAAATAAAATAAAATAAAATAAAATAAAATAAAATAAAGTAAAATAAAGTAAAATAAAATAAAATAAAATAAAATAAAATAAAATAAAATAAAATAAAATAAAATAAAATAAAATAAATATTTATCACTTAGAAATGCAACTTTGACTTTGTACAAGCAACTTTGCAGTTGATTTCTTAAAAATAGAACTACAAGTGTAGCTGAACACATATTGCAACACATAATCTGTATCTTAAAAATAAATTTCTTGCAAGTGTCTTTATATAGAGATCAAAATCACACATTTAACATATTATTTTTTTCATATTTAAAACTGTTACGGGAAATTAGTCATTATTTCTTCTTTTTTAGAGTAATAGTTCCTAATGTTCTCAAAGTCACATACTAGCATCTGTTAATTGAGATTTAAATTACCCCAGTGGGTTGGATAAAGAATACCTAAGTTTTACTTCACTCGCTTTTGAACTGTAGCCAAATGTGGGTTAAATGTAGCAGATTTTTTTATGCTCAAATGAGGACATTATTACAATTATACCATATATTTGGGTTTTCTGAATGAGAATGTCTTAGAACAGATTAAAAAACAACAACAAAAGAAACTGTTCTTAGAACAGTTCAAAGAACAAAAAACAAACAAATGCAAACAACAATCCCACCACCACCAACAAAACACACACAAAGGAAGAAACAAAAATATTCTCTTTGCATTTATTCAAAAATTAGCTGCAGGAGAAAAGTTACCAAGACAGTTACCAGTAACACAATATAACCACTGAACTACAAGAACGATGGGGAGGGTATCTTTATCAGGGAATCTAGTGGTAGGACAAGGGGTAATGGTTTTAAACTAAAAAAAGGAGAGATTCTGACTAGACATTAAGAAGAGATTCTTTACTATGAGGGTGGTGAGGCACTGAAACAGGTTGCCCACAGGAGTTGTGGATGCCCCATCCCTGGAAGTGTTCAAGGCCAGACTGGATGGGTCTTTGAACAACTTGGTCTAGTGGAAGGTGTCTCTTCCATGGCAGCGGGGTTGGAACTAGGTGGTCTTTAGGGACCCTTCCAACTGAAGCCATTCTATGATTCTATGAATTATACCCTGAACTTGTTTTGAAGGATAACAAACTAACAGAAGAGAATTTACCACTGTCCTCTGAGATTTTGCAGTTGTAGGATGTAATAACAAAGATATTGTATCTGAGCTCAGGACACTGAAGTACTCTAACACATTCTCAGTTCTAAATAATAGTGTTTATCCCCAAATTAAACAGGTGATTTTGTATGTGATAAGCTGCTAGACAAAAGTGGCCTGTTTTGCAAATACGGAGAAACACACTATATGATAAAAATTCTGTGTGATTTTTAGTTTATTACTGCATACTGCATATCATACCATAACATAACTTCCAAGCTTTTCTGGATGCTTTCATAACTTAACAACTTTTAGTTCAGACTTTGTTTTTTATTTAGATTATGTATATGTACACACACATATATATAATACATATATGTGTGTGTATATGTGTATATAATGCATACTATATATATTTCTAAACAAAAAAAAAAAAACGTGGTTTAAATGGTCTAATAATGGAAGGGAAGGATAGAAGAAAGAATTCTTAATTTTAGTGTTAAAACCTGATATAGATTATACAAAATCAATTTAGAGGGTCAGGTTAGAACTATTTCAGAAGTTTAGTGTCTCTCAAATGGAAATTATTACCCTATACTTAAAATTCTTTCATATGTGTTGTGAATGATCCAACACACTCACCACTTTTATCATTTTAGCTTTCTGAGAGTTGGAACTAAACTATATGACTTATAATGGATGACAAATGTTCTTGCAGAGTTATCTCATCTGAGATTAGGGGACAATAGCTTCTGAAACTGCAAAACCTCAGATACTTTTTGACTGGCTGATCATAGCCTATTTCTGTGTCCACAGCTTCCTTACATGTAACATGGAGCTGTTTGTCTAGTTCATATGATTGCCAAAAGAATTAATTTCTTAGTATCTGAATACCTCAAGATGGACAGAGCTGAATATAATTTTGTAAATCATTCATATTACAATACTTGTGCTACGATTGTTACTTAATTTTTACTTAAGTTACTTAATTGTTACTTAATTGTTACTAAAGGATTGATAATCCTTTGCTAGGAATGTTACATCCTTGGCTAGGACAAGATAGTGTTCACCCACTTAATCTGAGAAGTCTCATTTGTAAATTGGGCAATGCTTTTATCATGATCACAGTTGCTTTGTTAAATGAAGCAGCATGTATAATAGAACTAGCTTTTTTAAGCATAAATAAAATTAATTATCCTTGCATATTATCATGGATTTTTACTTCGTGTCTTATAGTCTTAATATGTCCAGCTGTGCTGATCAGTGCACAGAATGGGCAGGCAGATTTACTTTCCAGGGCTGTTGAATGGAGGATAGGTCATACGCACATACGGTATACGGACTGGTACCTGTTTATAGAATTTGCAGAGGAAGGAGTATCACTTGTAACTTGGCTTGGTTTGGAAGGGACCTTAAAGATCATCTAGTCCCATCCATCCTGCCATGGGCAGGAATGCCACCCATGAGATCAGGTTGCCCATGTCTGAGATATGAAGGACCTTCTTTTCTCAGGATATATAAGGAAGATAAAGACTTTTCCCATTCATGAAGAGATTTGCATTTTGCTGAAGTGAAACAGTGTCTTAACTGCGTAGGCAACATTTTAAAGATTTCTTCTAGTTATTATTGATTATGTCACCAGAATTGATAGGAACAAGGGATTTTTTTTTTATTTTTTTTTAAATATTATTATTACTTTTTGCTGTAAAGTCACTATCTAAAAATTTGAGATATTATTGTGTATTTCTAAGGCAATTAAACCTCAACATCAAAACCATTAACATGTGGGCATCTTTTTTTATGATCATTTTAACATATTTCCTATCAATACTCAGATACCTGAAATAATCTTTGGCACTGGAGGTATTTGAGATTTCTTTGTAGTAATGTGATATTTTAATTTACTTTGCATACTAACAAACAAAAAGCTGACATGACTGATGTTTTCAGTTGTAGTTATCCTTCAGCAGTATTTGAGGAAAATGATAGCATAGGGGCATTCAGTAGTGATTCACATTTTTATTTAGGATTTTAGACTGATCATAATCAGAAATACTATAAGCGTTGATAAAGTAAATGTCAATTAATACAGTACAAATAATACAGTATATTTGTTCCTAAAAGCAATGGAATGAGGAATTAGTTTTATTGTGGATATTTCACCTAGAGGACAAAATAGTGCAAGAAAAGCATTCTATGCTTTCAAGAATTTTCTAATCATTCAAAAACTATTTGAAGCAGTGCCCCTTATTTCTAAGTAAAAACTATGAAAGAAATTTTATATTAGTGGATGTTGATATGCAACTGTTTTGGAAGCTAATTTAAAAGGACTTTAAAATATGAAATACATTTCCAAAGCACTCACTTTTATTCATCTTCCCTGTTCATTTGTCCGTTTCATTCTCTGTCTTCTGATATGACTTTCTTTTTCCCAATGATATTTTTCTCATTCTCTTTGTTCACCTCATTATTATTTACTCTTTATATTGCTGTAGTTCCTAGAACAGAGATTCTCAAACATGAGGAATCATGATCCCACTTAGGGTAATAACCATGTAAACAGAAGTGTGGTTGCAAATCTGGAAATGACCCCAGAAATGAGAATGGAAATGGGGTTTGTAAGCCCTGAAGTGGAGCCAGAAACAGAAAAGCTTTCAGAACATTAGCCAGAGGGTAAAATAATATGGATCCACCCCTATTCTGCAAAGTGCTGCAGACTCTACAGGGAAATAATTATAAGAACAAGACAGAACAGACAGATGATATGAACAAGTGGGAAAAATTGAGGTAATTTGGAGAAGAAAAACAGAATGTGAGAGTGTTTTGGCCAGCCAAGTAAATCCACCTCCTGGGCACCTCCCCCCCCCCCCCCCCCTTTTTTTTTTTTTATTATTTTATTTTATTTTATTTGTTTTTTTCCACATTCTTCTTGAACCCTTGAGCCCCTTGAGCTATCCTGTACTGCAGCAAGCTGCATGCTACAGTTTTCCCTTGGAAGAAGGGAGAGATACCACTCTATGTTATTCTCTGAGGTCATTCCTTACCTGTAACGGATACTCAGTAAGTAACTAATAACTAGCTTGTTGAAACTTTGCAAGTAATTTGCTAAGCATGCTGAAACTTTGTAATCTTAGTTAAGTGATATAAAAGATTGTGTGTATAATTCTTTAGGATTATTAAACTTTTAAGTCTGGAATTTGGATATTCCTAGCTAGACTTCTTGAAGTTTGGATGGCAAAAGGGACTTCATTCTGAATCTTGTGGACTCAATGTGAGGTCTCCCTGACCTCTGACCCTGACTAATCAGATGACCTTGCCATCACAAATCTCATTGGTGTCACATTTACCGTTACAACTTTTTAAATCACCTTTTTATTCATGATTAAGTTTTTCTAAACCACTGTTCTCATACCACTGTTCTCATATTGCTGCTTCTGTCTCTTATGATTGAAGTGTGTAATTACTTTTACCACACCCTGCAGTAGCAACACACTTCAGAAAAAGAGAAAAGGGTTGCAAAACTTTGGATCCAGCACTGAGTTAAATACAAATAGGTTAGAGTAATTGAGTAATTATACCAAAATATTTGACTTTTTTTTTTTCCTTTTTTTTTTTTTCCCTAGCAGGCATGTCATAGAACATTTCTGATTGTAATCTATATATATTTCATAGCTAGAACTTACAGCAGTGCCTGGACACAGTACTCAGTAGACAGTGACTATTTCAAGATAAAGTATTGCTAATCAGCTCTTCGAGGGTATATCAGGAGACATGTAAGCTAAGTTTGAGTTTTGATCATAAATTCTGTAACTAATTCAATTTTGTAATGAACATCTTAAGTTCCTCTTATCAGAGAACTATATATAACTAAATGCTTTCCAGCAGATGAAGGTATGTATTTTTATTTTCTGTTTGTTTCTGCCTTAAATTTTCATATTTATCCATGTTAAATTCAGATCAGGTTAATATTATTAGAATTAGTAAAACTGATGTATCTAATAGCAAAATGAGATGAGAGACACAGAAGTAATTTTCCTTTAAGAAAGCTCAGAATAGTCTGCTCAGGATCTCAAAGCCGTGCTAGTGATTTTTCTCCTTTTGGTTTCACTTGCTTTCATTTGTTTCACATTATTTATTTATATAACTCAAGAAAATAAAAGGTTAATTTGGGAGAAATTGGTACAAGCTTTAAAATCAATACACTGAGATGAAAAACTTAGCAGCAATCATGTTGGGTAGTTTACTTCCATTTGGTGTGACTGTCTGGAATTAAATGAATTATTTCCCATTAAATGCAATGGCTTTGGGGATAGAAATACACAGAGTCTAAGTGGTTTACTGAAGTCTATGTCTGCGTGGAAAAATTAATAGACCACCACAAAAATTAAGTGAAAGATAAATAAAAAGATAAATAAATAAATAAATATTTAATAATAATAATAATAATAATAATAATAATAATAATAATAATAATAATAATAATAATAATAATAATAATAATAATAATCTAAGATGAAATTTTATAGACTACATTTACACTTGCCTTCCTGGTGGTTTTGAGGCACTCCCTCACAACCACCTCCTCAATTGTCTTTGAATTGGACTGTGAACACTGGAAGATTTGTGTGGAAAGAACACAGGAGGATGGTAAGGACTTCATTAGACCTCCCAGGACTTCTTCATAGTTTGTTTTAGCAAAGACAATTTGAGAGCATTTTATCTAGGAGATGGTCCAGTCTGTTAACAGATATGAGATGTTCTGTTTTGTATCCTTACATGTCATATATGATTTTGCAGACTGTGCTGGACACTTCAGGTGATGGTCTCTCATATGTTATTTGAATGAAAATGCTACACTATTGCTTCTCCAATAAAATCTCATGTGCAGGACTCCCACTGGAGCAAGAAGTTACCTTAATTATACATTTACAACAAGAGAGCCCCAGTGTCAGTGTTTATCATAGTTTGATCTGTAGGAGGAAATCTGTATTTCCTCTTTCCATTTTCCTTTTGGACAGGACACCTAGTACCAACATTACTGTTTGATAATCAATTTTTGATTGCTGTACAATGCATGCCTTATCGACCTTATCAGAGCTTTGAGCTCTGAACATGTTCCCAGTCTTAATATGATGAACAGTTCAGTGTTTTTAGATGTTTATATATTTTTTAATTTTCTAAGAGTTATGTGCAGCTACCAAGTGAAACTTGTAGACTTTGCCTATTCTTCACTATTTCTCTTTATCAACAAGTAGCAGTGTCTGGGGTCACTTGCCAAGCTGTTTTGCAATGGACATACCTTAACAAACAGTCAGGAACAGAGGTGTAAATGAAAGCAGTCGTTACTTCAGTTTCCACAAAATTAATTTTTCAAATCTATAGAAAGATCTCAAGTCTACATTAAAAATAAATAAATAGATAAATAAAATAAAATAAAATTACAAAGGTAGTATTGTTGATGTAAGTTAGTAGTTCGAGGACCAAAACATATAACAATCTAAAAGTGAGAATAAAAAACAATAACAATAAGAAAAACAAACAAAAACACAGGAAGGCTATCTGGGGGCACTCTAGCTAGTAACTCTAGCCATTGAGGCCATCAGTGTTGTTTGGCAGGACAAAGGCCCAGAGAACAGCTCCCAGGAGTTGTCATCACTGACTCCCTCCTTGCTGATGCCTGCCCAGCTGGTGAAGGCTCATTGAGTGCCATTCATGAGTTCAGACACATCATGGCCTAGCTTCATAGCTTATTAGATCCTATCAGTGTTAACCAATGCATAATTGCTTCATATTTTTAGTCTGGACACTTGCAGGTATTTATCTAGGTATTCATACCTAGATAAAGATGCCCAAACAAACTGGCCCAGGAGAAGAGTGGGAATTATCAAAAGAGAGCATCAAATATTCACAATAATAACCGGGACATCCAGTAAAGCAGTAGACTCTCACTCAGGTTTAAGTTTCCTGATTTCAAAAGACCAAAGCATTTCAAATTATGAGTCTTTATTTAGGTGGTTAGAGATATGGTTGGTGCCTAAGTTTTTACGGTTTTACACTGAAGTTGCTTAGATCCCAGAAATACTGCTTATGCATATACCTTGGTCTTGACAGTAGAGAGAAACTTGGCTGTATCAAAAGTAAACTCTGACAGACTCATTAAAACTTAACATTTCTCCTTTTTGAAGGATAAGGAGATAGTTTTCCTCATGGATGAAGCATAAACTTGTTTTTTCAAAGGAAAGATATAGAGGTCTTTTTTATTAATTTATATATGTAATATATATTTACTATGATCAGATAAGAGACCTGAACTCAATTTGTATCTCTGGACAGGAATTCAAGTCACACATTTCTTATAAAATATAAAATAATGCCTTATTGTAATATGGCTGTAGTATTAAGCCAACATAAAGGAAAAAAAATAAAAATAATAAAAAAATTAAAAAAAAAAAAAATAAAGGAGAATGCATTGGAACCAGAAGAAATATGTGTAATCCTAGCTTTCTTTTCTACTAGTTAGTACGTTCATCTGAGGACTAGTGGGTTGCAGCTCATCACCCTTCTTAAATATTTGATCAGTGCTTTTACAAGGCAAAAGGCAAAAAGTAACACCTAAAACCAGCACCAAAACACCCTTGAACACCTATCTAACAAAAAAAGCTATTATTTGAAATTGGTTTGAACTTGAGTAGGAAGACAAAAGAGTTCCCTGATCCTTCTTCAAGAGTACAATAAAAGCTGGTGCTGTTGAGTTACTAGATTTTAATTCAGTAAGGTAAAGATAGATATAAAGTCAGCATTTCCATGGCCTAAATTAGAATATTAGTCTTAAGATACCATATATAAAATAATAATAATAATAATGATAATGATAATGATAATGATAATGATAATTGTGATAATAATAATAATAATAATAATAATAATAATAATAATAATAATAATAATAATATCATGTCAAATACACCTACCTTTTTACTTCAAAAGCAAATACTGTTTGCATTTCTTTAGAAGTAAATTTTAATGCACTTAATTGCCAGGAGGTACCTCTCCTCTATGAAATTCAGCTGGTGGGAAATGCTCAGGATATGAAATGCAGTTGGAGACTCACTTTCTTCTTTTTTTTTTTTTTTTTGTTGATGTTGTTTCTTTAGTTGTTTATTATTGTTGTTAATAATAATAATAATTATTATTAATAAAACAAAACAATAAATAATAAAAATAATAATTATACAATATTATATTATTATATAATATATTATATAATGTACATATATTATATATAAATAATAATATATTAATATAATACATAATATATTGTAATAATTATTATTATATTAATAATAATTATATTAATTAATCACTATTATTATTAATAATATTTTTTATTGTTTGTTTTGTTTTCTACTTACTAAGTTAGTCAAAATACATATTTTTTTCCACAATTTTGTAAAATATTTTTGTAACAGACAAAACAAACAAACAACAAAACATGCACACATATATTTACACTCCTTACTTCACAGCCAAACTTCCTTGGAACTTTGCTAGAAAAGTTGTTAGGCCTTATTCTACAGTGGGTCCTGTCTAGTCAGCAACCTATAAGCACTTAAGAGGCAGATTGTTGCCCATGAAGGTGATTTATTAATACCAGCAGCGCTGACTAACTCCTTTACGTGGAACAACACCATGATTAGAAACGAGTGAAAATGTTTCATGGTAAATAATGTTTGTTGATTCAGTATAGAACTGAATAGAACCCATCTTTCTTTGCCTGTGACGAATAATTCCATGTGCAATACCAGTATTGCAATATTTGCAATACCACCTCAATTCTTTTTCTTCTCTATAGAGTTCCCAGGTTTTCCTTATTCATTTTTCTCCCTAGTAACTTAAGTGAACACTGTAACTTTTCACATCCTGTCATACAAATATAATTTATTTACATTATATTTGTTGTTTACATCAATATTGTTTACATCAATAGTAATAGACAACATGAAGGGTTACTTGTTTATTTTTTTTTGGTCTGATACATCTGAGTTAAATTTAGTTGTCTGGTGATGACATCTACATCTGATCTAATCACCTTAAACTTACAGTAAACGAATGAATCACCTGAGCTATTCTGCATGTCTTATTTGAAACCTGAAATTTGAAAGTACTGATTTCTCTCTACTGGCTGTTCCATGTGGAAAGTAAGGTAACTATCTCAAATGTAGGAGCTTACTTTTGCCTAGATAAATTCTAAATTTATCTAGGCAAACTGTGTCTTGAGTTATTTGCATTTCAGAAGTCCAAACAGTTATCTAAATTTCCGTTTTAGTTTACTCTTATCCTACTTTTATTGTAATAAATGAGATATAAATATCAATAAAAATAGTATAAATAAAATTTAATGAATGTAAACAATAATTATTGACATCAAGAAAACAATGGATTCTATTATTTAACCATTTTTTCTTCATGGCACATAGAAATAATAAAGTATTGAGAACATAAACTAAATGGAACATACTTATTAATATATCATATACACATAATGCATTTTGATTTCCAGTTGATAAACACAGTGTCATATAGCTTTTCTTTTTGATAACAGGCCTTAAAAAATTATAGATTATTTAATTTTTGAGAAATAGGAAAGTGGTTAAAAAAAAAAAAAAAAAAAGACCACAAAAAGCTTCCTTTAGAATTGAACATAGGACTAAATTACAAAATTACATAAGGCAATATAAGCCAAATCATCCTTAAATATAAAGAAATCAGTATGACCTTGCATTTAGTGGCCTTTTTGTATTAATTAAGGAACTCTAAACAGTTGCAGTTTTATATCTTAAATAGTGATTTTTTTTTTTCTCATAAGGGAAGATCACCTGCTATTGTTCTAAATGTTTCCTAGAAAACAATAATAAAAGCTCATCTAGAGAAAGAAAGTCACAAGAACCACAATTTGAGGTTTTAATTTTAGTAAGAGTATTCTTTAATTTTAGTAAGAGTTTTGCATCCCTTGCCAAGCTGTGTTCATCTGTTCACATCTGTTCATCTTCATTGGTTTTCCTGATGCTGTCCCTAAATATCTGGATGGCATCCCTATGCTCTTCCCAGGCCCCATGTCGCTGCTTCCACTGCCTGCGCTTTTCCTTTTTACACCTCAGTTTGACCAACAGGTCATTGCTCAGCTATCCTGGTTGTCTCTGATCTTTGTGCTTGATTTCTTACATGTGGGGATTGCACTCAAAGAGAAATGTCGTCAAAGATTTGCCGGATTTGATCAGTTCCTTTGTCTCTAAGAACAATGTCCAAGGGCATGTCATACATGTATACTAGGTCTTTAAGCAGATTAACCTTCACTTTTCTGAAGTTCAGGGTACTGATTTTGCTCTTTGCTAGGCCCTAATTCCTCAAGATCATGAACTATACCAGGGTGTGGTTGCTGCAGCGCAGACAGCCTCCAATCTTAACCTCCTAAATAAGTTTATCCACACTGTTGAGCACCAAGTCCACTAACACTTCTGCTCTGGTTTATTTGTCTAATACCTAGACCAGGAAGACCATCCTTGATGCACTTCAGCAGTCTCCTGGATTGCTTACAGCCTGCTGTGCAGCTTTCTCAGCAGATACCCAGGTGGTAGAAATCCCCCTTCAGGCTGACAGCCTTTCTCAAATTTCCTAGAAGACCTGATCTAGAATTTAAGTAACTGGAGTTTAATCTCTTCTCAGATTACTCAGTGATTTTTCCTTGTTCCACACCCTGTTAGCAGTTTTCTAGCCATCCACTAAATGTTTTACTGAATGAGCATTACCACTAGCTCCTTAAACAGTGAGCTGAACTTTTTTTTCAAAAAGATATGGAGAAAGGATCAAAACTGAACTAGCACAGCAACATGTCAGCTAGCAGCTACATTATGGTGACTGCCCATGTGAGTACCCTATACTTATTCTAAACTGACTTGTTAAACCACCTAACTCCCCTCAGCTAAAAAAGAGAACAGAAAGGCTCGTAAGACACGATTGACTTAGAGCTATAGAGCTGCACCCAAATCCTAGAACCTCCTCTCAGTGTTTCTCAGTGTCTAATTCTAGTATTCTTGAGTAGACTGTTGATGTCTCAAGTAGACTGTATGATTTTTAGATGCTGAATAATACCCCTGAAGTTATTATACTGAAAACCAAAACAAACAAACAAAAAAAACAGCTTTCTACTTTCCACTTTTTTTTTTTTTTCATGTTCTTCATTTTTCTATTCACCCTTCCACTGTTCTTAAGCATGTCTGAATGAAGGGTATCAAGAAAGTAGAGAACTGGAATTTTATTATCCTATGTTGCCCTTTGGTGTGCCTGATCTGTGTAATGATTGTTCTGAGAACAGAAAAAATCATGGCTTATGATCATGTTTGTTTAACACTTAGGTTGAAGTGAAGATAACGAAAATACACTTATTTATATCAACTTTCTGTTTAGAGCCTTTAGCGAGTAAATGTTTGTCATAAATTAATTGAAACCTGAGAAGATATAATGGGAACGTTGCTGAACCTGCCTAAGTATGAAGATACATATTATTTTCTGGGAAATGAAAGCTGTATACTTGGGAGAGGAAGACAATGGACACAGTTTTCCTTTAAACTATGTGAGCATCACTAAATTAATGGTTAATAACATTGACTACTTCTGTTCTAAAATGAAATAATCATCCAGTTATGTTCTGAATGTGAAGTAAATGTATAGACATCAGGAACAACATATTACTGGTAGGAACAGAGGTGAATATGAATTTCCCAGCTGTAAATTGGTCAAAATTTATCAGCCTGCCCCAAAGAGCTGTGTAGGTAAACATACGGTGGGGTTGAGACCCATGTACTGCTGTAGTGGACATCAGGAAAGTACTGTAGGTAGAATACAGCTTTTATTACCCAGCCAATAAAGACCTTTCATATCATATTACACATACCTTGGTGCTCTGCCTAAGATAATGACTCCAAGCAGTCATAAATTATCTTTTGAAAAAAAAAAGGGCTATCTTTGGATTGCTTATATGACAAATAAACACTATGTTTGGTGTTGATCTTCCTTATGCAACTACTGAATGGCATTAATGGGGTCTGGAAGGAGTCACTTCTGACCGTAGCTGAAATGTATTCTATTTTGTTGCTTTGAGAAAGGGATTATACAGGAAAAAGAAGCATGCAAGATTGTATCCACCTTTAATGATCCACCTCTAATATCCATACAGTTTTGGAATGCAGTTTTGTGATTTTTTAAGAAAAAAAAAATGTTTTCCCTGTTTGTCTTGTGTTAATTCATTGTTCCTGCAGACACCACCCCAAGAATATAAAGGCTATGTCTTCTGTTGTTTTTTGGTTGGTTGGTTGGTTCCTGGAGAGAACAGGCACAATATGAGCTCCTGATTCCTGTACAGAGATTACCAGTGTAGTAATAGTTCAACTTGGAGACTCATCTTGGAGAACTTGGAGACTCCATTGTACTTCTCAGAATAACTGAATTAAAAGTCACAAAGACTATTACAAATCCCCTGTGGCCCCTGCTTTCCATTGTGGTTGAATAAGTCTTTCTTTTCTGGTCACCCAGTTGTCCTGCTCCAAAACTGTCCACTCAGACTGTTCAGTAGATTCTTGGCTAGGGAAATAGGTAAATACTCAACTGAAGAATTTTAGTACTTTAACACCAGGATGAAATGAAGCACACAGATTCAAGTTTCTGCTCAAATAATTTAACAGATAGGTTAATATGCAAAGCAGATAAAAGGTGTATCATGAATTAATATTTTTATAAAGAAAGCAGCGAGAAAACTCTTCACAGTCAAGAAGCAAGCTTAGTTTGCTATGTGTGCAAAAGTCAATCAGGCCCTTTTTTAACACTTTCTAGTGGCCAAGCCAAGTGCTGACTTAAGCTATTTCATGCTGTGATTTGCTGAGATAATAAATATGGCTTTAGAGTACCTACTACTGGATCAAAAGACTTTATCCATATGACTATTTCACCAAGTGGGTTTTATAAGTCTTTAAAGGAATAACTTATTTCTTTGCTGGCCTTATGCTTGATAAAATATTACCTGTCTTCAGCACTCTGTCTTTATGCTGCTCCAGGTGTCATCTACAGACTTACAGCAAGCATAAAACTTGGTTAAAAGTATGAAGTCAGCACAGAAGTCACATCACTGATTACCTGGACAGAAATGAAGTCCTATTCTGCAATCTGATCTGCAGTGCTATGTGATTCAACAACAGGAATAGTATGAAATTAATATGAAATCATGTAATGTAACTACAGGACCGCACCTTCATAAATTTGCTTCTTTTAAATCCTGTTCTCAGGTAAGGGAATTTTATCTGGCTTTTCAGAGAGTAAATATGCCCTTTATCTATGCCATACAACTTGACACCATAATTCACTGTCTTGTCAGTCGAGCTAAGTTGTGTGGGGCTATATGATAAATGGGATTTCTGAAGTGACCTGGGTTAGAAAAAAAAATCCAAATCCTCTTCAGTGTTGTCAGTGCTGTTGAGTTCTATAAATATACATATAAGTATATATTTAAAGATATATAAATATTTAAAATATTTTCATAAAATATTTATTTTTATAATTATAAATATTTATATATATATGTATATATATACATATACATATATATATGTATATATATATATATTTAAATCCAATGAATCAATTTGCAATGTTCTCTGCACACAGCTGCATCAGAATAGATTAAGAAAACAGCATACTGCTGTGTAGGCTAAGAATAAATAACTGGGAGATAAGAGCAGTTACAGTTTTGCCACTAGAGGAAAGCATCAATGAACAACACCCTTAGGCTCTTAATTCAGGTTTATGGATTTCTCTTCCAAGCAGGATGTCTAACTTTTAGACTCTCCAGCACATGGCATGATAAATGTCCAAGTCCCTTAACTTCTTTATTGTGTCTAACCCTTGTTCACTTTATCTGTAACATATTTTTAACAGGTACTCTGCCTATGGTTAGCTGTCTGTGATTGCTATGGTGAGCGGAAAATTATAAGGAAATATCATAGATACCTGCCTAAAATAACACAAGTTTCAAAGATGTCAGAACATGCTATATACAATCACAAAAATGTGCACAAAAGAAGGGAAAATTCTTTGCTTATTTGTTTTATAAATAAGTCTTTTTTAAAGACAACTTTAGTATGTGGTAGAACTGCTAATACATTTCTATGCTTCCATTATTCAAGTAGTAGAGTTGAGAAATGTAAGAACATACAGTACTTATTAGCATACAGTTTTAAATGTTGTATTTTTTCAGTTACTGCTTTGTTGTTGTTAGGTTCTTAGCAATTCAGTGTACTACAGCTTTGTAATATTGATTGAACAACTTACACTTCAGATGTTGACATATTTTAGGTATTTTAGTATACTGTATGTTTATTATTATTATTATTAGCAGTTAAAGTGAGATCCTTAGGCAAGTAAGGCTAATGTGTTATATTGCTATTAAATATAATAAATCAATTTACTCACTGTTTGTGTTATGTAGAAGAAAGACATAAGTATTTTTTTTTAATATTCATCATACGTTTTTAATAGTATGTCTACAGAGACCTGAGTCCTGCAATTTTGCACCAAGATAAAGCTAATTTAGTTTCAGTCCCACTAAGGAATGGCAGTCTCTTTATATATGTATTTTGTACATGGTAAAGAAGGTTTAACAGTACGTATTGATTTTACCTCTCCATCATGTCAGTCTACCTAACCAATTTTACAACAATTTACAGTATTATCATTAGAGAAGGGAAGGCATGTTTGAATCCTTTCAGACACAAGAGGAGCATGAACTCTTATGTACTGCATCCTGGTGTAGTGGGTTTACGTGGCAAGGTTTTGGTAGCAGGGGGCTATAGGGGTGGTTTCTGTGAGAAAGATCTAGAAGATGCCCCATGTTTGGGAAGGGCCTCATTGTTTTCCAGATCTGAGCCAATAAGCGATGTTGTTTGCGCCTCTGTGAGAGCATATTTAAGACAGCGAAAAAAACGCTGCGCCACACAGCAGCCGGGAGAGTCAAGGGAGTGAGGCACAGCACCAAGGTCAGTGTAGAAGGAGGGGGAGAGGTGCTCCAGGTGCCGGAGCAGAAGTCCCCTGCGGCCTGTGGTGAGGACCATGGTGAAGCAGGCTGTCCCCCTGCAGCCCATGGAGTACCACGGTGGAGCAGGGTTCCATGCTGCAGCCCGTGGAGGAGACCACGGTGGAGCAGGTGGCCCTGCACCGACGGAGGCTGCCGCCTGTGGAAGACCCCTGCCGGAGCAGATTCCGGGCCGGACCTGTAGCCCGTGGAGAGGAGCCCACGCAGGAACAGGTAACCTGGCAGGAGCTGCTGCCCGTAGGGGAGCCAGGTTGGAGCAGTTTGCTCCTGAGGGATGGACCCCGTGGTACGGACCCATATCTGGAACAGTTCTGAAAGAGCTGCTGCCTGTGGGAAGCCCACGCCGGATCAGTTCATCAAGGACTGCATCCCGTGGGTGGGACCCCACAGCACAGGGGACGAGAGTGACCAAGAAGGAGCGGCAGAGAAGAAGTGCTGTAGACTGACCATAACCCCCATTCCCCGTTCCCCTGCGCCGCTTGGGGGGAGGAGGTGGAAGAGGGTGGATGGGGGGGGAAGGTGCTTTTGTTTTTTTTTTTCCTTTGTTTTCTCACTTCTCTCGCTTGTTAGTTGTAGGCAATAAATCTTACTATCTCCTTATGCCGAGTCTGTTTTGCCCGTTACAATAATTATTGCGTGATTTTCTCGTCCTTATCTCAATCCTTGAGCCCTTTTCACATATTTTCTCCCCATTCCTCTTTGAGGAGGGGGAGTGAGAGAGCGGCTGTGGTGGAGCTCAGCTGCCCACTCGAGCAGAACCACGACACCTGGCCAGGTACCCTAACCATCAGGAAAACAGGGTCCTGTGGCCACTATCACATTAAAAGGAAAGACATTGTTAGCTTTTGAGAACTTATAAATGCCACTGTAAGGATTATAGACCTTTACCAAGGACAAGATCATTACCATCACTTAAATAGTCTGAGACAGTAAAGTGCTGAAATGAAGGGTTTTTAAAGCTTTTTCTGCCCGCTAGCTCTAACAAGCTTTCTGCTCTGAATGCCAGGTGGGTTGTGTTGTACCATTCCCTCCCACTTCTGATGTACTTGTTGGACAAATTTCAGTCCACATCTGCAACTTGTCAGCAGGGAAGTCTTTGAAAGAATTATAATAGATCCTGGATATGTCTATAGGCAAAAGACATGGAAATGTTTACTGGCATCCACTAAATGAACTCTAGAAAGTTTTTCCCTTTTTTAGTGTTTTTAAGCTAATAGTTTCTGTCCTTTGAAACACATTAAAATTACATATTTTCTAAGCTTTATTTATGTTTTGTCTTAGTTATAGTATGGGTCAGAGTATATGAGTGTCTGAAGAGAAACATATTTTTTAGCTTTTTGATAAATTCACATTTAGAATTTGAGGGCTTGGTTAGACACATTTTTAACTCATTGTTTTACAAAGTAATACATTTAAGGAAATATTTGTATGGAGGCTTGAAGGTTCAGCATAATGTGTCCCTGCATTTCTTCCATAACATTAAAGAAAGATGTTGCTCACATCTGAAAAACAACTTGATAATTCTTATTTAAATCTCTCAAAACTCCCTCTAATGTCATGCCTACTTACACCCTTATGTAGAATAGAACCAGACAGCAAGCTGTGGTTATTCCTTGCTGTTCATATTTTGTTCTCTTTTAATTAACAGCCATAGTCCTGCCATTCCTTCTACACCTGTTAGAAAAGAGAAACAAACAAGAAAGCATTCATTCACCTAAACTGTGCCAGTCATCACTGTTTTTACTTGCTTGGAAGTTATGTCTCTTTTTTAGCCCTTTCTGATTTGGCCTCTCATTGTGCCTTTCTGATCTTAAGCTCTGCTAGGTGAAAGCTGTCTTTTTATCTGTACTTGTTCAGCATGCAGCACTGCCTTTACTGGGGCCTTTGGGTGCTACTGTCCTACAGTAATCATCTTCATTAATAGCAACAAAGAAAAGCTGTTTCAAAAATGAGAAGACTGTGCTGTGAGAGGTAAGGCCTGGGCTTCTGGGACATCCTTTCTGTTGAAAGTAGTTAGTTTTACCTTTGGAGATTTGGAATATTTGTTCACCTTTTAGGTGCAGAAGAGGTTCATTTCAATGATCAAAATCCCTCAGCCTTTCAACAAAGTTATTCTAAAACAACAACAAATCAGAAAAAAAAATAGTTAAAATAAAATAAAATAAAATAAAATAATTCTTCACTGGGGCTTCCCATAGTTCCTTTAAGTAACCCACTTTCTAACCTTTAACTCACAATAACATGGCAATTAAAGATGTAGTTTAACTACTTCAAGTAGCTAAAGAGCTGCAGAAAGCTGTTTTGGCCTCAGCTACCTCAAGGCTATCAAGGAATGCTGTCAAGGAATAAATTGATTCCTTGATGCTATCAAGGAACAAATTATTAAGCAAAACAGAAGACAAACCAATAGCTTCAACAGAAAATCCTATCAGAGACCAAAAAAAAAAAAAAAAAAAACAACAACAACAACAAAAAATTACACTTTAAAATGAGCTAGGTAAAACTTACAGGCTGTTCACTAGGTGGCTTGCCAATTAATTTAGGCAGGAGGGGAAACAGGAAACATCAATTTATCCTTCTCCCAAATGTTTATTTTATTTATTTATTTACTTCAGGTGGTTAATTGCATGCATATTCAGGTATGTGTATGATTAGTGAAAACTCAGATAATGATTCCTTTATGACAATAAAGATATGTCTTTATAAAGATAAACATTTCCTGACATATAAAGTAACAGATTTGTTCTCAAGGCACTTTAAGAATTAAACCTGAAAGTGCTTTACAAGTTCTAATCACCTAATCACCATGTTTTCTTGATTCATTTCTTTTGGAAGGAAAAAAAAAAAAAAAAAAAAAAAAGTTTTATTACAATTGAATGTTGATTTCACAAACTAGAAATTTCTCTTGACTTTTATTTATGAAGGCAACTAAACTAGATATGAGCAAACAAAGGCCAGAAAAATTACAGCCAATTATCCTTGCTATCCTTGAAGAACACATATTTGACTAAAACATATTTTCTTAGGAAACCAGTTATGGTAATATTCCAAAGCAGTCTAAGATGAGATGAGTGGTCAGGTAAATGAAACATCTCTTCATGACTAAGAGAGTGATCAGTAAAACCTATTTTCTTCCTACAATATCCACTTGCAAAAATTAAATCAACACTATGATTTATGATCACCATAATTCTTCACTATGACTGAAGAGTCCCTCAAATGCCTAAACAGTAGCAACTAAGTCTGTACAAGGCACTGTAATTAGACCTGGCAGGCAAATTGTTTTCATATCTCACAAAAGCTTTTGCCATTTTCAAAAATTTAGGACTATATTTCATGAGCTAATGTAAAATATAAACCAAAAATAAATACAATTTCACTTTCCCATGTAAGTACAATATTGAAATATTTTCTGAAGATTTTAAGAACTGGATATTTTTAGACTTTTTGTTGTTGTTTTTTAATTTTTGAATGCTATCACGATGTTTCCAAATCATCTGTTCATTAAACAGAACTAATCAAACTCTTAATTTTCTCAACCTGAAGGACTTTCATTCACCTCCGGAAATGTACCTGTAGTTCTTTTTATTCATACTTTTGCTTAGTGAGAGCACTAGGGTTTTTCATTATTTTGCTGCTCTTCTCAAAGTTGTTGTACATGTGCAAAAATACTTGCCCTCTAATCTCTGCTTTGTCATCAACAGATAAGAGAGTTAAATTCTTCTTTTTCTCGTAGTATTTTCTTTGGAGTTTATGCTGAATGTTGCCTTTTAGACTGCTCCCTCTCCCACAGCATGTTTTTTTTTTTATTTTTTGCTTTTTATTTTCCAAATCCTATTTATGATCCCTCTGTATGAGTAGCCCTTTTGTAACACGAGTACACATTTTGTAACAGGAGTACACATTTCTAAACTCACATTAAGACATCATCGTCATATATATTATAAAACTTGTTCTGATGTGTTTGTTGTTGTTGTTGTTGTTTGACATAATCTATATGCGACCTATAGCTTATCCTTATCCTTTATATTAGTCCCCCTATTGCCTCTTAGATCTGCTGTCCTTGTCACATCTCTTCACTTTGAGTCACAGTCCATACTCTTTTTTTTTTAAAAAAAAAATGTTATTTTTGTTTTGCTTTAATCCTGTGGACCAGCTGACTAAATGCCTCTTGCATGTTTCAGTGATTCTCCTAGGAAGACCTTAAAATAATTTGTCTTTCTCCTCAGATACAGTTTCAGACATTTCCTTTTGGCCAAATACTGTGTTATGTCAAAATATCAGTATTTACTACAGGATTTTCACTGTCTAACTGGTTTGCCATTTTCAGTAAAACTTTGATTATGTATATCAGAGAAAAGAGGAGAAAACATCCATCAAATGAACAAAAGTCTTTTTTGCCTCTTTCAGCTCTTCATGTAGAAGATTTAATCATCTTCATTTTTTTTAAAGAGATCTTCTGTCATCTGAATCAGATTCTGATGTCAGAACATGAGAAATAATCTTTTAACAAAGGATTATATATGTTAGCATTTAAGAAGGAAGATGATGAAAGAATTGTGTCACCTCACAAATGGTGATTTTTTTGGTCATTGTGCTCATGTATTTGCACATTGATTTACCTCCCATTACCAAGTTTAATTAAGTAAAAATCTAATGCAAGAATTATCTAATGTAAGTAACAATTATATTTATTAAAGCAGGGAGGGACAGAACCTACAGATTTAATAAAAGCTAAGTCAGATTGTGAATATGACCATACTACCTAAGTAATGGTAAGAAAATAGTTATGGCTCTGCCATACTTCCCTTAGGGTTCTCCTTTTTCTGTCATGTCTATAAAACATAGATATATAAACTTTTATTATTTACATCTAACAGTGTTATCTCAGTCTTTCCCTGCAAATGATAATTCCATATATAGATAGATAGATAGATAGATAGATAGATAGATAGATAGATAGATTTATATATATAAAAATATAGATGAAATCAATCACATCAAACTATTCACCCAGAACCAGACGTGAATTTTAAAACACTACATCTATTGAAGTTCTGGACTCAAAATGTTTTTTTATTGCATATGTGACTAGGTAGGTACTTTACTGTACCGTGGAAGACTACAGTCCCGACTGTCACAGAAAAACAGATGAACAGATGACGCTTTTACATGTGTTTTGGTGGTATGAGGTTATAAAAACCTGAAATAAAAATTATCTCACACAAAAATGAAGGGAAGGGAAGGGAAGGGAAGGGAAGGGAAGGGAAGGGAAGGGAAGGGAAGGGAAGGGAAGGGAAGGGAAGGGAAGGGAAGGGAAGGGAAGGGAAGGGAAGGGAAGGGAAGGGAAGGGAAGGGAAGGGAAGGGAAGGGAAGGGAAGGGAAGGGAAGGGAAGGGAAGGGAAGGGAAGGGAAGGGAAGGGAAGGGAAGCCTTGATGGAGGGAGGGAGGGAGGGAATGAAGGAAGGAAGGAAGGAGGGAGGGAGGGAGGGAAGGAAGGAAGGAAGGAAGGAAGGAAGGAAGGAAGGAAGGAAGGAAGGAAGGAAGGAAGGAAGGAAGGAAGGAAGGAAGGAAGGAAGCAACACAAAATATAATAAAAGAAAAATGACATCTACAAGACAAGTGACAATGACATGAAGGTGAATACAACGGCGAGAAGAACTAATCAGCAGCACATCTACGTGACAGTCCAAGTGACAACACCAAAGCTGCCAGTCCAGATGCTTGTGAATTGTGCCAGGGAGCCATAAGCATTTGCAGAAGAAAAAATCTGTAGTTTGACATCTTTGACTGCTGCAAAAGATAAGGAGGATGAGCACTATAATGAGCCGAGAATAGTACATAGCCTGCTCCCCACTCCCCACTAAAAAAAAAAAAAAAAAAAAAAGAGTATGGGTAAAAAGAGTATGGGTAAGTTATTATTATTATTATTTTCAATTGACAAAAGAAAAATTGAATAATTGAAAAGACTGGTAGGAAAATACTAAGAAACATGACCTCCCCTATCCCTCTTCCCACCTTGAAATCAGGCTATCTCAGTCTTGTGTTTTTCCTAGCAGTCAGTCACCATGAGCACAGGTATGTTTGTGGCAAGGAAGCATCAGTAAGTGTTTTCTGTTGAACATTTGTCTTGTTTATACTCTAAATTACACTTGACCCTACTTTGCATATTTACTTTTATTATTCAATTTCTTATGTTTTAATACCAAAATATGAAGCACACAAAGAAGCAAAAATGCTACCTCAGAATTAAGTTTTTGAAGAAACAATGCTCACGTGTCAATACAAGAGTGAAGTGACTTTCTCTTACTATTAACATAACGACCTCTCTTCAACCAAAAAGTCAATATAGTGTTTTTTTATAGTCAGAATAATTGCCCAGTCAGTGCAATTATTCCTTGTACATTTAGTGGTATAATGGCTATTTAAAATTAAAAGAAAACATATTTTTTTCCACTGAGTTTTAGAATAAGTGGATGATTTTAGGATAATCAAATGTCAATGGAATTATTTCTCTTTCATTCTGATTTATTTTAGCTATTAAGGCTGAAGGTAAAGCATGATAAAAGTATCTGCTTGGTTTGGCCAGGAGATATTTTTCAACACTAAATAGCAACCTTCTTAATTCTTTTCACCTATAAAAATCAGAGATTCAGAAGAAATTACTGAAATCTGAAAATAATATTTCCAATATAATAATGTTATTTCTTTTCTTTATACAGAAGATTAGCTTTCCTTACCTATGTAATAATTTAATTGATTATCACCTAGTTTTTAAAGGACACTCTATGTGAAATGGGAGGGAAACACAACGTCATAAACTGGCATCACAATGGAAATGGCAAACTGACCTTTTTAACTGCACAAATGAGAATCATTCTAATAACTCACTCTAACCAGATATATGAAAATATATGCTTATAGCAAATACTTGTTTTAGAATATTATGGTGTGCATTGATGCTGAACATTATTAAAAGTCTTTAACATTGTAGGAGGTGGATTAAGATTTTTTATATCTTCATGTTAATTTTCTGTGAAATGACAAAGCCAGTTAGTGGAGGGTTTGTGCTCTGAAAAATACTAGTGAGGCAATGGATAAAAGAACACTTACGTGGTTTTCATACAGGAAAATTGTGCAAATTATTGTAGCTCTGGGATTCAATAAAATACACAGCTAGATATTTTAGAAGTTGTGTAAAAATCATTTCATCTTGTGGAAGGAATTCTTCAAGAAACCCAAGAAATATTAATCCATCAGTCTGTCCTCTGTAACAGAAAAATCAGTAGTTATTCTCCATGGTGTACAATAATGATTGTTGTTGTTTTACTTATTTAAAGTGAGGTTATTATCGTGGAAACCATGGAAATACAAAGAAATTTAAACAGTTTCAAACATTTTGCAAATCAAGAAGCAGTCTTTGGAGAGACCATTCATTATGCTGTGCAGTAGGGAAGCTAGCATAAAAGAAGTGACGGCAAAAACACGGCAGTAACACACAACTAGGTGCATTATAGCACTTCCAGAGGTATGCAGAAAAAAAGGACCATCAATAGCAGAACCAGTAAAGCTTAGTTTCCTGTGGATTTGTGTCTCAGGTTAAGAATACTCTGATGTCAAATAATATTTCAAAGGACACAAAAGCATTTTCTTCAGTAGTAGTCTAGGAAGGTCTCTCTTTCCTAGCTAAATACATATTTTTTTCAAGATTTTCAAGAACTTAATATCTATCCAGACTATATAATAATAATAATAATAATAATAATAAATAATAATAATAATAATAATAATAATAATAATAATAAATAATAATAATAATAATAATTAATAATAATAATAATAATAATAATATAAAGTGTTACTAAGATGATGTCTGAAAGACAGTTACACACATAAAACAGGGATAAGTTTTTAATTCTGTGTAGGGATTTGCAGATGCAAAAGGCTCTAAGATACTGCTGTTGTCAATAGAGATCTAGTCAGTAAACACAGTGGAGCCAGATAGTTTTCCATCTCACCCTGAAATGCACAGGGATTCATTTGCCCATGTGTAGCTCATGTCTTCTGTCACTTGAAATTGACTACTGTGTGAGAAACTGAATCAAGAATTTAGAAGATACACAAATTAATAATCTTCAGACTTGGTGACTGTGCTAACTAGTGACTGTCCTGTCCTGTCTTCAGCTGCCCACCCTTCAGTGTCTGGATATATTTAAGATGCCATAGACTATCTATCCTCCATTTGTGACTCAGAGATAGCACAGGCCTCCTGAAGGTCCTACATTGAAGCGCAGGTCCCCATGTTTATATCTTTGATAACATGTGAAATGGTGCCAAATACTTACATGTAGGCAATTCCATTGAGCCCCACTGATTATAATGGAAACTAAGATACCTACTGTGTATATAGACATCTATATCTAGATGCCTTAATTTATATGTAAAAATCTCAAGCAACAAACAAGTGATTTTGCTTAAATGTGATCTGTATTGTTGTTGTTTAATACATACAGAATATTGTATGGACATTGTTTAGTAGTTGAACTTTTCTTGGCAAGCAGGTATTGTAATGCATGAACATAACGGTATGGTTAAATAATTATAATAATAAAGATGTTAAGATCTTTTATATTTTCCTTTGTAGATTTCTGGAGAAGAAGTCTTGATTGTTCTAGCCAGATTACTACTGTTGCCTACTGTTAAATAAGGATACGGTATTTTCAATCGAATGCCATACTTGTTTCTGGCCATAGGTCTTGCAGAGAAATCCACTAAATATTTAAGTAATAAGAAATGTGACAAGAACCTACAAAAACTCAAGAAAGATAACTACATCAAGAACCAGAATGTTAATGAGTTTAATAGGTATGATTAAATACAAAAATCCTTTTCTGTGAAGAATAGGTACATAAGGGAAAATAAAAATGTGGAAGATGTTGACACAGATCAAATACAGAAATTAGTAAGTGAAGCAACACAAGCCAGTAGACACAGGAAAATCAATACAAACGTACAGCATCACTTTTATTGGATACCTGCCACCTCTTATGGATTAATCATCATCACCATCATTATCAAAACTGAAACATTTTCTAGTTGTCACAAGCTTGATGGTAAAAAGTTAATCAAGTAACATCAATAAATCACCATTTCATTTTTAATATTAGTCTGATTGTCATAGTTTAAGGTCCAGGATAGAAGTCCTGAAGTATGTATTTATGATTGCTATTGCATGATTCAAGTATATTCTAGAAGTGCTGCATTAATTTACATGGCAGCACATGGTCTTTATTTATTTATTTTATTTATTTATTTATTTATTTATTCAAAATTACTTATTTCGGTGCAAATAGGCAGGAATCATTTGACTGCATACCTCTGGGTGCAGTCAAACTAATCTAACTTTGGATACGTAAAAACTTTTTAGGAAAACTGCTGGGTGGAGTTTTCATTAATGTTTTCCCTGAAAATGGTAAAAGTAGATTTGAATACACACACTGAGATCTATTTAAGATGTTTCTGAAATAAATGTTATCTGAACACCTGTTAATGAAAACAAGATGCTTTCAGAATCTTTTCTCTACTTTCCATTATTGCACTATTACATCTGCATGGAAAACTAAAATGCCATTCTTAAAAACTCTAAGATTATTTTTATTGCAATTAAGAGAAGTACTCAAATGTTATAAACTACCCTCTGAAGGAATATTCTAGAAGAATATGCAAGTGATTTTTGAGAACATGATTTGGTAGTGTTTTGTTGCAGTTTTGTATTGTATACTTGTTTTGGTTTTATTTTATTTTTTATTTTTTGTTGTTGTTTTGTTTTGTTTTGTTTTCAGGAGAAAACCTGTTTTTCTTGTACAATGTCAAAATAGTTGTTTTCATATTTTCAGTATCTGGAAGGAAACCAGAGCTATTTGGAGCTGACCTATCTTAGAGAAAAAGAATGAAAACCTGCTGGTTAACAAGTTAATGTTAAATGGATACACAACATAGAGCATGTATAGTCTGGATCTTTAGAAATACCTTGTTTTGGAAGGGAATCATTCTTACTGTGGGATCATATTGTCCAAGTTTCTGTTAGTTTAAGTAGTTGTTCCTGAACTTCATTCTAAACATCTGTGATGCAAGTTGAATTTCAGCTACTCTTGGAAAACAGATAATTTATTAGAATGCATATTTTATGTCTAACTTAATTATGTTATTTAGATCTGTTTCTGATATACAAATCAATTCAAGGTTTATATATTAAGGGAACCTACAGTCAACAAAGATTATGATTTTAATCACTCAGCTCAACTGTAAGTCATTGACATACAATTTATATACATTGGTTGCAAATATGTAAACAAATCATATGTAAGATACAATATTCCATTGACTTTTGTTGATGCATCTATGGCCAACAGCACTGTTTAAAGGTGGTTTTTAATTAAATTAGTTTAATAATCATCTTCTGAGGAAATAGCCAAAACACAATGCAATATAATATCCATATATATTACCATATAATATCCATTATTAGCTCCAGTTTGTTAATCTGCATTTCATTCTCCAGGCAGGGTGAGGATTAAGAAGCAAACAAACAAATATCTACATAGTTCTAATTCAGCTAATGAAGTGCTAGTTCTATAATAATGTACCAACAACCTCTGACATTCTAATGTTAAAGACATTCTAACAGGATTTCTGAATCAAAGCAACTTTGTGTCCCGTCTATTCTTATTTTTCAAAAAGTTATGACATGGAACAGAAAGATGTAGTTGTCATCAATATATTTTTAATTTTGTGTAGTTGTCTGATATTTTGTTCAAATAATTATATAATCTGTTATGTCTGTTTTTATTTTGTTTGTTTGTTGTAGTTTAGATACCTCTAATTTTTGGCTGGAAAGCAGTCAATGCAAATTTTGGATGTACAGATAATTACAAATGGTTATAGGCTTTAAATATTATCCTCTTCCAAGTTCATTTGACTGCAAAAGGAATTAAATTAGCCTTTGGTAATGCTGATCAGCATGTTTCCCTGACCTTTTCAACATACCTGTTTGGAGTTAAGAAGAAAGAAGAAAAATTCAAATGAGAACTGGCATATTATGACATTTAATACCTGAACAGAAAACAATATAAAAAATTGATAATAATTAAAGCCAAATTTATGTTCATTTGCCTGAGTTCACCAGATTTTGGGGCCAATATTGAAAAAATGGTCTGAAAACATATTTCCCACTAGGCTAAGACAATTTATAGTAAAAACATTAATAGTTATAACTTTGAATAGTGATATTGCTGACATTTAAGCATGTATCTCTTCCTAGTTTTAGACAGGTTATCAGATACTCTTTTCCACCAAAAGTTAATTAATGACCAGTCACTTCAAGTTTTACAGAAAGTGAACACAGAACAGGCTCAAGCACAATTGAAGTGAATGCATTTACTTTATTTGCATGAATATTCATGAACATTGATTGTTAGTGTTCAGTGAATTCTACTAGTTAGAAAATGGATATGATGACACTTGGGGATCTCTATTCATAATGCAGGCCACCAGATGAATTGCTTCAAGCTGGACTGTAGGAATCTAAAAGGTGAGAAACATCCTAATCTTAAAAACATGTTATGAAGATTACTATGCTCAGACAGTAAACTAGAAAAGCAAAGTATATTATCACTAAGAGCGTCAATACCAAAGTCAGCTAAGAATTGGAGGCTCTAGAAATCACGCAAGCCTGAGTAGAAAACTATGGAAACTACAGAAGGGAGTAAACCAAAGTAATCTGTTACAATGATGGCTCTCCCACTATTGCATTAAAGAGTAAAGAAGTTTGTCAGGAACTAATCCTCTTGAATTCCAGCTTATCCTCAAATATCAGAGGGGCTTTCAGCAGGTGGGTTTACATTCTGTGCCCAATCTGGCAATGTAAGTCCAGTTACATTCAGTATTTTGAATTACCACAATCACAAATAGCGTGATACACCTTCAGTCTAGTAGATTTATGACTGGTGCAATTTACTGAAGCAACTGGCTATTTTGGATTGCTGTTGATAAATATACTATCTGCAAAGCACATGCAAATGCCAAACATATGACTAACAGAACCAACTGCAAATAAGTTAACTTATAAAACAAGTCTATAGAGGCTGTTAGCTTTCCCAGGCAAGTACTTAGTTTAACTGAGAGCTCAAATCTCACCCAGTAGGCCTCCCTATGGTGGGGGAAGAGAGGTTAAGCCCTTTATTTAGTCCCAGAAGTCAGCGATGTCCTCAGGGTTGGCTATGCAGTTTATCAGTGTGGCTCAGGGATGGCTATCAGTTCTATACTGCTATCAAGTTCCTCATCCCTGCATTGATATCATCCAGCCTGGCCATGGTGTCTTCATTCTGATCCACCCTCCATGCTATTTCTCTTAGAGTTAGTACACCAAGTTCTTGTGGTGTTGCCAATACCAAAGGTCGCAGGTTATGTTGCTAAGGGAACTGTCATGGAATAGATTTCTTGCATATCTGCTGCATCTCACCCTGAAATTTTCTCAGTGCTCAATCTTATCTTAAGATGTAGACATACTTTTAATACTTTTTTAATACTTTTTTAATAAGTCATCTTCAGCAATTGTTCTACATACCATTTCCTTTTCAAATACTGAAATGGAACAATGCAACCATCTGACAGGGAGTTCTACCCCTACAGCCTGAAGTGTATAGTATGTACAATCAGTGTTGGTCATCTTTGAAAGATTTTGTGTTGTAATAGGTAGAACATCTATAATGATTTCTATTGAGAGAAAATGGAACTGAAGGTATGAACTGTAAGCATAGTAAAGGGAGTACTATTGTAATGGCTGGCATCCTCTGTGCATATTATTAAAGAAATGCAGTACAATAACTAACTAAATAAATGAAAATAACAAGAGAAAAAAATAATAATCTAAGGAACCTACAAGTATTTCTATGTCGTTTACCTAAGTCTTACCTGAATTTTCCCACTTGGAGATATATTCCAAGCCCAGTGCCACACTTTCTGACTCAGGGACAGAGCAATATGACCTTTACCCAGAACCACTAGAACATATCCTGAATCTGAATGGGTAAGAAATGTGTCAAGCATAAAATGCAACATCAGGGAAGAGAAGTCTGAGAGGAAAGATAACTATATCATACTAATGTTATCATGCTTTTTAGAATCCTGCACTTGCATTCTTTTAAGCTACAGCTATCAAGGTTTTTTGCTAGTCACATTTGAAGGATAAATTTTATGAAGTTCCTAAAGATAAAAATATTTTGGTCTAACTTTCTAATGTGCTGACACCCACAGATGCCTGTGAAGTCAGTGGAAATTCTGGGTGCTCAAGAGCTTTGAAAATCAGGTCACTTAATTTTAATTAAATGTCAGAGGAAGAAGCATGGGGAAGGAAGACATGTATAAATACATCTAGACAGAGTTCTGTGATCTCTGAATCTTAAGAGTTCTGTGATCTCTGCATCTTACCTTTCTTTTAATTGGCTAGCTATTACCTTGTGCTCTCCCCATCTGTTTCTTGCATTCACACAATTTTACCCTTTTACTCTGTTGCCACAACTTTTGGGGACAAAGGATAGAATTTAGTGACAATTATGTATAATGCGCAGAACAAACATTCTTTGGTGTCTTGCTAAATACTTTGTCTTTTCATAATATCAACTCATAGCAATAATAATCATGGAGAATGCCAAAGACTTCATCATCTTGATTTATGAAGTATTTTCCACAGATACAAACAAACAAAAATATTATGTCCATATATTTAAAAGAGCAAGAGAATGTTGGTCTCAGTTCTGGATAGAGCATAGACTGTCATCCAGTGATGCCTGCATCACAACAGTTTAAGATCTGGTAAAAGAGCTGATAAATAAATAAGTAAATAAAAAATGCTGCTGTTATAATGGACTTTTAAGAAAAGGTAGACTTTATAGGTATGATTCAATATGACTACCTAATGAAGTAAAGTAGTTGTATAGAGTCACAAAGTCTTTCCAGGTAAAACAGACATAAGTCATGGCATAAGTCATGTAATTAGAGTCAATGGAAAATTTGAAACTTACAAAAAATTGAGGAGGAAAAAGAAAAAGTGTGTGTGTGGGGGAAACAAACTTGAAAGCAGCCTAAGAAAAGCCTGAAGCCTGATCATCATTACAAACGCAAGACAAGGGATATACTAAAGATAGGTAATGTCAAACGGGAACTATAACGAGCCAACACTAAAGCATGGCTCCTTAACAGCTGAATAAACAACTGTAGACCTGCTGAAGCCTTTTATTTTGCTGATAGTTAACTTTGGCAGGAACACATGATGAAATAGGGTATTCTCTGCAAAAATTATGTGAGCAATCATTATTAATGCTAAATTGATCTTGCAGCAAATGATAATAAAAGGATAGCATGATGGGAAATTCCCCAGTGTATATCAATTCATTAATAACCATAGATATTTTTTACATCTGAAGCATCTTTTACATCTGTGCAAGGAGTTATAGCATATCAGTCTAAATATTCATTATTAAATTAATATATGGATGAAAGAGGAGGAAGAATAACTATGGTTCTTAATTCTTTGTTAAAATATTCCTATTATGTCTCTTGATTCCAAACACAGCTTAGAAAAATCTACTGCCATGTAGAACAATCTACAAATGGATCAGCAGTGGTACACATAAAGTTGTGCATATCCGGCATAAAACTATTTGATTGTAAAGTTCACACATAGACAAGTTTTCAAGTCAGAGCTCATGCACACAAAAATAAAATCATGTCTGTAGGCAGTAACTGTATTGTTTTTTGTTTGTTTGTTTGTTTGTTTGTTTTTTCCAATAAGAGCCTGAGAACTCAAGCCAAGTCCACAATTCTAATTCTCCACTTATAACTATGAGTTACTATCAGGTTACCTTCTATTATCCATGACTGAAGAAAAGGGAAACAGATCTCCTTAAAGTTGATGGATGCAGATGGCTACGCATTGTTTTAGAATGTTTTGGTCGTGTAACAAATATGGGTCTTTTCCTGTTCATCCAATAAGAGGAAGAGAAGGAAAAATAAGTAGTTCATCTTTAAAGGCATTAATTTACTGTGAAATTGGTTACCTCAACAGGTAACATCAATAGGTACCTCAACAGATTTAATAACTTCAGGTTTAAATTAATTCAACAGGTAATGACAGTAACTTCTCCAGCAGCACAGGTATTAGGATGATTAGGACTCTTATCTACATGGTGATTTCAAAGTGCATAGAGTTCTTAACATAGATCAATACCTCTTGTATAGCTAACCATTCTTAATTTTTAAATGAAAAATACATAGTCCTTCTGCTTTAACCAGTAAAAGCTCTTTCACTCCACTGTATGCACTATCTATAATAGAAATTTGCTGTCACAATACAGGGCTTATTTGTAAGGCATTTCATTTGACTCTATAAGAGTGTCCCTGACATACAAAACCATTAATTGAGCTATAGCTGTAATGATTGATGAATCTGTTCTTTTAAATGCCATATCTCTTAATTTCATTAAGACAGAATTTCTGGATGCTGTGGCAGTAGGTGATGAAGGAGGAAAAAAGACTGAACATAACATCAATAATTACAAAAATAAAAATAATTTAAAAATGTATGCTTTATTTTTTTGTGATCCATTTGTACAAAAAGGGATGGGATTTCCCCAATTATATATATATATTTAATATTTTTTTCTACTACTATGAAAAATCTCAATATTTTACTAGATGAGAAAACAAAAAAAAAAAAATTAGTTGATAGAATTAGTAAAGTTTCTATAACGATACTCATAATAAGCAAGAATCCAAGAATCTAAATTGTCTAACTGGCATTCACATTTGGTGAGTAATACACACTATAAAAATGTGTGTAATATACAGATGGCAGAACATGATTATCCTTTTCAGCAATGAAAGTAGACTTAATAATGAAGAAATCATGTACAGATCTCAGACATGGTCAATATAAATTGACTACCAAAATATTTATTGTATGCTAAACAGGAAATTCTACATACTTATTTCTTTTATACTTTTCCTACTTTTTGACTGATTAGTTTTGACCTCAGAAACTATCCTTTGTACATACAGTTCTTCTTAGTTACATAAACATGAACTTGAAATTATTTAAATACCACTGATGAATTTTCTTTATCTTCAGACTATTTCATTTTTCAATAGATTTACAAGAACAGAATTTTATTTAAATTATTTAGTATTTCTGTCTTTCACACTTCGTGACTTGGATTTCTTGCTTCTATCTTTTGTCATTTTTTCTTGATAAAGAGTCTAATTGTGCTACACATAGCCAAACAGAGAGAAAGGTTACACATGGATTTCTAGGAACTGGATCATCTTTTAAAGCTTGTTTTTCTTTGTAGAATCCATGAGAACCATAAAAGAACTACAGAACCATATCCTCCAATTTGATATTTATGTCTGTTTCCAAGTTTAGGTAAAAAGACAAAAGAATCACTAAATCAAGATCACATTTTTAGAGCTATTGCTCAATGCCAGGTAGGTGGAAAGAGAAAGAAGTAGGCAGGTATCCAACTTTTTAGGGCTACTAATCTATGTGTTTCTTGGAAGTGAGCCTCTCCTATGTCATTTAAACTTCTTACTTTCCAGGTCAGACCTATAAAATATCAAAAACTACCAACAAAACCATAACCCTAACAAACAAATAAAACAGATAAATTAAAACTTACATAAACATTACATTCACTGGAAAGGCCTGCTCTTCACTGCTCTTTTAATTCTTATTTTGTGCTTTGATGAGGCCAGTAAAGATGGCATTGGCTGTGTTAAATCTACAAAAAATTAAATCTGCTGTTGTTTCAGCAGCAGAAAGTAATTCAGAGACAGTTTCTGCATGTAAAGAATAGGCTTACCTTTTTAAAAAGCATCTGTAGTGAATTCTACTACTTAATTCTGGGCTGCTGTACCTAGCTTCCTGCTGACAGTGCTTAACTAAAGGCAACAAAAAGAACTGTCTTACAGATATTGTTTATTGAAATGTTAATTCAAATTTCAGGTGTAAAATTATAACGTCTTTAATAAAAGTAGTGCTGCTTTCCTTCAAATACTTCTGTTCTGCCCAAATTGGACCATGTAAATATTACCAAACATTGGGAAAAAAAAAAAAAAAAAAAAAAAAAAGGATTTAAAATTAAAGTGACGATAGTACTATTTGAAATTTCATAATTTTTATCTTTCAATAAGTATTTTTTAAATTGACATTTCTTCTGAATTGACCCCTCTCCTCTCCTCTCCTCTCCTCTCCTCTCCTCTCCTCTCCTCTCCTCTCCTCTCCTCTCCTCTCCTCTCCTCTCCTCTCCTCTCCTCTCCTCTCCTCTCCTCTCCTCTCCTCTCCTCTCCTCTCCTCTCCTCTCCTCTCCTCTCCTCTCCTCTCCTCTCCTCTCCTCTCCTCTCCTCTCCTCTCCTCTCCTCTCCTCTCTTTTCCCTTTTCTCTTTTCTCTTTTCTCTTTTCTCTTTTCCCTTTTCTCTTCTTAGATATTTTTTCTTAGATTTTTTCTTGGTATCGTTCCTTAGACTCCAAAAAAAAAAAAAAAAAAAGACCAAGCAGAGCAGATAGAGTGTCACAAAAAGGCTTAAAATGTTAAATTGTGTTGCAGTGAACTCGGATGATGGAATCAGTGAGCACTAAGTGCCTGGCAGTGAGATGCTGTGACATTCCCTGTCCGTATGCTGATAAACAAAACATTGTATGGAGAGAATGCCACTTCATTTTTATGAGCTTTTTATGTGACATGGCATATCAAATCTGCCAAGCAGAGGACCATCTGGAAACAGGTCATCAGAATGGACTCTGACACTGTCTAACCGACAAGAGTCAAACCAAAGAACAGAAGGGGGAAACACACACACATACAAAACAAACAAACAAACAAATACTGTCCAAAAGAGATTAGGTAAAAGAAATCCAGTTTCATTCTGCATACTGGAATAACCTATTATTTAATACCAGTCAAAGACTTACTCAATGGAATTTAAAATTTCCTTTTAAAGATATATTCCCTATGGAAAAGCTGTTTTTCGATCTCTTCTTTCTTTCAGTTACAAAACCACAACACTTTCTGAGCATAAGAGAAGCGTTATACTTTTTTCCTCTTCTTTTTCTCCACCTAGGGGATAAAGACATTTTTAATAGCTTCACAGCCTGATGTTCAACACACATTGTAGAAACACTCACTGACAGATTTTTGATAAGTATACTGAAGCCACTGGAGTTCAGCTGAGAAGACATTACACAATCATATATCACTGCAAAAGCAAACTGGTGCTTTAAATGTCCAGTTATTAAAATAGTAGAGCTTCTGGTAGTTTGACCAAAATGAAAACCTATGAAGAGTAATCATTAAAACTCACAGTTGCTGGGTTCTTAAGGCAAATGTGTCATTTATGAAGACATTTTTATCGGGAGTGGTTTATAGATGAAGAATCTTGATGTCAGGACTGAAGGGTTAATATATCCTTTCAGTTGTAAGTCTTGAGGACTGAAAGAACACTTTGTGTGACTGAGAAGCTGACACAGGCTCTCTTTGAAGACAGTCACAGCCAAGAAACATGAACTAAACAAGGCACAGACGGGTCCAAATATACCACAATTCTCCAAATAAATCTGTTTAAGAACACATTTACACCAGCTCTGTGTTGAACTGAAATCACTCAGATAGACATGAATATAGTTCCAGTCTCTAGATTCAGTCTCAGGGATGACTATAAATCTCATTCTCTCCCTCTGTTTTGTTGTTTGTTTTCTTCCTGCTTCCTGTACTGTGTAGGGAAATTAATGTTTCTAGGCTTTGTAATAGCTTGAGTAATAACATAGACTTAGAATGGAGAAGTTGCTGGCAAGAGAAGAAGTTAGAATTCCAGGTTAGCCTAGCAATGAATGAAAATAGAAAAGTTTAATTCTCTGAAGTTATAGTGGAGGGGAAAAGATATTGACAAGTTTACTTTTTTTCTTTATTTTTATTTCCTCCTTTTCTTTTCTTTTCTTTTCTTTTCTTTTCTTTTCTTTTCTTTTCTTTTCTTTTCTTTTCTTTTCTTTTCTTTTCTTTTCTTTTCTTTTCTTTTCTTTTCTTTTCCTCTTCTCTTCTCTTCTCTTCTCTTCTCTTCTCTTCTCTTCTCTTCTCTTCTCTTCTCTTCTCTTCTCTTCTCTTCTCTTCTCTTCTCTTCTCTTCTCTTCTCTTCTCTTCTCTTCTCTTCTCTTCTCTTCTCTTTCTCTTTTCCCTTCTTCTCTTTTTCTTCTTTTTTTCTTTCATTTTTTCGTTTTTATTTTCTGCTTCTACATTAAAATAAAATATTATACCCATAGGAAATGCAAGACATCCTTTACCCTAACGCAGTTCAGGTTTGTTCCTGAAGGTTTTGGTGTTAATGTGATTTATGGGGATGTACTAGAACTAGAAACTAGTGAGAGTGTAACAATTATTTACATGCTGATACTCCAGAAATATTTTCCCTCATGTAAAAACATGCTCTTATTTTATTCTGTTCTTCCTTTTAAAATTTGTTTTTTATCATAATATATTATATAAACTTTTGAATACAGTGATTAAACACATTCATTTTTAATGATAATTAATAACATGGGGAAGTAGAAATTTCTACTTCATATGCAGCCAGACACTAAAGGCCACATGTCAACATAATTTTACAAAATATTTACATGAAAATTCAAAGGGAAAAAACTTTTCCTCAAGTGACCTTGGAGAAATACTATCTTGAAGTACAAAGGAAACAGTACAAGTATAGAGCCTGCACAAATGCTGTGGCACTCCTTGGGAAGGATAAGAACACAGTATCTCCTCTACAGAGACAAAGCAGAAGACATTGCAATAAAACCAAGGTCTGTCAGGTTTTGTAGGAGTATTTTGACATAAGCAAGCTCTTCTTCCAAATAATTAATAGGTCTCTTTCTTTCATTGTTCCTTTAACACAACTCGGTCCAATAGATCCATTAGGGAAGTTAATTAAGATGTGAGATACAGACTGAGATTCCCTCTCTAGTTTAATTTGGGTGATCCGGGTGATCCAAATGACCTCAAAAGGGCCACTAGATATTCTGTTAATATGTTTTTCTTTTTTAAATACATTCTCAATAGATATTTAATTGTTATATTTCCATAAAGGGGCAAGAGTCAGTAAATTGATCTTTTTCAAACAGGAACACGGGGAAAGGATGTGAAATCTGAAGTGGGGTTCTTTTCTTTCATGTTTTCTGTCATCCTCTATAGAAATATAGGTTAATGGATGACATGCTGCTATTTTCTACTTCAAAATACTGAAATATAGAATTTAATCTTTTTGTTGCTATGACACCAACTAAAAAAAATAGGTCAGATGTTGTGTTAAGGAAAGATTTTGACTGATAAAACTATATGACCGCTCTTACTGAATTTGTACATGTTACTATATTTTAAATATATGTATTTACTGTATGTATTTGTTGATTCAGGGGACAAATTTAAACTTTCTTTTATAGATGGAAAGATGAAACACAAATAAAATAAATACCTCCTCTGGACAGAGATGAGAAGGTGTGTTATTGTACAATATCAACCAGTTGTTTCATGGTCCAGTGCAACAATACATTCAAGGTTAAGTATCTAAGACCTTCATTCCGTAATGAATGCAATTTTGGCATACATGGTGAATAAAATGGCTGCTAGAATGTTCATTTTGTGTTTCCTAAAGAGTAAATACATGCAAGAAACAAGACAAAAGGGCAAAGTGGCTTGGACAGGAGAAGAAAGAGTTATTCTTTGGAAATCAAGCAAAGGAAGTTTTAAAACACAAAATATAATAGATAAGAAGTTTTCAAATTTATTTTATTAATTATATGAATTATTTAGAATTATTTATGTAGGAAGATTTCTCCCAATGCATAAAGATAGCAAACAAATTGTAAAAAGACAGAGAAGATTGGTTACTCTGCAGTAAATATGGAGCCTGACAAATCAAAACAAGGCAAAGAAAAAAGGAAGACAATTTATATGTTCAAAGAATGAGGAAAGAGAGCAAAAATTGGACTGAGACCAATCAACTGGAAGATTATTCTTAACAACACAGAAAAGGTGCACTGTTATCAAGTTTATATATAGCAGTTTACTCACGATAATAAATAAATAAATAAATAAATAAATAAATAAATAAATAAATAAGATACTTGTTTTAGGTTATATTATGTTTAAGTTAAACAGAAGACCTGAAAAAAAGAATATCTTTGGTTAGAAGAAATGCAATGAATAGGGAAAATATTCATAAAATTAGAGGGAGGGTGTAAAAGTATAAAGAAAGAGAGTAAGGTAAGAAAAAAACAGTGTTACTGAGGAAGATAAGTGCCATACGGTCTGATTTGTGAAGTCCTGTATAGATGTGTGCAATTTCTCTTGCACATAGATAGAAAATAAGATTATGAAAAAAAAATAATCCAGTGACTTTATTTAAAATGCTGTGACATAATATTTTTATCATAGGCAGAAAAGTAAGTGTTAAGATCTTAGCTAAAGCAATATTCTGCTAAGAAGTAATGGCAAAGATTGCTAGACACTGCTAGACCATTTATGCACTGGTCAAAGAAGCAGGGAAAATGTGAACTCTGTCTTAACTGAAATCAGCCCACTGCTGTTTTGTTGTTGTTGTTATTGTTTTTAACCTACCTTTAAATGTAATCAAAAAATAAGGTAAAATGTACTGATTACCTTTCTCCTTTTCTGTTGATTTTTTTCTAGGATCCATGGTCCCTAGAACATTTTATTCCTCCTTAGGAACAAACTTTTAAGCTTATATAGGGAAAAATTAAAATTAGAGTGTGGGATGACAAAGAGGTGATCTGAGACAGCCAGCATGGCCTCACCAAAGGCAAATCATACCTGACAAATTTGATGGCCTTCTATGATAGAGTGACTACATCAGCCAACAAGGGAAGACCAAACAATGTCATCTACCTGAACTTCCGTAAGGCCCATGTGACAGCAAGCATAGGCCCATGTGACAACGTGACCTCTAAATTGGAGAGAAATGGATTTGAAGGGCAGACTATTCAGTGGATAAAGAATTGGTTGGGTGGCTGCAGCTAGAGAGTTGTGGTTGATGGTTCTACATTCGGGTGAAGGCCAGTGATGAGTGGTGTCCCTCATGGGGTCTGTCTTGGGACCAGTGCTTTTTAATAACTTTATCAATGACACAGATAGTGGGATTGAGTGTACCCTCAGCGACTGTGCAGATGTTACCAAGCTGAGTGGTGCAGTTGATACCACACATGGAAGGGATGCCATTCAAAGATACCTGGACGGGCTTGAGAAACAGGACCATGCAAACCTCCAGAAGCTCAACAACTCTAAGTGCAAGGTGCTGCACCTGTGTCAGAGCAATCCCACACATGAGGACAGACTAGGAGAAGAACTCACTGGGAGCAGCCCTTCAGAGAAGGACTTGAGGGATCTGGTGGACAAAAAGCCTGACATGAGCCAGCAGTGCGTGCTTGCAGGCCAGAAGGCCAACTTCGTCCTGGGCTGCACCAGCAGAGGCTGTGGTGGTTTTACCCTGCTGGGCCACTAAACTCTACCACAACTGCACTCTCACTCCTCCTCCTCAAAAGAAGAGGGGGAGAAGAAAGTATAATGGAAAAAAAAAAAAAAAAAAAAAAAAAAAAAGAGCTAAACAGCTTAGATAAAGATAGGGAGATCACTCACCAGTTATCATTATGGGCAAACCAGACTCAGCGTAGAAGATTAATATAATTTATTGCCTATCACTAGTGGTCTAGAATAGTGAGAAGCTAAAAACAAACTAAAAGCACCTTCTTCCCATCCACCCTCTGCTACATCCTCCTGCCAAGCAGCATAGGGGAATGGCGAATGGGGTCTGTGATCAGTCCCTAACACTTTGTCTCCACAGCTCCTTCACGGTCTCTCTCTGCTCCTGCTCCACCGGGGGTTCCTCCACAGGCTGCAGCGTGGAGATCTGCTCCATGTGGGACCCATGGGCTGCAGGGGAACTTCTGCTCCATGCCTGGAGCACCTCCTCACCTCATTCTGCATTGACCTTGGGGTCTGTAGGGCTGGTTCTCACTCCTCTGTCCCAGCTGCTGTTGCACAGCAGGTTTTTTATTTATTTGTTTGTTTGTTTTTTCTCCCTTTTGTTAATCTGCTCTTCCAGAGGCGTCACTTCCTGGCTTGGCCCTGGCCAGCAGTGGGTCCCTTCTTAAGCCATCTCTAGCTGGCTCTGATCTGACATGGGGCAGCTGCTAGCCTCTGCTCACAGAGGCCACACCACTGCAGCCCTCCTGCTACCAAACCCCCACCCCATAAACCCAATACAGAGGGGTGGCCAGCAGGTCGAGGGAGGTGATTGTCCCCCTCTACTCCACCTTTGTGTGGCCGCACTTGGAGCGCGTAATCCAGGTCTGGGGCCCCCAGCACAAGAAAGATGTGGACCTGTTAGAGTGGTTCCAGAGGAAGGCCACAAAGACAAGATGTTCAACCTGAAGAAAAGGTTCTGGGGAGACTTCATTGCAGCCTTTTGGCACTTAAAGTGCTGTAATGGCTATATAATGGCTATATAAAAAAGATGGAGAGCCACTTTTTTACACAGGCAGATAGTGATTGGACAGTTGGGAATGGTTTAAAACTAAAAGAGTGAAGAGCTAGATTAGATATTTGAGGGAAATTCACTCAGAGAATGGTGAAGCACTGGGAACAGGTTGCCCAAATAAATTGTGGATTCACCATTCTTAGGGGTGTTCAAGACCAGGTCAGATGGGACCCTGGGCAACATGGGAGACATCCATGGCCAAGGCAAGGGGACTGGAACTAGATGATCCTTAAGTGCCCTTCCAACCCAAGCCATTCTCTGATTCTATATTCTTTAGGATTCTGTGATGCTAAGTGGGAACCAGGTAACAGTGAAACAGAAGTAATTTTCCACACTCCACATCAATCTAAAGCGGCAAGAGACAAATTATTAGTACAAATTTCATGAAAGAAATCTTCACATTCCCTGATAATAATTCAACAGAGAATTCCAAATCATTATTTAATACCCTTTATTTCCTGAATCTGTTCTCTGGACTGGTTATCAAAGGGCATAGAACACCCTGAATTGAATCGTATGTTTGCACTGATAATGGTACTGTGGCTTCATGTTTTTTCTTTTATGGCAATTTAGTGTTAATGTATTTTGACAACAGATGTAATTTGTCTTCAGTGAAGTAAGAGGCTACAGCAGGCAGTCTGGGAAGACCTTTCACGTACAGTTAAAGTATCTCTGTTAACATTTAACATAGTTATGAGGTTTTGATGAATCATCTTTGAACAAGATCTATAACACAACTCATTAGACCACATTTGGATCCCCATGCTTATTGGAGTGCACAAAGTAATTGTCCTCACTATTCATACAAATCATATATTGAATGTATAAATTTAAAGCTTTAATTTGAAACATATCAAAAATTGGTGAAGCTCCCTTTCCCACGTAAACTGTTAGAGAGAAGAGGGAGAAGGTGAGGAGATTCTGGGAAAAACAAACAAACAAAACAAACAAACAAAAACAAACAAACAAACAAACAAAGCTGCAGCCTGAAGCTGAAATAACTAATCTCTTTGTGAGTTATGTGGGGGTTTTATGTTCTGTCTTACCTTACCTAGCAAGTTATAAAAAAAAAAACATAGCTTAGATACCCTAGCCAGCTGCCACATTTATGAATAAAGGCTCATTCTACAATGCTACAGATGGGCAGGTATAGATATACCTATTTCTGTACAGTAGACGGTAAGTTTATTCACAGCTAGCAGGTCAACTCAAAATACCTGAAAAAAAAAGTTCAAGTCATTTCTCTGAGGATGAAGGGGGTGGAGGGTGGGGTGGAGGAGAGGAGAGAGACACCCTACAAAGAAATAGTATATGACATTGGAGAAGAATTAAAAGTGGCAACACAAAAGTTTTAGTGGGTTATGTGCTAGTTAGGCCTTACCCTGAAAGATGTTTTTATATACCCATTAAATGAATTCAGATATTGTACATTTGGTTGTGTTGTATTCATGTTGACATACAATAAACAACTTTGGAATCTATGCAAGCATAACAAAGAAAAATAAATAGGAAATTGGTTTGTTATTACATATCCAAAGACTATGAATTTCATTAGGAGTAATTACTAATTTGCAGTGTTGCAAAATATTATGTCATAAATTCTTAATGTTATCACTATTATTAAGAATCATATATTCATTAACACTAGAGGACACTTAAACAGCAGTTAAGTACACAAATCTGCTGAAAGAATATGTACTTTTGTACATGTTCTGTATAATATTAACATGTAAGTAGAGAATGAGGGGGACTGGGAATGTTAGGTAGCATATAGCAGAGTGTTCCTTGAAATATTTCCTGCCTTTTATTTCTGTATACCACTGAGTGCAAGCAAAGTACTTTCTTGCTAAAGTTTTATATTATATTAAACTTTCAGGAGTTGAAGAAGGACACCATGATTTGCATATTAACAACACTGAGAACAGAATGCCTTGAGCCAAATCTAAAAGGCATCTCTCCATCTTTTGCTTACATAGCTATTATATAACCATTATGACACTCTCCTTGGCCTTTCTTTTCTGACCAATGTACCTGTAGAATTTCTTCATGTTATTCTTTGCATCTCTTGCCAAGTTTAGTTCCATCTGTGTCTTGGCTTTCCTGATCCCATCCCTACACATCCAGTCTTCATCCCTGTACTCTTTCCAGGCCACATGTCCCTGCATCCACTGGCTGTGAGTTTCCTTCTTACAACTCAATTTGACCAGCAGGTTCTTGCTCAGCCATACCAATTTCCTGCCTTTTGTGCCTGGTTTCTTACACCTGCATATGGAGAGCTCGTTTACTCAAAGAAAAGTGTCTTTAAAGAGTTCACAGCTCTGATCAGTTCCTCTGTCCCTAAGGACAGTGTCTGAGAGAATCTTATCCACTAGGTCGTTAAACACCTGGACATCCTTTCGCATTTACATGAAAAGTACCCTATATATGTGTGCATACACATACATACATATATACAGATACATATGTGTATATACATTTAGTATTAATTTAGTATATTATATACATTTAGTAACTGTTAGTCAAGTGATTCTCGATTAACAGTCTTAACTCCCATCCCCATAGAAATTTAAACACATTTTCAATTTTCAGGAGAGCACCCTAAAAACCATTCTGAGGGCTAATCTTGGAATTGAGGAGAGACACTGTGCTCCTAAACATTGCTGCAGAGACAGAAAGAGGAAGTTTGGTAAAATAACCTAAAAGTTAAAGTATCTGGTTAATAGTGGTAAATATTTGCTATGTGTCAAAGGTCTCCGTTATATATTTTAGATTAGGCAATTTTTAGGGTAAATACAGATAGGATCCATAGCAAGAGCATAAAATACACTGTTTCCAAGTTCTCAAAAATGTGCTTATACCACAAAATTGTACTGCTGTCTGCTCTGTCTTCCTCTGCTTTTAAACCCATTTCAGAAACTGCTTCTGCTTACAAGACAGGAAAACCTATACCACAAGGATGTCTGTCCCTACATTTGAATAGAATGATCTCTGACTTGCATTTTCTGCTGAACTCAGTGTTGTCAATATATGTTAAGTTCACTCAGGGGATGCCTAGTCAATAGGACCCATGAGGAAACTTGGAACTAACAATGTCCAAATCAAGAATCTCAAACATCCCTATGAAGAAGATGGTTGCATCAATTTTTTGTGCACTACATTTTCTGCTGATGCAGAACTTTGACACCTAATAAGAATGCTTCTTAGAAACATGTGACCTGCTTACTGCCACAGGAGACTGTATATAACAGTGTTCTGCCTAGGAAACTTAGCTACTAAATTTGCATCTTATTTTTCGTCCCATCCATTCAGAGTCCTAATAAAGAACTGGTGGCATGTCTATGCAGAATTCCATCCTGGCTGAATAATGAATTCTCACTATACCCTGAGGAGTTTCAGGATGCATTAGGTGTCTAATAAGTCTGCAATAATTTACTACCAACAACCATAAGCAGGCACTATTCTTTTCATGGACTCCTCCTAAGGCTGCACACTTCAATTTCATTTCCATTCCAGTTTAATATTATATTTAAATTTTACTTTTTGGAGATATTCTAGATGTGTAGTAAGGGACTAAATTCACTGGGTCAATTACTAATATCAAATTCCTATTTTTTTCCCAGTGTTTGTGAACATTTGTCAGTAACAGTTTCATTCTTTTCAGGGGATAACAGCACTAACGTGGCTCTATTCAGCTTCTGAGGAGAGAAAGGAGTTAAAGAAAATTCTGCATGGTATACAAGTTATCCAGCTGGGTGATTTTTCTGTCTGCCTGATCTAATTACCTTTATTACCACCTCCTCCACAAATAAAGAGTGAAGCTTGTCTTTTTGTGGATTCAGGAAAGTAGGCATTTGATAGCTGCAAGGAATGCCTTCCTTTCAGGGTTTGAAATCTTGTGCTATGAATCTATTGAGACTCACAAAGTCCACAAAGATCTTATTGTTTTTCTTTGGAGTGATTAGTGTGTATTTGCCTCAAACTGTTCTTGATGAAAAATGTGGGTGCATATTTGCTTGTCTCTTTCTGTCTTTGTCGCTGTCTCCATCTCTGTCTCTGTCTCCATCTCCGTCTCTGTCTCTGTGTAGAACAGAATTTTTTCTCTTTTCCCCGGTGCATAGTATCTCTGCTTGGTGTATCTAATTGATTTTTCTGTTTCAGAGGATTGGAGCTTTGCCAGTCTTCTAGGGTCTGCCTGAAGCTTTTTATAGATCTTTCCTTCCTGCTACCTTTGCTTTCTTTATGAGTCTTTTACAATTGTCAAATTTTCTGTATTTAAGCAGTTTTCCATTTAATCTTTTTGTTGTTTAAACAAGAGATGAAAGGAACTACTACTTCCTTCAGGTTGCTACTTTGATATACTTTCCAGGATGAGAGGGTGGATCCTTATTCTTTCTCAGAGTGACAGATGAAAACGAGATCAAGGGCATGCTTTGTGGATGTCACAAGGAATTCACAAGTAATTAAAGAAGGTCTGAAGATGTATTGGTGTGTGACAGAAACAATTGAAGTACATCTAAAACAGTTTATAGTAGTGTCATTCAGATTATAGTAGTGTCATTACATGATTTTACACAGAACCTGGCTTATGTCATTAGTAACAACTAGACAACTTTGAAGACATTAAGATGTGTGTGTAGAAGGTTGCTGAGGTTACTGAGGGTTGGAAGAAAGCATTTTTTGGTGTTTTCCTTCTACACGTCTCAGCTGGGTCTTTCAGAAGGGCAGCGTTCCAACATGCATTATGCCTCTCTTCCTAGGACAACTGCATTTTTTGACCATTTTAGAGAGAGAAAACAGAGGCGAAAAGATGGAATAATTAAAAATCAAAACTAAATTTTCTTTTCCTCTTGGCTATTTCAGACTAAAACATGGATTTAGGTGCATCTTTCTGTAAAATATATTGATCCAGGAGTTTCAATAGCTTCATAATTTTAATTGAATTTGTACTCAGATTTCAGCAGGTGTAATAAAATCAGTTTAATCTGAGGTCACAGAAGGTGTGAGAGAAGGTTTTATCCAGTTAAATTGTCTTATTCCTTTATCTTACCTAATCCATTAATTCAGTGCTAATATGTGAAAATTTAAACTAGCATTTTAAGCCATATACACATAATTACTAATGACCACTTAGAGAAATTGTACTGTGATCTGTATTATTTTTCCTTAGATAAGGAAGAAATAAATATGAAGCTAAAATACATTTACATAATATCTATGCAACATACAACATGATTTAATAAGTTACTAGTATGACAATAAGTTACTGGAAATTATGGTATTAATTGGTCAGAAAACAATGCTATAGGAAGTGCAAAAATGAGAGGTTTTTGTGTTATTTACAGTGAGGTCATAGTTCCACGTCTTGCTAAATTCACTTTGAAATGTATTCAGTCACATGGCACCAGACCATATGATTAAAGCACTAATGCAAAAGCAATGCAGAATAAAGCATTCTGCTCAGTTAAAATTTTCTTAAAATTTTTGAAGAGCTATTTTTTTCAGCACCCTTTTCATTATGTGCTTATACTAATCTATAACTAGAACCTCTTCTGCCTTTTTGATCATAACTTCCCAGTCTTTTCTCCAAAAACCTGGACATCGGATGTCAGAAAGGTGTTGCTGTCCTTATCTGTGAGAACATATCCCCTGCATATTTTTATTCACCTACATCCAATCCTTTCTTCATACTGTGGGAAGATTTTTCTTCCTTTAACTGTCTTGATACTTGTTACTTCAGATCTCATTAGCCAGACCCTTATGTCTCTATAACCTAAAGACATATTACTACTTTAGATTAGGCAGTAGGAAAGGATGGAATCCACCAGAATATAAATTAGCCACTCAATGATTTGTGTACCTTTATGCTTCCAGCTAGATTTCAGTATTAGATGTTCTTAGATGCTGAAATAAAGACTCCTTAAAGAGAAAACTATCAAGAGTGTGAAGAATTTGATAATATCTTATGCCTTCTCTATACAATGCTATCAGAAAATAAATATGATAGCACTGACGATTTCACAACTTTTGTTAGCTGCCTGTAGAACTCCTGGTTTGGCAGTCTATAAGAGACCCCCACCAGGATGCTTCCTTTGTTGGCCTTCCAAGTAATCCTAACCCATAAGGACTCAACCTTATCATTCCCAGCCTCAAGTTCTAGTTGTGTGTGTGAGAAAAAGTTCAAGTTCAAGTTTTGTGTGTGAGAAAAAGATTTGGATATTTAGATAAAGCCTCCATTATAATTTACAGGCACAGTAAAGTAGCCAAGTCATCTACTGGCACATATGATATACAATCTTTAGATGACCTCAAACCACCTGGAGTATCGGGCAGGCAGGATTCTTGATAGCATGAAGATGGTACCAGATAACATTTGAAGAGCAACTAACCCATACCTTCAAAACTCTGACTGTCTCAAAAAGCTGAATTCTTATGAATGGTTTAACATACCTTTGTCTTGCTCCACATAGCAGTTTTATTATCCAGAATAGAATATTTTTTTTCCTAACAATATAACCACTTTAGGCTCTCTGGCTATTCCTGCCTGTCTACTCAATACATATAATGAAAGAATGGGCAAAGCAGGTCAAAGGAAGAAAAAGCAAAGCAGAAGTCCTCAGATGTTTCACTGGAACTAACGCATGCTTGCATCCAGTGTAAGAAGAAAAGAATACAAAAGTTAATGTGGGTGATACCAGGTGATGGGAAAACTTGTCATGTTCCTGCAGGGTTTTAGGTCCTCGCAATGACCTTGACTTCCAGCACTCTCCTCTCCAGCCCTTAGTGATTTTTAATTCACTGCACAGTTATATGTATCTGTAAATAGATAAAAATGAAATGTATCTTAGAGATAAGATCCATTTTTAGCTGTGCATTTTTTTTCCATTTTGTTTTTGTTTGTTAAAACTTGCACTTTCTTTTGTTCAGTGGATACATTTTCTTTAGCATATGTAAGTGAATGAAAGTTTTATGGAACTGACTTACCATGCAGGGGAGAGCTCTTTATGAGCAGGAAAGTAGGGAATACAGATCTGCAACACTAAGCAAAAAAAGATCTGGGAACAGTCTAGAAAAGCAGTCAGAAATCAAGATTTTATAGCTTATTTTTTTTCTTACAAGTTAACAAAATGCATAGCAACAGTCATGGATCTTGCATAGAATAATTTGCCAGAACCTTATGTACAGTTTGGCCCTGCTGGTTCTCCCAGGCAAAAGAACAAGTGACAGCAGGCCTTGGTTTAAGCTGTTGTTTGAGGAAAACTTCCTGCTCCCAGCTTTCTGCCATCTGCTCCCCTTTGTTCTGCAGGAAACAGCAAATGAACAGGACCTGCCTCAAGCCTGAGAGAGAAAAACAACTCTGTTTTCAGATGCCTGCACACTGTTTTCACTGCTGTTTGAGAACAGCTGAAACAGTGATTGAGGAACTTCCAGTGAAAGTCAGTGTCCCCAGTGAACTCATTGGTCATGACATCATGCAGTAGGTGTGATCACTGCATAGCACAGAAGAGATCACAGAGAGGTGCCTGTCTTAGTTTTGTACAAGGCTTGTGGAAAAGAAATGAATGGATATACAGTTATACTGAAAACTTGAGAAAGACAGTAATCAGAATAAGAATCAGAATCAGAATCATTAAGGTTGGAAAAGACCTCCAAGATCATTTGATCCAACTATCCCCCTACCACCAACATCACTCACTAAACCATGTCCCTAAGCACCACATCCAACCTTTCCTTAAACACCCCCAGGGATGGTGATGTCACCACCTCCCTGGGCAACCCCTTCCAATGCCTAACCACTTTTCTAAGTTTCTCCTAATCAGCACCATCTCCCAGAGCAAGGTAGACCATTCACCATGTGGATGAATTGGAGATGAAATGGAGAAGACTGCTTCTTAGATTTGTGGTAAGGATGAGCAAAATGATGCAGGGTGTACTCATTATTTGCCTCCTTTATCACAAAGGGGCCTCCTGTGATGTCAGCTGCCACCTCAGTGTACGTTGGCACCCACCGTATAAAAAGGGCTGCCCTATGTCTGGCAACATCTTGCCAAGCTTCTCGCTCCTGCAGCTCAAGGAGACTTGGAGTAGCCAGGGTGCAGAGAAATCAGGCAGGAACTGCCAGCCTTTGAGCAGTGCACTGCAAAAGCCAAAGGATGGATGTAATGTTCCGTCTGGGACGGAAGAGGAAATCTCAAGAACTGGATGACCTCAGTGGCCACCCCTGGTAAGCGTCCAAGGCTGGATGAAATGGTGTAGCCGGGGAGAAAGAGGAAATCCACACAAGAACTGGATGACCTCGATGGCCAACCCCCGTGTAAGGATGCAGAAAAATGACGCAGAAAAGGAATTGGACCCACTGACAAAGTTTTTGCAGACCATCAGGGCATGGGTTGACATTAACAAAATGATGACAATTTGGGACAGATAGCCAGCAACAGTGTTGGTGCAAAGCATCAAAGTTGAGCCTGAGAAGAGCAATGTCCAGGCCACAGACAGATGCCTGCCAACAGACTTGGCACAGACCGTCATGGCACAGCCTGAGAGGAGCAACGTCCAGGCCATGGACAGACACCCACCAACAGAATTGGCACAGACCAGCAGGATGCAGCCTGAGAACAATGTCCAGGCCACAGACAGATGCTCACCAACAAAGTCAGTGAGGACTATCACAATGCAAAATGAGAAGACTAATGTCCAAGCCACAGATAGACACCCACCAATAAAGCTGATACAGACCACTATGGTAAGGGGTGAGGCTGATGTCCAGCCCAAGAACAATCACCCATGAAGTAAACGGGGGCAGACCATCAAGGGACATCCTGAGGAGGACGATGTTCAGCCAGGGACGGATTGGGGGAATGACTGTGGATTTGCCACAGTTGGGAAGCGGGTGTACATGTACATTAGTGCAGCTGTCCCCTGCTTGCCTTTCACTTGCCACCAATAAAAGATGTGTTATGTTTTAAACTATCTTTTTCATCACATATCCTAAAGTCCTATCTACATATTAATTGATGCTTGTTTACATTCTAAAGCTATTGAAATCTTCTACTAGTGAATTTACTAGGGAATACTAGGGAAAATCAACTCATATAGATTAAAAGAGTGCTAAGAACTGGATTTGCTTTAATAGTCTTTTTCTAATTCTTTCTTCTATTGTGAAAGTAGAGAAAGAACACTACAGCTTGCAACTGCTTTAAGCAACCAATGACTGGTTTCAGAGAATGTGCTATAGTGAGAGGGATTTCAGCATGGAAATTCCCTTTCAGTGGGGTGATCATTTATATTCATGCATGCTTTGGCTGGACAAGGCTTGTAGAAATAGGAGCATCAGAAAATTGGCATAGCAAATAATGATAGTAATAAGATATTGTGGTGATCCACAAATGCTTGCGTTATGGCAGAGAAATAACCTCAAAGTTGAAAGAAAATGGTGAGAAGATAAGGACAAATTTGAGAACAACAGCGAGTAGAAATCCTTTGAATTTGTCCTCTCAATCTGTTATGACAAAGTTATAAGGATGTTGTGGGTAGCATCACCTGAATTATCTCATCTATTAAGCTGGTAGAGGCTAACTGACTAACAGCAAAGTTGAGTGAGGTTAGAATTCAAGCTATTGGCTTTCAGAGAGCTACATCAAGTGGTATTTTAATGTTGGCCATCTTTTCAATGTATACTTCCAAAAACACTATTTTTCCCATCAAAAAGGAAATAATGGACAGCTCTCCACAAACACCAAGGGGACAGCACTACTGCCAGAAGGGAAATCCCCAAAAACCCATTCAGAGACTCAGTTCTTCTTTCTCGGATTCCTCCATTCTTCTTCTCAATAGGCCAACATGTGTTACATTACATCCAAGCTTTTTATTAGCATTCTGCTAATAAACCATGCTGTTTTTTCTTTCCTTGTTCCCTCCTCTCAGGATCCTCAACTCCGCAGAACACTCAGGTATGCTGATTTTTCTTACAAAGGACAACAGATAATACACTGTATGAAGAAAGAGGTTCAAGAACAAGGTGGACACTATTCACTGATGTGTTTCATTTCCTTTTCTTTTAGCTGAGTTTATAATGTTCGATAAAATGTTGACAGTTTATTCTGCATCTATACTATAGATGAAATGGTTTTGCAGAAATAAATAGGTTAGAATTTCACTAACTTCATGTCATTTGTATTGATCAATAAATAAATCAGAGTTGGTAGACAGTTGATAGCAATATGTCTCTGAAACATAATAACTTAAAATTCAAATTTACTTAAAAACTCAAATAAAGCACCATTTTATATATAGTGCATCAGCACTATGTACACATGAAACTATAGATTGATGTCAGAACCAGAAAAAATGGTATGTTATGTTCATCAAGGAAAAGCAGCTATAGTTTAGAACGTCTGCTTTTGTCGATGAATAGTGAATTTCACAGAGGTAAATTTGTCATCATTGATATGATGCATTTCCATATATCGAAATGTAAATGTAACCAAAGGCAAGATAAGCAACAATCCTTATATTTCAATCCTTATGTCCTTATGTGATGGGGAAAAAAAAAAAAAAAAAAACAAAAAAGCCTGGATTACTGGAAAAGGAACCAGGATTTCCAGGATTTTCCAAGGTAAACACAGAATTATAACTCATGTCACAGGTAGGCTTTATTTCTTGTTTCCTGCATAAATTCTTGAATTAGGGAAAAAAAAAAAAAAAAAAAAAAAAAAAAAAAAAAAAGTGAATTTGCAGGGCAGATCTTGAAGACATTCTAGAACCCTTTCTTTTACCTTCCTTTTTTTTTTTTTTTTTTTTTTTTTCATTTTTTATGGAAAACATTCCCTGTATAGATAAACTTGAGAATGTAAAACAAATTATTTGTATAATTTATATAATTTTTTTGCCTCCACTCTAGTCTGTAGTAAAGTGGGTTGAAGAGATATACTATTCAATCTGAGAGGACTGAGCAAACTTCTTTCCCCATTGAAATTTAAAGATATGATCATCACACTCTATTCACATCATCAAAACATGAATGAAAATTGCTATGATGTTTATCTCACCTATGTTTAGAGTAAAGCTCATGATGTCATCTGAAGTCCATTTGCCAATGAATATGAATGATTCTATCTCCCATTTAAAGTTCTCTACTAGACCCTAATCGTTATTTTATATTTAGCCCTACATAACTATTCCTAGCTTTTGCAGCAGTGATGTACCATATCTCTTTATTGTACTTTGATTTTCATCTTTATCTGTTTTGTTGTTGTTGTTGTTGTTGTTGTTTTTGTTTTTGTTTTTCTGGTGTAGCTCATATAACTGAATCAAACTTTCTTATCAATCTCCATAGTTCGTTCTTTGTTCACAGTTGTTTTCCTAAAATACACTTGTGCTCTGCTAGCAGTTAACTGAGAATACCATCGTTTTCTTTCCCAGTGTCTGAAAGTTTGTCTTTGATTTTTCCAGTTATTGTTCCTTCTTTAATATCTGTAGAGAATATACAGTAGTCTAATTACTGTAGTCAATCCATATCACTTGATTTAATCACGAGAGGAGGCTAAACTGCGTGATGATTTACTTCTGTGAAACTCCTTATAAATGAATTGGTGTCAGAAGAGAATTTTTCTTTTGGTATATTTCTCTCCTGCTATATTTCACAGACTACCTTATAGATAGAACTATAAAATTGTGCTATTAGATGTAATCTTCATATGTGAAATTGTTGCAGTGCCTTAGTACAAGGGAAAAAAAAAATAAAAAAAAAAAAGCTTAGCATTTAACCTAATTTCTGAAGAGCAGAAGCCTGAGTTTAGAGAACAGAACTTCATGATGTTTCATGATGCTATGATGCTTCATACACCGGTGAGCTATCAGGTAAATAAATTACTCTCTGGAAGTTTACACAAAAACCTTAGAAATACCAACAGATTTGTCTTTACAGTCTACAGTTATTACTTGGAAACATTAAAAATCTGTAGAATATGAGATAGAAGCCTTACTGTATTTATTGCTTACATACATATATACCCCTGACAAGGGGTAGGGGCTGCCCCTATTGAACACATGTGGAACAGAGGGCCAGACTGTCCAAAAGAGACAAGGGGATGGACCCTTGTCTCGGCTCGGAGCAGAAAGAGATGTCTGCCCCTGACACCCACAGTGCCACCTACCCCCACGGTGTCCCTGGGAAATAGATTTGAGGCTCTCAGGGAGGTTGCAGAAGACACTGAGGGTATGGACAGTAGTCCGAACCCGGGACTTTTGGGGAGAAGAGAGTCAAGATTGGGGGAAGTGCAGAACATGCACTTCCGGGCTGGATGGAGCAACGCATTGTAACTGGTGCCACAAAAAAAGAGTGGAGAATCCTGGTGATTGGGGACTCCTCGCTGAGGGGCACTGAGGCTCCCATTTGGCGCCCAAATAACCTATCCAGAGAGGTGTGCTGTCTTCCTGCGGCACGTGTCAGAGATGTTAGGAAGGCTCCGCCACAACTCGTTAAACCAGAGGACTACTATCCTCTTGTAGTCATTCAGGTTGGATCCCAGGAAGCCGCTATTAGAAAAATGAAGAATATTAAAAAGGACTTTGCATCCCTGGGGAGGTTGCTGAGGGGATTGGGGGTGCAGGTAGTGTTCTCCTCTGTCCTCCCACTGGGTGACTGGGATGCAGATAGAAGGAGCAGAACAGGACAGGTAAATGACTGGCTGAGGGGGTGGTGTCTGGACCAGGGATTTGGGTATTTTGATCTTGGGCCGTCCTTTGAGAGGCCGGGTATGTGGGCTACGGACAGACACCAACTGAGCAAGTGGGGCCCAAGTGTGTTGGGGAGCAAGCTCTCTGGGCTGATTACCAGGGCTTTAAACTAGGTTTGATGGGGGAAGGGAGGGGAGCTAAAGGTGACAGAGAAGGGCTGGGGGAAGTCGTCACTGCTGTCACTGTTGAAGACAGGGAAAAACTTCTGAGCTCTCCCATAGGATTGTCTGAGGGCTCCTCAGAGAAGGTAGCATTCCTGATCCCCCGTCCAGTAACTTCTTCTTGCATCCCCCCAGGGGTAACTGCACCTGCTGCTTCCCTAAAGTGCCTGTACACCAATGCACGGAGCATGGGAAATAAACAGGATGAGCTCGAGATCTGTGTTCGGTCACGGGCCCACGATCTCATTGCGATCACTGAGACGTGGTGGGACAGCTTGCATGACTGGAACGCAGTCATGGAGGGCTATGTCCTCTTTAGGAAAGACAGTCTGGGGAAGCGAGGGGGTGGGGTTGTCCTTTATGTGAGGGAGCAATTAGAGTGTACCCACATCCAGCTGGGGGAGGGTAAAGGACAAGTGGAGAGCCTGTGGGTAAGAATTAAGGTGGGGGTCTACTACAGTTCTCCAGACCAGGAGGAGGAAGTTGATGAGGCCTTCTATGAGCAGCTGCTAGTAGCCTCACGATCATGAGCGCTGGTCCTCATGGGGGATTTCAACTACCCAGACATCTGCTGGGTAAGCAACTCGGCCAAGCAGGAGCAGTCCAAATGGTTCCTACAATGCGTTGAGGACAATTTTCTGATGCAGGTGGTAGAGGAGCTGATGAGAAGGGGGTGCTCCTGGACCTCATTCTTACCAACAGGGATGGCCTCGTTAGGGATGTGAAAGTTGGGGGCAGCTTGGGATGCAGTGACCATGAGATGATGGAGTTCCAGATGGAACTAGTCAAAGGAAGTAAAGCTAAAAGCAGGATTGCTACCCTGGACTTCTGAAGAGCCAACTTCGACCTCTTTCGGGACCTGCTTGGGAGTATCTCCTGGGATAGGTTGCTAGAAGGCAAGGGTGCTTGTGAGAGCTGGGCTACATTTAAGCAGCACTTCTTCCATGCTCAGGGTTGGTGCATCCCGAGGAATAGGAAATCGGGGAAGGGGTGCAGGAAACCCGCATGGATGAGCAAGGAGCTCATCAATAAGGTCAAAAGGAAGAGGATGTTCTATGAAATGTGGAAAAAGGGCCTGTCCTCTTGGGAGGAGTATAGATGTGTTGTCAGGGCCTGCAGGGATGCGACAAGGAAGGCTAAAGCCCACCTAGAGATGAGGCTTGTGAAAGAGACAAAGGATAATAAGAAGGGTCTTTTCAAGTATGTAAACAGCAAGAGGGAGACTTGGGACAATGTGGGTCCCTTGCTGAATGAGGGGGGTGTCCTGGTCACAGGAGACGCTGAGAAGGCAGAGATACTGAATGCTTTCTTTACTTCAGTCTTTGCTTCAAGGACACTCCCCCGGGACTCCTCGCCCCTGACAATAGGACAAAGGGTCTGGGAAGTGGAGGGCTCCCCCCTGGTGGACATGGGAGTGGTTCGGGAGCATCTGAGTGGGCTCAACGCACACAAATCCATGGGTCCCGATGGGATGCATCTGCGTGTGCTAAGGGAGCTGGCAGATGTGATCGCCAAAGCGCTCTCTATCATCTTTGAAAGGTCCTGGAGAACGGGTGAGGTGCCTGAAGACTGGAGGATAGCCAATGTCACTCTGGTCTTCAAGAAGGGCAGGAAGGAGGATCTGGGAAACTACAGGCCAGTCAATCTCACCTCTGTCCCTGGAAAAGTATTGGAGCAGCTTGTTCTGGATGCCATCTCCAAGCAAGTGGAAGAGAAGGTTATGAGGAGTAGTCAGCATGGATTCACCAAGGGGAAGTCGTGCTCGACCAACCTCGTTGCTTTCTATGATGGCATCACCAGCTGGGTAGATGGGGGGAGAGCGGTAGATGTCATCTACCTTGACTTTAGCAAGGCTTTCGGTACTGTCTCCCATGACATCCTACTAGCAAAGCTGAGAAAGTGTGGGATAGATGAGGGGACGGTAAGGTGGGTTGAGAACTGGCTGACTGGCCAAGCTCAGAGGGTGGTGATCGGAGGAGCAGAGTCTGGCTGGAGGCCTGTGACTAGTGGTGTTCCTCATGGGTTGGCGCTGGGTCCGGTCTTGTTCAACATCTTCATCGATGACCTTGATGAGGGAATAGTGTCTGCCCTCAGCAAGTGTGCCGATGACACAAAGCTGGGAGGAGTGGCTGACATGCCAGAAGGCTGTGCTGCCATTCAGTGAGACCTGGACTGGCTGGAGAGATGGGCAGGAAGAAACCAAATGAGATTTAATAAGAGCAAGTGTAGAGTCCTGCACCTGGGAAGGAACAATCCGAAGTATCAGTACAGGCTGGGGGACGACCTGCTGGAGAGGAGCTCTGAGGAGAAGGACCTGGGGGTCCTGGTGGACAACAGGTTGGCCATGAGCCAGCACTGTGCCCTTGTGGCCAAGAGGGCTAATGGGATCCTGGTGTGCATTAAAAGGAGCATGGTCAGCAGGTCAAGGGAGGTGATCCTCCCTGTCTACTCTGCCCTGGTCAGGCCTCACCTGGAGTACTGTGTCCAGTTCTGGGCTCCCCGGTACAAGAAAGACAGGGATCTCCTGGAAAGAGTCCCGTGGAGGGCCACAAAGATGATACAGGGCCTGGAGCATCTTCCCTATGAGGAAAGGCTGAGAGACCTGGGTCTGTTCAGCCTGGAGAAGAGAAGACTGAGAGGGGATCTCCTCAGTGTATATAAATATCTGAGGGGTGGGGGACAGAAGGATGTAGCCAACCTCTTCTCAGTGGTTTGTGGGGATAGGACGAGGGGCAATGGCTGCAAGTTAGAACACAGGAGGTTCCGCACTGACATGCAAAAGAACTTCTTCATGGTGAGGGTGACAGAGCATTGGAACAGGCTGCCTAGGGAGGTTGTGGAGTCTCCTTCTCTGGAGATATTCAAGGCCTGTCTGGACACCTACCTGGGCAGCCTGCTCTGAGGAACCTGTTTTGGCAGGGTGGTTGGACCTGATGATCTTTCGAGGTCCCTTCCAACCCCTACAGTTCCGTGATTCTGTCATATGTTTTCCATGGAAATTGAAATGTTTAGTTCAAACTTACTAATGGTGATAACCAGCAAAGTAATACCTAGTGGTCTTTGATTAAATCACTTAGAAATTTCACTTTACTCAATTAGCAATACTATTTATAGGATACATAATTCTGGATAATATAATGGTTAATTCTGGTAAGCCTTGAAAAAGTTTTTTAAAAGGCTAACAGGTAAAAAAAAAGGGGGGGGGGAGAAAGATATAACGCTTGAATCGCTTTTATCAATATTTATATATTTATGAAATGTGGCCCTAATTTTTTTTCTTATATTAATTATATTATATTTATTATAATATATTGTATTATTACATTACATTGCATTACATTACATTAGTTATATAATCATTCCTTTCTATTTAGTTTATTATTCATTTGTTGCCTTGACCTTTTTTTTTCTTCCTTTTGCATGAACTAATCGATAAAACTTACTGAATGCTGCCCTGTAACAGTTTGATATTCACTGTTGCTATAATATTCAAATAACTATGATTTAATCTGTTGTATTAATATGAACATAAGCAATCACAGAAGCTTTCTCAGTAGACATGCAATACTTTCTAATGCTAATATTTTCTAACTTTTTTCAGTCAGTGGTGAGAAACAGACATCTGTGTACATAGACATGATGTGATTGGGGAGCTCCTTTGTAATAAATGGCTCAGTCTTCAAAATAGGACTATAATCAAAGTTTACAATTTATTAAAGGAATAGAGGTAAGCAAACAGCGCTGGGTGCACCAGGAGTCTCTGCTCCACCAAGACGCACACCAGTTACATCAAACAGCTGATTTTTATGCTCCTAGGCTGATACATATTCATTACTACTTCTAAAAAAAAAACAGGGTTATTATAATTAGTTTCCGGAATCCAAACCCTCCTACTGGAACATGTGTATCAGTCTCTGGTGGTCCCTCTGGGGGTCTCTGGGGGTCTCTCGTGCTGAAGGCTCATAGTCATCCTCCCTCTTGTCCTTCTCCTTTGTCCAACTTGGCTGTATGTCAGAGACTTGTTCAGCATCCCCTGCAAGCTTTGTCTTTTAGTTGTTTTTCAGCTCTCCCCATCTCCTTAATCTCCTGGACAGATATCAGAGACTTGCATAGTGTCCCATGCAATAGTCATAATAGCTAGCATTTATTCTGAAACCCCCCAGCTATCAGAGACTTCAAGGAAAAGTCTACAAATACATTTCCCTTCAAGCTCTCTATTGACAGGAATTGCTAAAACATTCCTTTGCAAGATACAAGAACTATATACATTGACCACTCTGTTTTTCTTAGACTTGTGGTTATACAAGGGTATGTAAGACAGAAGGTCACATTCATCATACCATGCGGCCCTAGCACTGTTCCATACTGACACGAATCAGATGAACATATCACACATCCCTGGAGCCTCATTTCATTCTGCTTTCTGTCCACTTTGTACAGGATTTCATTGCTCCTCTAAGAAAGACAAGATATCCCACCAAAAGCTGCACATTCCTAAAACTTCATGTTCCATATGTGAATTACGCAAGGTAAGTAAGGAACCCCAAATCCACCTCCAACAGGCAAGAACTAATGTTTCACATAGCAATCCACCTACCATTTAAAAATATTAGTCAAAGATTAGCTTGTATATTTTAATGTAATTTAAAATTTGTGATAAATTAATCCCAAGGTTCCATGACTAATGTGTGTCTGAAAGGGGCAGAAACTTGCTTATTTTTTCCAGAGGCAAAAAAAGATATATAAACCACACACACACATACACACACACACACACACAAAATAAAAAATAAAATTAAAAAATTACTTAGCATGTCAATAAACTTAGAATAAAACATAAGGCTTTACAGAAGTAAGTAAATACAATAAATAAATTAGCAATATTTAAGTGAAAGATGTATTTCTCTTTACGTCATTTGACAATAGGCTTTAGGAGAAATCCAGAATCAAGCTTCTGGCTGGATATCAACCTCTTTCTGCCATGTAGAACATTGCATTGGTCAATGTAACTACTTATTGATAATAATAGAGCAGAAAGGGATTCAACAATAAAGAAGATGTTATTTTATTGTAGTTATCTCATTTTCAATATCAAGCTACTTCATGTTGACTTTACATCAGAAAATACTTCACGTTGACTGAGGCTGGCAGACGTAGATAAATTCTGTACAGAATCTAGGGCTGTATTTTGCTTGACTGCCTATTCGCATTAAAATTGGAAAAAAAAATGCATATCTGTTCTGAAAAATATTGAGAAATTTAAAAATTGGTGACAGAAGTGTATCCATACAGACAGAAAGGCTGCCCTTGTAAACAGTGAGAAAAAGGAATTTGAAATATGGCCATTTATTAAAAGATCAAGTGTAATGTAATATAACTCCTAGGATACATAACATTAAAAAAGAAAAAAAAAATCTTTTTTTTTTTTTTTTTTAAAAAAAAAGGATTAAAAACAGCCATCAGTATAGACTATGTTTCTGTGTTTGAAAGAGATATTTTTTACTCTCCAGTACCACAGAGAACAGAGCATCCAGAACATCACACATAGAAAGTTTCACAATTAATATATATATATATAAAGAATGGGATTATTAACTCTAGGTGCATTTGTGGAGAACTTTAAAGATGAACAAGGCTTAATTGTCTTCAGTGTCTCACAGAAGTCAATGCAATAACAGAGCAGAAAAAATCAAAGCTGCATGAGTAACAAACCCGGCATGTGGTGTCAAGTCATTACAAAGCACATTGAGATCCCCCTTGGTGGTACTGCTAAATCTAAAACTAGATGGAATATATGAAATAATTGACTCTTCCTAGGGTTGGTTATCTATTTACAGGATCAGTTTCCTTCTTTTAGAAGTGAAGAATTTGGATAATTGCAAACATCTGAATCTAAAGTTATTCTACTTAAGAATGGAATAAAAACTAGCAAAAGGCATAATGAGAGGACGATGACACTTAAGAGATTAAAGAAACAATTTTTGAACAAACCACTGAAAAAAAAAAAAAAAAGTATACTTGTTTAAACTGATATTAGTCTATGCCAATCAATTCAAATTTGCTGATTTGTATATGGGCATTGGAAAAGCATGAGAGTTTATATGTACCTATATATGTATCTAAATATAAACCATAGGAACACATTCTTATCCCTACACAAAATTAGTTATTAAAATTTTTCAGACCTGTTTAAACCTTTTCTCTTTTATACTAGTTGAATAACTGAGAAAATATTCCTCTGAGGAATGGAAGCTGGATATTGGCAATGCTGTTTTACAATGAATCACCTGAAGTCTTGACCCTGTCTTCTTGCACAATGCAGCTAGTGCAGCCATTGTGGGCTAGTTGTGAAATTTGGCAGTGAAGTCCCTGAGATGGGTTAAAAGGGTAGGAGTGAAATTTTCCTTTCCTGGAATACCTGTTATATTTAGCCACATCTTATTGTTAATGTAAATTTAAATGATCTGGAGTTTGTTCTTATGCTGTATATAAAAGAGTATAAAAGCCATTTTTATGAATATTGAAAGGTTATTTGAAAGTCCTAAACAGCCTTTGTGAGACTTTTTTTTTTTTTTTTTTTTTTTAAAGTACCTCAAAGGTACTTCTATGTGAGAGATAAAGAGATGGCACACTAAACAGTGCACCGAGTAGTTCTACCAAATTTTGAAGTTGCACTACATGACTGCTTGGACCTGACACCACCTTTCATGTATAGTGACTTTTTTTTTTTTTTTTTAAAGGAAGTGAGTTTTATGTGTTAGCTTGAGGGATAGAAAGAGGTCATCTACATGAGTATTATATTTTATATGAAGAGAAATAAATGAGGGTATAATAGGAATTTAACATTTTGGTAAGAAGTATATTATTATTGTGTTAGAGAATTATTTGGTGCTTTTCCAGATTTTGTGGGATATTCTTTATTTTATTTTTGCATAGAAGATACATGTTATTATATCTTGAGAAACATACTAGAAATTGTGGCAAACGTTACTCTGGAAATATAAAAAGATAAACATTCTAACAACTATATTTATAGGTCTTCTCCTAAGCAGAAGTTAACATTTCCTAAGAATATCATTCATTCATTTACTGGTTAGTTCTGATACATAAAGTTATGGATTTTTTGCTGGTGCGAGCTCAAAGAAGCAAAGTGAATTTCAGTTCAGCCAAATGGAAAGTCATGCATCTAAGAAAAGGAATACATAAAATACTGGCAGAATGTGTGGTACTTAAGTGTGTGTCTACAGATTTATCTGTTAGAAACTCTGAAAACTTGTCAGTCTTTGCAGCCAACCGTCTAAAAATGTGCTCCTTGGCCTATTATGGCCAAGACCAGTAGTGTAAACCTCTTTAAATGGTTTCATAAATGACCTAGATGCAAGACTTTAATGTACACTAAGTTTGCAAATGACACTATATTTGGAGGAACTGTTGAGTACGAGGACAAAAAGGCCTTGACAAATTATAGGGCTGGCCCACCATGTGAAATTTTTAAAAAGCAAGTGCACCTGGGATGGATCAACCCTGGATATACATGTAGTTCTTATGGTCCCAGGGGACCTAGAGACTGGAGAACAGCTCAGTGGTAAGGGATCTGGAGGTCTGAGTTGTGAGCAAGTTGCATACATGTAGCAGCGTGCCCTGGCAGCCAAAAGGGTCAAGTGTATCCTGGGGTGCATAGCTATCTGGTCAAGGGAAGTGATTTTCCCACTCTGCACTGCTGCAGCCTCACCCCAAGCACTGTGTACAGTTTTGGACACTACAACATAAGAAGGGTAAATAAACTATTAGAGAGTGTTCAAAAGAGGGCAACAAAGATGTTGAAGGGTCTGGAAGGAAAGACATATGAGGAGTGGATGAAGTCATTCAGTTCAGCCTAGAGATGGCTGAGGGGAGGCCTCATGGTGGCCTGCAGCTCCCTTAAAAGGGAAGGACAGGCACTGAGCTCTGCTCTCTGGAGACAGTGGCAGGACCCGAGGGAATAGCATGGAGATGCAACAGGGAAGGGTCAGACTGGGTGTTAGGAAAAGGTTCTTCACTGAGAGGGTGGTTGGGCACTAGAACAGGCTCCCCTGGGAAGTGATCATGGCACTGAGCCTTCCAGAATTCAAGAAACATTTGAACAACACACTCAGATATAGGGTTTGATTTTGGGGTGGTTTCATATGGAGCCAGGAATTGGACTCAATGATCCTTGTGGGACCCTTCCACCTCAGGATATTCTAGTATTCTGTGATTCTATGACTCTAATCCTCATTGAATCTACTAGTTGGAATAAGAAAATAAAATTACTTCTGTATTTTTATAAGTAAAAATTACTGTTACTGTTTAGGTCTGATGACCATACTCTGTAAAGGATGTTGGTAAATTGGCGCAGATGTGGATATAGCCAACAGACCACTGAGAAACTATAAAACATGTTTTGTGTTGATCACATGGCTATTATTTTTATCAGTGACAAGACACTTATAAGAAAAGTTTCCTAAGTATATACTGAGCAGTCGAGGTATATACAATGAATTTTCATGAAAAATCTATTAAAGGAAGGTATAATATGCACAAACATGATTAAAAGAAAAATATGATTTTAAGAAAGATTTTATTTATTTATTTTTAAATAGTTTTAACTAGTTATGGACAGGAAACAGAGAAGGTCTGTAAACTGTTCTTCTCCCATATAATTGCAGGTTTTTTTTCAGTCAAATTAAGAACATCCTAGGTTTCAGAACAGTCTCTGAAGCTCCCTCTGATCCTTGGGAAGGGACTTGTCTGGTTTCTTTCTGCTTCTTTCAGAGCCTCTTGGACTTCATATAAGCTAGAGTCTCTCAGTTTCTTCCTCCCTTTCTGATGACCTTTCAGAGACGTGGTGCAGTCTGGAAGCATTTCTCTGATAAAGCAGGATCAGTCACTCCCTGGAGACTGGCCACAACCTGTCATCACTCCGGATTGTCAGCGGTGCTAAAAGAGCACGCAGCCAAGTCAAACAGTCCATCACACCAAGACACATGACTTGCTAGTAAGAGGCAGATAGACTAAATATAGAATCATATTTTAAACAATAAGTAGTGCAAACCACTAAAATAACTGAGCATAGAATATTCTTTGCATTTCTAATTCTCTAGATCAAGGTCTGTTATTTTTTATAGTTCAAAAAGTGAATTTGACTTGTAGTATGCAAAACTGTAAAATTACATCATGTAAATATTAAAATATTTACAATTTTAAAGATGATGATTTTGTGTTTATATTTCCTAATGTTTTCTGATTGTCTTCACTGCTTGTGAACAGTGGAAAGATTTTAAAATTCCCACTGTAAATATTTTAGAATTTTCTGTAACCATTTACACAAGCCCAGTCTTAAAGTAACAGACTACTGTGCTTATTATGATTATAATGCTTTCTCTGAAGTGGTGAGATGTTGTAGATAGAAATCACTATAGAACTTATCCCATAGCTCTCATATTATGTCACATCACGTCATTATTCATTTTCTATATATAGGAATGAATTTGCATAATATGTTCAAGTACTTGGCAAAATATTTGAGTACTTGAGAAAACAGCTACAAAATACACCCAAAAAATAATTTTCAATATAAGGTGCAATATCTTATGAATGGAAGAGGCATAAAACAAAATTTTAATTTCTTGAGAATAAATTTTATATTACACTAAAGACACAAACTGTCCCCATGCAACCTTGGTAACTACATGTTATTACTTGAGAACAAAATAAGCATATTTTTTCTTTATTAACAGTCTATGTAAACCTCTGTGATTAACAGAAATTTCTGATCATTCCCCCTAAAATATTTAAAATTTCATAAAATATTGGATACCATTCAAAAAGCAATTATACCACATCTCCTTAAAAGGCTTCCTGATTTTTTTTTCTTTCCCTATTTGAAAATAATTGTCTACAATTAGTATTCATTACCTTACTGTTTAAGTAACAAAAATCACAGAATAATGATCCACAAAGCTTAAGCAAATCTTGTGGTGATAAAATTGGGGCATTTTTATTAGCTGTTATTCCCTTCACAAGAAAAGGTGCCCTAATTCATTATTTACAGAAACAATCATATTTTAGGGAAGCAAATGCTTGTGGGCTTTCTAATCATGAGACAGCAATGTTGTCCCACAATGCCATTGTAAAGTAACTACCTGTCAATGAGGATGTTGGTTCACATCTGCAGGACAGATAGTGAAGGAAAAGGGAAGTAATAAGGCATGAGTCTGTGCTTTTGTTTTAAGATTCCCACTGCAAATACAAGTAAATGAAACAAACAAAAGGCCAGTCAACCAACCAAACAAACCAAAAAATGAATCATTAACAAGAGTATGTGAAACAAAAAATCAAGATACAAGTGGATAGAAACAGACTGAGGCTTTTTTAAATGCCTGTCTTATCCTCAAACAAAGCAATGAATCTAAACAAGAAAGTAGATATGGAAAGAAAAATTAATCCAACCATCTGTTATGCATCTAACAATGAAAGAATACCAGGAGATCAGGAAATTCAAGTAAAAGATTAAATGAAATTCTATGAAGTTGTCAAGGTGGTTTCTCCTTCAGATGATGAGAGGCAGAGGATCTGGCAGGCAGATGGTAGGGGTAATCCTGGAAACAGGCTCTCAAGACCTAGTATCCCAAGAAAGCCACCCAAGAAACATTGCGAAAAGTAGGATTGTTTTGTTTACAGGTTTTGCTTTTTTTAGCACTTAATGAAATCCAGAGCATTCTCACAACATGTTTCAGTTTGACAAATCAATATTTTCCAGTGAAAAATGGCTCCATTTGGGGAATTCTGGGCCAGGATTATTTAGGCTGGTTTTCAAGAAAAACAGACATTTTAAACATTAGCTGTTCCATTCACTTTTTGATATTAAAAATTCTGAACTGCTGAAGGAATACAAAGAAGCATTTGTCAACTATGATGATGCATTATTATTATGTTTCTGAGAAGGCTTATACAAAGAAATGAAGTAATTTCTCACTAAATATGTTAGTTCTCCTGGAGAATGATATTTTGTAACACGTGGTGTTTTTCCCCTCACGTTTATGTGGTGCCCTTTTTTTCTCTCTCCTGCATGCATACACATGCAAAGCCACATGTATATGCACACACATGCTCTTCCCCTCTCTTCCAGAGACCTAGCTGATAGCCAGTCTTGTTCCCAAATCCACCATTTTATAAGAAGGATGTATTCTTTTTCCCCATAGCACTGAATGACTCGAAAAGGCCCTGCTTCAACATTGCTGTCATTGAACTGCCATGCACTTCTGCCCACTTGTGTGGTTGGTGGAGGGGAGGGTGACAAGGAATCAGGAAGGAGGAGTGGGTGGCAGCAGCTGGCTTCTATTTGGAGGAAACTATTTGGAAAACTGTAGAATTCTTGTATCTGTCAGTGTTATAAAAAAGTCTGACATGCCTAGCAGTAGGCAGAAGCAGCTGTCAGTAGTAGTATAATTTATTAGTATCTCTTTTTGACTAAGATAGCTGACAGAGTACCATGGGAGCAAAGGGGAAATTTGCCAAGACATTGGCTTTCACCTGAGGCTCAGACTCCTGATAGCCCACTATGGAGTGTACACAACATTAAATATATACTGATTAATTCAGTGGCTCAGTCCACCAACTGTATTGTCAGTGATAAGGTAAATGGCTGAACCATCACTCCCTCTTCCAGCTGAGACAGTCCCACACCCAACTTGCTGACTTCAGAAAACAAGAACAGCTAGACTTGTCCCTATAAAAGATGGCCTGGAAGAAGTTTTTCTGTGCATGTTGTAAAGCAAAAGCAGAGAGACAATGAAAAAAAAAAAAAAGTGATAGATAAAGAAAGAAATTTAAAACCCACACAAGTAGTAATTACCTAATAATTATACAGTAAGAAAATCAATTTGACTGATGACATTGCGCTGCTGTTATCAAAGATATAGAGTGAGTATCAACCAAAAATTAAAAAATAAAAATAAAAATAAAATTAGAGGAAATCAGGAAATCAGTTGTCTGCATTCATTAGATGAATATTTGAAGGTGGTAGTGAAAAGAAGGCAGAAGACACCTGCTTTTTCAGATCTTACTACTGCTTGGGAAAATATCAGCACCAAGGTGACTCAAGAGAGCACCCCAGAGTACCCCTGCACATCACCACACACAGGGGCAAATATCACTGTTAATATCACTGTTAAAAAGCCAACATTTCCTGCTTTTTATTTTATTTTATTTTATTTTATTTTATTTTATTTTATTTTATTTTATTTTATTTTATTTTATTTTATTTTATTTTATTTTATTTTCCTTTCCTGAACTCCTGAACAAGAGCAAGAAGTAACTATAGTAACTCCATGGTAACTACTGGTAAACAGTAAAATCTTAATTGTGAGTCCTAAACATGTTATACAGAGGATAATCAGGACACAAAAGACCAAGCTTTGTTTAAGAATTGATACCTCCAAGTATCATGGACATGATTGCAGACAAGAGCTGCTTCAATACTTCAGTTTTATTATCTTAAAGAGTTTATTGTGAGCCTTTCAAAAGTTTTTGCTACCCAAGAAATAGAAACTGAATTAACAACTGCCTCAAAGAAGCTAAAGAACAATTTCTAATTCAATCTATCATTAATTGACACTGCTTCACTGATGTTATACAAAAAGGCAGGTGAGATTAAAAGGAAGGGTTAAGTAGTAACAGTTCAGAATGAATTCCACATGGTCCTACAAAAACAGCAGAGTCTATTTTCGTATGCTGAAGAATTTTTGTATAATTCTGTCCTTTTAATCTTCTCAGCTGGTGGAAAACATACGTCTTTAATAAGAACTGCACAAATCATGATTTTATTCAGCTAAGATCTGAAAAATGCATTTTCAGTGAAATGCATGAAAATGCTTTGTTGATCCTTACATACAATTAGGTTCAATTTGCACTTGTTGAACTTTGAGAAATAAGCATCTATATTAACACTTCAACGCTTTCTACCATTTCTACCATTTCTATCTTTCCCTCTACCCTCTCCCAGTGATTGGAAAACAAAGGTACTAGTTAGTAATATTATGAATCATATACATTAATAAGCATTATTATAATTTAGTTTTTAATTGAAATATTGAATGCTTTTCAAACAAACAACAACAAAAAAGTGAAATTATAAATATATTTTTTATTTTTTTTCTTAATGTTCAATATTTTGTTCAGTTTTTAAAGCTCAGCTTCATAATTATTTAAGCCTTGGTGAATACGTTAAACTTTCTGGGTAACATGTTATTCTATAATTCATAATTTACTTTCTTGTTTTGTTTTGTTTTCTTTTCTTTTTTTTTTTTTTTTTTAAGTGCTTGGCACTGGTAACGATTCAATAGAGTGTTTTTCACTGAACCTGCAGTTTCCAGCATTGATAAAGTTAAATATTTCTCAGATAAATGCTATTTGATTTATATATATATATATATTAATAGTAATGTCACTTAACTTTTCATACATTACATAAGAAGAAAAAAAAGCTTTCTGGATCTGACTTACAGCTGTCAAGCACTCCTTGTCTATGTATGGGGTGTCTCCTGAGATATTAGTGCAGGTAGTGCAGGCACCAATGGGTGGATTATATATCATCCTATGGAAATGTTAAATAATCTTAAATACACAGTCTTAAAGTATTACTACTTTGATCTCCATATGCATCATAATCAGAAATTCTAAATTAATTTCTCTCTTTGAAATGTAAGTGAAGCCTTTATTCTGTGAATACTATAAGCTTTGCAAAGAGATATGGTGCCACTACCAGTCTTTCCCATGTACAGGCTTTTCCAAAATCAAGATATGACACAGACTGTATCAACCTCATTGAGAAGCAACATTCTGTGTATAAGTACTTTCTTGCATAAAATATTTTTCTCCAACAAATGAGAATATTCAGATTTGATTTCAGCCTCCCAAAAACTTTTACAATATTCTTTTTTAGTCTTAGTTTTCTGATCACATCTTAATTCTGGTCTGTGTTTTAATCTCTACACAACTGAAAAACAAATAAAAGAAATAATATAATGAGAAACATCACCAAAAATACTGTCTTAGCTTTACGGTATACAGAAAGGAGCAGAACATTTTCAAAATAAATTTTCTAAATTATCTCAAAGTAAATATATATACATATATTTACTCCAGAACCATGAAGACAAACTTAATCCTACAAACTAAATATTCTTCTGTCCTGACCCAGACCAAGTCAGACACCATGACAGTAAAGGACTTTTTTTCCTAGCTGTGTTATTTAGAAACCTTTAAAAATGGCTCACTGGTCCCATCATCTTGGTTAATGTTAGGTTATGTGATAAAAGACTTGTCTCCACACATATGAAGAAGCACACCAATACAGTGCTTAGTAGATGCACCCCAATGCCCCATTTAGAGACATGAGGCCCTGGCCTGGGCCCTCAGGTCTGTCCCTGATGATCCTCAGCCTCAGGGTTCAGGAGACACCCCATACCAGAAGTCCATGGGTGTTAGTCCCTGGACGCTTCACAGACCAAGGGAGGTCACCGCCCATGGGTACAAAGCTCATCATGAGGTGTGGAGGGAAGATCATATTTCAATTGCACAACGCTGATTATGGGATGTTTTGAAAAGAAACCAAAGGTGGAGAAAGGGAGTGATTGAGTTCATTTGGTGAGGAACAGCCATGGAGAAATAAAGCAATAAGTTGATAAGAAGGGGCTGATTGCAAGTTATCCATTGCAGGTCAATATGTCTATCTTCCTGTGCCTTGCATCTGGTCAGCATGATCTGCCCCCTCTTCTTATTGAACTGGATTTCTAGCATATGTCCTAGGTGAGGGACTCTTTACATCTATGTGTATGGGTATATTGAGTTTACGTGGCAAGGTTTTGATAGCAGGAAGGCTGCAGGGGTGGCCTCTGTGAGCAGAGTCCAGCAGCTGCCCCATGTCAGATCAGAGCAGCCAGCCAGCTCCAAAGAGGCCCTGTGTTGGCCAGAGCTGAGCTAGGGAGTGATGCTGGCTGGGCCTCTATGAGAGCAGATTGAAGAAAGGGGGTAAATAATAACAGTAATAATAATAATAATAATAATAATAATAATAATAATAATAATAATAATAACAACTGCACAAAAGAAGCAGGGAGAGAGGAGTGAGAAATGACAGAGAAACAGCGTTACAGACACCAAGGTCAGTGCAGAAAGAGGGCAGCAGGTGCTACAGTCACTGGAACAGAAGTTCCCCAGCTGCCTGCGGAGAGGCCCCTGGTGGAGCAGGCTGTCCCCCTGCAGATCACGGTGTACCACAGTAAGGCAGATCGCTGTGCTACAGCCCATAGTGAGCCCCTGAAGTACCCTACCCCAGGCCCTGGGTTGCAGCTGCAGCCTGTGCAGAGGAACAGTATAAGACCAGGTGATCTGGCAGGAGCTGCAGCCTGTTAAGGGTTGCTGTCTGTGGGAATCCCATGCAAGACCCATTTGGGAAGGATGGCATCCCATTGGAGGGACCCCACATGGAGCACGGGCAAAGAGTGACTGTTAAGGAGCTGCCAGAGACTAAGCATTAGGAACTGACTACAGACCCCCAGTTCCCCATTCCCCTGCACTGCTCAGGGGGAGGATGGAGGGTGGATGGGGGGAAGGTGTTTTTGTTTTGTTTTGTTTTGTTTTTAGTTTCTCACTTCTCTAGCTTGTTAGTAATAGATAAAAAATTATATTGATCTCTCTGTGATGAGTCTGTTTTGCCCATGACATTACTTGTTGATTGATCTCCCTGTTCTTATCTTGACCCTTGAGCCCTTTTCTATCATATTTCCTCCCATTCTTCGTTTGAGGAGGGAGAGTGAAAGAACAGTCGTGGTTCAAGTTAGGTGCCCAGCAGGGAAAAACTACCACAGTGCTGTGTGTGTGTTGATTCCAGTAATGGAAGTGGGACCATGTGTCTGGGGATCAGCAAATGGAGAGATGAGGGGGTTTATGGTGTGGATGCATATGCATATGCATGGTGTGTAACCCTGGCAAACACCAAACTGGTGTGTGATGTGAACAGGATAAGAGGCTTTGGAGGCAGGCACCAGAATTGCCCTAATTGGATACTGGAGACACCTGAAGGTCTGCAAGTTGGTTACTGAAGGTCCAAGCCCATTAATAGGGAGTCAGTGGGGTCTGGGGACTGGCTCCTGGTAAGGCTTGTAGGTCTGGGCCAGTTCCTGGGGAGAACTATTTGCATGTGTGTGTCTGTGTAGCTCGGAGAGATGGAGATACAGGGGCCAGCTGCTGGGTCTCAAAGGCCAGTTACCAGAGGAATCTACTAATGGATTTTTATGTTGATCAACCTGAGAGGGGAACAACACGAAGCTGTTGGTAGTGTCTGCATTTATGCAAATGTTGTGTTTTCTCTTTGTGTTCATCTGTGCAGCCATCCATGCATGTATGCATTGTATGTGCATGCACATGTGCCTGTTGGAATACATGCTGAGCTTGGCTGACAACTGGACCTGGGGATGTGGAGCTGCAGCTGCATCGCCTGTTGTACTACCAGTTTCAACAGCTTTTAACAGTTTAGAACCATGGGACAAGTGTATAATTTACATGTTATTACCTTCTTTACAAGAAAGACCATAAGAATTTATTCTAAATTGATATTACATGGATGCTGAGAAATCTTTGCTTAACCAGAAATACTCTTCTGTAAGTAATGACTTCAGAGACCTTAAGGTAATTTGTAGCTGGCCAGAATGCAAATAAAAACAGAAAGAGAGGTTTCAGATTTAAAGGTTCTAGTTCTTAAGGGGCCCAGTTCAAAAAGGTATTTAGTAGCTAAGTTTTCCGTAGGATACTCAATGTAGACATCTGTTATTGAGGAAAACAAAGTACATATGCTCTCCAATCTATCAGACTAAGCCTTCTTGAAATGAGTGGGTATTTATCATAGGAAGACCCATCTTTGAAGACAGCATTGAAATAGTCAGCTAGCATGAGGCCTCACTGTAGCAATGTACACTTACTGCTAATTTTAATTTCTCAGAGCTTTGTATGGAGCTTGAGATCAGTAGCTATTTCACCTAGAGTTACAACTTGTCTTTGAAATAGGATGCACACCAGTTCAATCTATTTTCTGTCAAGTTCATTAGAATGGACTCTTTCCAGTTGAAAATAGTATTTCTGATAAGTTCCTCTTGTGCAGTTCACAAATCCATGTATATACAAAGACTTGTTTCTTGTATATCTTCCTGTTGTTTTCCCTATCTAGTGTAAATAATTCTGCCTCAAGCTGCTCTTTGTGTATAAAGAACATCTAATAGAAAGCTCCAAGATGTCTGAGGTGCTTAGATGCTCAAGGGATTCTTTAATCGTCATCTGATCCCTCTGAGATGAAAGCAAATAACCTATATCCCAAGTACAATGCACCATCATTCCCAGATGTATACATTATTTTATGAGCTTACACCAAGTGTGACAATTTCAGTACATATAAAAATAAATAAATCATGATTGAAGAGCTCTTGAGACCCACCCTACATTTTTCTTTCAGGAAATTATTGCAATGAGAATACACAGCTATATCCTCCTCAGGCTTTACCAAAAAAAAAAAAAAAAAAAAGGACATTTTAAGGATGATTTCTATGAGAGAAGGTCTCTGCACAGCACTGCTTTATTAATTCTTTAGCACACTTTTATCAGCCTCCTCCTGAGAGCAGCTCTATTACCATTTCTCTTTGGAGCAGCACAACCTTTCCTTATAATCCTAAGGTCACACAACCCAGTTTAGTGCTTAGCTCTTAGACAGTGTCTCTTTGAGCTGAGTCTACACCCTGACTATGAAGTAACCTTATCTTTAGCGACTGGCTGATTTGAAAGTTCTTTCCTTTCCAGTCATTTCTGGGTATAACCCGTAAGTGTAAGAAAGCTTACAAACTTCTCATACCTATCTTCAGAACATGGGCAAGAATACTTACAAGGTAATTTATTTCAGTTGGAGGTGACCATCAATTTTCAAACAGGAAAGGAAGGGTTAAGTATCTGTCATGGTGGTTATCACTAATTGGCATCCTTTGCATTCCTCCTTCAGGGTGTCAGACCTCTCAATTGGCACAAGACATGGGAAATATTTGCTACTTGCTGCTCCTTTCATTTTTCCTTGCCACAGACCATAGAGTGATAGAATCATAGAATGATTTGGCTTGGAAGGGACCTTAAAGATCATATAGTGCAACCCCCCTGCCATGGGCAGGGACACCTTCCATTAGACCAATTTGCCTAAAGCCATCCAACCTGGCCTTGAACACTTCAAGGGATGGGACATCTACAGCTTCTTAGGGCAACGTATTCCAGTGCCTCACCACCCTCACAGTAAAGAATTTCTTCCATATATACAATACAATTCTACCCTCTTTTAGTCTAAAATCATTACCTTTTGTCCTATCACTACGTGCCCTTGTAAAGTGTCTTTCTCCAGTGTTCTTATAGGCTCCCTTTAGGTACTGAAAAGCTGTTTAAGTTCTCCCTGGAGCCTTGTCTTCTCTAGGCTGACCAACCCCAACACTCTCACCCTGTCTTCATAGGAGTGGTGCTCCAGCTTTCTGATCATCCTTGTGATCCAACTCTGCACTCCCTCCAACAGGTCCATGTCCTTATGTTGGGGGCCTCAGAACTGAATGAAGTAGCACAGACAGGGGTTGACAAGAGTGGAGCAGAAGGGGAGAATCACTGCCCTTGACCTCTGGTCATGCTTCTTTTGTTACAGACCAGGATGACTGACTATCTGGGTTGCAAGAGTACATTACAGGCTTGTGTTGAGCTTTTGATCTACCAATACCCCCAAGCCAGTCTCAGAGCTCCACAGCCTTGGGATTGTCCTGACCCAGGTGCAGGACCTTGCACTTGAACTTGTTGAACTTCATGAGGTTTGCATGGTCCCACTTCTCAGTCCTGTCAAGGATGTCTCCGGATGACATCCCTCCCCTCCAGCATGTTGACCACACCACACATCCTGGTGTCATCTGCAAACTCTGTACAAAAACAAAACAAAACAAAACAACACTCTGTACTGTACAAATCATACTACTTTCAGCTGAGTTGTTTCTTTCTGCTGTCACTTTAAAGGGACTGAACAGAAGGAATATACAGCTCCTGATGAAACAACTTTTTATCCTCTTCACTTCAGCAACCCAGGAATGGTATGTAAAAGATAGTTTAGAAAATTGTATTTAAATCCTGTATCCAATGTATTCCCTGTACAACCTAGAATACCCTGTGTTGGAAGAGACTCACAAGGATCACTGAGTCTTACTCCTGGCTTCACACAGGACCACCCTAAAATCAAACCATATGTGTTAGAGTGTTGTCCAAACACTTCTTGAATTCTGGCACGCTTGGTGCTGTGTATTGTGACAACCAAAAACAGATGCAATACTCAAGGTGAGGTCACACCAGAGCAGGACAATCACTCCCCTTAACCAGCTAGCTATGCTGTGCTTGACACTCCCCAGGATATGATTGGCCCTTTTGGTTGTAGTTTCTGCAAAGAGTAATTACAGCCATCTACCTTGCACCTCAGAGAGATGCATTTCCATACCAGCTGATGTACACCATTTCCTCTTCACTTACATTGTTTCCTGTGTGATAGTATGCAGGTCATTTTAATAGCTCCAAATCAGTAATATTAAGAAAAATAAAATAAAATGAGCTCTCATTGATAAAATAGATTAGCAGCTCTTTGAAGCAGTTATGTTTTCAGCCACTGGAGTGCTTTGATATTTTTCACATTTTCTGTTTGTTTACAACAGTGCAAACAGAATATTTCAAACTCCAGATGAAGAGCAAGCCTGAGGGCCTACTGGCAGCAAGTTTGTGAACTAAAATTAGCATGCTGTTAAGTGCATACTTGCCATCATTTAGAACTATGGTGAACCAACAGTTAGCCTTTAAAAGATAATATCAATACATAATACATTTGTAAAGACTTCACTATATTTTGGTATAAATTTTACTCCTACTACTCTACATTCAGGAATCTTATTAATCCTCAGAACATTAAAGTGGAAACTTATGCTGAGGTTGTTAGTCACTGCCTTCCAAGACAGTCTTTCATGCTGTCCTTGCCTGATATTCCCTAGTGGAATGATCTGCATTTAGATCTTGAATACACATTTTGTTAGAATGCAGCCAGTCCACTGCATCTTAGAAGCAGGATGGTTAGTCAGCAGAAGCGATACTAATCTGGTGGAAAAATGTGACTTTCTAGTACTAGAGTAAGCAAGTATTAAACTGTAACTGATGGAAAACCAAATCTCCCTTAGATACCCGCCACCATGATGAATATATATTTGAAACTCAATATACATTGCATGGAAAAAGTTAGGTTACTATTACAAATCCAGCAATCTGATCAAGAAGCCTTGTAGTCATGGAATCTCAGAATGGTTGAGATTGGAAAGGACATCTAGAGGTCATCTGGTCCAAACCCCAAGCAGGGACACTGAGAGCAAGTTGCCCATGACCATGTTCAAACAGCTTCAGAAGATATCCAAGGAAGAAGACTCCACAACCTCTCTGGGCAAGCTGTGCCAGTGTGCAGTCAACTGTACAGTGAAAAAGTGTATCCTGATGTTCAGATAGTACCTCCTGTTTCAGTTTGTGCCTATTGCCTCTTGACCTGTCAGTAGGTACCACTGAAAATAGTATGGCTGTCGTCTTTGCACCCTTTCTTCAGTCATTTTTATGCCTTGATGAGATCCTCCCTGAGCCTTCTCTTCTCCAGGCTGAGTAGAGGGGAAGTATCACCTCCAGTGACCTGTGGGCAATGTTTTGTTTAATGCATCCCAAGGTACCATTAGCCTTCTTTGTTGCAAAGTCATGCTGCTGGCTCATATTCAGCTGATGTCCACCAGGACCCACTTTTCTGCCATTCTGCTTTCCACAAGGGTGGACCCCAGCATGTCCTGGTATCCAGGGTTACTCCTTCTCGGGTGCAGGACTTTGAACTTCTCCTTATTGAGCTTCATAAAGATCTTGTCAGCCCATTTCTCCAGTCTGTTGAGTTCCCTCTGGATGGCAGTATGACAGTTATCTTCTATACACTTCAGGAACCTCCTAGGTTGCTTCCTCTCTACTGTATTGTATTTCCAGTAGACATCTAGTAAGTTGAAATCCCCCACAAGAACAAGGGCTAGCAATTATAAGACTTCTCCCAGCTGCATAAAAGGTTTCATCTGCTTCTTCATTCTGATTGTATTCTTTTGATGTATCAGACATTTCCCCCAGTATTTTATAGACTAACCACTAGAAAACACTAAGGAAATGGCTAGTGTTAAAAATCGCATCTCTACAAGCTTTGTCTACCAAACTGATAACAAGAATTCTGGATGGGAAAGGGCCACATTTCTGTGAATAACCTCATCTTAAATTAGTTGTCCATGTCAGGTACATTATTCATTATTATATTGTTATTAGTATTTCATTATTATACCACTTTTTTTTTTTTTTTCTCCCATTTTCTCTGCTCCCACACATCAGAAGTGCAAGGAAGGCAGTTCATTTATAGAATGTAATAAATGAGAGAGAAAAATGTTAAATTGTTGCAAGAATAAATAGTATAATTAAAATAAATAGGTTGACATTTCAGGAAATGCTCTTAGTAAACGTCATAGCATAAGCAGTTTTATGGCGTTTATCAGAATGTTTCAACGTTTGTGAGAGCCCCTCTGACTTTTAGCAGAGGCCTGAACAATAAAGAATTTGTTACTGTTAATGCTTCCTTTTCTGCTCTGTGTATGACCTCAGTCAAAGCTGCTGTGGACAGAAGTGTCCTTTCCTATTAAAGACTAATCTAAAGGACAGTGGAAAAAAAAATATTAGGGACAAGGCCAAAGAGCAATGGACAGACACTAGTTGGTGAAGGTGAAAGTGATATAGAGCCATTAATTAACAGCTACTGACACTTATAAAAATCTTTAATGGTCATTAAATTCAGACACCTTCTTAGTGTTATTCCATTGTATGAAAGCCTAATGAAGCTCTGAATTTTAATTGAGCATAAATATGTTTGTACATATATGATATGTGTATATATATATATACATGTATATATATATGGTTGTATTATCTCTGGCAGATATTTTGAAGGAATGTTTGGCTTATTCAGATCCTGGTGAGAAGCAAATTAAACATAGATTCTAACAGAACAAATATAATATAAAATGAATCTTGTTTTGCAAGGTTTTATTACTTACTACAGTTATTATTTACCAATACTGATTGTAACTTATGGTCTGCCTATGCTTTCCTTATGACATTTCTTAAAGTTAAAAACGATTTATTTGTTTATTTTTGTAATTAAGAATAATTCTAAGCTAATACTTGACTTTCAGAAAGAAAAGTGGTAGCTGGAAGAAATGTTTCAGCAAATAAGTAGTTGGCAAACTTCTGTGCATTTTAACATAAGAACTGGTGTCCACTCAACTCTGAATATTTTGATGTTAATTCTACTGTTAGAGCCCTTCTGCAAAGACAACTCAACTGGTCCATATCTGTATAATGTGGGATGGGAGATTCCTGTCATAAAACACAATTCTCACATTATTAATCTACTTAGAACATGGAAAAAAAAATAATAATAAAAGTAATGCTTAGGGGCTATTAGTAACACTGTAAAGCTGCATTACAGTTAATGCTGATCTTCTGTAAAACTGCATAAAATTAAGTGTATCTGTAATTTCAAAGATACTCAACACAGAGCAATGCATGAGATGAATACATCTTTCCTTCCAAATTACAACAGACTCGGAATACAAATGCAGGTTTTATATTGACCTTTTTCAGTGCTTCCAGAACCTCAGTTTGCTGTTGAATAATTGTATTAGGTTGAACTTCAAAAATTTTATCAACAATTGTCTAGGAATTTACAAAGAAGAATAAGTATATTGATAGACCTTATAAGTTGTAAAGTCTGTCTCAGATATTTAAGGGTGCCAGAATTAACTGCCACTCTCTGGTAAAGAGTTTATGAGGCAATCTTTAATTCAAGGTTTCATTTTTTTCTTCTATTTATTTGTTTGGCCTCTGCAATTTAAAATGTGTAGTCTAGGTAGCACAGGAGGGAAGGGCACAGCCACCTATTATTATTTTTATATTATTACTAATTTTAAAATTTGAAACACTTTCTCTGAATGACTCACCACCCTTTTGAGAGAACACCAATATTATGACATTTTACCTTTAAAATAATAAACTGCTTCTTGACTATTCACAGAATCAAAGAATCACAGAATTTCTAGGTTGGAAGAGACCTCAAGATCATTGAGTCCAACCTCTGACCTAACACTAACAGCCCCCACTAAACCATATCCCTAAGCTCTACATCTAAATGTCTTTTAAAGACTTCCAGGGATGGTGACTCCACCACTTCCCTGGGCAGCCTGTTCCAATGTCTAACAACCCTTTCGGTAAAGAAGTTCTTCCTAACATCCAAACTAAAACTCCTCTGGCGCAACTTAAGCCCATTCCCCCTCGTCCTGTCACCAGGCACGTGGGAGAACAGACCAACTCCCACCTCACTACAGCCTCCTTCAAGGTACCTGTAGAGAGCGATAAGGTCGCCCCTGAGCCTCCTTTTCTCCAAGCTGAACAAGCCCAGCTCCCTCAGCCGCTCCTTGTAGGACTTGTTCCCCAGACCCCTCACCAGCTTCGTCACCCTTCTCTGGACTCGCTCAAGCACCTCGATGTCCTTCTTGTAGCAAGGGGCTCAAAACTGAACACAGTACTTGAGGTGCGGCCTCACCAGAGCCGAGTACAGGGGGACGATCGCCTCCCTAGCCCTGCTGGTCACACTGTTTCTGATACAAGCCAGGATGCTGTTGGCCTTCTTGGCCACCTGAGCACACTGCTGGCTCATATTCAGCCAACTATCCATCAATACTCCCAGGTCCTTCTCCGCCTGCAGCTCTCCAACCATTCCTCTCCCAGTCTGTAGCTCTGCTTGGGGTTATTGCGCCCCAGGTGCAGGACCCGGCACTTGGCCTTGTTAAACTTCATGCAGTTGACCTCAGCCCATCCGTGCAGCCTATCCAGATCCTCCTGCAGAGCCTCCTACCCTCAAGCAGATCGACACACGCGCATAGCTTGGTGTCATGTGCAAACTTAACTGAGCGTGCACTCAATGCCCTCGTCCAGATCATCGATGAAGATATTAAAGAGGACCGGCCTCAGCACCGAGCCCTGGGGAACGCCACTAGTGACTGGCCTCCAGCTGGACTTGACTCCATTCACCACGACTCTTTGGGCCCGGCTATCCAGCCAGTTTCTAACCCAACAAAGCGTGCGCCAGTCCAAGCCAAGAGCAGCCAGTTTCTTTAGGAGGATGCTGTGGGAAACGGTGTCAAAAGCCTTGCTGAAGTCAAGGTAGACCACATCCACAGCCTTTCCCTCATCCACCAAGTGCGTTACTTTGTCATAGAAGGAGATCAGGTTCATCAAGCAGGATCTGCCTTTCATAAACCCATGCTGACTGGGCCTGATTGCCTGCTTGCCCTGCAAGTGCTGCATGATGACTCTCAAGAGGATCTGCTTCATGAGCTTCCCTGGCACTGAGGTCAAACTGACAGGCCTGTAGTTTCCTGGGTCACTCCTCCGGCCCTTCTTGTAGATGGGCGTCACATTTGCTAGCTGCCAGTCAACTGGGACCTCCCCCAATAGCCAGGACTGTTTATAAATGATGGTAAGTGGCTTGGCCAGCTCCTCTGCCAGTTCTCTCAGTACCCTTGGGTGGATCCCATCTGGCCCCATCGACTTGGTGACACATCCAAGTACCGTACCAGGTCACCAACCAGTTCTTCATGGATAGTGAGGGCCACATCCTGCTCCCCATCCCCTTCCACCAGCTCAGGGTACTGAGAATCCAGAGAACAACCGGTATTGCCGCTAAAGACTGAGGCGAAGAAGGCATTAAGCACCTCCGCCTTTTCCTCATCTCTTGTAACTGTTTCCCCCCGCATCCAGTAAAGGATGGAGATTCTCCTTAGTCCTCCTTTTTGTGTTGATGTATTTATAAAAACATTTTTTTTGTCTTTAACGGCAGTAGCCAGATTGAGCTCCAGATGAGCTTTGCCCTTTCTAATTTTGTCCCTGCACAGCCTCGCTACATCCTTAAAGTCCTCCCTAGTGGCCTGCCCACTTTTCCAAAGATTATAAACCCTCTTTTTTCTCCTAAGATCAAGCCACAATTCTCTGTTGAGCCAGGCTGGTCTTCTTCTGCACCAGCTCGTCTTTGGGCACGTGGGGACAGACCGTTCCTGCACCATTAAGATTTCCCTCTTGAAGAGTGCCCAGCCTTCCTGGACTCCTGTGCCCTTCAGAACCGCCTCCCAAGGGACTCTACCAACCAGTGTCCTGAGCAGCTCAAAGTCAGCCCTCCGGAAGTCCAATACAGCGGTTTTACTGGTCCCCTTCTTGGCCTTGCCAAGAATAGAGAACTCCACCATTTCGTGGTCACTCTGCCCAACACAGTTTCCAACAACCACATCTCCCACCAGTCTTTCTCTGTTTGTGAACAGAAAGTCTAGTGGGGCACCTCCCCTGGTAGGTTCACTAACCAGCTGCGTCAGGAAGCTATCTTCCACGCTCTCCAGAAACCTCCTAGACTGCTTTCTCAGGGCTGTGTTGTGCTTCCAGGATATGTCATGGAAGTTGAAGTCCACCATGAGAACAAGCGCTGAAGATTTCGCAACTTCTGTCAGTTGCCTGTAGAACTCCTCATCTGTCTCCTCATCCTGGTTCGGCAGTCTATAACAGACCCCGACCAGGACGCTAGCCTTGTAGGCCCCACCAATCCTAACCCAAATGGAGTCGACCTTGTCATTTCCTGCCTCGAGTTCTACAACCTCGAAAGACTCTCTAATATAGAGAGCCACACCACCACCCCTTCTGTGCTGCCTGTCCCTTCTGAAGAGCTTATAGCCAGCACTCCAGTCATGAGACTGGTCCCACCACGTCTCCGTGATGGCAACCAAGTCGTAGCCTGAATATTCAACTCTGTTTACTTTAAATGAAGGAAGCATGTAAAAATGAAGCAGGCTGGAGATATTTTGAAGATGTTAGTTTGTGTTGGTCTGCTGATCATACACCCCAAAGAGACAATCTGCAGATCATGAGGGATTTACTATATTTTATCTTAAAAGGAAATATGGTGATGACTGCAAAATGTAGATTTTTTTTTTTTCATTTAATGTTATGCATTTATCAATTACCTCCATTAAATTAAATTAAATTAATGATTAAAGGGTGAGTTTGAATGAATAAACACATTGGAAAACATTTCGGAAAATGTTCAGTCGAAGTTTGTAACCTTTTGTAATAGATTTCTAATAAAATTAAGTACAGATTAGAAAGAAAATCTAGGTATATAAGAATTCTTATGCAAGTATAATTGTACTTATCAGGTAGAATTAATTCATCGATAGTAAATATTACATGTATTCATTTATAAAATATTGTATTGAATTTATATGGCAAGGATTTGGTACAGGAGCTACAGGAAAGGTCTCTCTAAGAAGAGATCAGGAGCTGCCCCCATATTGGACAGTCAGTTCCAACCAGCTCCAAAATGGACCTGCTGCAGGACAGTGGTGAGGCTGCCCAGATAAGTAGTGAAGGCCCTAGCCCTGGAGGTGTTCAAGGCCATGTTGAACAAGGCCCTAGGCAATGTGATCTAGTAGGTGGCATCCCTGTCCGTGGCAGGGGGTTGAAACTAGGTAAGATTTAAAGTCCCTTCCAAACCAAGCTATTCTATGATTCTATGATCTCCACAAACATGACACTGAAAATCCTGGGCTGCTATGATACAAAATCCTTATAGGTTATTCATCTATTGAAGAAGGAATGTGGAAGTCCTCTGGGTAAATGGTAATGTAGGCAGAAGCTAGCACTGAGAGGGTGAAGTAGATTTTTTTCTTTCTTTCTTTCCATTAGCTTGAAAATGTGGGCAGAGCAGAGGATAGTACTGAAGCTTGTGGGAAAGTGGATTCTTTACCAGCATACTCTAAGGTGTGGAGGAAATAAGCCATCTGTCTTATGGGAAGCCACTGAGGCTCAGTTACACAAATGAAATGGTACTGCTCTAGCAAGAGCCTAGCAGTATGCTTCATGGACAGTTAAGAATTTAAGTTCTTTGGAGAAGGTTAACAAGTAAATTTAAAATTTATATACCACATAGATTATTATAAAATACATTTATTGTTTAATACACTGAAACTCATGATCTGTTTGCTAATACCATTTTAATTCTACAACCTTTCTATTTCTCCCAGAGTTGATTTGAATTTGTATTTGAACTGAAATTTACTTTTTCATGTCTTTTTAATCAGTCAAATAAACATACTTTTTAAAGCTTGCCCTAGCAAAAATCATCCAAAGCTATTTTTCATTATTACTTCTGGAACAAGTTATCCCAACTGCATAGAAAATACACTATTGTAGTATTTTTCCAATCCATGGTAGAGCTGTAGAGAATGGTGTCATTCAACTTGTCAAAATAAAATGTAGGAAACATTAACTAAAAATAATTCAATTGAAGGAATATGAAAAAATATCCATAAAGGAGACATAGACAAATGTATGATTATTTCCCTTATTTGCAAATAATCCTCTGCATAAACCATATTTCAATTCCTATTAGCTGTAATTTATTCTCATCACAAGTAGAATGGCAAGTTATCCTAGGTTTGTGAAAAAATGTACTTTTGGGAATATAACGAAATATAAATACTTGAAGAAGGTGGTTTTTTTTTTTTGTTATTGTTGTTTGTTTTGTTTTGTTTTGTTTTTTGTAATGATTCTGGGAACTAGAGAAAATACATAATACATTACTGTTACTTTTTATTTTGGCAACTGGAAGTTTCTTGGAACACAATCTTAACACTTACTGTTACATCAATTATACAACTCCCTACCCTTAACTAGGTCTTGAAAACTGATGAGTGAGATGAATTTGTTTATGCTATTATCCCCTTAGCCACACTTAAAACATTTTAAATTTAATAGATTAAAAAATAGACAAGTAAATAAATAAATAAAAACATATACACAAGAATATGAGGACTTATCTTAAATTGCTTGTTATTCAATCGTTTCCCCTCACATTATTACCCTTTCTTTGTATTTCTCCCTGATCATCTCTCTGTCATATATTTATAGTCAATTGTACTGCACAAGAATACTGCTACTGAAGATCTTTCTTTTGATCCTTTTAAAACAGTGGAAAATGTACATTCAGTACTTCATTCCCAACAGCATAATTGTCTATTTTTTTTTATTTTTTTTTCTCACTCTCAGCTCAGTGTGAGAACAAAAGCTCCTACAGTTTATGCAATTGACAAATAAAGATGAAAAGTCTATATATCTTTTTCATTTTTCTTTACAAGTAATATTAACTGAGGAGATCATATAACAGGTCCTACAACTGCAGAGTAAACTAGATCCTCTTAAATTGCATTCCCCAGTGAAAGCAGAATGTGCCAATTAAATGATCATCCCAATTACAAGAAGCTCATGGGGATACATTGTGGTGGTATGGTTTATAACCACTTTCATTTCATGGAATGATTAAAACAAACAACAGCATCAGCTCCCTGTATTGATTATCTAACGCAGATGATTTATTTTGTACCCATACAGGGATTCTTTCTGTGGCTCAGATGAACCCTTTATGGTTTGCTGATGAAAGCTCCATTGTCAAAGTAATATCTTTTAATATCAGGTAAAGAATTAGATGTTGGGCTCCACTTTGATCCCAGAGGAAGTAATTGGAGAAATTTACTCTTGAATTGAGAACAAAGTTCATCACATATGTTTTAAACACAGAAGGAGAAATCAATGACCAAAATCATGACACTTCAAGGAAATCAGAACTTTATTCCAGAAAACAAAACAAAACAAAACAAAACAAAACAAAACAAAAAAAAAAAATAAAGAAAACCAACCAAACAAACAAAACCCAAAGTATTTATCACCTAAAAACAGACTAAAAACTGAAATTCCATGGAATTCATTCCATTCTCAAGTGAGATATCTGCCTCTGAAGAAACTCAAAAGAGCTTCATGCTCTTAGGGAAAAGCTAATTTTCTCATTGCTAAACAAATGCAGAAGTTGATTATGTGTGTTTGATAATATTTTACTGTATTATACCCTTTAAAAACCAACCAACCAACCAACCAACCAACCAACTTACCAATGACAACAAAACAAACAAACATAAAAGAGCTCCCATAAAGAAAAGTAAAATCCAGAATCTTTTTTATGTTTTTTTGCAATTGGGGTAATTCAAAAAAGTAAGCTTTGTTACAGAAATGGTCAAGTGGGATTGAAACAATTTGATTAACTTTCAAATGTTTTTGGTGTGTCGTTATCTTTCTAAAATATGCTGAATCAAGCCAGAGTGAGTTTATTCTTATGACTCGTTTCAGGTGTTTTATTCTAATGTGATGCAGAATGCCTAAAATAAGAAGTCCTTGCTCCTTATAGAATTGGTAGGTGACTCTAAGCAGATAAATCAGATGTCCTAAATTCCATGATGTGGACTACTTTGCTGAGAGTCAATATGGACATATGCATCTGTATTTTTTATTGATCATGATTATAGAATCGATACTCACAGCACTCTGGAAAATTAAAACCCAACAAAGGAAACTTCAAAAATAAAATAAAATAAAATAAAATAAAATAAAATAAAATAAAATAAAATAAAATAAAATAAAATAAAATAAAATAAAATAAAATAAAATAAAATAAAATAAAATAAAATGGTACTCACCATGTTTTGGTACCTTCAAAATAAGTCATAGAATCATAGAATCATAGAATAGTTTATGTTGGAAAGGACTTTAACGATCATCACTAATCAGAAGTTTCTACACTCACAGCTTAACATCCCTCTTTTTAATTAATACATAATTCCAGTTTTAGGCACTGCTTTTACTTTAAATGATTTTTAACCTGTACCATAAGGTCCTTATTAAATCTTACTATTTGCTCCAATTATCTTCAAGATTTATAGTTAGAACATTGATGGGTTAAACATCCTGGACCCTAAACTTGCTTTTGTTTAAAGAAATTATATCTGTATATACATGACAACATTTATACTCATTTTTATAGTTACCCTCTGACCCTGTATGTCAAACATTCTAATAGAATCTGCATCAACAGAGAATATAAAACTTTATGAATAAAACAGAAGAGTTAATCAAAGACAGAGATACATTATATAAGCAAGGAAAAATATTCTCACTTTTATTTTAAATAGGTAAAAATCAGTAAAACATTGAGGTAGGGTAGAAGTGATAATAAAGCAATGTTACTGCAAAGGAGAGATTCTTATGCCAATATGGATGAGAACATGCAGGGTGAATATGCAGTGAACATATAGAGGAAAGAAAGATTTAGAATAAATTATGAAACAAAGTCCTGTCTACCCAGGTACTTTCTCACTTTCATAGGGCGAGCATTCCACCCAACTGTAAAAGCAGGAAACATCTCTGCAGATTCTTGTTACCTATCCTAACACATCTATTTGTAGATAAATCCTTCATGACCACTTACCCTTATCCCTCCTACATATATCTATAATAGCTCAGTGGAATCATTGTATCTACCTCCTCTCTGTATATTATCATTGCAGGCTGTTGTATTACCTTCCCTAGCTTTCTATCTTTTCCTTGTCTTTTTAGATTCTTTAGGAGACCTTCCTATTCATGGAATCCAAGAATAGCTGTTCTTACTTTTAGCCCTCAGCAGTTTAATGTTCCTCTCCAATCCCAAGGGTGACAACCTGTTCCTTTTATCCCTTGTATTTTATCGGTCTGTGCAACCACTGCTTCTAGCACCATTTTTCCTCCATTGTTGCTTATCCTTGTATAGCATTCTTTGGAATGCAGTGTGTTATCAGCTAAATACAGGTCCTGAAATTTCATTTTCTTTTCTCTGCAGGTATCAAAATCTATTTAAGCAGTCCATTACAAGGGCTTCACCCCCACAGTAAGTTTCTTGCCTTTCGTGACTCTCGAAGAGGAAATTTTCAGTGCATGAATGAGGAATTAAATGTGCAACTGCCATTACTGTTAATGGGAGTGGTGATGAGATTCCCTACACCTCACATTGTTAGTTTACCCTTTACTGTCTAGAACATGCTTCAAGGGAAAGAGTAGGTCATAAAACATAACTGACAGTAAAATTTGAAATAAATTAATTTATAATTTCTTAACTTTAACTTATGTACATTTTGATTGACTTAAGATACAAAAGAATGTTGCAAAAGAACATATAATCAAAAGGATACCAGAAACAAACTTTCCAGTGTTTATTTCTGACATATACAATTTCTAATAGTATATAATGGCTTCCAAATTTCTCAGTCAGTATGACTGTTTAAAACTTTTTCTAAAGATATCTACATTTTTTGATATTTAGATCCAGCATATCAAATATACACAGATGCCATATGATTCCTTAATATTTCAAAGGATCTTTTCTTTTTCACTAGAAAAAGTACTCAGATGTAAAACTTTCTGCTTCATAAAGACATAATGTTGCCTTATGTTTATTAGAAGCTAGAGTTAATGAAAATATTTTTAAGAAAACAGTTTTCTGTTTCTAGGAATTAAATATATACATGCATATTAATAATTTTAATAACTTCAAGGTATGACTACAGAAATATTGTAGTATCCATCCACAGAAAATCTCTCCCACATGCATAACTTTAAGCATATGATTTGTCAGGTTACTCAGTGTTAGAATCTTGATAAGGCTATTATGGATTAAATTCTGCTAAATTAACAGCAACATTATATACTTTGAAAATTTATACTTCTTTTCATACAGGACTCTATATGCCAACTTCCCTAGCAGCATTCAATGCCAGCAGTTACTAGCATTGTATTACTAAATATATAAATGATATGCTACATTTTGAAACACAAATAGCAAGTCATGACTATAAGACTCACAACTGTAAACCATTTGCTGAAGTTATAAACTAATGTGCCATCATTTTACATATTGAGGTAACAAAAAAATGAAAACTTTTATTACATTAAAATTGCTTACTGGGAAAAACAAATAAACAAACAAACAAAAACTTTCAGTTTTAAAATTATGTATAGCTTATATATACATACATATATATATATATAAAAGGGGGGAAGGGGATAGGGGATATAAAAATCATTTAAGAATCCTGCCTATTCTTTTTATCTACTGCAATTTGCTTTTTACCCTGAGTTACTCTGACTTGATTAAAAAAACTCACAACAATTGTTTGCTTGTAAGGAAAAAGAAGATTTTATCATCAATGATAGGTGGAAGGATAAATCAGAAGTATCTCTACTGAAATGACTGCAATTAATATCTTCTTTATATTGTGGAAGTGATGGGAAAACCAGATTCCATCTGTAATGCAGAACCACAAAAATCAACAATGAAATAACAAATGGAGACATTTGTCGGAGAGCAGGGGAATCTTCATTTTTATGACTTACATAAGAGCTGTAATTGTTCATTGGCCTGAAGGCCATCCTTTGTACATAGGTGACTTCCACTCAAAGAGAATATGAAATATAAATTATGTGGCTTTTATTTTTCTGAACTTCTATTTAGTACAAAAGCAAGAAAAGAAAATTGTTCATTTTGCGTGATACTGTATGTTTGCTAATGTACTTTGATACAGATTTTATACAGTCCCATATAGCTAGAACACATGCCAAGACCATTGTGGCTATTTACAGATACAGAAGTGAATCTGTTGAGAATGAGAATTTGTATCGGTCTATAACTGATACAAATATTTCTGCTGAACTGAAATGAGAGAGAAATCCATGCTAGAACATCGCACATCTTGGTGTTTAATGAGAAACACAGACGGACAAGATAGCATCTGTTGTTGCTCTGTCACAATTTTTAAAAGTTCTTGCACAATGATCATTTTCTTGTCCTCTAGGCAGGAGTGCTATTCAGTTTTATGATTGTGACTATTCTTGTAAATAACTAACTAAATAAATAAATAAAAGAAATCTAAGTCTCATATAGGAATATCCGTAGGAATTAATTTTAGAAATTTCATAGATACAAAATCGTGAAGAATAGTTGATAAACCCGAGGGTCATGCTGCCATCCAGAGCGGCCTATACAGGCTGAAGAAACGGGCTGACAGGAATCTTGTGAAGTTCAGCAAAGGAAAGTTCCAATTTCTGCACCTGAGAAGGAATAACGTCATGTACTGGGACCATAACCTCATAAACTGGGACCAACCACCAGGAGCTTTACAAAAAGAAAAAGAAAAACAAAAACCGGTGGTCTAGTGGTCATGATAGACAACATGTTGAACATAAGCCAGAACACTTGTGGTATCCTGTGCTGCATTCTGGGAGCATGTGACTGTGCTCCCTGACCTTCTTCATCATTCTGTGATTCTGTGATTCTGTGATCTTCGGTCTGGCTGCTGCACCCTGATTAAGGAGGTATTGGGGAGGCATTGGGGAGGCAAGGACAATCCCCAGACAAGGACTGTATATCTCGAAACAAGACACTGGAACTCATGATAAGGAAGCGGCAGATGGACAGAGAAACAAACGTAAGGACTATAAATCTCAAAACTGGACATTGGAATTCATTATAAAGATACAACAAATGGGAGAATTAGCAACAACCAGCTCTTGCAATTAAGAAACATGCCAATTCAGCAGATTCCTGACCAAAGGTGAAAAGTACACTGTGAGGAAGACTCGGGGTCTTCCTCCCAAAGACCCCTGCCCACGTCCCAAAGACCCCTGCCCACAATTCTTGGAAGGCTCTGCGCAGGCGCAAGGTGCCAAAAGACTAATTAGCATGAGAAGCGAGGGAAGGCGGGGATAGGTAATGCATATGTATAGGTGCTTGTAGAATATTGATAGATTGATTGTATAAATTCAAGACTGCTTTCCGCTTTAGGTATGCACGATAGGTGGAGAGATCCCCCGTGCATCCAGCGCTGCAATAAAGAATATACCACTTAAAGGAATTTCGGCTTCGATCTTTGAATCAACCCAAGGCCTTGCTCAGGCAGATAGTGAATATGGTTCTGGCTACACCAGAGGCCTTGCTCTGGCAGATAGTAACCTATGTAACTGATTACACAGGACGCCTCACTCAGGCAGATAGTGTCCACAGTAGTGACTCAAACTCGATGATGGAGAAACTGTCAGACAGATGTCTTTCAGGCCAAGAGCCCTTTGAGCAATTTTGCACTGCAGCTGGCAGCATGACAAAATCTCCCCTTGAGTCAACACACCTCAAGGTCACGTCTGCTGCAGGGTTCTCTTATTCTTCGTGAGAGATTCTGTGCTGCAACAGATCCTCAGTAAATGATTAATAGTTTGCTAAACTTTGTAAACTTCACAAAGATTACATCTGAGATTGTGCACATATAATCCTTAAACATAAACCATTGACCCAGTCTAGGACTAGGAATATATTCAGCTACACCTAGGCTCCGTGTCTCTTCAGTTCAAGGAGTTTGGAAACCAAGGGGATCCACTCTGAACCTCATGACTCAACAGGACAGTCTCTCTGATGTTTCTGACTTACCATGTTCTCTATGCAATAAATAGTCATCATGTTAAGTCACTGTCTTATTTATGATTAAGCTTTGTTAAATCACTATGTTGTATCAATGTGATCAATGTGTTGTATCAGTAAATATATTATTGCTCCTCTCTTAACAGTGAAGTGTATAATTTCATCCGTGACAAAGTGCAAGAAGTTTGAGAGAAGTAATCCTTCCCCTTTGCTCAACCCTGGTAAGACACAACTGGAGTGCTGAGTCCAGGCTTGGACTCAAGAAAGACAGTCTGGATACATACAGGGGTGTACTGAAGTAAGTCCAGCAAAGATGATGAAGCGACCAGAGCATCTCTCATCCGAGGAGAGATGGAGAGAGCTGGGAATTTTTAACCTCAAGCAGAGAAGCCTCAGGGGCAATCACATCAATGTAATTAAATATCTGGTGGAGAAAGTAACACAGACAGAGGCCGACTATTTTCTACGATGCCCGGTGAAAGGACAAGAAGCAGTGGGCACAAACTGAAGTACAGGAAATACCATTTAAGCATTAGAAGAAACTCTTTGCTGTGATGGCCAAACATTGGCACAGGTTGTCCAGAGAGGTTGTGGTGTCTGCATTCTTGGAGATATTCAAAATGCACCTGGACACAGTCCTGGAAAACCTGAGATAGCTGGCCCTGCTTGAGCATAGAGGGTTGGACTGCATGATTCCCAGAGGACCCTTCTGTCCTCAGTTATTTTTTTATTCTCTTATTCTATGAACAGGCAACAATGGATGAAGCATTTCTGAAACCAGATGGCCTCTGGAAGTTACAGTCCTATGGGATACAAACAAACAGCCAAAGCTGAAGGACAAATATTTGTAGAAAAACAGCAACAAAAACTCCTACAGTATGAAAAACTCCTAAGTATGAAAAAACGTGCTTTTAAGGTACATTTCAAAATAAAATAACTTCTATCTCAGCTATTCCAGTCCAAGAAAAGATTAAATGTTGCTGGTAAATTATTGGTTTGGATATTTATCTCATCCACAAAAAGTACACTAATAATGTTATTTTATTTTAAAAACAAATGTTCAGAAGTATTCCCAGTTTCCTATACCTGTTCTCCCATTTTTATTTTTGTTTTTATCTGAACTTCTGTAGTGTCCACTGAATGGTGGTAAAGCTGGATTTTAATTGCAAATAGCTGTGCTGGCAATTTATCTCATCCTCACCTGTTCCTGCCACACTGAGAGGTGAAAGTGATTTATATGGATTTATAATACAACAAAAAATTACAACTACCATAGAAATCCTACTATGTTTATACATATATATATATTTATATATATATTTTATAAATAAATAAATATAGATACATATATCACCCACCTGCTCAGTAGTATGAGATAATGCCTTAAGAATTTGATGAATGGAAACCAGGTTCTATTCTAGTCAGACAGCCTTTCTGGACTCTGAATCTGTCATCCACAGCTATATGCCGTCTGGATGATGGATAATGCCAAGCTACTGGGCATGTTTTATTCTCCAGTGATGAGAGAATTAGCAAAATGCCAAGAGATTCACCTTGCAGATTTTGCTTTGAGAACTACCCATGCACAAGGAAATAGAGGGAGCTGCCTCTTCACATTGCAATCTGTATCATTTCATGAGTACCAACATATTTATCCCAGATGTGCTGTTGTTGGCATGTCTGCCATGCATACTCTCTGCCATCTCTCTTGAGGTGCTGTAGTGTAGGATTCTATCACAAATATAGTTATGAGCACAGTAGAATTGCTGCCTTTCAACCCAATAATGCCTGTCAGAGACTGAATGAATAATCTTCATAAATTCATTTCATAAGATGCTTTTATAATTATAAACCTATGTTCTTATCTTACCATCTATAACTATGTTTCCATTTTTATTATTATTGTTATTTAAAAGACTGAGAGATAATCAAACCTATCTCACAGGTTAAAATATTTGCCAGGATGAAAAAGACATTGCAAACCAAAACCACAAGTGTGGTTTTGAAGTGTGTTATAAGATCTAGGAAACATTAAGCAAACATTTAATACTTTCTGTTTTTTAGTTAAAGCTTCCAAGGGAAGTGGAAAACATTATGTACAAGTATCTGTCAAAATAGATAATAATAGACAAGAAAAGAGACTCCATACAAAAAGAAATGAAAGTTTCAGTGAGATAGAGAAGCAGAGGACAATGAAGACACATTTACACTACTTTCAGGCTATACATATGTACAGAAAGATAGATGTATGTATGTATGTTACACCAACTTATAAACAGGCTGCACCAAGACACCTATATAATCTTTACAAGAGAATATGGTGAGAATATGGTGAGTGTAACCAATATAACAGGAAACTAAATCATTGTAATTAATTATTTAGAATGTGTGGAATAATTTTTGGTTAATAAACAAGATCAGATAGGCTTTGAATATTAAGTTTAGTTTTGAATCAGGAGTATTTGCTTCTAAACTTTGGCTTATCCATTCTATTGAAATCTGAGAAATGCCAATGTGTACTTGAAAGAATTTCCTTTTACTTATTACAGGAATTATATATACTTCATCTGTTCAAGGGCACAAGCGGTGGGTCAACTTCATATTTCAGACTCTGATATAAATAAAGAACTTTCAGTCTATGCAAATATATTTTCAATCCACATTTAGATTGTGGATGATATGCAATGGTCTTTCTTTGGAATTTCTCCCTTCAAAATAAATAAATAAATAAATTTATTCAGTGTCTTTTGATTTAGAGAAACTGTTTTATGTGTTTCTGTTGTTCTGTCAAGAATAATGTTAAGAATCAGTGAAGACAAAGGTCAGTAATTATATATATATTTATCTAAACAAAATCCACTTCTGAGTTTTGTTCAGAGATCAGAGACCATTTAGATGGGTGTTTCATATTCTTAAATAAAATAATATCACAGTTCTAAAGTGTGAAAATTCTAAAGAATAAGACACTGTTTCTTGCTAAAAGAAATATCACAAAAATGAAAGTAAAAAATATTTATCATCTGCAATGTATATTATTAGGAATAGATTGCTTGAGGCTAAAATATCATGTATGGCATAACAGAGTATGGAAGAGGGATGGTTCAGTTCTCCATTTTCTTCCTTCATAGGCAGAAGCACATTTAAAGTCCTGTATGAGCTTTATATGGGCACATATGGGAAAATATAAAGATGGCTTCTTCAAGGGTAGCTAAAATGTTAATAATGGGATTCTTTCCCCTTAAATTACAACACTGTAAGAACTAAACCTTGATAGGCTTCATTTTATAGAGGGAAAATATTTTATAAACACAAAACAACTTTATAGCATTACTACTACTAAAAGTGTGAGATACTTTGAAAACTGCTTGCTCATATTTACTCCAATTTGCAATGTCACGGAAAACTACAGACTGATTTTTACCTCAGTAGCCATCTCATGTTGTTCAATATCAGAAAAGTTTTTTGTTTGTTTGTTAGTTTTGTAGGGTGGAGACTTTCTCAGTGACTATTTTTATTATTGCATATGGTAATTTTACATGATATGAATAATGCACAAAAATCACTAAAACAATGAAAAATAAAACCAAACCCATTTCAAGTGATGTATTAAAAATCAGAGAGGGTTAAAGAAAAAAAGGTATTTTTTATAAACAAGTGCATTATCAAAAAAAAAAAAAAAAAAACATTATTGTTTTTGTTTTGTGAATCCTACAGAATTTCAAGTAACTAATATAGCCAGTATTTTGTAGAGGGATGGTGAAAATCAGTTTTATTCTCGGTATCCTGGAAAAAGATACTAAATATTTGCTTCTAAAATTGACAGAATGGTAACTGAACTTCTAAGGCACACATCTTGCATTTGCTTTTTAATTTTTAAGAATCAGATGCATATTTAGATAAAGGATTTTGATACAGAAGGAGCTTGGAACCAATCATTTAAAGTCTCACTTCATCTGAAAAATATAAACAAACAAAAAAATAAATAAAAACAAAACAAACAAAAAAAAAAACACACACACACGATTTATAAATTTCATATATTACTAGATTATAAATCCCAGTTTGGCATATAATTAGGAACAATTGCTTTCTTCATCACAGAAAGAATTCATCTATGTTGTACCATCTATAGGATACACTGTGGTTCCTGGCTCTGTGTGCAAAAATAAAATGAGCACATAGCAATTTCTGAGGAAGTCTGAAGGTTTCCTCTGGAGTCTACATGCTGTTCCCCAAAATACAATTGCTATTCTGTGTAGGAATTTTCCTGATCAATGTGCAAATGCGTAGCATGAAAAGAAGTATATGTTTTATACCCTATGCTGAAAGGCTAGGGCAGACAGAGATAAACCTGGCATGATTTTGTCCATGCTTCTATTGGGAGCAGTTAACAACCCCAGCTCTCTCAGCCTGTCTTCACAAGAGCTCCAGCCCTCTGATGTGGTCCTCCACCACTGGATTCACTCCAAGTCCATTTCCTTCTGATGCAGGGTACCCCAGATCTGAATGCAGGTGGGGTCTGACAAGAGTGGAGTAGAGGAGAATTACCTCCCTCAACCTTCAGATCACACTTTTTTTTGATTCAGCCCAAGATACAAATGGCTTTCTGGGCTGCCAGAGCACATTACTGGCTCATGTTGAGCTTTTCATCTACCAACACCCCTAAGTCCTTCTGCATAGAACTGCTCTCAAGCCATTTTCTGCCTAGCCTGTATTTAGGCTTCAGATTGCCCTGATCCAGGACCTTGCACTTGGTCTTGCTGAACTTCATGAGGTTTGCATGGTCTCACTTCTCAGTTCCATCAAGATGTCTCTGAATGACATCCATCCTCCAGCATGTGAACTGTACCACACAGCTTGGTGTCATCAGCAAACTTGCTGACTGTGCATTCAATCCCGCTGCCCATGTCACCAACAAAGATGTGAAACAACACCAGTTCCAATATCAATAGTCACCAGTCAATATCAATAGTCACCAATATAATTCCCTGAAAAATGCCACTCATTACAGGTCTCCATTTGGATATCGAGCTGTTGACTGCAACTTATGGAGTGTGACCATCCAGCTAATTCTTTACCTACTGAGTGGTCCATCCATCAAATGCATGTCTTTTCAATTTAGAGACCAGGATGCCTTGTGGGGCAGTGTCAAAGACTTTGCCCAACTCCAGGTAGACAATATCAGTTGCTCTTCCCTTACCCACTAAAGCTGTAAGCCCATCTTAGAAGGCCAGCAAATTTTTCAGACATTAATTTGCCCTTACAGAAGCCATATTGGCTGTCACCTATCACCACTTTGTTTTCCATGTGTCTGTAGTTTGCATAGTTTTCAGGATAATCACAGGATCCATGATATTGCCAGACACAGAGGTGAGACTGACTGGCCTGTAGTTTCCCTGGTCATCATTTTTTCCCTTTCAAAAAATGGGGGTTATGTTTCCCTTTTCCAGTCACTGGGAACTTCACCAGACTGACATGACTTCTCAAATATGATGACCAGCGGCTTATCAACTCCATTTGCCAGTTCCTTCAGGACTGTTGGATGAACCTCATCAGGTCCCATGGACACATCTCATCAGGCTGATGCCTGGTGGACTTGTGCACCTTCATGTTCCTTACATTGTTTCGATCCTGATCTTCTCCTACAGTGAGCGGTTCTTCATTCTCCCAGTCCCTGCCTTTGCCTTCTGTGACTTGGCTGCTTTGGCTAGAGCACTCAGCGGTGAAGACAGAGGTAAAAAAATTGTTGAATACCTCTGCCTTCTCCACATCCTGGGTAACCAGGTCTCCTGTTTCATTCTGGGAAAGCCCATTGGCATGGGCTATTAGCAAATTTATGATACTGAGTACTAACCTAAGTTGTGTTGCACAAGAACCAGTAAGGATGACAAAGAGAATGGTGGCAGGTATGCAACTGCCTAGATTAAGTATAGTCTTTAACTATGTATAGTTTTTCCTTTGGAAAAAATAAAGCTCACTTTCCATTTTCAGGTATACTCTTTTTAAATGTGTGCATTTGTCCTGGTTTCAGTTAGAACAGAGTTAATTTTCTTCCTAGTAGCTGGTAGAATGCTATGTTTTGGCTTAGGATGAGAAGAGTGCTGATAACACCCCGATGTTTTAATTGTTGCAGAGCAGTGCTTACACCAAGCCAAGGACGTCTCAGCTTCTTGCTCTGTCCTGCCAACAGGCAGGCTGGGGGTGCAGCAAGAACTGGGAGGGGACAGACCCAGGACAGGTGACTCAAACTAGCCAAAGGGGTATTCCATACCATCTGACATCATGCTAAACAATATATAGAGGTGGCTAGCCGGGGGAGGGGGAGGCGGACTGCTTGGGGTTAGGCTGGGCATCGGTCAGCGGGTGGTGAGCAATTGCATTGTGCATCACTTGTTTGTACGCATTATTATTATTAGTAGTAGTATCATCATTGTTGTTATTATTCTTGTTATTGTTATTATTATTTTCCTGTCTTATTAAACTGTCTTTATCTCAACTCACAGGCTTCACTTTCCATTTCTCTACCCTGTCCCAGAGAGGGAGGGGGGAGGGTGAGCGAACGGCTGTGTGGTGTTTAGCTGCCAGCCAGGTTAAACCACGACAGCATTAAAGCTAAACAAATTGCCAGTAAATTTTTAAAGCTCAAAGTAAATTTGTATTTATCTAACAAGCTCAGTGGAATACTAAGCTCAGCTAAGCAAGAAAAAGGAAAAAATGTCTTCAGCAGTCTTCTCAGTTATTTTAGGAAATTAGTTTCTGAGCATTTTGTTTTGATCATGCGTACATAAAATAACCTCTCCCCTGTTGTCTTCTTCTTGTGCTACATTTATATTGCCTTTTTAGGTCTATCTAGTCATGTACAGGTGCTGAAGATTATCCTACTCTTCCAGAGAGTACTCTGAAACATGAGGTAACAAGCTCTAGACTTTGCAGGTCCTTATGAGCAGATTTACTTGTCAGTTTAACGAGACTGAATGATGAAGTGCTAGTTCTTGTTGGACACTATACAGCTGTCATTCTACCTATAGATTAAATATTGCATGGAATATTTCTGGGAGCTGAAACTAAATCATCTCTGCTGCTAATCTCCCCAAGAGGTCTGATGTTTTTTGTCTGTGCAGAGTAGAACTCTCCAAGATGATCCCTGGGTGCAATTTGGGACCCAGTTTACTTCACAGACTTCAAATACATTTACATTTACAATGCATACTTCAAATGCATTTAGCATTTAGCCACCCAATTCTGGAGAGTGGCTCCCAGTTTACTAACATAACTGCACTTAGCATTTTATCAGCTGCAGTTAGTGCCTGGGAACATAACCAGAAACATTTAAGTTACTACAACACCAAGGAGGTGATCGTGCCCTTGTACTCTGCTCTGGTGAGGCCACACTTCAAGTACTGTATTTAGTTTTGGGCCCCTCACTACAAGAAGGACATTGATGCCCTGGAACATGTTCAGAGAAGGTCTATGAAGCTGGTGAAGGGCCTGGAACACAAGTCCTGTGAGGAAGTTGTTGGGAGCTGGGGGTCAGCTCTCCCTGTGGGGAGCTGAAGGTTGGCTACCTTTCAGGTAGTTGTAGAGAGCAATAAGGTCTCTCCTGAGCCTCCTCTTCTCCAGACTAAACAACCCCAGTTCCCTCAGCCGCTCCTCAAAGGACCTGTGAGCAAAGCAGAGTACAGGGGGACTACCACCTCCCTGGTTCTGCTGGCTACTCTGTTCCTGATACAAGCCAGGATGCTGTTGGCCTTCTTGGCCACCCAAGTCTTACCAGAAAGCCTTAGAATAAAGACAGTGACAGCTACAAATTTATCCAAACCTTCTATAAGACCAATCTTCAGAATTTTGCCCCACAGGAACATATTTGTCTCATTGTTCTTTTCCTACCTTTTCTCCTGCGGAAATCAAGATTTTTATTTTATTTTTTTTTCCTCCTATTTTCTGGTCAATTTTCTGTTTTCCTAGTTAACTAGGGATTTTTGTCCTTTCTTTTGTTTCATGAGACTAGAAAAATCAAATCTTGTTTGAGAATCAGTCCAAATTTTTTCTAATTTTCTGGGTCAGTTTTCTGCAGCTTAGCATTGAATCAGAAGTCTGGCTGAATCACAGAATCACAGAAGGCTGAGGTTGGAAGGGACCTCTGGAGATCATCTAGTCCAACCCCCCTGCCAAGCTGAGTTACCTAGTACAAGACTTACAATTAAAGTACTGAAATCCAGCAGACCATCCTTTCTCTCAGGAAACACTTACTTCCATATCTTGAAAATTAAATGGATTTTTGAGAAGGAATTTTGACATTCCTTTCATTGCTAATGGTGCAATTGAAGTGTCTGTTTCTTTCATGTAGTATTACTGACTGCATCTTGAAACTATTTCCTAAAACTAATGTACTTGTTAAAATGCCTCTCTATTCCCTCCTCGTATACCCTTTCATTGTAATAAGCATAGTGCTGGGAAAGAGTTATAAATATTTGGTATGGATGAAAAAAACAAACAAACAAAAAAACAAACAAAAAACAAAACTTTATTTCTAGATCATAAATTGCTGCATAATTATTAAGCAGTGGATTTTGGAATTTTTTTATTATTTTTTTTTTCTGTTTTGTGTAAAAGAACTGACATCTTGCAAACACACATCTAATATTTTCAGATGACACCTGCATTATATTCAAAGATGACTCTGTGTTTTTGAGCACTGGGAGCTTCAGGTAAAAAAGCCTGAACTTGGCAGAAAAATCAATATGAAGCACTTTGGATTTTTTCCCAGATCTGCTGTATCTCTTTCATGCTTTACAGTGACATCAGCATTTTATACCTTAATATTTATTCTAGGGAGGAAATAATTCTCAAAGCAAAATAAACAATGATATCATTATTAAGTGATATCATTGGCAACTTTGCCAAAGAAGATAAATAAAAAGCGCCTCTATATGGTCGGTATAGCACGGTCTGAAAGAAATATCTGTCAAAAGACATTTTATTCGCTTTGGCAGGGGAGTGTAGGCAGGAGCAGGGGGCAGCTTTGGGGATGTTTTATTAAGCTTTGTAAATGTTTCACGTAACGCTTACTGAGTTCTGATAAGAAATTCCTGAATATGTTGCAAGCTGGCAAAATGTAAAGCAGTGAGCCCTCATCTTGTTCAAAGGTTGTTCTTCTCTGGTAATGCATATATCAGACCTTCTGCTGCCATCTAATCACCTACCTACCCCTGCAAAAAGAGTTTAAACAAAATATATAAAAAAGAAGTCACAAACTTTAGTGTCTTTACATATAACTTCTGCAACAAGGTAGAAATACTGACAGTAGAGTAGCTCTATTCGAATTTGGTTCTGTTGTACTTGGCAAGCTATGTCATGGAGGACCATGAGCTATGTGAGATGGAGTGACCAGTGTTTACTCTAGAGTCCTCCAAGAAGCTTCTCGAAGCAGAATCCATGAGTCAGCAGTTCCAAGGACATTACTGGTGCTGCAATGTGGTGATAAATTGCTTGATGTCCTGTCTTTAAGATAAGACAAAAACAATCTTTATGATCTGAACTTGTTTATGTTACCTTACTGCAGCTACTTGTCTGTCTTTGCTATATTTCTAATTGGTTATAAAAAATCCTGGACTGGGGTTTCTGTTTCTCTTCAATTCTTCTCCAGTTGTTTATCAAATTTTCAATCATAATTTAACTCCCAAGAGCTGTTAAAGACATTTTCCTCTTAACTTTTGCATGTCATATAGTTTTTTCAGTTTTGCTTTTATTTTGAAGGAAAAAAAAAAAAAAAAAAAGTGCATTTATCTCAAAAACAAGAAAGCAGAAACTTACCCCAACCATTTTTAACACAGGAATGATTTTTAGCCACCTCAGAAAATGCTTGCAAGCAACAGAGTCATAACTATAAGTAATGTATGTTATGATCATACAATATGCATCCTTCAATACTTCATGTACAAGCCAGAGATATTTCTAAATATTCTGCAGGGACAGTGGTAGGAATATTCATTTGTGCCAGTTAAATATTACACCCACATTTCTTCATCATTTTCTTTCAGAGGATATTTTGCTAAAAGTACAGATATTTTCTATTTGCTCCCAGTAAAGCACACAAAGCAAATTTTAATGATTGAAACAATGGAAAAAGATGAGGTGCATAATTCAACACTCGCACCTAAAATATTCAGGAATGCTATAGTCTGTATAGACTATCTGAAAGAATGCTTGTGTCTGTGATTTATTTTTAAAAATGTTTAGGATGTGATGGATGTATAATGTCTGTGGTATTTTGTTTTAAACAAATAATAATATTTTGTTGATTTTATTATCTTAACATTTATTTAAATTTTCAGTTACAGCACTAACTTTCTACAAGAATCTGACTTTTTTGACTGAATTAATCAAAGAGACAATTTATGACCATTTAATGTGGTAAATTTACAAATTATTTTGTTCCATTGTGAATAAAGATAATAATAATAAAAAAATATTATTTAAGAAGTGGACTTAGAATAAAACGGTTTTTAAGGTCTTTTTTTTTTTTTTTTTTTGTCTTTGTTTTCCATATATTTCAGCAATAGCTCGGAGAGTGAAGTCACTGTAAATTTCCTTCTCTTATAGCTTATTTGGGAAGTTGCAAATAAGAAACAATTATATAACTGTCTTTGTATCCTGTCTCAGAAAGTGTTAATACAGTAGCTATGGATAGATATATAGTCTCATAGACACAAATGGAATCATTTCAATGATTTTAATAGTAACTTCGTAGATAGATAAGGGCAGGCATTGTGCAACTATACAGAACAAAATAATGGAATATAGGAAAAAGTGTTATGGTAATATCATTTTTATGACTTATATGTACACTAACAGTTCCAGTTCTTATTCCTACAAATAAATTTCTCCCCCCTCTCTCTCTGCTCTTAATTATATATCAATATAATTTGCTGTTAAATTTGCTGAACTGGAAGGCAGCAAGTTTAGATTTTAAAAAGAGATTTGACAAAAACATTAGCATGTCTTCAGATAAGAGACTGCTTTAAAGTCTTCATCTGTTCACAGAAAAGTATTTCCACAAATTTTCAGATCCTTACAAACCCCTTATCCTAGATAAGGGAATATCTGTGTAGTCTCATAGACTTGTGGTGGTTTTACTGTGCTAGGCAGCTAAACACCACAACCGCTCTCTCACTCCCCCTCCCTAGATGAGGAGGGGAAGAAGTAAAGTAAACAACTCATGGGTTGAGATAAGGATAATTTAATTAAAGTAAAATAATATTAATGATAATAATAATTATTATTGAAAGATTATTATTAACTAAATAATTTAACTAAAGGAAGAAAAAAAATAAAAAAAAAAAAAAAAAGAAAAGGGAAAAGTGAGGGGGAAAGGGGAAAAAAAAAAAAAAAAAACACAAAACAAATAAAGGCTATTTAGGCTATTTGCCTAAAGTGCAGAGGAAAGAAATTACTCTCTACTTCCCACAAATGAGTGATGCTTGACCACGTCCTTGAAGCAGGGCCTTAATAAGCCAGTGTTCAGGAGGAGGACCGACATTTTCACAACGAGAGCCCACCCCTCCCCTCTTCTTCCTTTTTCCACCTTTTATTGCCAAGTGTGACATGGTATGGAATATCCCTTTGGTTAATTTAAGTCAGCTGCCCTGGTGATGTTTATTTTCTCACTTTTTTGCCCACCCTCTAGGAGGGTTAGAGAGAGTCCTGATGCTGTGCCAGCACTGCTCAGCAGCAGACACAACACTGGTGTGATAACACTACTGTTCTAGCTACAAGTGTAGAGCACAGCACTATATGGGCTGCTGCAGGGAAAGTTAACATCCCAGCCAGACCCAGTACAACTTTTAAGTAAAACCATGTTACAGCATTTTGCCAATACCTTTAACATGGCAAGTCCACTTTAGATATAAAACATTCTCTGGAAGTATTTGTCTTTTTTCTTTGACTGTAGAGGGAATACTGAAATGATCGATTCATTGACTGAAGTTAAAAGGGACGTATCCAAAGCATCACATCTGAACATGTGTATGGGGGGTTATGAATACTGTACTCCATGAATACTGTAAATGGTATAGCCATATGGAGTTCATTTTAATGTCTCCTTTTATATTTCCTTTTATATGATTTTGATCAACTCTAAGCAGACATTTTTCACCTGCTCATTCTTTATGCTGAAACTCTGTTTTCCTTATATTTGTGTCTGGTTTGTGATACTCTGTTCTGCTGAAACAGGTCTTCTGTACTTAAGTTACACCTCTTGTCTAGTGCCCTTCAAAAGAGATTTAGAATAATGCATGTAAAATACATTTGCACTTCTGAAATTATGTTTAGAATCATTAAATTAGAGAATAGTGCAGATCCAGGAAGGAGTCCACAGTAAAATATAATGGATACTACTCAAAAAAAGATGGGAATTGTACAAATCAGGTTGAGAGAAGCCAGATTGGGGCAAATAAATAAAAGTGTGCCTTAATTATTATTAAGTGGTTTTATTAATGACCAAGATGATGGAATAGAGTCTCTGGCTGAGACAAAATGGGGATGGGAGTAAGGGGGGCAAGAAAGTGGTTGGGGCAGGGCAGGGAAGGGCAGGAATCTAGCATGACCTGAACAAACGTGAGAAATGGGTTGACAGGAACCTTGTGAAATTCAAAAAAAGACAAATGTCTTGCACCTAAGCAGAAATAATCCCAGGCACTTTTGGAGGTAACTTGCTGGATAGCATCTTTGCAGAAAAGACCTGTGGACACTGGTGGACACCAAGCTGGACATCATCTAGCAATTTACTCTTGCAGCAAAGGTGGCCAACAGCATCCTGGGCTGCAATAGGAAGAATGTAGCTAATTGGTGTGGGAAAATGATCCTTGCCCACTATTTCACACTTGTGAGATCACATCTGAAGTGCTGTACCATTTTCAAAAGTATTAAGGAAGTTTAAAAATGTAATCTCTCCTTAAAAATAAGGAAAGCTAGGTTTCCGGATGTCCTGGTTTCAGTTAGAACAGAATTAATTTTCTTCCTAGTAGCTGGTGGAATGCTGTGTTTTGGCTTAGGATGAGAAGAGTGCTGATAACACCCCGATGTTTTAATTGTTGCAGAGCAGTGCTTATACCAAGCCAAGGACATCTCAGCCTTTTGCTCTGTCCTGCCAACAGGCAGGCTGGGGGTGCAGTAAGAGCTGGGAGGGGACAGACCCAGGACAGGTGACCCAAACTAGCCAAAGGGGTATTCCATACCATCTGACGTCATGCTAAACAATATATAGGGGTGGCTAGCCGGGGGGAGGGGGCCGGACTGCTCGGGGTTAGGCTGGGCATCGGTCAGCGGGTGGTGAGCAATTGCATTGTGCATCACTTGTTTGTACTTATTATTATTACTTTCCTATTATCACCATTGTAACATTATTGTTATTATTGTTATTATTATTTTGTTACTATTATTTTCCTGTCTTATTAAACTGTCTTTATCTCAACTCACGGGCTTCACTTTCCATTTCTCTCCCCCGTCCCAGAGAGGGAGGGGGGAGGGTGAGCGAACGGCTGCGTGGTATTTAGCTGCCAGCCGGGTTAAACCACGACAGTCTCTTTTGGCGCCCAACGTGGGGCCCGAAAGGTTGAGATAACGGCAGATCTGACCAGAGTGTGTTAAACTAAAATTGGTGTAAGTATTAGACCTGCTTAATAGTCACTTGTCATAATGCTGATTGCTTTAATCTCAACTCTGCTGCGCCTGTTTTCCAAATTGAGTATTATAGTACATTATTTTCCGTATTTGCTCTCTGTCATGTTGTTTATCCTCTCCGGGCCCTGGTTTCAGATCATTATGGTACTGAGTGTTGTAGCAATGGCTTATGAGACGATGAGATATCTGGTCATGACTCTAACTTGGTATTTGTACTCAGTAACATCGTCGACTCTGTATTTTGGAAACTGTATCTTGGAAACTATTAGCAATTATACCTATTGTTTTTTTCCATTAGGGAGTCAATCTGTGGAGGGGAAAGGGGAAGATATTTTTTCTTACTTGATTACTCTCCCTTTCTCCTTCACCACCCCTGTATCCTCCTGGATCACTATGCCTTCCTCCTTCACCAGCCTCTTACCCTCCGAGCTTGCTACAATAGCTCTCCAAGATATTGAATATCCTTGGGATACTCAGACCAGCATAGTCTTGTTGTTCTGCCTCCTGAATGCACTTCAGGTTCTGCTTAAAGTTAAACAACTACTTAGGAAGCTCATCCGGAGATCTGCCCGGAGGCAGTATAGTTGTGGGTGGCAGGGAGTATGGGAGGATATGGGCAGGCATCTAGACCAGTTGGCACCCCCAGTGTTTTGGAAATTCACCCCTGAACAAGTGCAAAATCCTCAAAAACTGGCAGAATGCTTGAGAAAAAGGTGTCATGATTCTGGCAGTTCCAAAGTAACACAAATCATTGTAACATGCTGGGGCCTGGCTCATGCCTATCGAGCTGCCATTGATACTGCTATCAACTTAGTGACAGACCCTGCGGCCACTCCAAGCCCTGTGACAGATTCAACGGCCACTGTGACCCCTACGGTGGACTCTGCAGCCGCTCCAGTCCCAGCTTCTGCAGATGCTCCAGTCCCAGTTCCGGCAGATGCTCCAGTTCCAGCTCCTGCAGCCACTCCAGTTCCAGCTCCTGCAGCCGCCCCAGTTCCAGCTCCTGCAGCCACTCCAGTCCCAGCTTCTGCAGATGCTCCAGTCCCAGTTCCGGCAGATGCTCCAGTTCCAGCTCCTGCAGCCACTCCAGTTCCAGCTCCTGCAGCTGCTCCAGTTCCAGCTCCTGCAGCCGCTCCAGTTCCAGCTCCTGCTGCTACTCCAGTCCCAGCTCCTGCAACTGCTCCAACTCCAGTTCCTGCAGCCACTCCAGCTCCGGTTCCTGCAGCTGCTCCAGCTCCTGCAGCCGCTCCAGCTCCTGTGGCTGGGTCAGAGAAAAGAGCTGTAGCAGTGCAAGTTGACCCTGCAGAGCGTATTCCAACCTCTGTGGCAGACCCTGTAACGGGGTCAGAGAAACGAGCTGTAGCAGTGCAAGTTGACCCTGCAGAGGGTATTCCAACCTCTGTGGCAGACCCTATAACAAGGTCAGAGAAACGAGCTGTAGCAGTGCAAGTTGACCCTGCGGAGAGTATTCCAACCTCTGTGGCAGACCCTGTAACAAGGTCAGAGAAACGAGCAGTAGCAGTGCAAGCTGCCCCTGTAGAGAAGGTGAAAAAATGGTATAGAGATTCAGGTCGTTTAGAACGCAGAGAGTCTTCTGCCAAATCTAGGTATAGAGACAACGGAGACGACGACGACGCTGGGCCATCAAGGGTTCAGGAGGAGGAAGATGAGGATGCCGAAAAATCAACAGTAACTACCCGGAGCCTAAACGAGCGTGAGTTACGAGATGTACGAAAAGATTTTGGTCGCTGTATAGGTGAACAGCTTGTCACCTGGCTGCTCCGATGCTGGGACTCTGGAGCCAATTGTGTGGAATTAGACGGCAGGGAAGCCAAGCGACTGGGATCCCTTGCTAGAGACGCAGGCATTGACAAAGCAATTGCAGATGGAGCACAATCTCACAGCCTCTGGAGGCGTCTCCTCTCAGCTGTGAGGGAAAGGTATCCCTTCAAGGAAGAACTTTTATGTCTACCAGGCAAGTGGACCACTATGGAGAAGGGAATCCAGTACCTGAGGGAATTAGCCGTACGGGAAGTGATTTATGAGGATCCAGACCTCAGACAAACATCCAAAGATCCAGATGAAGTCAGGTGTACACGACCCATGTGGCGGAAGTTTGTACGGAGTGCACCATCATCATATGCCAGCTCATTGGCAATAATGGCCTGGAAAGAGGATGAGGAACCCACAGTGGATGAAGTGGCTAAACAACTCCGGCAGTATGAAGAAAGTCTCTCCTCTTCCTTACAGGCCTGTGTCTCAGCTGTGGAGAAACTTTCTGAAGAGTTCCACCAACTTAAAGAGAATCTATCTTCATCCCCACCTGAACCAACCAGTGTCCACCGACCAAAAGAGAACACTGTGGAGAAACTTTCTGAAAAGTTTCACCAACTTGAAGAGAGATTATTCTCCTCCGTACCTGTACAGAGCAGTGTCTCAGCTATCAGGGGTAGGCGTTCATCCACACAAGGAAGATGATATGGTGGGTACTCACCCCGTGCCACCCTGTGGTTTTACTTACGAGACCATGGAGAGGACATGAGAAAATGGGATGGAAAATCTACTGCGACCCTAGAGGCATGGGTACGTGAGTTGCAAAAGAAAACAATCAAGAAAAAGGGATTCTCTGAAAAGTTTGCTGCTCCAACTTCCAGCAGACAGTCCTTCAAACACAGAAACGAAGAAGATTCTGACCAGGAGTAGGGGAGCCCTGCCTCCAGCCAGGGGGAGGAAAGGGACAATCGAGTTTATTGGACTGTGTGGATTCGATGGCCTGGCACGTCAGACGCACAGAAGTATAAGGCTTTAGTAGACACCGGTGCACAATGTACTATAATGCCATCGAGCTATAAAGGACCAGAGCCCATCTATATTTGTGGAGTGACCGGGGGATCTCAGCAGTTGACTGTATTGGAGGCTGAAGTGAGTCTGACTGGGCATGAGTGGGAAAAGCACCGCATTGTGACTGGCCCGGATGCTCCATGTATCCTTGGCATAGACTATCTTAGAAGAGAATATTGCAAGGACCCAAAAGGGTTCCGGTGGGCTTTTGGTATAGCTGCCTTAGAGACAGAAGGCATTAAACAATTATCTACCTTGCCTGGTCTCTCAGAGGACCTCTCTGTTGTGGGGTTGCTGAGGGTCGAAGAACAGCAAGTGCCAATCGCTACCACAACTGTGCACCGGCGGCAATATCGCACTAACCGAGACTCCCTGATTCCCATCCATAAGCTAATTCAACAATTGGAGAGCCAAGGAGTGATCAGCAAGACTCATTCACCTTTCAATAGTCCCATATGGCCAGTGCGAAAGTCTAATGGCGAGTGGAGACTAACAGTGGACTATCGTGGCCTGAACGAAGTGACGCCACCACTGAGTGCTGCAGTGCCGGACATGCTGGAACTTCAGTACGAACTTGAATCGAAGGCAGCCAAGTGGTACGCCACCATTGATATCGCTAATGCATTTTTCTCCATCCCTCTAGCACCAGAGTGCAGGCCACAATTTGTCTTCACTTGGAGGGGAGTCCAATATACTTGGAATCGGCTGCCCCAGGGGTGGAAACACAGCCCTACCATTTGCCATGGGCTGATCCAGTCTGCACTAGAGCAGGGGGAAGCTCCTGAACACCTGCAGTACATCGATGACATTATTGTGTGGGGTGACACAGCAGAGGAAGTTTTTGAGAAAGGGAAGAAAATAGTCCAAATCCTTCTGAAAGCCGGTTTTGCCATAAAACAAAATAAAGTCAAAGGACCTGCACGAGAGATCCAGTTTTTAGGAATAAAATGGCAAGATGGACGTCGTCAAATCCCAATGGATGTGATCAACAAAATAACAGCTATGTCTCCACCAACTAACAAAAAAGAAACACAGACTTTCCTAGGTGTTGTGGGGTTTTGGAGAATGCACATCCCAAATTACAGTCTGATTGTAAACCCGCTCTACCAAGTAACCCGTAAGAAGAATGAGTTTGAATGGGGCCCTGAACAACGACAAACGTTTGAACAAATCAAGCAGGAAATAGTCCGTGCAGTAGCCCTTGGGCCAGTTCGAACAGGACCAGATGTAAAGAATGTGCTCTACACTGCAGCCAGGGAGAACGGCCCCACCTGGAGCCTCTGGCAGAAAGAACCTGGGGAAACTCGAGGTCGGCCCCTGGGGTTTTGGAGCCGGGGATACAGAGGATCTGAGGCCCGCTATACTCCAACTGAAAAGGAGATATTGGCAGCATATGAAGGAGTTCGATCTGCTTCGGAGGTGGTCGGTACTGAAGCGCAGCTCCTCCTAGCACCCCGATTGCCAGTACTAGGCTGGATGTTCAAGGGAAGGGTCTCTTCTACGCATCATGCAACTGATGCTACGTGGAGCAAGTGGGTTGCACTGATTACTCAGCGGGCTCGAATAGGAAACCCCAGTCGCCCAGGAATATTGGAAGTGATTATGGACTGGCCAGAAGGCAAATACTTTGGGATATCATCCGAGGAGGAGGTGGGTCGTGCTGAAGAAGCCCCACTGTACAACCAGTTACCAGAGAATGAAAAGAAATATGCCCTGTTCACTGATGAGTCCTGTCGTATTGTGGGGGAGCATTGGAGATGGAAGGCTGCTGTATGGAGCCCTACACGACGAGTTGCAGAAGCTGCTGAGGGAGAAGGTGAATCGAGTCAGTTTGCAGAAGTGAAAGCCATTCAGCTGGCTTTAGACATTGCTGAACGAGAAAAATGGCCAGTTCTCTATCTCTACACCGATTCATGGATGGTAGCAAATGCCCTGTGGGGATGGTTACAGCAATGGAAGCAAAACAACTGGCAGCGTAGGGGCAAACCCATCTGGGCTGCTGCTTTGTGGCAAGACATTGCTGCTCGGGTAGAGAACCTGGCTGTGAAAGTACGTCACGTAGATGCTCATGTGCCCAAGAATCGGGCTACTGAAGAACATCAAAACAACCAGCAGGTGGATCAGGCTGCTAAGATTGAAGTAGCTCAGGTGGACCTGGATTGGCAGCATAAAGGTGAATTATTTATAGCCCGATGGGCCCATGACACCTCAGGCCATCAAGGTAGAGATGCAACATACAGATGGGCTCGTGATCGAGGGGTGGACCTGACCATGGACGCTATAGCACAGGTTATTCATGACTGTGAAACATGTGCTGCAATCAAGCAAGCCAAACGGTCAAAGCCTCTTTGGTATGGAGGACGATGGCTGAAATATAAATATGGAGAGGCCTGGCAGATTGATTACATCACACTCCCTCAAACTCGCAATGGCAAGCGCCACGTACTTACAATGGTGGAAGCAACCACCGGATGGCTGGAAACATATCCTGTGCCTCATGCCACCGCCCGGAACACTATCCTGGGCCTTGAAAAACAAGTACTATGGCGACATGGTACCCCGGAAAGAATAGAGTCAGACAATGGAACTCATTTCCGAAACAACCTTATAGACACTTGGGACAAAGAACATGGTATTGAGTGGGTGTATCACATCCCCTACCATGCACCAGCCTCCGGGAAAGTTGAACGATACAACGGACTGTTAAAGACTACATTGAAAGCAATGGGCGCTGGAACATTCAAAAACTGGGATACGCATTTGGCAAAGGCCACCTGGTTAGTCAATACTAGGGGATCTGCCAACCGAGCTGGACCTGCCCAATCAAACCTGTTATGTACTGTAGATGGGGATAAAGTTCCTGTAGTGCATGTAAGAAATATGCTGGGTAAAACAGTCTGGGCTACTCCTGCCTCAGGAAAAGGCAAACCTATTCGTGGAATTGTTTTCGCTCAGGGACCTGGATACACTTGGTGGGTGATGCAAAAGAACGGAGAGGTCCGGTGTGTACCTCAAAGAGATTTAATACTGGGTGAGAATAGCCCATGAACTGAATTGTACCATGTTAATTACTATATAATACTGTATGTTATCACTACTATGACTACTGTAGGTGACTAATTAGAATGTATGGAAAAAAGTGTAACCTGAGCATGACATAAATGGTATGGAATAAGGGGTGGATAGATGTCCTGGTTTCAGTTAGAACAGAATTAATTTTCTTCCTAGTAGCTGGTGGAATGCTGTGTTTTGGCTTAGGATGAGAAGAGTGCTGATAACACCCCGATGTTTTAATTGTTGCAGAGCAGTGCTTATACCAAGCCAAGGACATCTCAGCCTTTTGCTCTGTCCTGCCAACAGGCAGGCTGGGGGTGCAGTAAGAGCTGGGAGGGGACAGACCCAGGACAGGTGACCCAAACTAGCCAAAGGGGTATTCCATACCATCTGACGTCATGCTAAACAATATATAGGGGTGGCTAGCCGGGGGGAGGGGGCCGGACTGCTCGGGGTTAGGCTGGGCATCGGTCAGCGGGTGGTGAGCAATTGCATTGTGCATCACTTGTTTGTACTTATTATTATTACTTTCCTATTATCACCATTGTAACATTATTGTTATTATTGTTATTATTATTTTGTTATTATTATTTTCCTGTCTTATTAAACTGTCTTTATCTCAACTCACGGGCTTCACTTTCCATTTCTCTCCCCCGTCCCAGAGAGGGAGGGGGGAGGGTGAGCGAACGGCTGCGTGGTATTTAGCTGCCAGCCGGGTTAAACCACGACACCGGAACTCTTTTAAGTGCATATAAATTGATACTTGTCATATATTGTCTGATGGTATTTCAACCAGCTCTGAGATCTAGTTTAACTTACCACTTTCTTAATTTCAAACACTGCTGTTCATGTTGCATTTCACAGTTGTGTGGAATTTTAAGATGCTCATAAAAGTCATTCAGTAACTTCCTGAAATATATCTGAAATTTGCTGTTGTAACAATCTTTAGAGAAACAACATTTACTTAATTACTTTGTTAATACCACTACTTACATTCAAAAATATAATCTCTTAGTTGTTCTTGTATTGCCCTGTTATATATGTTCATCTGATTCGTGTCAGTATGGAACAGTGCTAGGGCCGCATGGTATGATGAATGTGACCTTCTGTCTTACATACCCTTGTATAACCACAAGTCTAAGAAAAACAGAATGGTTAATGTATATAGTTCTTGTACGTTGCAAAGGAATTTGTGTCAGAAAATATTCCTCAAATCTATGAACCTATTTGCTTTTGTTATTTCAAACTCTTATTTCTAACAGTTACAGCCTTTTTTGTCTTCTTTGTGGTTGATTTAGCACTGCTATAGATGTGACTGTCCCTGTGAATGGCCTGTGAGGAATGTTTTAACTACTTGTGAAGTGTCAATAAGAGAGCTATTTGTGTTTGTATGTTCTTTCTTTGAAGTCTGGGGGTTTCAGAACAACTGCTAACAACTAGTGACTGTTATGGCTTCTGAATGGGGCACTATGCAAGCCTCTGATATTTGGCCAGGTGGCCAGGAGATTACGAAGAAGAAAAAAAAAGAAGCTGAAGGACGGCTAGGAGACAAGACCTGCAGAGGATGCTGTGTAAACTTGACACGCTGCCAAGGAGTACAAAGGGGAAGGACAAGAAAAAAACTTGGAGAGGAAGACTATGAGCCTTCAGCATGAAAGACCCCTAGAGACCCCCAGAGGGACCACCGGAGACTGATGCGCATGCTCCAGTAGGAGGGACTGGATCCCAGAAGCTAATTATAATAACCCATTTTTTTTAGAAGTAGTAATGAATATGTATTAGTCTAGGAGCATAAAAATCAGCTACTTGATGTAACTGGTGTGTGTCCTGGTGGAGTGGAGACTCCCGGTGCACCCAGCGCTGTTTGCTTACCTCTATTCCTTTAATAAATTGTAAACTTTGATTATAATCCTATTTTAAAGACTAAGCCATTTATAACAGCCCCATCCAGCTGTCTGTCAACGTGTACAAGCAATATACCTAATAAACAGTTTTGTGAAGGAACCATATTTTTGCTTTGGTTCATAAAAAGGGTACTTATTTGGAATGAGTCCAAACTTGGAACACATTAATCTCTTGGAACACATTAATACATTTTAAAAGTTTTGTTGTTGCTGTTGTTTGTTTGTTTGATTTTTTTGTGATCTATTGGTTTTAGTTAAAAGACTTTTTTTTTTTTTTTTTTTTTTTTATGTTTGTGAAACAGAAATGGGTAGAAGAGAATACAAATCCAAAGCTGCCTAAGCTGTTTCACAGGAATCACTGTAATGTCAACTAAACTACAAAATTATCATGTTAGCATAGAAATACTCACTAGGTTTAAAAATGAGACATACATGGTAAGATGTATTTTATCAGGCAGTAGTCCATAAACCAGAAGTAAGTAATGAATACATAAAAATTAAAGAAAGAAAATGAATAAAGTCAGAACACGGTTATTTATTTCCACTTGATGATCTTGAATGCAAATACTTTACAGCTAAAATTCTAAAAAGCTAAATTTTTTTTATTGTTTCTACTCTTTAAAATGATCTATAGCATTCTAACACCTCACTCTCAATTTACCATAACTGTTAAACAAAACTTTACACTACTGCTTACTATTTTATACATTTTTTTAATTACTGAAGAAAATTAATCCACCTTCATTAGAATCTCATTCTATGTATGCACATTATTGTTTTCTTTTGGAAAACTGGAAGATCCAACTGTTTAGCAGTGGTATCTTCATTTGGATATAGACCAACTCAGAATTAGGAGTGACTTCAGGCAGCAAGCCCTAGTGTATAATTATGAAACAAATAGGAAGTCTATTTCAGCCTCTTAGATGAGGGGCATTATAAAGCTGGTGGCAAGGCAGTGATGCAGTACAGTTATATATAATTCTGCATCCTTTTCTGTGGGGTTCACAGACAGACATGCAGATAAGGAACTAAAAGTTTGTGGGACAGTCTAATTTCTAACAGCTTTGAATCTTGTGCATTAAGAACATATAGTCATTTGGTTTCTGATTGTTTCAGTCTCCTTTCATGACTGAAGAAAAACACTGAAGAGTAAAGATACTTGGTTATTATGTACTGTCATGGTTAGATGGGACAAAGCATGCATTGGAATGGAAAACAGCTAGAAGGAAGCATCACTAGACCTGATGTGCAGTGTTATCTGAAATACAGTGTTGATCATTTTTCATTTTCTAATGTTTTCCTAATTTATTTAGCATAAATGTATATATATGATATATATATATATATATATATATTCGTGAAAAACATGTCAGATATCTTTAAACAGTGAGTTATATATTATTTAATGGCAATGCAAGCATTTAATCTACTGTTCACAGGTTATTTTCTGCATCATTCCAGCTAAGAAGATATGTCCTTAGGGTATGTCTTTACAGTATTCTAGAAGCAGATAAGCTGATCATGAAACTCTGTTTTGGTTAATCATTTTATGTGATATAAATGCTCAGCTGCAGTCACTTTAGTAGGAATGATTCTTGATTAAAAACTTCTGCCAATCATAAGATTAAAATTCTTAAGGAAGTCTCGCTATAAATATTCTTAATGTTTCATTTTTTTCTTAGCCAAAATTATTTTTTTATTGTATTTTGTAACAGCTGATTTTTTTCTCTTTCACATAATAGGAAAATTCATGAAGGCTGAATTTAAGAAGGCTACATAGGCTGGTGTTCCATGCTCTTCTGCACTACCGTAGCACATAAGATAAGATACTGATTTCCTTTTATTAAGGGCTAGCTCAAAATCTGGGGCTTTACAAAAATGTACCACTTTGTTCAAGAAATTAAATGGCTTTAATATCCAAAGACACATGTAGTTCAGAGCTGGTGAATTAAGCCTCTGTGTCTGGAGAATGTAACTTTTCCATGTGGGTTGGTATTTGAACTCCAATGCCATTTTATAGTGATACCATAAACTCTTAACTAATAGTGATGAGGCAAAGAAAAGTGATTCTTCTGAGACAGAACTTGCTTTACAAATCTCAGGGACAATTTGGACTTGCATTATATTGACAAGTTTAAGTCAGAATTTCAAGCTGTAGCTAGAACACCAAGGTGTACCTATTGGGAGGTGGGACTGACATTTCCAGGTTCCTTTTGTTGGGTTTGATTATCAGTTTATTTATTTATTTATTTATTTTCTGATGACAAGTAAAGTTCACTAATATTTCTGCTGATAAGAGGATGTTGAAAAAGCCAGCATACTTGGTACAATTTGTGCTGTCTGCTGAGGCTGTTGCTGACATTAAGAATGTTTCTAGTAGTCAAATAACCTTGAACCTGAAGTGCTAACCAGAAAAAATGCAGGTTACATAAATTACTCTACAGTGTTTAGACACACGATGTACTCTGCCAAAGAGAAGGTACCAGCTAATATGGTGAAGAAAAAATCCAATAACTGAAGGCTACAGGGAGGACATGAAACAAATTTGTTTAAACTCTCAGAGAGGTCAGTCTGATTCATTAATAAGCTATGTGAGAGCAGTTTTTTATAGGTGGTTGAGTGATAAGTATATCACAGAATAATTTCATCAGGTATTTGCTTTTGTCACTCCATTCTCTTAGTGGAATTATGCCCTATATGTGAGGATTGATACTGAGTAAAGCAGTACTTTAAGCAGACAAAACAACAACAATGAAGTGTACAAATTTTAAAACACAATTACCTGTGCTGTGGAAAAGCAAAATACAGTTTTATCCCTAAATACATAGGGAAGATTCCATAACATGCTGTTCACCTAATTTCTTTTTATTTCACAGATAGAACAGGCTGAAGCCTCATTACTTCTATTCTCACACTTGGTGTCAGGATCTAGATCCTGTTACACAGGCATCAAATAGGCATGTAATAAAGAAGGCTAAGGATTTGATGTTCAGTTCTAGAATATCTTTAAAATAAAGCATCCAGCTCATTTCGTGAAAATCAGTGCTGGCTTTGGCACCTAATTGTGAGAGCGTCAGTGCTTAGATGGGCTTTCCTAACAGGAGCTAACAAAAAGTAAACGGATGATGAGGTTACCCCAGGCAGACAGACTGCAGGGAAAAAAAATAAAAATAAAAATAAATAAACATAAACATAAACATAAACATAAACATAAACATAAACATAAAAATTGAAGAACAACTGAAGTTCCACCCCTCTGGGGACCTTCAATAGTGTATAAAAATTTACAGCATTCACTGAAACTCAAATTAAGAAGTTGAAACCTCTTCTCTCATGTACATATATTGCCTACCTATAGACTAGAATACTCATCCAAAGATTTAGCTCAGAAAGTATACCCACAAACTCTGCAAGAGAAGAGGAAAAATGTTTTTCCCCACATTTATTCTGTGCTCCTATTCTCAGCACATTTAATAGACATGTGGACTTCCACTATCAAACACTGTACAGGAGGTGGGAATTAATCAAAATAATTTATTTTCTTAGACTTTGTTATGGTAAAATAAATTGATGAACAAACGAATAAATGAATGAATGAATGAACACATTTTTATGTTTGTCTTAGTATTTTTCTAATGTTTCTTGTGGTTTTAGTATGTGTGAAAGGCCTCAGTCATTTGATATTATCTGCAGAACTGTAATCCTAAGTAAAAAGGATCAACTTTTTTTTTTTTTTTTTTTTTTCCTCCCTGTCACCCTTTCAAATTGATTTGAGGCTTTCTCAATCAATTTCTTCCTTTGTATGTTAATGTATTGTAAATGGTTGTAGTCTATTAAATCACTGTAATTGGAAATAAACTATGATGAACCAAGGAAGAAGATGAAGGCAGAGATTCAATCACAGTTGTAGATGCAGTTACTCTAGATAATTCAAGCAATGGGAAAGCTCCTGTATCTTGGTTAAAACTTAGGTCAGTTTCTTTTCCCTAACATCAATAAAAGGACAGTTCTGATTGGGCTTCATAGGTCTGAAGAATTTGCACTCTTTTTCTAAGGAATAAGTTCATTAACATTTCAGTAACATTCCACCTCCTCCACTGCATCTTACAAGAATAAACTGAAAATTCATATGACCAGTTCTGTGCTAAGGGTTTTCAGTTTTAATGTTGTGTCATAGAAAATACAATCTTCAGAGACTATGATTAAATTCAGACTTACTAGTCTGACAGTTTGTTCCTTTAGAAAAGACATGAGAAGTTAAGCAGTTTCTAATGATACTGCTCTTACCCACTGCGGAAAGGGCAAGTTTCCTATCTCAATAAAACAAAGACTAATCATGTTAATAAAATTATTGCTAAAGGGATACTGTGCAATTACAATGAACACAAGAGATGAATCTTGAGCAAAATTTGCCATTTCTTTCCAAATGGATTATTCCAAATATCTTGGTAAAAAAAAAAAAGATTCTCCTATGGGAATTGTATATATTGGTATCACCCAGGGACTTGAATTTCTTTGAAAATTGCAGGTATTCATCTGCTGGAAAGACGTTTCAATTAGATACTTATATTCCCAGTGGCTGATACCTGCTTAAGATATATATATGTGTCAGTGACTTATTTATATACCCAGCCTTAGCAGTAGAACACATGGCATAGCTGAATTACTGAATCAATACTATCTTGTTGTAGTGTTATTAATTTGGCTTAGGTCTTTCAGTCATGTGCAGATGTTGGCACTTATGTGAAGTATAGCTGAGTTTTAGTTCAGGATATAATCTAGATTTTGAATGGAGGATATAATCTAGATTTTGCTGTTGACTTTTCCTCATCTTGACTATCTACTTTCTTTGTGCCTGAAAGAGATGAATGCATATGTACATTTGTTACCTACAGGGAATTAAATTTTGCTGTGCTTCAAAAATGCATAAATATAATTTTCCTTATTTTATTTTCACTCATGACAGTTAGGATTAATTAATACTTGTATGCAAAGAACTTTTCTATGGAGTAGAAAATGACATTTATAATTATATCAAACAGATTGTTCATAGTATTGTGGCTTTTGGGTTTGTGCTATAAAATAATATAAAGTAAACATTTCTGTTGTATTTATGTATCCACAGTTACATGTAGTGCTGTACAAAATTAAATGGCTTTATGCCATTTTGGTTGCAAACATTAATTTTTCAATGCCGGCTTTATCTTTAGGGACTGATAACTTTGGTTCGTGTTTGCATTTTTCAGCCAATACTATTTAAAAGATTCATAGATTCACTTTCACACACACACTTAATTTTAATGACCAGCTAAATTACATCAAGATAATCTGTGCTGGGAAAAAATCCATATTTGTACATTAGGTGTATTTTTGTACTAATGTTCTTTTTAGTAAAAAGACAGAAATAATATAAAATATCCATTTAAAAAAAAAAAAAAGTTTTGAAGTGAAGATTCACATTTATACCATCAGAGCTGAAGGTAATGATAATGAAATACTCCTGCTATTTCAAAATGCACTTGCAATAATGTGGTTTATTCATGCTCTATATGCTGCATGAATACAATAAATGTACTGTATCAGATCTCATTAAACTAAGCCTTCAAGCCTAGCTACCTGAAAATGTAAAGGAGCACAGAAATTAAATTATTTATAATGTTTCACCAGAAGAAATATTTAGATTCTAGGTCTTTGTGTTTTTAGGACATTTTAATGAAAATTGTTAATATGACATTAGAATATAAGATGGTCAAATGCAGAGGTTATTATGTCATTAGATTAAAGACATAGGGTTGCATGAGCAAATTCTTCCATGTTAACCAACCGTACTAAATATTTTATTCTGCCTACGTAAAATATTAATTGCTGAAAAATATATATAATAATTTCATTGAGATTAAATAGTAAATGCTATCATGCATCATTACATGATCAGGAAGCAATCCTTTCAGAAGTTAAACAACAGCGCATACTGGTTTACTATAAATTTTACTGTGAGTGCTTTAAGCATATTGCAAATCAGATCACTGCAGATTAATGATAAGCACAACCTGTTTCTTTTCTGAGAAGACTTCTTACATTATACGAACAAGAATCTGCCCGGAGCAGCTATGGTGGTTTTAAATGGAGATGAGGGTTAAAACCTTACCCTTTGTAAGCCATATTTCAGAAAACAGACAAGTTCAGGAAGAGTTTGGTTGTCAAGAAACCACTGCTGTCTGTTTAGTCTTTCTTTGTCTATAGTGGTAAAAATTACAATATTTTTTCTGGATGGGGCCTGAGACCACATCTTCTGTATGATGTACCAGAGAAGCAAGTATGAAAAATCCTCTTTTCACATGGTTTTCCCAAATACTCTAGGTAATGAATAGTTATTCGTTATCAATTAAAATTATATATGAAAACCAATATAAAGAGGTACAGTAAAATGATTTTTGTGTTATTATCACTGAGATTTTAATGACTTAAAACTCAACATAACCTATAACTCATACTGTTAGAAAGTGCCCTTCTTATTCACCTACTCTTTTCTGTATGGATTCTATGGATTTTATTCTATTGGATTCTATGAATTCTATGGATTTTAATATGTCTAAGAGACATATAAGAAATCCAAGCTTATGGCCAGCAATGAAATTCCATTAACAGACTCTGAAAGGAAAGGGATTCCTTACTCTGTTATGAACAAAACCATATCACAATGTATTAGTACAAATTTATCTGGTTTCTCCAAGATGGACTAAGTTACAAAAATAATCTATCAATTTCAACCTTAACAATACCCTCTAGGTATTGTTCCTATAGGGCATTTATATACCATACAGAAATTCTTCTAATCTCCTGGGACAGTGAGCTGCTTCTTACAAACATTTCTTAGTACTCTACTGCTGACTAGCAGTAAGTCAACAGGAATCACTCAACATTTGTCTAGAGTGTTCCAAAGTCAGTTATTAAATTTATGGGTTACTTCTGGTATTCTGTTTGAATATGATCTTTAAAACCTGCCAAAGCATATTTTATATTTTAACCCTTTCAAACTACTGGAAATGAAAAATAGAATCCTAATTTGAATTTTGAGCTGTTCTCTGAAATATATGATTCCGTCATTAAAAAGTCAATGTCTGACAAAAGTTAACAAACACATACTGGTATCTGAAATAGCTGCAGTAATTCAGATGCCAGTGTTTGCTACAACAGAATAAATTTTGACATTATATATGTGATAGATGTGTGTATATGTGCTGGGAATTCAACAGAAAATCATGTTCTGAAATGTAAGAAAATCAATAGCAGAAAAAATAATATAGGCAACTTTTAGGTTGCTTTTTTTTTATGTTTCTTTGTGTTTACTTCCTTTCTTTGATTTCTCCCTGGGTGAGGAGAAAGGGGAAAAAAATACAAATACAAGGCAAGTATTAAAACATATTTCTTAAATCTGCTCCACAGAGGTGCAAAAAATATTGCTTATTGTCTTGGTTCTGGGCAGTAGCGGGTCCTTTTTGGAGCCAGCTGAAACTGGCCCTTATCTAACATGTGGCAGTTGCTGGACTCTTCTCACTGAAGCCACCCCTGCAGCCCCCCACTACCAAAAGCTTGTCAAATAAACCCAATATATTAGAAATGAGCTCCTCCAAAATCAACACTCTTATATTACTCTATAGATATTACTCTGCATGACAGCACTGTGGTTATTCCTTGGGTGCTGAAATGATGGAATAAAATTTGTTTCTTCCTTTTTTAGGTTTTGCATATTAGCAGTAAACATCAGGGAAGTCTATTTTGTGAACATACAAGATTTAAGTGTGGATTCTCAAGTTGTTCCAACATGCTTCAAGCAGAAAATTTTCCACACCAAAACAGAATTAAAAATATTGTAACATTGAAATATGTTTGAAAGAGTGTCAAGGGTACTACTGCAGAGTATTAGTTGTTAATAATGCATCTCCATTCATAAATTTTGTATCTAGTTCTTTGCCATGGTGAAAAATAGTAGAATCTAAAAATTTCTTGATCCTTTTTTTATATGATGCTTACTTACTTAACATTTGATGAATGAAACTCATCATTGAGACATATAAATGCTTATAAAAAAGATTCTCTTTGCTTAAAACAAACTGTAGGATGTAAGAAAGACTAGCCTACCTCTGTTAGGCCTGACTGGAATATCTGTTAGATAGAAACCTGTTTTTAATTTGAATTGACTTGCAACAAATTAATTCACTAAACCTATGATAACAGTATCAAAGTATTATAGGACATAAAACTGTTTGTTACAGGGAGAGATTTAATTTTCAAAGTTTCCTAGATACTCTCTATTAATAAATAAAGTGAATGTGAATGGCAACATAGTGATCTTAACTGGGAAGAAGATAATAGTTATGTCTATAGTGACTGAATCAAGCACTGTTCTACTTTATGTAAGTTTCACTGGTACAGTATCTAGGGACAAATGCCAGTTGTGAGAGCTAAAGAGTGTATACAAATACACTGAGGAGATTGCTTATGGGCAGTTTTCTTTGAAATTTTTTTATTATTATTATTAATATATTTTTTTCTCTTGTGAATGACAGGGGGTGGGGGTAGGGGGCAAGGTGGGTGGGGGAAGGGTGTGTGGGGGGGTGCCCTGGCAAGAAATTCCTGTAATTTGGTTTTAATAAGTTATTTCCATACTTGCATGAATTGTTTTTAATTGCTGTGCAGCTAATTGTTAATGGAATGTATCATTTTAACAGTTATTCATTATTCTCAGTACTAAGTACTTATTCTCTGTGTATGTTAGAAATGATGTGAATGAAATACAATTAAAATAAATAAATTGATTAAAAATACATTTTTTTTAACATTTTCATGCAGCATATAAGTATGCTGCTTAGAAAAGATCAGCATTCTTATAATTCTGTCATTTGGTGCAGTAAATCCATATTTTAGAATGAAATAGCCTTGCTTTTGAAAAATTTTTGAACACACAGAACTTCTAGTGGTTAACAGTTATATCAGAAAGTCAAACCAAAATCAGTCAAATTTTCAGAATGTCTGGAATGACACCAAGTGTCACAGATGACACCAAGTTAGGTGCGTGTGTCATTGTGCTCGAGGGCAGGAAGGCTCTGCAGGAGGATCTGGATAGGCTGGACCTATGGGCTGAGGTCAACTGCATGAAGTTCAACAAGGCCAAGTGCCGGGTCCTGCACCTGGGGCGCAATAACCCCAAGCAGAGATACAGTCTGGGAAATGAGTGGTTGGAAAGCTGCCAGGCGGAGAAGGACCTGGGAGTATTGATGGAGAGTTGGCTGAATATGAGCCAGCAGTGTGCTCAGGTGGCCAAGAAGGCCAACAGCATCCTGGCTTGTATCAGAAACAGTGTGACCAGCAGGGCTAGGGAAGTGATTGTCCCCCTGTACTCGGCTCTGGTGAGGCCGCACCTCGAGTACTGTGTTCAGTTTTGAGCCCCTTGCTACAAGAAGGACATCGAGGTGCTTGAGCGAGTCCAGAGAAGGGCGATGAAGCTGGTGAGGGATCTGGAGAACAAGTCCTATGAGGAGCGGCTGAGGGAGCTGGGCTTGTTCAGCCTGGAGAAAAGGAGGCTCAGGGGCGACCTTATCGCTCTTTATAAGTACCTTAAAGGAGGCTGTAGTGAGGTGGGGGTTGGTCTATTCTCCCACATGCCTGGTGACAGGACAAGGGGGAATGGGCTAAAGTTGCTCCAGGGGTGTTTTAGGTTGGATTTATTTATTATTTTATTTATTTATTTATAAATTATAAATATATATTTATTAAAAATATATTTATTTATAAATTATTTATTTATTATTATTTATAAGAACTAATTTATTGTGAGGGTTGTGAGGCACTGGAATGGGCTGCCCAGGATAGTGGTGGAGTTACCATCCATGGAGGTCTTTAAAAGACGTTTTGATGTTGAACTTAGGGATATGGTTTAGTAGAGGACTTAGTGTTAGGTCAGAGGTTGGACTCGATGATCTTGAGGTCTCTTTCAACCTAGAAAATGCTGTGATTCTGTGAATTTCTCTGAAAAGTTGATAGATTCATTTAGATGCCTTTATAAGGATTTAATTTCTTTTGAAAGTGCTATCTTTTGACCTCAGTGTTGTCTGAGATACTGTTGAGAATAACTGGCTTTTAGAAAAGTGGAATTCATGGCCTGATCAGTCCATGACATTCAGCTACTGCCTGTGTGTGAAATTTAATGGCTTGTGACAGGTCAATTAAAGCTAAGAAGCTCATGATTTGTATGACAGATTGGTTGTTTATAAACTGAATTGATACGTGTACATAATGTAATCATTTGCATAGTTAATTTATTATTGTTGTGAGCATTACAGTGGCTTGTGTAAATTATACCAGTTTGCTGTTCAGATTAAAATTGATATTGATAGATTTGTTTTGACTTTGCACAGGTTGGCCCTGACTAGAAATTTGTCTGGATGCTGCTCTTCGTTGTCTGGAATCAGATGACAGAGTGTAACTGCCTGTCTGGTCTGAGGACTTAAGTCAGTGGAAGCAGGCAAAACTGCTTAGCTCTTGATACTACCAGAGTTCAAATTTCTGTTCATGGCTCTGGAAGAAGATGGATGAGTAAGAGAAAGGTTAGGTAGACCACTTCTATAATTCAGTGTTCAGGGCTATCACCAATGGATGCTGGGCAGTTAGCAAGTACGTGTATTCAAGCTTTATAAATACTTGTTTCAGGTACAACAGATTCAACAGAAAAGATTGACAGGAATTTATGTCTAAAATTGTGATGGTTAGTGCAATTTACTGGAATGTGTCAGTGAAATTTATGGCTTTCTACAAAGGATAATTTTAAACAATTTTTAAATTGCTATTTTTATTCTGAAACATTTATAGTTGCTATAACACTGCATATAGTGAAATGCTTTCTCTCTTTCCCTTCCTTCCTTCCTTCCTTCCTTCCTTCCTTCCTTCCTTCCTTCCTTCCTTCCTTCCTTCCTTCCTTCCTTCCTTCCTTCCTTCCTTCCTTCCTTCCTTCCTCCCTCCCTCCCTCCCTCCCTCCCTCCCTCCCTCCCTCCCCTCCCCTCCCCTCCCCTCCCCTCCCCTCCCCTCCCCTCCCCCTTCAGACTAGGGCTCTGTCCTGTTCTCATTCTTGTATATCAGTATATCAGCACTTGCATTCAGGTGATTCAGAACCCTTTGCTATTTATGCACTTCTTTCTTTCTTTTTTTTTTTTTTTTGATAGTTTTTTATTTTTCCCAGGATTAGTTTTTCAATCTTAGCCAATCTTGACTCTGTAGGAATATATGATTGCTAGCATTGCAAATGAGGCAGCAAAAACTATAGCTGAGAAAAGCGAGAGTGTTATTTTGACAAAAAGGCAGCCTTGGTCTGGTTTAAGCTGATAATGAAGCAGTACCCTAATATGTACTTGGGACTTGCCCTTCGTATTCAGATAACAGTATCCAAGTCCAAACTCTTAATTTGCGTACAGTGTCATTAAAGCATCTCATGAGTCTGAGACCCTGCCTCATTTTCCCACTCCTTTATTATCCTTTTATTAAGCAGGTGTAATGAGACTTACACTGGTCACCACCTTCAAGGTACTCAGAGAATAAAGCAATATAACCTGTTGATCATGCTTGTTAACTGCAGTTTCATGTGATCACATGAAGTAATGGCTTTCAAAATGCTTCTGCAGGGTATGCAGGGTCTTTGTATTAACCTGTAATAAACCTATTATGTGTCAGCTCCTCTGTTTTTCTTGCTCTCTCATGAATGTAATCTTTAAGTTGATGCCAGTGGCAAATTCTGAGCTCGTGTTTCTTGTTGTAAGTGGGAGGCAATTACTGACAGGATGTCATCTCGTGTAGTTCATTCCTTGCCGTGACTCATTAAAGCCTACTGTACCTTCTGCAAATACTAGAAAGGCTACCTCTTCCCTCATGTGCCATTTAAAAATATATATTTTTGCTAGTTAGTATCTGGGAAGTAATGCAAGTTGAGCAGCCATTTCTATTGCTATAAATTTTAATAAACAAGATTATGCCAGAGAGATGAGTGTCTAGAAAAAAATAGCATTTATATGACATATACACAGTATATTTGCTTTTAGACAAAGAAACAACAGTCAGGATTTGCTCATATTATTTCTGTAATAAATAAAAATAAATACTCTATGCAGTAAAATACAAGCCTGTTTGATTTTTCCATCTCTTAGAGTGCTTTCTGCTCTTATTCATACAAATGCAAATAAAGAGTAAGTTCAGCAGAGGGAGTGTGATAGGAAAGAATGTACCTATATACTTGGTCAAATTGCATATACTTCCTAATACATCTAAATAAATAAATACATCACACAAGTCAACTACAACACTCTAGTTCACTTCAGACAAATGAAATGCTAAATACTGGAAAATGGAAACTTTCAAAATAGCACTTAGAAATGGCTATAATCAATTTTAAGCCTTCTTTAGCTTTCCTGAGCACACACACAAAAGAAAAAAAAAAAAAAAAAGAAAAAAGAAAAAAAAAAAGCTTGTGGATTTTAATAGTTTAATCATGATTATATATATGGTATATATGACATATAATATTAATCAGTTTAATCATAAAGTAATTCAATGTTACATTTCTTTCAAAATAAAACAAATGAAATCACATGGTTGCTTGAATTTGAGGTGGATTTGAGGTGGATTTTTCAGTAATACACAGTAGATGTATTCCGTAGAGATTAGAATCTCTACTAATGTTTATAAGTGATTACTATAGCAAATTTTACATTAATCAAAACATCAATAAATGTACATAAATAAATGAGAAAAAGAAGTATCTGCCTATACTGCCCATAACTACATCACACAATTTCACTGGATTTTAGCAGAAATCTTCTACTGCTTTTTTTGTTTTTTATTTTTTTCCTTTTCCTTTTTTTTTTTTTTTTTTCAGTTTCCTGCTTGACTTGTCTGTTTTGAATTCAAATTCTTGATATATTAGCTTATTGGGAAAAAAAGAAAAAAAAAATACAAAAAAAACCAACAACAAACAAACAAACAAAAAAAAAACACCTTGAGAATTAAGTTTTCTATGACCCTAAGGATGAAAAGGATAGTTGAGTATGCACAGAGACTCTGAAAGCCCATATTCTAGTTTCACATCTTATTGATCACAGCATGAACTTACACAAGTCCCCAGTTGCAATATGGAGATTCGTCATCTATAAACATGATTTGAAATGGGAGATGTATGCAAAAATTGTGGATGAGTCAAGACAGGGGCTTATCATGAGCTGTAGCCTGTAGGCGTTAATGTTCATATTTGTAAATTAAAAGTGGATCTAACAATCTTCAAAAAGGGAACAGCATAGCACAGCAAATGAGCCATGCCTGAATAAAATTTTGTATTGCCATTATTATATAATTCAAAGCAGTAACTAAAATAATCTAAGTTTTAGTCTATATTTTACTATGTAATAACATAGGTTCATAGTATGTATTAATCATAATGTCAGTTAAATTTTTAAATTTAATATAGAAAAATATATATATTTTTTCTTTGTCATTTTATCGGTCAGTTGTGTTAGGAGCTGCCAAATCCAGTAACCGAACAGATAAGAGGCTGCCATGCCCCCATGTTCAGAAAGAGTGTGGCTGTGTGTGCGTGCTCTGGATAGACAGACAGACACACACACACACACACACACAAGTATCCCCCCAGTACTTGACCTTAGACACCCAACCTCTGGGCCCCTGTCTCTCCCAGCTACACAGACGCACAGCTGCAAATGGTTCTCTCCAGTAACTGGCCCAGACACACAAGGCTTACCAGGAGCCAGGCCCCAGACCCCACAGACTCCTCATTCATGGCCTCCAGTGATCCCACTCCTGATGCTGGCAGCAACCCTCCACCTCTCCCCCCCACCCTCACACACACACCAACAGCAAAATAAAGAGTCCTCACTGTACTGGGTCTGGCTGGAATATTAACTTTCCCGGCAGCAGCCCATACAGTGCCATACTCTGTACTTGTAGCTGGAACAGCAGTGTTATCACACCAGTGTTGTGTCTACTGCTGAGCAGCAGTGGCACAGCATTGGGCCTTTCTCTAACCCTCCTAGGGGGTGGGCAAAAAGTGAGGAGAGAAACATCACTAGGGCAGCTGACCTAAACCAATCAAAGGGATATTCCATACCATGTAATGTCACACTCAGCAATAAAAGGTGGAAACAGGAAGAAGGGGGGAGGGGTGGGCTCTCGTTGGGAAAAAGTCGGTCCTCCTCTCGAACACCGGCTATGTGCGTTGAGGCCTTGCTTCAAGGACGTGGTCAATCATCGCTCATTTGTGGGAAGTAGAGAGTAATTTCTTTCCTCTGCACTTCCATATAGCCTTCATTTATTTTGTTTGTTTGTTTTCCTCCCTTCTTTTTATTTTTCCTTTTTCCCCTCCCTTTTCCCCTTTCCCTTTTTATTTCCCCTTAGTTAAATTGTTTAGTTCATAATAATCTTTATTTAATTATTATAATTATTTCCCTTTAATTAAATTATCCTTATCTCAACCCGTGAGTTGTTCTTTGCTTTACTTCTCCCCCTCCTCATCTAAAGGAGGGGGAGTGAGAGAGCGGTTGTGGGGTTTAGCTGCCCAGCAGGGTAAAACCACCACACTCACCCAGGACATGAATCAGAAATTGAGTCCAATGAGAGGACAGACTGCTGATCAGGTGCAAGGCACCGTGTACTGAGCAGCAACTCTTAACAGGTGATTGGCCCTTTTCATCACTTTGTCCTTCCATTTCCCAAAACTTTCTCTTCCCCAAACCACCTCAGTACTCCCTTTCTCCACGTCTGGTTCTTCCCCTAAACATCCCATATTCAGTCTTGAGCAATCCCAAAATGCTGTTCACCAGCATCCCATGATGAATCCTTGTCCTGGTTTTGGCTGGGATGAGTTCATTTTCTTCCTAGTAGCTGGTATGGTGCCCTGTTTTGGATTTAGGAGAAAGATAATGTTGACAATGCCAACGTTCTAGTTGTTGCAAAACAGTGCTTACATTGGGTCAAGGACTTTTATCTTTTCTTTCAAGGAGGCTGGGGGCACACGAGAAGCTGGGAAGAGACACAGCAAAGACAGCAGACCCAAACTGGTCAAAGAGATATTCCATGTCATGTAACATCTTGATGAATAATAAAACTTGAGGGAGTTTGCTGGGGGATGGGAAGGGGAGGCTGCTGCAGCTAGGGCCTGGCTGAGTATAAGTCAGCTGGTGGTGAGTAATTACATTGTGCATCATTTGTTTTGCATATATTCTTTCTCCCTCTCTCTTTCTCTCTCTCATTCCCCCCTCTCTTTTAATTCCTATTAAGCTATCTTTACCTTGATCCACAGCTTTTACTTTATTTCTCCTGATTCTCTCCCCTGTCCCACTGATGGGGAGTGAGCAAACAGCTGTGTGGTGTTTAGCTGCCTGCCATATTAAACCATGACAGTCCCATAACTCTGGGCAGTGGTCCCCCTTGGTCTCTGAGGTGTATGGGGAGTCATCCCCACTGCCTCCTGTTGTGTGGTGTCCCCCAGTCCCTGGGGCTGAGGGTACCCTGGGACAGATCGAGAGGGCCCAAGGCAGTAGTTTTTGTACCTGGATGGGCCATTGGGATTCCCCCTCACCATTGTGTTTCTGTGCTCCTTCAAGAAAGTGGAGATGAGCCTTTAATCACATAACCTATCAATCTGAATCCTGATAATTCCTGTATCCCATAAATATCTCAGTTATGCATTAGCATGACATTTATAAGTAGCTGATCAATTTTGCATAATCAAAGACTATCTCTACACAAAAACTCACCCAAACAGCTTTGTGACATCTTCTTTAAAATGCCTAGAATTAAACAATATAATAAAGTATTTTAAACTAATTTTGGAATTTGTAATGAGATGATGGACAAGTGTTCTTCCATTCCTTGTAATGATTTTATAAGGCCGTGACACAACTAGCTGTTTATATTAATAATTATTGTTAATACTTTATTTAATACATATTTTAAAAGAGTTTCCACCTCATTTTTCTAGTTCTGAAAATATGAATTTTCAATTAAAATGAGATTTATTTTTTTTTAAGTATCTCTAAGAGCTGTTAAAAATGCTTCTTTAAGAAGCTAACATCAAACTAAACAATTACAAAGATTTTTACAAAATGCATAATTATTCATTTTACATAGAGGTTGTTGGCATTTTTTTTTTGTTTGGTTCTTTTTGGTTTTAATGTCTTTAATACTAAGTAGGGAAAGAAATGTCAAGGGCACAATTACTGTTCTGTTTTTTGTTCTTTTTTTACTTTATTTTGTTGTACTTTATTTTACTTTATTTTTATTTATTTATTTATTTGTTTGTTTAGGATAGAATGTCCTTTAGGAAACACACAGATTTTGAGGCCTAAGGCAGACTTAAAAATTAAATGCTGTATTTATTTTACCTGTCCTGTAGGTAATTACACTACACAAATTTTCTTGTTTACTTTTTTTCTTTTTTTTTTTCTTCCTTTTTCCCTAACTAATCCAAATCTTGTATTTTGGAAAGTGTTGCTTTTTAGTACTGAAATTTGGGTTTAATTTTGTCTTTAATAACCATGAATGTCACTGGAAACTACAAGAATGCTTTATCTAAACTACAAGAATCCTTTATCTAATGACAGAGTTATTGAAATCAATTAAAAACAAACAAACAAACAAACAAAAACAACAACAGCAAAACCACTCAGGGGTGTGACAGAGCATAATTTGAGTTTTTTTTTTTTTTCTTTACACACTGTCAAGGATAATAAATTCTTCTTTGTTTAACAATGGAAGTTAGAAAGATTGTTACAGTGATCTGTAATTAACTTGATGAATACATGAATACACGAAAAAATCTTAAATCTTTGAGACTTTTAGAATAATAGACTGGTCTTCCAGGATGCATTGTTTCATCTAATGTAGTTGTTATTGAATCTAAACTATCATCGGAAATTTCATTCTGTGATTGCTCGCCATTTTAAATAATTCCATTATCAGGAGTTGCTCTTCACTGAGAAGACCTATTGAGTAAAACAAATGCATCACATTTCACAGAAATAGGTTTTAATAGGATTATTAGCTTTACTTCATCCTAACCACAGCTGACTTACTCTCAGTATGATTTCTGTTTTTCATCTCTGTAGCATAATACTTCTGAAAATATGTTCATACTGAGAAAGACTTCAATATGCAAATCTTTGATTTTCTTTAACATTTATATTTTGAATCTTATTGAAAGTTTCTTAGAGACAAAATGATTTATGAAACAAAATATACTGGTTTGATTGTTTTTGAATAGTTGTTCCTATTCCATATAATTTTTTTTTCTGATGATTATCCTATAATACAGATATTAATTGCCAGGAACACTGGCTCAAGTGTGTAGATCTACAATGTACAACTCCAAGAAAAAGAATCCTTGATTCTTTGCTTCACCATACAGTTACTTACACTTCACAGTATGACACCTTCCTGCTGCTCTGTCTTATGTTTGACTGTAATAAAGTGTATTCCTGTTTGTTTATGATAATTTGACCAAAATACTTTTGTTAGCTCTACAACAATAACTGGTATTCCTTTTCATTAGTTGGTTTGCATTTGGTCTACATTCTCTACTATCAAGCAAAGATTGCAAATTATATTCTAACAAAACCTGATTCCCCCAGAATTATAATATAACTTAATGCCTTTTAGGGTGGTGAGTTTCTCCTCATGTGCAGACATATAATTATACATATTGTTTTAAGTAGACAACTCAACTAGAGCTCTTTGCCTACTGTAGTCAGTGGAGAGCCAACCCATAGTCAGTGGACTTTAGGGAACTATTTGGCTGACCAACGTAGATATCAAATTCAGGTTAAGAATAAGTAGCTTTTTAGAATCTACTGGCTGCAATGACTGGGTTTTGTCAACTATAATGAGTGTTCAGTATAAGTCACATTCTGCATAGAAATGCAGGTTTGCAGAATAATTCCGGTTGGAAGGGACTTCAGAAGATGACCTAGTGCAAACTCCACCTGAAAGCAGAGACAATATATCAACACCATATTTAAATGACAAAGTTAGACATTAATTCTCAGTCCTGGTGAAATAATAATCATAAGTAAGGACAGAGGTTTCCTATGTTTGTAGATTTGATCTTCAGAAGATTATAAATTCTTTAAAAAACACCTATATGATTCTTTAGGTTCCTTATGTAGTCCAGTTGGAAGGCATTCAAAGACACTATAATCTCCTTATTGACTGAATGGAAAAGTTAGGTATCCAAATTAAGTTGATTAAATCTCATTACTGTAACTCTCATGTATTATGGACTGTTATTTCAGAAGCAATTTAGCTTATTTTCCAGTAAAATCTAATCATTTTCTATTAGATATATAACTTAAAATGTTAACTTACAAATGTTCAAAGTCCTACAAATTAAGAGTATGTTCTCCATTCTTGCCTCATGAAATAAGCTTTAGTCACTGACTTTAATATTAGCCTTTGGAATTCATGGAATGCAAGCAATATGAGGCTGGTGTCTTTAATTAATTATAGAATCACAGGATATCCTGAGCTGGAAGGGACCCATAAGGATCATCAAGTCCAACTCTTGGCACCGCATAGGTCTATCCAAAGTTTAGACCATGTGACTAAGTGCACAGTCCAGTCGCTTTTTAAATTCAGACAGGCTTGGTACCATGACTACATCCCTGGGGAGCCTGTTGCAGTGTGCAACCACGCTCTCGGTGAAGAACCTCTTCCTGATGTCCAGCCTAAACTTGCCCTGCCTCAGCCTAACACTGTTCCCACGGGTCCTATCACTGGTGATTATGGAGAACAGGTCACCTGCCTCTCCACTCCCTCTCGCGAGGAAGTTGTAGACTGATCTGAAATGATCTTAAACCTTTTTTTTTTTTTTTTTCATACACTGCTTTATTCATGCACTGTAAATTCTATTATATAGAAGAAATAGTTGCCTATCAACTCTGCTGATTATAATACACTTCTGCGGATCTTTCTTGCATGTAATAAATTTATCTACCACATTCAGTAAAAAAAAAAAAAAATCAACTTATTCTGATATTCTGAACATAGGACCAGTGATTTGTGTGTAGCAGATTTATTGCACTTACAGATTCAGTCTTAAATTAGCTATTTATATACATCATTTTTGCTCCATGCTAAAATAGTCACCACTGATTCATGGAAGTATATATATAATCCAATACTAAATCAGCAGTGATTTGTCTTTTCCTAATTATCCAGATAAATAGAACTATAGTGGGGGAAAAAAAAAAAAAAAAAAAAAAAAAAAAAAAGTATGATTTAGTCATGAAATACAGAACAAGAAACACTAAGGTAAAAAATCCTGAGGCTATTGCAAAAAGAAATCTTGAGGTTTTTAAATGAGCAGAAAGCTCTGCTTATTCTTGAATTCCAGTTATTCTCAGGTCAGTTTTATTCTGGAATTGAGTTAAATTTAATTTCTTAGGGTCAGTCAAGAGAATTAAAATAAAGAATATTGTGAGTGAAATGTTTTACTCTTAACTGATGTAGGAATTTTTTTTATCTAATCTCAATATTTTATTTTATATAGTCTACGATTTGTCAAGAGTAAAAAGAAAGGTAATTACAATCATGGCATTGAAACTGTGATGGTAAGAGTCTGAAAATAAAGTGTAATTTAGTCATTAAAGACCTTTCCTTAGATGTCTACAAAAAAAAATCTGGCTTCCCCAAGAATAACATAGACTATTATCCCTAATGATTAAAATGTGAAATTTCTTACTTTAGTCCCCCAAATGAAAGGCATGGAGATGAGATTGGATTGATAAATCATTCTTTCTGGTTAGTAAAAATTGTATGTATATTTGCATATCTAAAATATGATTCCGTCACTGCAAATCTATGACAAAAACTTAAATTTTAGTTCTTATGGAAATCTGACACCTAAAAAAAATAATCATGGACTGCTGTGAAGAAGGTCAATTTTGATAAGACAAACGTTCAGTTCTAGGCATTTCATATGCCTTAATTCACCAGATCAACACCAAATAATGATATCAGGAAAGCTGCTTCAGAGACCTGTTACTCTTCTGGATTGTCTGTGTAAAAAGCAACCCTTCAAAATGCTAAGAGCACTTCTCTGTGAATGTGGGTGATCCAGTACAGTATTTCCATTTTCTGATAATGTTTACTGATTAATATAAAAAGTCAATTGAAAGGATTAAGTCATATTTGAAATGGTAGCCATGTAGCCCCGTAGCCCAATAAATATGGCACTGCTATAACTAATAGCTGACTTCTGCAACCAGAGAAGCCTGAGAAAGTGACTATACTTGTCTTGTCCTGAGATGGCTTTAGCTTGTTTAACTTGTCACTACAATTGTTTAATGGTCAGGTGACTATGGACTACCTCATTTTTTTGGTTAGCTTCATGAATATACTGTAAAGATTTAAGAAATCTATGTAAGGGATCAGTGAAGAAAGCGTAAATAAGCAGACTGCATTAGCAAACATAAAAAACTAACTTTAAGAAGGCCAAAGACAGAGAACATGAGGAAATCCCCATCAAGTTAAGAAATTCTGAAACTGCCAGCTCACCATAACCTCTCATATAGGTGGGTGCCACCAGCTTCAGGACCAAGACAGGCAGTGTAAGAGTAAATATAGCATCAGAGGAAAAATACACGGATATAGGAAAAGAGCTGCTCGTGTATGACTATCCCGTTTGCTGAAGAGGACTTTTTTATTATTATTTTATTGATAAAAAATATGTATTGAATAATATAAAAACATATAATGAAAATAAATAATATATATATAATAACATATATTGTTATAATTCAGACCATATTGGTTTCAGTGTAATAGGACTAACAGTAACTGCAGTATTATATGCTAATTTGTTGTTTGTTGATTGTTCAAGAATTAAGTATATTAACAGTAATTTCTTGAATACATGTATATTGAAGTCTCTTTTACCCATACCGTAATTTTGAATGCAACATGATATGTCAGAATTGTAAACACTATGTTAATGGTGAACGTTATCATTTGGCACACAGGACTACTTCAGGTATTATCTTTAAGTTAAGTTAAGTTAAATTCTGATTTTTGATTTTTGATCTTTGTTCACTAACACATAAACAGGTTGACTGCATTAAACAGTGAGTTTACAGTTTGAGTATGCACACTGAGTATAACAGTAAAATAAAAGCAACAATAATATAATAAAAATAATACAGATTAACCTAGAAAGGAAACAAAGAACCAGTATAAAACAAAAGAAGTGTTTACTTATAATAATTTGGAATGATAAATCTCAAGATCTTGTAAGAAAGAAAAATGGACTGAATAAAGTATACAGACTTTCAGAGGAATCTGTTCAATTGGACTTTGTTAGGTCTTAATGTTGACAAAACTTAGTGGAAAGGCTTAATCTTTTTTACTGATTGTTGGTTGTAGTAAGCATGTTAAGGCACACAGGCACATGTATACCAACAGAAAGCAAGAGAAATGGAGAAGGAGAAAAATGTCCATATTTTGTTACCTGTGTCTCTGTTAATAGTTTTTAACTCTCACACAATCATTCCAAAGACATTCTTTGTAACCATCATTCTTACAATGCTGAACATTTTATTTTTCTGCATTTCACAGATGGAAAAGGTAGTTTAAAGTCCTCTACAGCTAAAGGTTTGACTAAGCAGACTGAAGGTTGTAGAGTGAAATAATTTACCCAAGATGACACAGGATCTCTGAATTGAAACATGGTCTAGAACTCGAGACTTCTTAGCTCTGAAACACATCTCTGATTACTGTATCATTGTTATTCTCTAGTATATTGGCTGATGAAACATATCTGAACCAATATGTTGATTGATTATAACATCATCTATTTCACCATAGATGAAAATGAACATGAACAATATCAAAGAGCTATTCAAGAAGCACAATAGAAGTGTGCTGTCTTCAAATTGATGATTGATTTTCAGTCTATACAGATATACAATAGAATAATTTTGTTGAATTGGGGTATATATCTTTTTAACAGAGCTAAAATTGTTTAACTTTTGTTTAGAGGAAAAGAGGACAATTAAGTCTTTTGAAATTACCGGTGTTTAAATGCCACCATTTTTAGAATATTCCATTTTTTTTTTTTCCTATTACACTAGTTTATGCCATGTTGAGGGATTTTTGAAACAGCAAAGATCCCATGGCTTGCTGCAGCTGAGCAAACCAAGCTACCAGGACGACTATGAGAAGTTCCATGACAGTGTTCCCACATCACCCAATTGAGGAATTTAGAAAAATATTGTTGCCAGCTGCTGACTTCAAGGACAAGGTCTACGTGACTGTAAATTAAATTTTTTTTTGAATCCTCGATTAATATATTTCTCTCTACCTTATCCAAAATAATAAGATTTTGAATTCATTTCAGCAGAGGATACTGGAGAATGTTAACACGCTGCTTTGTTGAATGTATTGGCCTGGCCAAAAGATTGTTCTTACAATTAATGGGTGCTATTTAGTGACATATATACAGTACACAACTGAACCTTGGATATATGCTACTTTGAGCTATTTAGTGATACAGTATTTGTATTTTTATCATTTACTTATAATTTTTCAGTCATATTAATTGCTATGTCCTCTACATAGTTAACTGCCCTTTCCCTGCAGTTAGGTAATTAGAAGCTATGATATTTAGTATGTTGGAAGCTAGGTTTGGAACTGAAAGCAGTAGCAGTAAGTAAAAGCACACTTTTTGACCTCTGTGCTTTCAAAAATATTTACTCAAATAACAAACTTAGTGGACCGGACGCATTGCAATTACATCTGTCTGGGAAAAGTATATTCCTTTCTTTACAAGAGAGCATTAAATATATAACACAATGCTTTCTTTTCTCCCCCTTCTTTCTCCCCCTTCTCCCCCTTTTCACTTTCTATTCAATCATGTACCATAGTTTTAAACATGGTGAAAAGGAAATATTTCAGTAAAATAACTTCAAAGCCTAGGTATAACATAGGAAATCAAGCAAGTTTTTGTATTTTATAGATATGGTTTAAATTTTTTTTCCAGGTGCAATAGTGACTTGACTAGAATCATTCTCCAAATTTCTTTGAATATCTGCCTAAGTAAGGATGCATCTGTAAATTTGTACGTAACTTTTTGAAGTTTGAATTTTGCATATTTTGTTTAGTTATATTATTTTCTTCATTGTAGCATAAACACATTGTTCCTAATCTAACAACTTTTCACAAACAAATGTGATCCTTTTTTTCTCCTAATACTATAGGCATGAATTGTAATAGTTGAAAATTTAATGTTGTGTTTCATATAGGACAGGCAGGAAAACATCTTCAAGACAATGAAAGTGAACAATCAAATTACTAGTGAAAATTCTACTCATTCCAAGGGAGATGGATGCTGAAATGTATTCTGTAATGCATATTTGAGCATAAAAGGAAATTATTGACTTTAATAGTCACTTTTCATTGAGATAATACTAATGCAAACTGATTGATTCATGAAAAGCTAATTCTGATTTGCATCATTTTTAAAAAGACAGCAAAATAGTAATTTTACAAAGCTAAGAAACTAATGCTTGGAGAAAAAAAAAAAAAAAAAAATCTGATTTTTATTCCACAGTTTCATCCTCTGTCACAGCTCTTTCATTCATTCCTCTTTTCTTCAGTTTGTTTTATTTTTTAGAGAATCAGTTTTAATATGCTTTGTTCTTGTGGCTACTTTACTTGGATTCACTAATAGTAAAAAAAAAAAAAAAAAAAAAAAAAAAAGAAAAATTTTCTACCCCATAGTCCTGACTTTGACCTATGAGACTGAAAACTCTTTTGATCATTTAATTATTAAATAAAATACTGTAAACCTTTCACTCATGCTAGAAGGAGTAGCTGCTCAGTGGAGTGAATAGTCCAATTATATAAATTGCTTTTCACAAATGTTCAGATGGTGATTTGCAACCTGGTGTTCCTGTATGAGCATAAGGGAAGATGTACTATAATGTTAATATTTTCATTTCTGCTTGATTTATACTCAGTTTTCTTGAATCATTATTTTTGTTTTCCTCTTCCAGTGCCAATGAATGGAAAATGGTATCTATGCTGGCTTTCTAACTATTTGCTTTAGAGCAGGCACATTTTGGTCAGAAACTGCAACCCACTAATTTGGTCTTTGGTGACGTATTTAACCTTTTTACACAATTAATAACTTATTCTCTATATAATGATTTATTTATTTTTTTTTTCCTAGAGTTTCATTCTTTACAAGTAGCAAGGATACCCAGCTTGCTTGTTCTTTGTGACCATATTACAGGAGGCAATTGTCCCATACCATACTGCAACTGATCACAAATTACTCAAATGATTTAATTGCCCCATTTTAGAGGGTTCTTCAGGGAAGACAAAAAAAAAAAAAAAAGCAATCAATCAAATAAATGTAATTTGTTCCAACCTTACCTGTGTGAATGCTGCTTCATTGTGTGCCTTGCCACAGGCACACAGGATTAGGACCAGGAAAAGCAGAGGTTCCCCAGAGAGATAGAGCAGTACTGCACAGCCAGAACCCATCCCACTGTCCCAGCCAAGGAGGAGGTCAGCAGGGAGCACTGGGGACACAGCCCCAGCCCTGGGCATTGGGAATCTCCCTGGGGATGGGGACAAGAGGGCATTGACATGGGATTTGGCTGGGATGTGGTGGGGCTGCAGCTTGGGCCCAGCTGAAAGCAGATCCTGGGTAACGGGGACATGGTTGGGGTAGGGTAAGACCTGACCCTGGAGATCTATGATTCAATGATGTTATCATCGAATCACAGAATCATAGGATATACCGAATTGGAAGGGACCCACAAGTACTGTTGAGTCCAACTCCTGTCTCTACACAAGTCTACATGTACACCAAAATTCAGACCTTATGACTGAGAGAATAGTCCAAACACTTCTTAAACTCCAACAGGCTTGGTGCCATGACTATGTCTCTGGGGAGCCTGTTCCAATGCGTGACCACCCTCTCTGTGAAGAATCTTTTCCTGATATCCAACTTGGAACTCTGCAAGCAGGGGCCACCCATCATGGCCCTCCACCTTTGATCCAGCCCACAGCCCCATCAGCTAAACCTGAGAGCCAGGAGGACGCACTTATAGCCCTGATAGTGAATGTAGCTGTATACATTACTTATCTAAAACTATCTAAAACAACAACAATAACAACAAAAAGTCTATTTATTTGGTCCTATTTATTAATTTATTTGTTTATTTCATAGTATCCTTCACAAATATTTGGTGTTTGTTCCTCAAGTCAGGCATGGAAATAAATGGAATAAGCACTTTTCAGAGCAAGTACACTCTGGCAGAGGTCAATGTCTAGTCTGCCAAAGTATATCATACAACTTTGTAATACTCCACAAACATGATTCCACTTAATTACAATAAAAACTTAAATCCTGTTTTCAGATGTAGCTTTGATACCCTATCAGACATGTCTCATACTGTGCAATTTAAACCTACTTGAGATATAAAACAGCTGTGGTAATTTTTTCCCAATAGACAACATGCAGCATTTGAGGAACAGGAAAAAAGGATTGTGGGGGAAACACATAATTCTCCCTGACTTATAACAAAATGGAACATACTCTTTTATTATAACATTGTTAAACTATTGAAAAGTTCTGAAAAATACTGACCATTCTGTAACCAAAAGAAGGGCTTAATGCACTGCTTAACTGAAAAATACTAATGAATCTCATTCATGAATTTTACTTATATTTTCTGAGGTGATGTCTAAATTTTTCAGTTATCTTTAATCTTATACTTTCCTCACCACTCAATCTGTTTTCCTAATTAGCTGCTATTAATATATTTGACTGAAAATAAATTATCTCAATCAAACTATCTACTTTTATTTACTTACATTCATAGTAGACAGCCCAGCATTTTATCTGAATATATTCTCCATCAGATGACAGACCAAAGGTCTAACTATTCTTTAAGAGTTCAGTAGCTATGTCTTCTCTTTATGACTTTATTAGTCAAAACATGAAGGTTTCAGTAAAGGCTACCTAGGTAAACATCACTTTTGCCTGTCATAGCTAACTATTACATATTTAATGTACAAAGCCACAGTTTATATGACAAAACTGCATTCGGTAACATATAGATCTTCATATTGTTTGTTATCGCTTTTTGACATTAAGAAGCGTTCATTTTATATTCTGTTATTTCCATAAATTTTCCCAAAAAGAATATCCAGGCTTCCTAAAATTCTGAAGCTTTATAAGAATCTTTTGACTCTCCCTTCTGTTATAATGCCACTTCTGTGTTTCCATATTAGTCATCACTCTTAAGAAATAAATGAAATTTTCTGCAAAACAAATGAAACAAGGAAAAGCTGTTCACAACAAAATTTCCACATAAACGCATTAGAAATGCTTTCTGTAACCTCTCGGTATTCAGCAATTGTCAGACTCAAGATGTTGAATTCTTTGATCTGGCATTGTCTTAGGGAGCATGGGACCATTTGGGGATCAAAATAAGGAGGGGAGATCAACGAAAAATTTTGACTTAACTGAATATTTGGCTTCGTAATACCTCCTAGTTCTTCTAAAACACTTTTTATAAGTTGTTTTCAAAGGTCAGTGACTGCTAGTCCTTTTCAGTAGGGATCAAAAATTGAGGTCAATAGTCATATCTCTCAAATTTGGCCATGTGAAAACAACACATGTAGTACAAATTACCTGTCTGGTTTTATTCTGCCATTTGATAAAGTGGCAGGTTCTAACAGAAGTCTGTTCATTCCACTTTCTTTGGACCATGGATGATAAACTTAGCCTATATGTCTCATTATTAGTTAGATAAAATTAATTTCACACACACTCCTACTAACAGATATACAGACCTTACTGATCCTCTATGTCAATTCCGTGATCTCATGGGAAAAAAAAAAATAAAAAATGTTGAGAATGTGATGTTCTGACTTCTTGTTTTAAAATTTAAAAGTTGTTTCTAATAAGTTGTTTAGCCTGGAGAAGAGAAGGCTTGAGGGCAATTCTATTAATGTCTATAAATATCTGAAAGGAGGATGCAAGGGAGTGTGCAAAGACAGAACCATACTCTTTTCAGTGGTACCCAGTAACAGGACAAGAGGCAATGGGCACAAACTGGAACACAAGAGGTTTTGTGTGAAACTTCATCAGGAAGCACTTCTTTAATGTGCAGGTGACAGCACTGGAACAAGTTGCCCAGACAGGTTGTGGTGTCTCTCTACTTGGAGATCTTCAAATGCTGCCTGAACATGGTCCTGAGCAACCAGCTCCCTGCTTAAGCAGTGGGGTTGGACCAGATGACCTCCAGAGTTCCCTTCCAACCTTAGCCACTCTTGTTACTCTGTGATTCTGTGTCCTGGTTTCTGGGGGGATTATTTTTCTTGTGGCTAGTATGATGCTTTGTTTTTGATTTTGACAGGAGAATGTGGTGGTTTTACCGTGCTGGGCAGCTAAACCCCACAACCGCTCTCTCACTCCCCCTCCTTTAGATGAGGAGGGGGAGAAGTAAAGCAAAGAACAACTCACGGGTTGAGATAAGGATAATTTAATTAAAGGGAAATAATTATAATAATTAAATAAAGACTACCATGAACTAAACAATTTAACTAAGGGGAAATAAAAAGGGAAAGGGGAAAAGGGAGGGGAAGAGGAAAAATAAAAAGAAGGGAGGAAAACAAACAAAATAAATGAAGGCTATATGGAAGTGCAGAGGAAAGAAATTACTCTCTACTTTGCACGCGTGGGTTTACTTCCCACAAATGAGCGATGATTGACCACATCCTTGAAGCAAGGCCTCAACGCACGCAGCTGGTGTTCGAGAGGAGGACCGACGTCTTCTCAACGAGAGCCCACCCCTCCCCTCTTCTTCCTGTTTCCACCTTTTATTGCTGAGTGTGACACCACATGGTATGGAATATCCCTTTGATTGGTTTAGGTCAGCTGCCCTAGTGATGTTTCTCTCCTCACTTTTTTGCCCACCCCCTAGGAGGGTTAGAGAAAGGCCCAATGCTGTGCCACTGCTGCTCAGCAGTAGACACAACACTGGTGTGATAACACTGCTGTTCCAGCTACAAGTACAGAGTACGGCACTGTATGGGCTGCTGCCAGGAAAGTTAACATTCCAGCCAGACCCAGTACAGAGAAAAATAATATTGATAACATTCTAAAATTGTGTTGTTGCAGAGTAGTCTTAACACTAAGTTAAGCACTTTTCAGCTTCTCAGACTACCTTGCCAGCAAGGAGGCTGGGAGTGGAGGGGAGTGTACACAAGAAGCTGGGAGGAGATAGAACCAGAATGGCTGACCCAAGTGGCCAAATGGATATAATGGAGCAACTGCATCACTCATTTTATATATTATTATTACTATTATTATTAACAATAAAAACTTTCTCTTACTTTTCTGACTTATTAAACTTTCCTTATCTCAGTCCATGAGTCTTCCCCAACCCACTGAGGGGGAAATTGAGCAAACAGCTATGGGGTGTTTGGTTGCCTGCTCAGTTAAACCACAACATTCTGAAATGTATATAATAAGCAAGCCAGTCTTACTGTTGGCTGTTTTTTATAAAAGTTAGTTTAATCTATGCTGTTTCTTTAATTCTTCTTTTATTTTTATTTTTTAATAAATGTACATTTCAATTGAACATAAACTAGCTATTATTTATTTTTGAGTCCATAGTATTGATATTCAGTGTCTAAGTATTTCTACACAAGACCTGTAAATTTGCCATAATCAAGCCTGAGCCAGAATTCAGAAGTAGAGAACAAGTCTGTCGTATGTACTTAAAAGTTTGACTGCAGTCAGCTCAAACCGTCCATCATCTAAATAGCTAGATATAAAACAATGTAATGCAGATTCTGCAATCCAAAATGAATATTATGAAAAAGTATGTGCTTGTAAACATCTTAGTCAGCATTTTCTACATGCAAACGGTTTTGGCTGTTTGCCCAATGTAAAACCAGTAAATCATTATAGTCAATGATACCCATTAGTTATTTCAAGTAATCTATTGTTATCTTTTGTTTTCCTAAAGATCAGAAGCTTAAAGAATATGAATAAGAATTCAGTTCATTCATCTCCTAAATTAGAATACTTGTCATCATAATTATTAAAATAGATATCACAAACCACAAATAGTAAATTTATTTAGAAAAACTTATTGAAAAAGTGCAAAATGTGTAGTAACTGAACACCAGTGACTGTCTCTTTTTGTCATTTCTTTTAAAATATAAACTGGTATATTAAATTTTTACTCATCAAGTAATTTGATAATGATAGTAAAATTCCAAACAGAATCATTAACCAAAGAATTGCTCTGAAAGCAGAGTCATTTTAATCTGCTTAACTCAACCACGGACAGTGAGAAACATATGAAGTTTAAAAGAGAAAAAAAAAGTCAGTATCATATGATTTTTTCCCATACTTTGTTATAATTGCCATTAAAAGATCAACATAATCTAACAGTTAAGCATGAAAAGACTAAAGGAACTGTGCCTGTTCAGTCTGGAAAACAGAAAGCTGAGAGGGGATCATGCTGTCTACAGCTATCTCATATGAGGATACAAAGAAGATGAAGTCAGGCTGTATATGGTGTTAGGACAAGAGGTGGCAAACAGAAGCTGGAACACCAAAATTTACAATTAGATATAAGGAAACCCTTTTTCACCATGAGGATAGTTAAACATTGGAAAAAAAAATGTCAGAGAGGTTGTGGAGTCTTCATCTGAAGAGATATTTGAAACTCTACTGGAAGAGCCTGTAAGCAGTCAACTCTGTGTCAGTTCAGAGCAAGGAGTTGGACTAGATGACTTCTAAAGATCTATTCTAAGCTAAATGATTCTATAATTCTAAAATTTTCAGAGTTTTAATATTTTTCTTTTTACCCTTAATTGAAGAAGATATTTATAAACCCAGATCTATTTAGCTACTGTAGTATTCTGGATATTTTAGAATAAGGAACACTTAAATAAAATCAGTACAGTCTTCTATTATGGATGCAGATACTTTGCAAAATTGATTTTTCTCTGTTTCTGTTTCAGAGCCCAGGTAAAAGTAAAACACCTAGATATGATTCTAAATATGATATGATTCTAAATCTATATATAAGCATGTTAAGAAAGCCTATTTTCAAACCTGAAGTACATTTTTAAAGCTGCAAGTGACCAACAGCCTTCACTGAGGTCAAGTTTATCAAGATTAGAGCAAGAACTTACTCTGGTTATGGGTTACACGTAACCATCAATTTTTAATGCATTTGTCACTGTTCACAAACAAGCTATTATTTCTGTCTTACTTTTAGAGGAGTATCTTGTAATTCACTCCAATAACCTACACTCAAAATCAAAGATACAATGATATCATATTCTGTCCTATAATTTCTGAGCTAATTACTATAGGCATTATATTGAAAGGATATATATTAAACTACCACTAAATGCTATTTTGCACATGAAAAGAATGTTCTAAGGACCAGTTAGAAATTATTATTATTAAAAAACTATCAGTGATACCAAACTATTGCACTGAGGTAATCAGTAAAAAGCACAGTGAAATGAAAATGGGAACATTCATTATTTAGTCATTTGCTTTCTAACAGTAACTCTACCAAAAAAAAAAAAAAAAAAAAAAAAAAAGATAGTATCACTAAATGAAAACTATAAATACTGCACCATATATAATTTTTTTAAATTCTTTTGTAAAGTCCTGAATATTTAATTTAGAATCATTGCCCAAATCTTTACTTAGGAACAACATATACTATAGATCCATATATTGAGAACCCATTTTGCTCATACATTCATATATTTGTTAAAAAGGATGTTAAAATGTTGTTAAACTTCTGGCTTTAACAACTAAATTGCCATGAAATATGAGATACTGGAGCAATTTTATCCTGTTGCCACTTTTGCTTGAACATTTCTAGGCTCTCCAAATTATGAGTAATTTAGCCACCCTTTAGAAATACCACAGTGTAATGAAATGTGTAATTCACATTAACCAACAAAAAAGTATCTAAAATCCACAGTTACTTCAAACTACATCAAATATATTCGGTTTACTTTTCCTCTATTGAAACTGATAAATAATTAAGTTTCCTGTGATATATTTGCATCATCTGTGTATTTATTATAGTCAGTATCTCTGGATGAGCTGATTGTGAGGAAAACATTTTTACTTTCAGACTGAACTAATTTTAGTAAATGTATAATGCATTTAAAAATACATAGTACATTCACTATATATGTATTTTTTTATTTTCATTTGCAATTATTTCTGAAAATCAGTATACAAAGATACAAGAATCAAGGACTGACTTTAAAAACGAGACTGAAAAAAAAGGGGGGGTGTAGGGATATGAGATGCCAAATTCTTGCAATATTTTTAATTTGTGAAGTATTACAATTACATTTGAACAATTTTTAATAATACTTCTGGAAAGAGCATTATTTTAATTATTTAAAAAACTGCAGGATAAAAATCTTTAGAGTTAAATAGAGTTTAATACAAAGTTTTGGTTTTTCTCTTTAAAAACAATTCAATTTTGCCTTCTTTCTAGTAAAGAAAATCCTGCTTAATAAAAGAAAATAATAAGATTTTTTTTTTTTAAGATAATGGTAACTTTCTTCTGATGACTATGGAAAACCATAATTTTAGGCTTAGTTTTAAAATACTCTATCTGAATATAACAGCAGAAAAAAAAAGACTTCTTGTTATCATGGTGGAGGCCCAAAGATGGATAACTTAAGAGTCACTAAAAGAAAAAAACTTGACTTTTAATCTGTCAATGTGGTGGAAGTTCATAGTCTATCTAAAATACTATAATTAGTGAAAGAGCAAAGCACATCAGTTCACAGTATGAAGGCAATGGTCATAGAAATGGCGATGTGTAAACTAGCATGAAAACTGAAGTACTAAATCACATAGATCACAGTAAAATTTAGAGCAACTTCAAATACAGCATACAGAAACAACAACAACAAAAACACAACACAGTTTTAGCAGAACTGGATGATGAGATATTCTCATTAGAACATTAGAACTCTGTGTTCATAACCACTGCCTGTATCTTACTTTCCACTGCTGACTTACAGCTTAATCCTTTATTCATGGGTTTCTTTAGTTTCAAATATTTATATGATTACAAATTGAGTTACAAATCTTAACTGCTCATTTCTCATGCTGTCTTTCACACCTTTTGAAATTCTTTGCATTCTCTTTTCAGTGTTAGATGTAGTATGCCTCAGTCCTCCACTGTTTCTATCCTTTCAGTCAAATTATTTCACAAGAAAGCAAAGTTTAACTTCTCTCTGAAAAAAAAAAAAAAAAAAAAAAAAAAAGATAATTTCACTTATATCCTCAAGACATCTAGAGAACTCCTCATTTATTATTTTTTTTTCAGGTACTCTTCTTTGTGGAGGTTAGATAACTAACTAAAAGTCAGCCAATCAGGAGATTTCAGCAAAGTAGCCTACACATGAAATATCAAAATCCGAGTAAAAAAAAATTGGAAGCGTAGTTTTATAAAGAGTCAGTTCACAGATCCATGTGTTGAAGAATTAAATTATTGAAAGATTTGAAAACAGAGTTAAGATCTGACTTGTAGTCCTTTTAGAGGCCAGCAGAGCAGCACTATCTTAAGAGCTGTTCAAGACTTTTTCATGAGAAACAGAATACAAAACTAAGTATATATGCATATATGTGCTATCTGAAAGGGTATGTTTTAGTACAACCGGGCACACTGTGATCATACATCACATTTCACTTAAGAAATACATACTGACAGGGCTAAGGCTGTGGTAGGTTTTATAGAATCACAGAATCATTAAGGTTGAAAAAGACCTTCAAGATCATCTGGTCCAACCATCCCTTATGTCACCCACCAAACCATGTCCCTAAGCACCAGGTCCAACCTTGCCCTAAACACCTTTAGGGACGGTGACTCCACCACTTCCTCCCTGGGCAATCCGATCTAATGCCTTCTGTTCTGAGAAGAAACGTCTCCTAATTTCTAACCTAAACCTACCCTGTAATTAAAAGATTTTGAGGTTGAAACAGGTGAGGTATATTATTCTCATTTTAATTCCTCACAGATTCTTCAGTGATGCATGTTTCCACATCTGTAACTACCTCATGCAGGTTTCTTATCATTTACATAGAAATTGAAGCTGAACAGCATATAAGTAGAAGTGTTATGAGACATTTCTTGTTTTATTTCTATCACAGCTGTTTAATGACTTGTATTATTCTCATATTTTACATAGGTAATGCAGTTCTGCTTTCTTTATCTGTGATAGGCCTGAAGCAATCTTTGGAAGATTTTTATTTAATTATTTATTTTTTTTCCTAAGCTTGTAGCTTAGATTCATTGTGAATTGTAAGACCAAAATTGTCTTGTAACTTTTCTAGAATTAATCCCTTATATGCCTTACTTAGCAATAGGGTACAACTGAGTGTTTAGTGTAAAGGTACATTAACCAAAATAAATATAATTTTCCTTTAATTTTGGCAAAGACTAACAGAGGATAACTGTTCAAAACTGCCATATTTTCTGATGTTTCCTTTTGTGTCTCATACAGGTATACAGAAAGCACAATGGTGATGGCTTTTTGATTTTCTCTTTTATAGCCATATTTTGTATGATGTTGCCTTATGTTTTTTTTTTTTTGTTTGTTTGTTTTGTTTTGTTTTGTTTTGTTTTTTTCGTTTAATATTTATTCAACTAACATGAGAAAATGTGGAAAAAAAATGTTTCAATTTTATAATGTACTCTAATATCCAAACTTGGTACTATTCTAAGACCTAAAGTGTAGTTATTAAAATAAATTGCTACCCAAATTAATAGATAGTGCTAGCATGTTAAAATCAATTTACCAGAACTGTGTTTGCATTATCTAGCTTCTGAATATTTTGTTGTTTCAGTTATGTTATGTTCTGCAATTCTGTATGTTTCATTGTTGTTTCATTCTTACATTGAAAACCCCCCTATTTTTGTTTTTAAAAAATCTCTCTATAAAAAAGTATATTTATACTAGACTAGAAAAGCTTATCAGCCACAGCTTACTATTTAGCAGCATGTTAACATACAGTATTCCAACAAATAAGAATATGCATAGCTTTTTACAGGAGAGCTGAAGACTCTTCTTATTGAGAATTTCCTTGGTCATGCTTAGAAAAATATTCTGTCAAGAGCTAGGAGAATGCCTGTATTAAATTTGAATGAATATTATCTGCAACCTTTTTTTGCTCAGTTTTAAATTTATGCTGGAAGGCGTAAAGTTAAGTCAAAGGAAATCTTATGTGTGTTTAAAACAAGAAAAACAGAAACTACCAACAAAGAAAAAAAGATGAGGAAAGTGATTGCCTATGCAGCTTGCAGCTATGAATAGTGTCATTCTAGCTCTCACCCTTCTAAGAGCATTATTCTGCAAATGCTGAGATGAGATCAAATTTTATCAGTCCATTGAAAGGCTGGGGTACTTGAGAAAGACTGAACATGCTGCAAATCAGGTTAGCTGTTCTCCCAACTAGGGGTGTCTAAGGCATAGCAGAGTTATGCATAAAAACACTAACCTTAGTTAAAAAGAATAATTTTATAGGAACTTTTTAACTTTTGCATTTTAAAGAAGTATAATTTATATTTTTTCTGGAACATTTTAAATTATTATTATATTTTTTTAGATGATTAGAAGTCTGAAATAAGAAAAGAGGGAAAAAAAAAAAAAAAAGTCCATGGGGGAGTGGTGGATAAAAAAGAGCACACAGTTATTTCATATTTTATATCTATAGTGGCACCCAAAGGTATAAACCCTCTTTGATATTAATATCAGTTGTGTCTCCTGAAAAGTTGATATTAATATGAGCATTCCTAGCCTCCATATTGTACATATGACATAACTTGAATTGTAAGGAAACTGGAATACAGACCCTTTTACTACAACATGTGCAGTGGGTTTATGTAGCAAGATTTTGGTAGCAGGGGGCTTCAGGTGAGGCCTCAATGAGAAGAGTCCAGCAGCTGCCCCATGTCAGATAAGGGCCAGTTTCAAATGTCTCCAAAGGGAGACAGTTCACTGCTGGCCAGAGCTGAGACAGGGAGTGACGCAGGATGGGCCTCTGGGAGAGCAGTTTTAAGAAAGGGAAAGAAAAACTGCTGGGCAACAGGGAGAGTGAGGAGTGAGAACTAGCCCTGCAGACACCAAGTTCAGTACACAAGGAGGGCAGGAGGTGCTCCATGTACCGGAGCTGAAGTTTCTCTGTGGTAGACAGTGACTGTAAAGGAGCAGCAGAGGAGAAGAACTAGTGACTGACCACAGTCTCCATTCCCTGTTCCCTTGCACTGCTTGGGGAGAGGAGGTGGAAGAGGGTAGATGGGAGGAAGATGTTTTAGCTTCTTTCCTTTTTTTTTTTTTTTTTTTTTTTTTTTTTTCTCACTTCTGTAGCTTTTTAGTAAGGCAATAAATTTTATGAATCTCCCTATGCTGAATCTGTTTTGCCCGTCATGATAATTGTTGAGTGATCTCCTTGCTCTTATCTCAACACTTGAGTCCTTTCCACTGTATTTTCTTCCCCTTTCCCTTTGAAGAGGGGGAGTGAGAGAGGCAGAGCTCAGCTGCCCACCTGAGTAAAACCACCACAACATAGTGGAAAGATTATCAGAGAAAGAACATCCTTAGCTTTGATGTTACAGTTCAAAATCATAGAGAATGGTAGATTAGACAGTACTCCCAGAAAAGAGATAGAACCATTCATAGCACAGTTGGATAAGCATGTGTAATGTCCTGTAAGTTTTGGTTTTGAGTTTGTGGTAAATGCTGTCACCAAAGTACTTGCATGTGCAGATGCATGTATAATCAAAGATTTTATTTCTAGTCTGAGAATTAGAAAGTCATTAAAAGTTGAAGTAAAATCAATTTAATTGCAGAAGTTATAGCTTTTATGGTGATGAAGAAAGGAAAAAACTATTTTTTTTTAATTATTTTTATTTTCACCAAGCCTCTTTCTTGTGCCTAGGAGAGGTGGGGTTGGAGGAAGTGAGAGACAATCCTGAGATGGGGAAGATTCTAAAACTTATCTGAATAAGTATTTGGCTACATATATAGTAAAATATCCTAATTATCGGGGATGTGGATGAGAACCTAAAAATATCCTAATTATAGGGATGTAGATGAGAACCTCATGAGAAGCAGATATAAAAAGAAGATACCGTTCAAGGCCAACGGATGAAGGAAGAACGAACAACTCGTTAGCGAAGAATGAACAACTTGTTGGCAGGAAACAAGGCAAAGATAAGCAAAAAAGGCCTAAATACTGTCCAACAGAAGGTGAAAGTCCAGAAAGGTAAAAAGTTTAACCTCCTCTTCCTCATTGGCTTCATCCTGAAAGACCCTTACCCATGACCACCTTTGCACATTGCACACTTGCAACCGGAAGGAGCTAAGGGTGGGGAGTATGGAAATGAGTACTTGGAAGAGGTCTGCCTTTTGGGGGAAATTAATGAATATGTATTAGAGCTCATGTAACATGTAACAGTATACATGTATAAGATTGTGAGAGATGACCAGACAGGTGCACTTTTTGAGGGAAGCTATTCCCAGTGTGCCCGGTGTACTGCAATAAAATATACCTACTTTACAACCCTATGATTGTGGAGTCTTTTCCGCACGTCAATCCAAAGCAACTAAATATATTATACATGTGAGCAGATATAAATTTAGCAATAGTTATCGATAGCCACTACTTTTCCATTAGTTTTCTTTCTCTTGCTGGGTTTTACTTTTCACAAACAGCATTAGGATTTGATTTGACCATTTTGTTCAGCAACTACATGTTAGAAAAATATTGAGAAAATTGAGTTTTCTTCCCAGAATTTGGCCAAAGATACAGGTAATATGTATCCCTATGTATGTGTATATTTATGGTTACCGCTGATATTGCAATTCCCTCCCCCTCCCCCAATTTGCAATCCTCTCTAACAATCTCCCAACAGTGTCAAATAAAAGAAAGATAGAAAGATAACAAAACAGAGTCCAACTCACATTGCATAAGAAATAACTGGATTTCTAAATGAGCAACTACTGAATCTCACCTACATTTACATTTAAGTTTTATATATAAGAGATTCTGGAAATACTGCATCAGGTATGTTTTTATCTGCTATGGCAGTTCCTACCATGTATGTAACCTGGAGACAAAATGGGAGTCAGTGACAAAATGGGAGTCAGTCATCTCTCGTTGTATGATCTCCTGTAATGCTGTCTCCCATGCTGCTGCCTCCAGCTGGTGACATCTGTCCTCTGATTAATAGTGTCCTCTATCAGGACTGATTACTGGTCACACTGCTTGTTCTGGAAGCGGGAAACATGGGAAAAATAGTTTTTTGGGAGAATGGCAATTATTTTGCTTATGGAGAACAGGAATAAGGAGGAGATAGAATAAAGAAATTACCAACCTTTCTAAGATCTTAATTCTTTTTGAACTCCTGATCTACCATTTTCTATGTTCCTGTTTGGTGCTGAGTGTTACAACTTTGAATTAGAAAGCAGTAAAACAAACAGCTCCGTAAGAAGAAATCAGTGGATCTTAGAAAAAATATCTTATCCTTTGAGTCCAAAATAACACTAATTCTTTCTTCCTAAAAGGTAATCTAAAAGGATGTCTAGCTCTTTCCCTGTATGCTTTCTTCATGTTCTTTACTCTTTGTGTTTCTCAGCTTCAGCTGGTGACAACTCATCAACAAAAATGGTCTAAATCTGTTCCTGGAGACCTGAAGTAGATGAAAAGATCAATCACTGAAGCAGATGGAATAAGGATAGAGGAGTTCTTGGATTTCAGTTTATCTCTCTATATCAGTTAAGCAGTTCTGCTCCAAACCTTTGTGGCTTATGACACCCAAAGCAGGAATGAAGAACTACACAACTTATTAATGTTTGTATCCTTCTCTCTGTGACCGTGCCAGAATATTGCAGAAATGACAGAAAATGCATTGCTAAACTACGACCTGGAGTAAATATAACATATGTTGCAAGTGTATCTACTAGAACACAGAAAGTCCTAATTTAGTTGCTTAAACTTGGTTCATCAGTAGGTGCCCACAAAGTTAAGGCCATTGGGATTTCTGGAAGTCTATTTGCAGTTTCAAACAACATAAATAAATAATAGCTGAATTTGGATCTCAGTCAGAGTGTAACCTCAGATTTAGGTCAGTTATAGTTTGCAGCTCAGCCATAGCTGAAGAAGGAAGATCTGCATACATTCCAGCTTTTCACAGGCTCATCATAGTGTTGTAGGAAATACATATATATATATTTCATTTACCAATAAAAGGCTCTGTGTTGCCCTAATACTCCAGGACCAAAGAACTTTCCTTGGTCTGAGCTGGGTTTCGATGGTTTAAGCCCTGTGCTGGGGCCCAGTTTTAGCTGACCTGCATAAGCTTCAGCTCTGGGCCTGACCCCAGTGGGGAGCATTTGACAGCCCCTGTAGGGAGCTCTGGGTAGGGCTGTGGCCCTCTGCCAGGCTGCAGCTTGCAACCTGGGAGAAGGAAGAGGATTGTAACAGGGAAATGTGAAAAAATAACCACAAGCAGAGCCCAAATTCCCTTTGGTTTGGTGCTGGACCTGGGGACCCTTCAGTCTCACTGTAATATTCCATGACCCTTCTGCTTGAGGAAGAGTGGTTCTGTTGACCTTAAGACCAAGGTGAAAGATGAGCATAACACCACAGAAAAGGGATAGATACACATTTTTCTTGTATAACAAATTAAATAGTGTTATTACCATTGAGGTTTTCCTGTGTTGGCTTTGACTGAGAGTATTGATTTTGTTATAAATGGACTAATAACTGTTAGGTTTTGATTAGACAGTTAAGATTTTAAATAAACTAGCAGTAGTCATTGTTCCACATAGATGGTCTATTACCCTTTTTTTTCAAAAATTTTTTTGACCTGAAGCAGAAGTCAGATTTTGGTGAAATTTAAGTCTTCATTTATGACATTTTTAATATATCCTCCCTCCACTTTTCCCATTTTCCCCCTCTCCTCCCACCCCACAAGGGGAAAAATAAAAGGAAAAAGGAAAAAGAAAAAAAAAAAAAAAAAGAAAAGAAAAAACAAAGAAAAAAGAAAGAAGAAGGAAGAAAAAGAAACAAGCTGTAAAAATAATTTTAAAAATAAAATAAAAAATAAAATAAAAACAATAATAATAATAATAAAAAAAAGAAATAAAGAAGTAGGATGGTTTAAAGTAGACATCAGTGACAAAAATTCATGTGACTATAGATTCTGGACCAAGGTCAAATCTTACTCAACATCAGATCTGATTAGCAGTGGCAGTATTTTGTGGTTTGGTTTTTGTTTTCCAGTCTGTAGAATGATACATTGTCTACTCTTATCATTTTTGAATTTGTTTAAATATTTCCATGCTGTAGCAGACAAATTAATGCATACTCTTAATCTCATCGTTTCTTCCAGTAAATTTGGAGTATGAATAAAACCAACAGTAAGTTCAGGGTTTAGAACACAGCTAGCCTATCCTTCTTACATTCCCAGTCTTGTAAGCAGATTCCTGACCACAATCACAATTTCAGCTAAAACCTTTATATTTCTTCTTTCATATATAGAACTATTCTTGGAAATCCACCAAGCTCCCACCATCCATAAGTAAGGGAAACGGGTTAATCTCTGAGATCATGACTGCAGACTTTATCGTATCTACATTATCTGAGTGTGAATCTAGGTGAAAGTCTGAAAACTCGTTCTTCAGTTATGTTGCTTTTATAAGAACACACCAAAGGCAAATTCAAAAAGGGTTAATATGAAAGCACTTTCCACAATAATTACATATTATTGCTGTTTGAAAAAAGTTATTTGTTCATGGGTGTTTACAATTAGTTAAATGCATAGCTAGATGAAGTTGTAAGAGAAGAGTGTAACAATGAATGTCTATGCCCTAATAGTAAATGTCCTTTACCAATTCCAAGGAACAAAAACAAACAAAATATGTCCTAAACTATTTCCTGCATATTTTATATTTTATTTGGAAATCTTTTTGAGTTTTGGAAAATCAATGAAGGGTTCTGTTGGAAGTTTATTCAGGTGCTCCGGATGGATTAATCTGGTTTGAAGCACAACAGTTTTGAATTCTCTACGGTTGTTGATTAATTAGCTTTCATAACGATAGAGGTTTTCTAGTTAAGACTTTAAGCAAAATGATAGTGATCATGGTGTCTGTTTCTTTATCTCTTTTTAAAGAGAGAAAAATTCTAATTCTCAGTTTAATGCAGAACTATTCTGTCACATGCATCTAAAACCTTGACATATTCCTATATTCAATTCTGTGCTCTTTGCTACTTAAACTTACCTGTTAACTTACTGAGAATTTCTGAAGTTTCAGCATGAAGGTGATATCATAGTAAATTAAATTTATCTAAAATAGCAATACCATTGCCTGTTTTGAAGAGTCAGTAATAGCAATCAGAATCCCGTGTTTGTATCCAGGGAAGTAAATTTTTCAAAGTTGCATGAGTATTTCAGCTGACCAGAAAAATATTTTAGATTTAGATTTAGATTTAGATTTAGATTTAGATTTAGATTTAGATTTAGATTTAGAAAAGATTTAGAAAAAAAAAGATTTAGATTTAGAAAGATTTAGAAAAGATTTAGAAAAAAAGATTTAGATTTAGAAAGATTTAGAAAAATATTTTAGATTTAGATATTTAGATTTGTACTTATTTCTACTTCATTACCATTAGGAAAAAAACAAACAAACAAACAAACAAACAAAACAAAACAACAACAAAAAAAAACAAGTATGAAACTCAAGAAATTTTATAAAAAGAAAATTTCAAAGGTAATTGGTTTAATGTTATAATTTTACATAACTTGTAATATAAGGATTTTTCTCAATTTCAGATTAAAACAAACAAACAAAAAAAAACACAACACAAAACTCTAAAGTTTCCATTTACAAGTGAAATACTAATTTTAGTAAGTGATATCTTTCATTTAAGCTGACAAGATATTTTATACTAACTGGAACTACTATTCATTTATTTTCCTTCTGTTATCCAGCTAAAAAAAAAAAAAAAAAAAAAAAGTTTATAAAATAAACTTTTATAATTTTTTTTTTTCAAACATAGGTACTTTGGCAAGCAGATAAAAAATAATAGAATTTGTAATTATATTGTATAAATATTTCTGGAAGGAGTAAGACACAGTTTTATGGTTCAGATATTGCAAATATATTTACAACGTTAAAGTTGGTACAGCTGAATGGTGCTGTTATTGAGTAATATGCTGGCTGAGAAAAATAAAAAAGTTAAAAAAAACAAAAACCTTAAGTATATGACTGTCTGTAAAATCATTTAAAAATGCATTTAGTTGGATGGATGAATGCAGGAATTATTTGGATATCAAAAACTGCAGACATAATTGGTTTCGGTGAAGATACAGAAACCAGTTTTTGTTCTGCTAGTCTATCTGGATCTACTAAAGAAAAAGTCTTTTTTTTAAACAAATTATCTTTTCATTGTAAGTGTTTAGAAATTTTGACATGCTATCTTTATCACTTTTTTTTTTTTCTTTTTTTTTTCTTTTTTTTTTTTTTTCAGGTACTGTAATGGAATAAACTTGTTTTACATTTTTGGAATGGAGGGTGTGGGAACAAGAATAGGCTATGGTATATGAAAAAGGACATCTCAGATATACAATATCACAGGTCTAAATAGAGGAGACGTATATAAACTTGATGAGAAGAAAAACCTTATCTATCTAAACATCCATTTTTGGCCTTTAGTATTTTTTTTCCCCAGTAGAAAACTTGAAGGGAAAGATAGAACTGAGAATATCAGTGCAATTGTTACCTTAAAACAGAACAAAACAAACAAACAAAAAATCTGCTTTCCTTAACAATAGCCACATAATGTTAATTACAAAACAAACATTTTCCACCTGCTGAGATTTGTACTCTCTGGAAAATTCTATGGTGTTTCTTCTGAAAACTCTGACTTTAATTGGGAAATCCTTTTCACTAATGCTTTGCAGGAAATGTTAACAGATGTATTTTCCCCCAAATGTTAAATATCAATTCATTTTATGAATGTACAAATGTACAAAACTATTTAGAACTGGTGATGCCTAAAAAAAAAAAAAAAAAAAAAAAAAAAGTTACTTGTAAGAAACTTAAGAAAACAAACTAGCACAAAAGTCTGGTCCCACAGGAGTCAATGAAAATGTTATCGCTTCATTAATTGAAGTGATATCTGACTTTGAGGTAATATCTGACTCTCATCCTTTTTTTATGGTGGCCGCTGCATATATAAATATTACTCCTACACCTAGAACATACTCATTTTCTTATATTAAGCATCAATCAAGCTGGATTTTATCATTAAAAATGGCATCAAATTTTAGTTTCATTATGTGTCTATGTTCAGTTTCATTTTTATTCTCTCATTAATTTACATAGATTTTCCCAAATCTGCAAATGGCACCAAAGTTTGCCACAGGATTATATTTTAGCTCCAAAATTCTGGACTCAATTTTTAAATTAGCAATCATGGTGAATGTTTCAAATAATAATGGTGAATGTTTCAAATAAGTACTTTTTTTCTTGTGCACTATATGTATGACCTATTTCTTCAGTTTCTGATAGCTGATGGGCACAAGTCTTTGACACCTGGCTCTGAGAACACATGGGATTCACAGTCCGAGGTCTCACACTTCCTTTCACTAAACCTTATATATATACCTTATATATATATACCTTATAAACACTTTCTTTCACTATAAATGGAGAGTGTCAGGTGATGAATGATGCAACAGACAGAACATCAAATAGAGTACACTCAGTTCGCTAAGTGGCATGAAAGGTGACACTAAAACTTGCCATGTGGACAGGCAAACGGGTATATCAATAGTCATCATTCTGATCTGAACTTTTAATACAGCCTACGAAGATTGAAATTTGAAAATGAAACGAAGTTGTTAAAACCCTATTACATACTGATAGTAGACCATTACATTGAACAATTCTGAGGCATCAGATTAGTGTAACTCTCAAACATTTTGAAATACAGCTTTAATAGGAATAAATCTAACTTCTTTACTGAAAGGGTTATGAGGCATTGGAATGGGCTGCCCAGGGAAGTGGTGGAGTCACCATCCCTGGAGGTCTTTAAAAGATGTCTAGATGCTGAACTTAACAATACGGTTTAGTGGAGGACTTGTTACTGTTAGGTCAGAGATTGGACTCGATGATCTTGAGGTCTCTTCCAACCTAGACAATTCTGTGAAATCAGGGACCCTTTGCATATAATGTAGGAGATATTTTTGACAGCTCTTTTGACATCTGTCTATTCAAGTGTTGTGAAGTTGAGATGATCTAAGACATATTTAGAATCAAGTATAGGAACCTAACATGCCTTGGCACTCTATCCCTTTCAGGTTTAACTATATGAGTATGTGTAGAGATACCTATAAATTTGTTTGCTGCTTTCAGTCATAATGGAGCAGTGATTATGGCAGTAAGAAGCACCTTTTATTTTGCTAGTGTGTACAACTTCATAATGACATTTTCCTATCAGAAATTCTTCTCATCATGATCTCAGAATCTAACCCCTAAGGCATTGTATACTGATAAACTTGGGAAACCACATGAATCTCAGCCACGGAGAATCTACAAGAAACAGTCCCTCAAATTAGGACCTTGAGCCTCATTCATATAAAAGCTGAATTGAGCCTTACTTATATTACCTATCTGCAGTATCTCATATAATTCCATGTACATAGGACTAATTTGGTATTTGGTAGTACTAGGGTGGTCCTAATTATCTATAAATTAACTGGAAATCACTGAATGCTAGAACATTTAAGAGGAAAGTAATGAATAAGAGGGCACAGTAGCAAATAGCAAATACCTGCAAAACATTTGCAATCTAATTCTATTTTTATTTTTACATTTGAATGATTACCTGAACATCTGATGTAAACATTTACAATGTACACAGCTACATTCGAATTAGTCAGCCAGACTGTCCCTATACTCAGCAGAGAAAAACTGGTACTTTTAATAGTATTGTGTTCTTTCCACCCAAGAGCAAATATTTAAAATCTGATAGTATACTCACGTGATCTGGGGAAAGATCTTTATATATGACTGGCAAGAGAAAATGAAACACAGAAGTTATCCATTATGAAGAAGTGAAAGTGAAACTAGGCTAGACAGAGGCTAGTGCTTATTTGTCAATTTCTGTAAAATCACACATATATGATGTCTTCTTGAAAGCAAAACTGAAGTCAGGATTCAAAGTTAAATGCAAATCCTCCTCCCCATTGGAACTTTCAAGTAATAACCTTTTTTTTTTCTTTTTTTCTTTTTTCTTTCCATAGCTCTCATTTCACCTATATGCATTTAAATGTAAATTTGCCCTCATATTACTAAGGAAGGAAAGAGGATATATGCATCATTTATAAATACCCTCATGATGTATTCAAATAGTGCACTGGTAAGCACGAAGTTAAATCTTGGAAAGGCAGCTAAGTGAGTAGACAGATGGATTATGAGTTCAAAAAGTATCTCTAATTCTAAAAGGAAGAATGACCTTGAGGGAAATGAAGAAAAACTCTGAATAGCACTATATATCAACTCTGTGCAGACTGCCAAAGACGATCCTAGAAAGGTATCACATGCTGCTTAATGAGAGGCATGATAGGTACATGAAATGAATGGGTTAGGACAAAGGATCCCAAACCACACAAAGTACATGCACTAGTGGGAAGGCAAGACTCCAAAGTTCTATATAGCTGGGAGCTGCTCTTCCTCCTGAATACCTGATATCACTGCTGCAAGTATTCTGCAGTGACAGCTGGCTGTACCTGACCAAAAAAAAAAAAAAAAAAAAAAGTTCACAGATGACAATAAACACTTGAACACTCATTTCACAGAAATAAAACATTCAGCATTACTTGTGCCATCCTGGCTAGTTCTGCAGTAACCCAATTTCTGAAGGGCATCTGTAGATAAATATTAGATACTTATGCTCTTATTATTCTTGCTTTTGTTATTCTATGTATAAAATTATCTGTAAGCACACAGGAGGATCTTATATTAAAATGATGGAAAATGTTTAGGAACGAATTGCAAAGACTATATTTAATTATCTGTGATACGTATGCTGTTCATGTCCATAATATTGTCCTAGTTTCATAAGCACTCTTAAAAGATCAGATATGAAAGTACAAAGAAAGGCTTGTGTGGCTGAAGGCTTTTGTTGTTGTTTTCAAGCAATCATTGGTCTAGTAAAATGTGTTACTGTTCCCCCAAACCCTACCATGCTACTAAGCCATCACTTATGTAAGTACATAACCAAAAATAAGACTGTGGTATTTTATTTTGTCTGGAAATTCATATATCTCATCTTTGAAACTCAAACATGGAGCTGTAGACTAGATTTAACCTTTCTGTTCCACAAAAACTTCCTTCATGCAGTATCATATGCATTAAACTTCCTTTTTTTAACAGAGAAAAGGTTTGTTAATTTTTAAATAAGCTTTCTTCCTCTGAATATTCTTGCGCCTCATTTCAGTTCCACAGATTTATCAGCAGTGCTGGAGATGCCGTTCTAGTCATAACTGCCAGTTCTAACAGATGACAAAAGCAGCAACTTTTTTGCTCTGTCAGTGCAGCAACAGCAGCAGATTTTTTCTTCAGCTGTAGGGAGGTTTTATTATATATTTAAAGCATATATTCACTGCCCTGTCAAGAGCTTTCATAAATTTGGCTTCAGGAGTTCTACTCCAGCTGCTATCATCTACACCAAAGAGACTTTACTTAGATGTGCTGGACATCTTTATAATTTCAATACTTGACATACTGATGATCTCAAAGATCTCTACCATATATAAGTTTCCAAGAACATACGAATTCTATCCTATATAAAGAAAAAATAATGCTACAGCACTTTCTAAAGGTATAATAAAATATAAAATAAAATAAATATTTTCACACACATATTATATGCTATACATATTTATTCAACAAAAAGGCCACGAATATTGGAATTACCTGCCAGTCATTGTTATTTAAGTGGGTAATACACAGCTTCACATTTAAACTATATTGGCACTTGCAGATACTGCTCAGAAGAATGCATACAGTGGGATTTCTAAAAATAGCAGTTTCTACAAATAGTAGCTCTACGAATAGTCACAACCAGTGTCTTTTCTGTTCATTTGCAAAAATTTACTTCTAAACATAGGCAAAGATGCAGAAGCAAGCATGTAGAAATTACTTGAAATTTGTGTTTGAAGTTTTGTTATCCATTGGTAGCTCTTTAGCAATCAATGAGTAAATAACACGGAGTAGTAGCATTTTAAAAACAGCATGTATAGGACACCAAAATACGGTTTTGATAATAAAGAGCAGACTTTGTCCATGATCTCTTGGTGAAACAAAGGAGGTTCAACAGCCTGTTTATTCCTTCTGGGAACAAATACCAAAGCAGTTGTCTTTAACAGGCAAGATTCTGTGTGAAAGGGCGCTCGCTGACCTCTTGACTGATATTGGGCAACATATGGATGGAGGCATCAGAGCAGCAATGGTGATGATAAAGGACTGCAGCTGGCAAATGAAACTGTACTAAGACTCTTTTAACCTCTATAGTGGATAGAGACAACGAACTAAGAAGCCACACTAGACACACTAAGGCTGATGTATTGATTGGGGTAGGTGGTCTCTTTTTGTTTTACATGGGTCTGGATAGGTCATAAAAAACAGACTGTAAGCTTTTGGTGGAATGCTGACCCAAGTCTTCTCCTTAGGAAAGGCACTTTGGCACTTTTCAGAGGAACCACATTATTAGGGTGCAGTGCTTATGGAGCTTGCTTCTATACAGAAGATAAAAAGTATATGCTGTAGCTGCTAGATACATTTCTACTGGGAGCTATAAGAATCTCACTCAGGACACCTCCGACTATTTATTTCCAAAGATTTGATGGAAAGCAATGAGAGGTAAAGGGAAGGTTCAAGTTCGTATTTCCCATACAAGTTTATAAATCTCTAAGACTGATGCTTGAAGAGAAGGGGGACAACAATCTCTGTTGCTGTCTTTGTTGAAACTGAGCCATTAGACAGTAAGTATCTAAAGAATCATCTAACCAAGGACAAAAGTCCCAAGAGATATCTTAGTATGAGCCTACTGGCTCAGGCACTTGCTTGATGGAGAGATTCCTTACTTACAGATTCTGCCTCTCTGTTCTAGCTTGTGATATTTGACTGTAACATGTTGTGTTTTCTGTGTAGTGGTATCACTTTACTGTTATAGCCAGGGCTCAGGATTCTCCCTGGGAAGACAGGAATTCACATCCTGAGAATACCACAGAGCCCAGGTAAACTTTCCCTGTAGAAATGTCTTTGGCATCTACTGAAGAAAAAAAAAAAAAAAAAAAAAAAAAGGATAGCACCAGCAGTCCAGCAGTGGTTTTAAAAAGTGGATCCTGCTTATTTCTAAAGAATCAAAGTATAAGAGGTAACTGCCCAAAATTCAGCCCAAATTTTAGAGTCATCTGGAAACTTTACAACAGTTAGTTTTATTTACCGTTTGCTTGTTCAGCATGCTGACTTTTTTTGATCCTACTCAGAGATATATAAATCTTCCTAGTTCTGTCTAGGGAATCTGGGCAACTGACTCATTTCAAAATGTAGTGGGAGCCATGCATTAAATTCCTTTAGTTTTTGGAGCCATGTATTTAAAAGTAAGCAATGCCTGCTACTGCATTTAGCTTTTGACTGACTAGAACAGTGAGATACAATAAACAAACTGTAGAAAGGGAAAATTCATTCTGACTACAGCATGCAGGCACCACAAGAACTTTCTGCTTAAGAATATAATGTAATAGTATTACTAATAATTAATGCATTTGATTATTTAAAGGGGAAATGAATTTAAATGAGTTCTGCATTTTATTTTGCAAATCTTTTATTTTAAGTTACCTGGCCAATAGATGTACATATCCTAAAATAGTTCTCTGTGATAAAGACATAGCACTGAAATGAAGAAATTTCATGAATGAAATTCAATTTCATTCAGATTTCAATGGGTAAAGAAAAAATATCAGGATAAATGAGAATGATGAGATCAGTGGGAGGGAGACTCCGTATTGAACATCATAACTTCAACTGAAGAGTTATGGAGTATTCCTATTAACCTAGAAATTTTACTATTTCCTAACTTTAAGTATGACTTGTGAGGCTGCTACAAGGCTTACAGTGAATGAGAAAATTTTATTTGCTTATATTACTTTTTTTTTTTTTTTACAAGCCATTTTCAAAACAAAGGCATGTATAAAAATCAAATATACCAAAGCAAAAAGGATTTTTATTTACTTTATTTATTTGTTTTACTTATTGTAAATTTGTTTTTGTAATTTGTTTTACTTTGTTTATTTATTTTTGTTTATGTATGTATGTATTTATTTATTTATTGCCAACACATTGCAGAAAAGAATCTCAATAACTGCCGGTGTTACATCTATACAGAGACATCATCAGTCCAAACTACAGATGGATTAAGTTTGCCTACTTCTTTAGAAAATAACAAGTAAAGGAAAGCTTCTACTAAGCTAGAAATACACCTTCTGCTTTTACAGTAGAAGTGTAGAAGACAGAATCAATCATTTGAAAAGTTTAAAAGTCACAGAACTAAATTCATTTTTTTTATTTTGCAGGAGATTTCAAAGAATGTGACAAAATCTGTGGTTATGTTCCATTTTTGTATCCTTCAGAAAGTTATATGTACTGTAAGGAAAGGGGCTTGGTCATAAAAATACCTTGTGCTAACTTAAATAAATAAATAACAATAAGAAGAGTTTCTCTACAGTATGAGAAGGGAAATTAACATTACCTGAGCTACTATTTCACCAAAGGATAAAATGAGAGAGTGAGAAGCAGCAAAGTGTCTGGCAGGTACTGTGATCAAGTAAGAAATCTGGATTCAGTTCCTAGCATGGTAAAGTATTTTCAGAAATCTATTAAGGGCATCCAAAAGAACCAGATTAATGTAATTGGCTTGAAAATATGATTGACATAGCTCTTTGAACTCAAAAGCCTGTGAGGAGAAAGGGAAGTCTGTTGCCAGAACATGAATTTCCCAGTTGACTGGTAGCTTTAATAATGATTAAAAATTAAAATATTAGTCTAAAGACCTTGATAATTAAGAAGAAAAATGTGATGTTTCACTAATCAATGGAAAATAAAGAATGTCTTATAGAAGCAGAGCATGACAGAAGGTGTCTTGCTCACATAGAATATTGTCTATAATGTTCAAATTTGTCATCAGAATGTAAAATTATTCAACATCTGTTGTATGTTTTCTCTTAAAAATATCTATACATGGGCTTTTTTGCTGCAGTTTAGTAATTAATGTTATGAAATAGTTTTACAGCACTGGGCAAAACCAAAGCTTTTTGGTTGTGTGCCAGCAATGCCATAACCTTGGCAATTCATTTGAAATGTGTGTAGATATCTTGGCTTGACAAAAATCTGCTGTGTATTTGTAATTATGTCTCTTCACATTGATTCAGACACGATGGTGGTCCAATGACTGTATTTATAAAAAGAATATTTTTTCCTAATGACATCTACAGAAGCAGAAACTTATGTGAAAATAAGACAAAACTTTTAATTTACCCTGTCAATCACATGCCTTATAAGCATAAATTATAAAGAAACAGATATATTTTCTTTACATATTTCCTATACAATTCTATATTTCTTACAGAATTTCATACATAGCTTAAAGACCTATTGGGCAAGTTAGCTCTAGCATTAATGGACTGCTAAAAAGTTCTTGTCACAGCAAATGCTAAAAAACCTGTTACTGTCAGTAGGTCCAGTTTTCATCATAAGTCTTAGAAAAAACATTTTTTTTTTTTCCCTGATAAATTGAAAGTCTGTTTTTCATGTTTCTGAGTTTAAGTATTAGTTATCGAATTAATAACATTTGCTGCATTGACTGATTGCTAAACAGTGAAAAACAAAATCAAAACCAAACTATCTAACTTGTACTAGATATCATTAGATGCCTCGTATGAGTTGAGCAGTCACAAATTGATATGGCCATCAAGCTGAGCAAGAGTACTTTTACTGTGATAAGATGGCTTCATTTTTATCTTTTGGGTTTTCCAGAGACTTCTGTCTCTGGACAGCCTTCTGTCCAGTGAAGGCACTCTTATGCTAGACTCAGCAGAGTTCTGTTTCATTTTCCATTTGTTAATCAGCTAACAAAACTATGAGAAAGAAGCATAAATTATAATTTCTTCAATACCAGGAAGACAAGTCCTTGTCTCTTTTTGTCTCTGGAGTATTACAACTCAGAAGTTTTCCTGTTTATAGATTTGTTTGGGATATAGATACAAGCCAGATGCTTGTAGTTGAATGAGATAAAATAAAGGTGGAGGACAGACAAAATCCAGCAAAAAAATATATCACCAAGGCTGAATGCACCCATCCGATTTCCCTTCTTTCATCACTAGTATTTGTAAATCAAAATTCTGGTATTTTTTTGCAATTACTACTGAAAGATAACTAGGATAGCCACACCATCACCCTTTCTGTGCTGCCTGTCCCTTCTGAAGAGCCTATAGCCAATCATTGCAGCACTCCAGTCATGGAAATGACTGGAAATGTGGTCCTACCACATTTCAGGGATAGCAACCAAGTCATAGGTAGCCTGCTGCACCATGACTTAGCGCTCCTCCTGTTTGTTGCGCATGCTGTATGCATTAGTGTAGATGCACTTCAGCTGGGCCATTGCCTGCTCCCCTGGCCCTGACATTGTTCTCCCTGGCACAACTCTAACGAGCCTTATTCCCTCCCCGTCCCCCTTCCTACCTAGTTTAAAGCCCCCTCATTGAGCACTGCCAGCTCCTGTGCTAGTGTCTGTTTTCCCCTTTGAGACAGGTGGGACCCATCTGCAGTTAGCGGGCCAGGTGCCCACTAAAGTGCCCTGTGGTCAAAATAAATAAATAAATAAAGTTCTGTGTTGGCACTAGCCTCTGAGCCACCTGTTTATCAGGTGGGCTTTCCATGTCCTCTCTGTACCCCTCCCTGCTATTGTAGGGATGGAGGAAAGCATGACCTGTATTTCTGTTCCAACTACTAATTGTCCCAGTCCCTTAAAGTCCTGTTTGATAGCCTTCAAGCTTCTCTCTTCAATATCATCTCTGCCATCCTGGACTATCAAAAGAGGATAGTAGTCAGAAGGGTGAACCAGGTTGGGAAGCTGAAACAAAATACACAAAGTAAGTGCTATAATGACTTATTTGAATATCAGTTAGGTCTGATACTAGTTCCCTTCTACATGTCTAAGGTAACTTCTATATGCTAGTAAGTACAGAAGCCTTTGAGAAAGCTCTATGTTGTTTGAATGCATCTTATGGCCTATGCAATATGAAATATCTGTTGTTTTCACGTTCGCTTTAAGCCCTGTTCAGTCATTTTTGACAAGGTTGAGGGCATATCTTCAGGTGAAGTGTTAGTTTAAGATGGGAAGAAATAAACAATTTTAATAATACCATACATCTAAAAATACTTTCAAATATATTGAAATGCTTTCAGTATTACTGTTATCTGAGATTTGTATGCCTATGAAGCTGCTTCTGTAAATCTCATCCCATTTCTAAATAATCTCAGTGTAACCATAGCCCTGTACAGAGTGTCTTAATGTCATGGACAGAAAGCCAAGATTAGAGAATTGTGGCTGACGCTAAGACCAGGCATTTCACTTGGCAACAGATGTGGATCATGTTGAAAGAAAGAAAGAAAGACCAAACAAAGTGGAGAATATGGGGTGGGGGCAGAGGTGGGGAGAAAACTAGGACTCAAACTTTATTTATTTATGTATTTATGAAAGCACTTTAAAAATATGAAGCATCATGCCAGTATTTATATTAAACATATCAACCAGGTATTTAATTGTATATGCAAGCAATTCCTCTATACTTTAGGTCTAGTCATGGAGAATTTTGAAATGTTTGTAGCATTTACATTTGTTTTTGACTGAATAGGTTCCTCTAATTACAATCCAACGGCATTGAACTGATGGGCTCTGAAATGTTAAACCGTGTATGACCGCACACTGGAAAAGCTCTGAAAAGCAAAACCAGTAAGTATCTCCAGGAAGGATAGATAATTCTGGTTTGTAATTTTTCTGTACTAACAGTGATATTTTAAGATCTATTTACTGTCGTTAGTACCCTGGATATCTAGCTTGTTAAACTAGGGTGAAACTTATCTGATTTAGCTCCAGCATTGGTACATCATTTCTTCAGACAATGTGTTGCTGTTATGCTTTGTTGTTTCTTGTATAAAGGAGAAAATGTGGATTTTAGAAAATATCTGTTGATACAAATCACAATTAATTGTGAAATATGCAACAGATGGCAAAACTTATAATCATTCTATCAGACTAATAGTATACTGTCTGCATTTTGGAATTTGCTTTTCCCAAAAGATGCTGTTGGGCTGAAGCCATATTGACAGCTGGTATGTTCCTAATGTAGTTAGCTTGATATACCTCATCTGTTAAATTCTGTGCATTTTCCAAAATAACAGATGACAAGTGCAATTGACCACCTGGGAAAAAAGCATCTTCAGTAGAAAGCTTAGAGTTATTTTTTCTTTTCTTTTTTTTCCTTTCTTTTCTTTTTTTTTTTTTTTTTTTTTTTTTCTCTTTCTTCAGTTGTAGAGATATGTGCTGCTTTTCTATTTTGAGTGACATTATAAACTACTAGCCTCTATTTGTCTTCCAAAAGTATGGTGTTTTTTGTACAAACATAATGATCAAAAATAATCTTGGGACAACTAACAGATGCTATAGCTATCATCCTTTTAGAAGACTATGTCATGCTTATCAGCATGCTTCTTCAAATGTTGTATTTAGGAATCACATTGCATAGAATGTAAATTGAATTATCAGTCTCAAGCAATATCACTCTAAAATGAATACAGAATGTATCCTACAGGAAGCTGTATAAGATTTAGTCATATACAAGAATCAACATTTTTCTCTGCAACAGGCAACATACATATACATATGTATACATAAATATATACATACATATGTACCACATACATATATATGACATATTTATATGTATATATACATATAACTACTGGACTTTGTGTGTGTGTGTGTTATGAAAGCATCATTGCATGCTATTGATCATCCTGTTTTGAAGAAAGAAGGGAATTAGAACAGCTTAAAGCTTTGAACATATGCATCGTAAAGTTAGTGTACATTGAACATGATCTAAACTTGTTCAAATTCAAAATTCTCTGAAATTATTATGGTTGTTTTCATATGTTGGTTGTCAGTTCTAAACTACCAACTCGATGATGCATTTATAAATCCTTATAGTCTTTAGTCTTTATTTTGTGATATCACATCTAGAATGTCTGCATAGTTTTTCATTAGTAAGGCTATTCCATTCCAAAGTGCAAATCTCTACTACTCAGCTTCTCAAGCTATTTACATTACATAGCCAGCACAGTTTTCTTGGAGAAGGACTTAGGAGAATATACAACACACTGTAGTGGTATTATAGATTTGAAAAATAATAATAATAATAATAATAATTTCACCAAAGCAGTGCCTAGTGAGCTGTTGTTTCTTGTATGGAATGCTGGACGTAAAAAGAAAAAAAAAAAAGTGGGGGGTGGGGTGGGGGTGGATGGTATACTTCCCTTTTTAAGGACCCATGCAGAAGCAAGCTGCCAATTCTACTCATTTGTCAGGGTATCATCTGAAAATATAGCAAAGAAGAGTGCCAGGGAGATCAGCAGTAAGGCACACAGTCAGGGTCAGGACTATGAGTTACAGCTAGCTATGGGTGGGTGTGATGGTTTTACCCAGGTGAGCAGCTGAGCTTCACAACAATTGCTCTCTCACTCCCCCTCCTCAAAGGGAAAGGGACAGAAAATACAGTGAAAAGGACTCAAGGGTTGGGATAAGGACGCATGAGATCACTCAACAATTATTGTGACAGGCAAAATAGGCTCAGCATAGGGAGATTAGTAACATTTATTGCCTATTACTAACAAGCTAGAGAAGTGAGAAACCACAACAAAAAATAAAAACATCCTCCCCTTATCCGCTTTCTTCTATGTCCTTCCCCCAAGCAGAGCAGGGGAACAGGGAATGGGGGCTGCTGTCAGTCCCTAACGCTTCATCTCCGCCACTCCTTCACTCTCTGCCCCTTGCTCCATGTGGGGTCCCTCACATTGGATGCCTTCCTGAACTGAGCATGCAGGGGCTTCCCACAGGCAGCAGCTCCCCAAGAACTGCTCCCACATGGGTCTGTACCACAGGGTCTATCCGTCAGGAGCAAACTGCTCCAGCATGGGCCCCCCACATGTGGGCAGCAGCTCTCCCCAGATCCCCTGATCTCCACGGGCTGCAGCTCCGGCACGAGGCTCTGGCCTGGGGCCTGCTCCTGCGGGGCTCTCCATGGGCTGCAGCCTCCTCCAGGCCACATCCACCTGCTCCACCGGGGGCTCCTCCATGGGATGCAGCGTGGAGATCTGCTGCATGGGGACAGCCTGCTCCACCAGGCGCCTCTCCGCTGGCTTTAGGGGAACTTCTGCTGTGTGCCTGGAGCACCTCCTGCCCTCCTTCTGCACTGACCTTGGGGTGCAGAAGAGAACTGAGCTGGTTCTCACTCCTCTCTCCTAGCTGCTGTCATGCAGCAGTTTTTTCCCCTTTCTTCAATCTGCCCACCCAGTACCTCTCCCAGACTCAGCTCTGGCCAGCAGCAGGTCCCTTTTGGAGCTGGCTGGGGCTGGCTCTGCTGGGCTCTGCTCCCAGAGGCCACTCCTGCAGCCCCTGCTGCTACCAAACCCTTGCCATGTAAACGCAATACAGTGGGGGAAAAAATTGTCTTGGATTATGTGAGTGGTGCAGTTAGTGCTTTCTGAAGTAGGAAAAGATGCTTGCTTAACTGGGAGTTAGGCCAAGGACACTTAATGAAGGAAAGACTGTATAAGAATTCATGTACTAATCATGCAGTAGGTTGTTGATTTTCATTCTGGAGGGTCAGTCAGAGCTGGTGTTGATGAAATGGAAACAAAAGTTGTCTGTTGAATCCCATTTGAGGTTTAAAAGAAGAAATTATGCCAAGGAAGAATAAAGTCTACAAGAAAGGGTTTGGGATAGAGAAGGAGAGAAGAGGAAGATGTTCTGTTTTTTGGAACTCAGTTTCCTTGTTACTCTAGGTAGGTTTTTGCCAATTCTTTCATGTTTCAAAACTTTTTTTTGATTTTCTTTTCCCCATAAAAGATAGTCAAGATAAGAATCTTTGGGAAAAATTATTTTACTCTGTATTTTAGAAAGTGAATGGAAGGGAGAAGAAGGAAGCAAGAATAGTACTGTAACAATCCAGTATCACAGAAAATAAAGGAAACAATCAGTAAACCAATCAGTAATCACATGAAATTGGAGATCTTTTACATAACTGAAGTGCCAAGAAGGCACTGTGGAGGAATCATTGTTACAATTATGACTTTAAAATGATGATATTCTGTTTTATACGATCATTGCTCTGGATCCTTTGCTTTGTTAGAACCTCTAGGTCCAATACTTAAGAGAGAAAAACTTCTTGTTTGCGTAGAGGCTGAGCACAGAGTTTGTGCAGAAGCACTGAGGCAAGTAGTCTTGCTTCAAAGAACTATGATAAAGGATTTTTGCATACCACCACCTAGAAAAAAAGCAATCACTTGCTTAGTAGAATTCTCAATAGCATGAAAGATAAGCAAAGTTGTCTTTTTCCTGTAATTGTTGTTTTTTGTTATTTTTTTCCACTCAAATGGTAAACAGAACAAAAACATTTCAAACATTTTCAAAAGAAAGTGAAAACTATGTCTTATCCTTTATAACCATGTTTTGGTGTCTAAAACCTTCATCAGAAGTAAAACAGAATGAAACTGTACTTCTTTGCTGAGAACATTTACTTCCCCAATGATAATGATTTGTGATGGAGAGAAATTGGTTACTAGAAGAGTTGCTTTTAGCTTTTCTCACTTTGATAGTCATTTCTGAAAAAGGACTATAGTTATGAAGTTGACATCTATTAAATATTTAATTTTTGTAATGAGCTAGACCATCTATGGTGAGAAAAACTGGTCTGAGGGCCTGGAGGATAAGCAATTTCCATGTAAGTGAAAAGAATTGCTTTCCCTGAATTAGGTCATCACCACTCACCTACTCAGTCTTTATCTGAACTGTTTTAGAACTGTATCTTGTACTTGAGAAATGCTGTCAAAACCAACATGATTCTGGAGGAAAAAAAAAATCAAAAGATCAAAATCAATAAATAGATTTAAAAACAAACAAACAAACAACAACAACTATATCTATGCAGTCAGACTATTGTATGTTTTTTTTATTTTTTATTTTTTATTTCAGAGACTGGACCATAGCTGTGCTTTCTAACTGGTCTCTTTGTAATATTACTGTGGAATTACTGGCAAATATAGCTTGGTAATTAAACTTATAAAATATCAAAATTTTAACCATGTGTTTCTGTCCTTCTAAGAGGATGATATACACAAGTAAATACCAATAGAAATAAGAAATGCATAATATGGTTTTGAATAACTCTGCTCATTCATTATATTAAAAAAAAAAAAAAAAGTGACCATTCCCTTCTGTGAATATTTCTTTAACCTTTTGCTCAAGCTATGTCAACACAGACCCAGAACTCATATGACACTCTCATTATTTGATTGATATTGAACAGATATGCTCATTTGTTTTACATTTCCCTTGACAAAGGCTGTGGCAAAACTGCCTGCCTGGTTCCTCATTGTCATGCTTTCTTCTCTCCATTCACTGCAGCATTATGCAGTACTCTTACACTAAAGCAATGGTCTGAAATATCATACTTCTCCCAAAGGATATCTTTGTTAAAGGGCAAAACTCTGTTTTACTACTTCTTATCATTATCTGAATTGACTGATACAATGAAACTTATTATGGAGAGTGGGAATGAAGTGTGGTAATTCAGGTGAAATATTTAATATATTTCTCCTTAATTTCAGTCCTTCTCTTGTATAACTTTATTATAAATTGTAAAAATATCCAATAAACACCCCAAAATAGTTTTGAAATACAATTAAATTACTGTATGTCTTTTAAACTATGACTATCATCCTCTGAACAAAGGATAATTTTATTCAAAACGTATTTTAATAACAGTTTGTTATTAAAAACAAGAAAGAAATGTACCTTTTTTATTCCTGTTTTTTTTTTTTTTTTTGTTGGTTTTGTTGTTATTCACTATGTTCTATCCTTGTAATCCTTGTAGGATACATGTCCCTACAGATTCATTTTATGCAAAATAACATTTTTTAATTGTTAGCTGAACACTTTATTTTATTTTACTTTATTTTACTTTATTTTTTCAGATCATTTTCTAGATAAGTAAAAAAAAAAAAAAAGCATAATATTGCATGAGAGTAATCAAATAATATAAAAAGTGGCCTTCTTCTCTCATTCGTATCCATTCAATACTAGGAACTTATTCCAGTGAAGATAGATGTAGGTTAAAAATGATTTCACTGAACACTGCTGCAAAAATAAAAAACACCTAAATAGGAGTGAGAATGGAATCCATTCCACAGTCCCTTAGAATTAATACCCTAGTATAGCAAGAAGTGTGCGGGCATTATGGAGGCACTCAGATAATATAGTGAAGACTACCAATATGTGAACCTATTGATGATGAAAAACATTTATGCATTAGTGCTGACACCTCCCCAAGTATAAGTATTATTCAGCAGGTTTATGAGTAGAGGCTCTAATAAGTTCTTTAGTTTGTACCATCTGATTTTTCCCAGCCATCCAGCAAAATGGATCATAACTGCATTGCTGTTACTGCTATTGCAATGATGTGGATACGGAAAAAGACAGAATGAGAAAGCATGTAATAGTTATACTTTTATGTCTGGCAACAGGCTCTCAGATCCTTTAATGAGGAATTTAGTATACAAACTTGGATGAATGGATGGGTAGATACATGGACTGTTATTTATCTCTGCTTGAAACATAGCTTATTGTGATGAAGATTAAAGTTAAAATGCACATACTTCACCCACTGGGTGAATTTTAGCAAAATATAAGTATTCAGCCAAGCAGAAATAAGGAAAAAAAAAAAGGCTTATTTTCCTATTTAAAATCTGTTTTTGTTTCCCTCTAGCATAATGACACCATTGCAAAGTGGGCACAATAGAAATCTGCATATATTACAAAAGAACATTTGGAATTTTTATTTAAATCCTAATGATTTTGCTTCCTTATGAACAAATAATTTGGGCCTAACGATTCACTGCATTGCTTCAGGTTTTCTGATTTTGAATTTCTGATTTCCTATAGTGTGTGCTATATTTGGGTTAGGTGTTTGTTTTTGTTTTTATTTTTTTTTTCTTTTTGTCTTTTTTTTTTTGTCATTTTTTTCCCCCATGGGAAAATTTCATGAATGCTATTTGCTGCTATTAATAGGATTGCATCAGGTTTAAAGCCATAGTATTGCAATATAGCATTGAGTGTTTACAGTACCAGTTCTAATGGAAGTAGAGAGAATAGGAATATTGCGCTTCACTCGTTAAGGCACCTCTAAGCTCTTTATAGTAGCAAGGATCTGACTGGCGATTGTAATCACAGAGCCGCTTACAGAAATATCACAATATGCTTTCCTAACTCCTGTAATCTTTACAGATTTTCCTGCTCCTGGCCATTGTCAATGACTGATTTTCAATACAGCACAGCAAGGGAGCTGCTCTGCCACAAAGCCCTAATGAACAAGCAGGTTGTCTATGTGTAATTAAGTACAATGTTCCTTGTGACACGAAGTGAGCATCCTCAACAGTCCTTACTGATTACTTTATATAGCTAATATCAGAGATAATGCTGGGTTACAATCATCCTTATTTTCCTAAGAATGGAAGCAGCTGAGGGGGAAGTACCCTCAGATACTCTTCGCTATCAAGGGAATCTTCTTCCATAAACAAATAACTGAAAGCTGTGTCCTCCAGCTTTTCTACGAATTATTATCACTCTTCTGCAAGAGGTTACCAGGCCCACAAGAGGGTCGGTAGAGTGGGACTTGGGAACCCTCTTCAACTATTTCAATTTAGTGCAAACCCACCTTCACTAGAGTGACCTACAATGTTGGTGCTGAGTCAGTCATGGGAACCTATTATCTAATAAGTGTAAGGGTATAGAATGCACACCAGGATATTTTAAGTAATGCAGAAAAATCTGCCAGTCTATAGGTCCAGGGAAGTCCTTACAGAGCTGTGTATTCAAATTTGGAACCTATGTAGAAAAAGAAGAAATTCCACATCATTTCCATTTAATATCCTTCACATATATGTCTACGTATATGGGCTTTGTACAAACAAGAGTGAAAGATTAATCTACTTACAGGATAAATAATCTAGGCTGATTAGGAAGCCAAAATATTTGGTCAGGTATCAGAATTGAGGAGATTTGCACTAAATACATTCCCATAAACAAAAAAATGTTTCTGTAGGTCTTCTAACCAACCTCAAGTTTTGTGTATGTTATCTAGATGTTATATAACCTTCCAGAGTATATTTTTCTTCCATTTATTGCAAAGCCTATGTCTCCACCAGTTTTAAGGAAATGAAATACAAATAGAATGGAAATAAATCTTCAGATAGCAAAGAAAAAAAAAAAAAGAAAAAAATGTCAATATGTTTTTGAGAGAGATATGCTTTGTTTAATATATACACACATAAACACAATTCACAAATACACAAGTAGTGTGAAAATCAATTTGATGATATCAAATAGGTTAGACACAAATACATAAAAAAAAAAAAAAGAATATCATATCTGTGAACTGAATTTTGTATTAGTTACCAAGTTATGATGAATGCAAGTGCAGCATTTCTTAGTGATTGCAATACAGGATTTACAAAACTCTCTTCAATGGGAAGAAAGTCATACTGAATTAGAACCATATTAAAATTTTATTAACCAAATCATACACTTCAAAAAAAAAATTAATAATACAAGAAAAAACAAAAAAACAACAACAACACAGCAAATCAAGTAGCAATTTTAAAATCTTTAAATGTCAGTATTTAGTTTCACTTTTTGTTCCTTCTTTTGAGCACTAGCTGCAGTCTAAGAATAGACTGCAAGTGCTGCTGAGGCTGGACATACTGCGTTTGGATTGTGAAGTGTCAGAAAGGAGAGTGTTTCATTTGGCATTGTGAAAATCGTAGAGGTACCAATTTACCATGCTCAGAACTGACGTAAAGAAAAAAAAAATCTTATTTTTATTCTACCTCGCTCACTTCTCTAATCCTCTCTAATCCACTCCAAAAAGTATCAGCTAGGACCTTGCCCATGTCAAGTTTTTGAACTGTGGGTGGTTTTGCTCTAGCTTTGTTCTCAGAAGCGTGACGGCCCTGGGATCACTTTTGCAATGGGAATTTTTTTTTTTTTTTTTCCCTCTGTTCTCATAACTCAGAGAGAATTGAAAAAGGATTTTGGATTAAAGCCATCAAAAGACTTTTATCATCCAAAACTTACCTCACTGTTTCAGAAGGGTTCCCCACTCAGGTGCTGTGTAACCTGTGGGTGACTTCATGTATATACTTTTTATGACTTAAAATTACCTGCAAGGTTAAAGGCTTGCATTTTGGTGTGGCCCAAACTGACAGAACTCCAAGCAAATGATTGAATGTTGCTGCAATAACAGAGGCTGACAAAGATAATATCTAAAAAATCTGATGAATATTGAACGTAGGATTAGGAAAAAAAAAATACTGAAATACTAAATCCAGTTTTCTGTCAGTCAATTACCTGATTTATAAACATAACTTAAAATAAGCTGGATTTCTTGCTGCAGCTTCTTTAGACCTCACTTGCTAGTTATTTGGAGACTTCTTTTAATTTCCTGGATAAGTTTCCTCTAGGGCAATTTATACATAGTTGTCCATTTGCCAACATGAATTAACTGTTCAGTGTCCTTGTTCAGTGTCCTTGTTCAGTGTCCTTGTTCAGTGTCCTTGTTCAGTGTCCTTGTTCAGTGTCCTTGTTCAGTGTCCTTGTTCAGTGTCCTTGTTCAGTGTCCTTGTTCAGTGTCCTTGCAAATGGTAACATCACCTCAGCATTTTATTCTCTTTAACAAAAGTTATTCCTAGACTGCATACTTGACTCAGGCCTGTACCCTGAGCTTTGCCTTTACCTTCTGTCTGAAACAGCACTTAATATGAAATCCTTACTGGTCAGAGGCACTGATTATGCTCTACTGTGTTGTAGCCTCCTCTGTGAGAAGATGGGGATCCTGTTGATACATACAGTAGCCAGAATTGTGAATAATAATAATAATATGATTGGGGCAGCTTACGGAAGTGTTGTTCTTTGGCCATCTGTTTAACCAGCTGTTAATTACCCCAACATTATGGCATTCTTGGTCTGACATGTCTCATTAAAAAGACAGTGCTGTTTATTGAAACCTATCAGGTCTGGAGGAGAAGAGGAACATTCCCATGGGCTCTTATTCTAGAAGTTTATGCTAATCTTTTCTTTCAGGTTCAGACTGCTGACCACTAGTGAAATCAGCTTTCCTACAGTAATGCAGAATTTAATGTTAATACATGGCTGTCTGGAAGGGAATAAGCAGTGGTCTCAGCTGTGAAAAACAGCAGAGAACAACTCCTGTGTGCAAGGTGGGCTTTTGATACTCAGACTAGAGAAAAAAAAATAAAATAACGGGCATTCGTTGTGCCCATTATTTAATGGACATTCAAAGTGGTAGTGATTGCTGTTCTCAGGTGGGAGGTGAGAGGCCCTAAGTCCAGTACTATTTGTTGAGTGCTTGTTCCCTGGAGTTAGACCACCTGTCTGAAGCTAAAAAGGCTGCTGCTCTCAAGGAGTCTTGCAAGAACCATCTTCCACCACACCTGTGTACCTAACTGCATTCTCCCTTATATTCAAAGAGTTGTCCAACAACCTTACCAAGCCAACATCAGTTCCTGAGCACATCTGCTGTGAATTTTTTGTACATTTATTCCATTCTGCAGTCATCTTTGCAAACAACTTGGTAGTTCAAAACCTGGGTATGGTATTACAGAAAATACCCATGCTGCATATAATTAAATCCTTACTTCAGCAGGAAATCTGAAAAAAAAATAAAAAATAATAATAATAATAAAAAAAAAAAAAATCTGGGAAAACCTAGTCTGAGTTCCAGCACCCTTTTTTTTTTTTTTTTTTTTCTCTCATGTCATAGTGACATTTTGTAGAATTTCAATGACCCATATATGCAGACTTCCATTTCTCAGCAGTTTATAAATCATGAGAACATGATGAAATTTTTCACATTTGTCCCTAAAGGAAAGACATTGGAGAAACATCTAGTTCTTGTTTTTATTCTATTTCTTTTGCTTCAGTTCTTACATAAACCAAATTCTTCCTTCCAGTTTAACCTATCAGAAAATTTTATCAAAAAACAACACACACACACACAAACAAACAAAAAACACTGAACTGTGTGCCAAGAAAACTTAAAAGAATGCTGGAGATCATAGCTCCATGGCTATTTCTTAAGTAGCAAGTAGCTCCATACCTAGGAAATATGATTTTTCCAGTACCAATAAAAAAATCACATGCTTTACCTAGCAGTGCTCTGACCTTACCTCGGTCTGAGTTGGATTTTGCTGGTTTAACCCTTATGCTGGGGCCCAGTGACTGGTAAGCAAGAAGAAACTCCTCCACCTATCCTAACTCCTCCTATCATGGCCATCCCCGCAGAGACCTCAGGATGCTAAAAACTTTCTCTATGCCTCTCCCACAGTCAAAACCATGTGATTCAGGCATAGAGGAATACTAAAAAGGTGAAAACAGCACCAAAGAAACAGAACAGATACTGGGAAATTTGTCTTGTATAGCAACTTTCGTTTTTAATATTACTAATAAGATCAAGTTTTTATTGAATAGATAATTTTAACAGTGAGTGTTAGTCCATTTATAATGGACTAACAGTAATGTATATTGCATTTTTGCTACACTGTTAAAGCAGATTAAAATAAATTAACAGCTTCACATGTAGGCTAGATTTCCCTTTTTTGTCTGTAACAAGATTTTAATTGTAACAATTTCACTAGGCTTCTCTTTCCAGTTGAGCAGATCTCTTTCAGTATGATGTATCCATGAATACTCTTCGCTTAATTCTTTTCCTATACCCTATTTTCCTTTTTTTTTTTTTTTTTTTCCTCTACAGCTTCACATTGTTTTTCCTGTGTGTCACCATAGAAATTGCTTATCTGTAATCCAGACAGATTAGATCTGTGGCCTTCTTACATCTTAAAAAAAGAACAGTAATTCTCCTCAGAGGTCAATTACATTGACTAGGTATGATCAACATTTAAAAATATTTGTTCAACACTGAGTATGTCTGTATTTTTTGTCTGTCATTAGTCTTCTTCAACCTCTCTCAGACATCGTCAAGTCTTTACATCTCAGATACTTTCTGGATCCATTCTACTTGGCCTTCATACTTTGTTTTGTGCCTGAAGGGCAGCAAGTAGAGGAAGATGGAGAGTGGAAAGGGAATGGTAAAAAAAAAAATCTTTTTCTTTTTTTTTTCCTGAATTTGATGAATTTGATTGATTATCTCATGGAAAAAAATGCTCAGTCCACATGGAACTCACCATATCCAATCAGGATAGAATCAGAATTCTTTGTATCTTTTTCTAATTCCTAAGTTAATGTTCAATATAGCTGACGGTCAACTTCCTTTTTAATACTACCATTTTTGACATTTTGAGCTCTCTCAGACAGCTTTGCATATTTGATTCACACTCCCTTTTAAAGTGAAATTTCTCTTACCATGTGCTGTTATCAAAGACATCTGCCAAGGGTGGTCTGTGGGAACTTCTTTACAAGTGGTCAGCTGGTTCTCACAATATCCAAATGGAAAATGTAGAGTCCCTGGTCAAACAGTACATGCTGTCCCTCTGACCCATTAGTTAAAAGCACTGGACTGCAGGCCACATCCAGCCTATTTTACTACTAAAGGCAGTCTGAGGTTGCTTAAACATAGACAGTATGTACATGTATGCTATTCTACAGTCACACGCCACTGCCCCTGATTCATTCAGAAGACACATTAAAGAACATGGCTTGCTGGACCAGTGATTGTGCATGCCAATTCTTACAGTACTATAGGACTGAGAGTGTAACGTCCCTTGACTGAAATGTATTGTCGTGGTTTAACCCGACCGGCAGCTAAACACCACGCAGCCGTTCGCTCACCCTCCCCCCTCCCTCTCTGGGACGGGGGAGAGAAATGGAAAGTGAAGCCCGTGAGTTGAGATAAAGACAGTTTAATAAGACAGGGAAAAAAATAACAAAAATAATAATAACAATAATAATAATGATGATACAATGGTGATAATACGAAAGTAATAATAGTATGTACAAACAAGTGATGCACAATGCAATTGCTCACCACCCGCTGACCGATGCCCAGCCTAACCCCGAGCAGTCCGGCCCCCTCCCCCCGGCTAGCCACCCCTATATATTGTTTAGCATGACGTCAGATGGTATGGAATACCCCTTTGGCTAGTTTGGGTCACCTGTCCTGGGTCTGTCCCCTCCCAGCTCTTACTGCACCCCCCAGCCTGCCCGTTGGCAGGACAGAGCAAAGGCTGAGATGTCCTTGGCTTAGTATAAGCACTGCTCTGCAACAATTAAAGCATCGGGGTGTTATCAGCACTCTTCTCATTCTAAGCCAAAACACAGCATTCCACCAGCTACTAGGAAGAAAATTAATTCTGTGCTAACTGAAACCAGGACATGTATATTGAAAACAAAACAAAACAACAACAACAAAAAGACATTCTTATCACACGGGCACTAATTTTCACTTTTGTTTATGGGCCCAATGCCCCCCTTATCTTTGCTATGTTGCTCTCCTTAGTAAAAACTGAGACTTTTTGATTTTCTTCAGATAGCTTAAAGGCGGACTGTCATTACTACCTAGGAACATCTTGTGTTCATAGCATCTCAGTCTCAATAGATCCTGAGCCCAGGTCTTTTATACATATTACATAAATGACAAAATAAATAAATAAATAAATACCATATGCTATGATTTTCTTTGCAAAGACTTAGTTACACCTTTGCAAAGTCTATCTTTATTTATATTTTTCGAACCTCTCAGAGTATTTTATGATTTTTTTTTTTTTTTTTTTTAAGTATTTCAGGTGAACATGACTTTCATAGTTATATTATTTGTTGTTCAGTACTTTTTAAGTACAATCAGTTTTCTTCTAGTTGGGTTAATGTAAGTTTATGACAAGTAGCCATCAAAGTGAAGTCCTATATTTCTGCATGCTAAAAGCAAATGGTCATCCAAAAGCCTCTGTGAATATCAGTTTTGTTTTGTTTTGTTTTTACTGAGAAAGCAACTCGAAGATGCATTGTGTCTCACCAAAGTAACATAACAAACTTTCAGCAAAGCCCACAATGGAGGCCCAAACACTTCACTTCTCTTTCATCCTTTTTTTCTTCTAGCAGTGAAGCTTCTACTTCCTTTTCTAAGTTGTCCAGTACTGACAGGAAATAAGATTATTTATTGGTGGATTTAGTAAAGGTTGTAACAACAGATGCCATAGCCAGAGGACAGCAATTGCAAAGCAAAGTTTCAGACACTGAGAATGGGTTTCAGACTGCAATAGTAGGAGATGAAAAAACAAAGTTCCCTCAGGTCTAGAAGCATTTGTATGCATCAGTAATGCTAACGAAGCTAGGACTCAGAAACAAGAATAGTCTTGGGCTGATATAATTCATTTATGCTAAGGGCAAAAGCTTGAAAAAGAAAATCTGTATTATTTCTATATGTTTTGTTTTGTTTTTTTCTTCTTATTTTCCTTTCCCTTTGTCCAAAGAAAGAGAAGCAAGAAAATCTGCTGTTTATGAGGCAAAAAGAAATCAGCTCAGGAGAACAAGGCACTTAGTGAAAGTACAGGGGAAATATTTCTGAAATGAAAAGTGCATGTACGTATCTGCTGCTATCCAAAAAAGAGGAAAAGGGTGTGAGGGGTAAATGTGCTATAAGGCATTAACTTTTCTATAGGTTTATGGTAGGTACTAGATCAGAAGACGTACTCCTCAAAGTCACAGAATCACAGAATTTCTAGGTTGGAAGAGACCTCAAGATCATTGAGTCCAACCTCTGACCTAACGCTAACAGTCCCCACTAAACCATATCCCTAAGCTCTACGTCTAAACGTCTTTTAAAGACTTCCAGGGATGGTGACTCCACCACTTCCCTGGGCAGCCTGTTCCAATGTCTAACAACCCTTTCGGTAAAGAAGTTCTTCCTAAGATCCAACCTAAAACTCCCCTGGTGCAACTTAAGCCCATTCCCCCTCGTCCTGTCACCAGGCACGTGGGAGAACAGACCAACCCCCACCTCGCTACAGCCTCCTTTAAGGTATCTGTAAAGAGCAATAAGGTCGCCCCTGAGCCTCCTTTTCTCCAGGATGAACATGCCCAGCTCCCTCAGCCGCTGGGACTCGTAGGACTCCTCGTAAGTCGCCTCGAAGGACTTGTTCTCCAGGCCCCTCACCAGCTTCATCGCCCTTCTCTGCACCCGCTCAAGCACCTCGATGTCCTTCTTGTAGAGAGGGACCCAAAACTGAACACAGTACTCGAGGTGTGGCCTCACCAGAGCCGAGTACAGGGGGACAATCACCTCACTAGCCCTGCTGGTCACACTCTTTCTTATGCATGCCAGGATGCTGTTGGCCTTCTTGGCCATCTGAGCAGACTGCTGGCTCATATTCAGCCGACTATCAACCATCACTCCAAGGTCCTTCTCCGCCTGGCAGCTCTCCAACCACTCATCTCCCAGCCTGTAGCTCTGCTTGGGGTTATTGTGCCCCAGGTGCAGGACCTGGCACTTGGCCTTGTTGAACTTCATGCAGCTGACCTCAGCCCATCGGTGCAGCCTATCCAGATCCTCCTGCAGAGCCTTCCTACCCTCAAGCAGATTGACACACGCGCATAGCTTGGTGTCATCTGCAAACTTACTGAGGGTGCACTCGATGCCCTCGTCCAGATCATCGATGAAGATATTAAAGAGGACCGGCCCCAGCACCGAGCCCTGGGGAAAGCCACTAGTGACTGGCCTCCAACTGGACTTGACTCCATTTACCATGACTCTTTGGGCCCGGCTATCCAGCCAGTTTCTAACCCAACGAAGCGTACGCCAGTCCAAGCCCAGAGCAGCCAGTTTCTTGAGGAGGATGCTGTGGGAAACGGTGTCAAAAGCCTTGCTGAAGTCAAGGTAGACCACATCCACAGCCTTTCCCTCATCCACCAAGCGCGTTACTTTGTCATAGAAGGAGATCAGGTTCTTCAAGCAGGATCTGCCTTTCATAAACCCATGCTGACTGGGCCTGATCGCCTGCTTGCCCTGCAAGTGCTGCATGATGACTCTCAAGAGAATCTGCTCCATGAGTTTCCCTGGCACTGAGGTCAAACTGACAGGCCTATAGTTTCCCGGGTCTGCCCTCCGGCCCTTCTTGTAGATGGGCGTCACATTTGCTAGCCGCCAGTCAACTGGGACCTCCCTCGATAGCCAGGACTGCTGATAAATGATGGATAGTGGCTTGGCCAGCTCCTCTGCCAGTTCTCTCAGTACCCTTGGGTGGATCCCATCTGGCCCCATCGACTTGTGCACATCCAAGTGCCGTACCAGATCACCAACCAGTTCTTCATGGATAGTGAGGGCCACATTCTGCTCCCCATCCCCTTCCACCAGCTCAGGGTACTGGGTATCCAGAGAACAACCGGTATTGCCGCTAAAGACTGAGGCGAAGAAGGCATTAAGCACTTCCGCCTTTTCCTCATCTCTTGTAACTAAGTTTCCCCCCGCATCCAGTAAAGGATGGAGATTCTCCTTAGTCCTCCTTTTTGTGTTGATGTATTTATAAAAACATTTTTTTTGTCTTTAACGGCAGTAGCCAGATTGAGCTCCAGATGAGCTTTGGCCTTTCTAATTTTGTCCCTGCACAGACTCGCAACATCCTTATAGTCCTCCCGAGTGGCCTACCCTCTTTTCCAAAAATTATAAACCCTCTTTTTTCTCCTAAGATCAAGCCACAATTCTCTGTTGAGCCAGGCTGGTCTTCTTCTGCACCAGCTCGTCTTTGGGCACATGGGGACAGACCGTTCCTGTGCCATTACGATTTCCCTCTTGAAGAGCGCCCAGCCTTCCTGGACCCCTCTGCCCTTCAGAACCGCCTCCCAAGGGACTCTACCAACCAGTGTCCTGAGCAGCTCAAAGTCAGCCCTCCAGAAGTCCAATACAGCGGTTTTACTGGTCCCCTTCCTGGTCTCGCCAAGAATAGAGAACTCCACCATTTCGTGGTCACCCTGCCCAAGACAGCTCCCGACAATCACATCTTCCACCAGTCCTTCTCTGTTTGTGAAGAGAAGGTCTAGCGGGGTGCCACTCCTGGTGGGTTAACTAACCAGCTGTGTCAGGAAGCTATCTTCCACGCTCTCCAGAAACCTCTTAGACTGCTTTCTCTGGGCTGTGTTGTGCTTCCAGGATATGTCAGGGAAGTTGAAGTCCCCCACGAGTACAAGCGCTGAAGATTTCGCAACTTCTGTCAGTTGCCTGTAGAACTCCTCATCCGTCTCCTCATCCTGGTTCGGCAGTCTATAACAGACCCCGACCAGGACACTAGCCTTGTTGTCCCTGCCAATCCTAACCCAGAGGGACTCAACCTTGTCACTCCCAGCCTCAAGTTCTACAACCTCGAAAGACTCTCTAATATAGAGAGCCACACCACCACCCCTTCTGTGCTGCCTGTCCCTTCTGAAGAGCTTATAGCCAGTCATTGCAGCACTCCAGTCATGAGACTGGTCCCACCACGTCTCCGTGATGGCAACCAAGTCACAGCCTGCCTGCTGCATGATGGCTTCCACCTCCTCCTGTTTGTTACCCATGCTGCGTGCATTGGTGTAGATGCACTTCAGCTGGGGCATTACCTTATCCCCCGGCCTTGCTATTGTTCCCCCTGGCACAGCTCCAACAATCCTTGCTTCAGCCCCATCCCCCTTCTTACCTAGTTTAAAGCCCTCTCAATGAGCACTGCCAGCTCCTGGCCCAGGATCCTTTTTCCCCTAATAGATAGGGACCCGTCTGTGGCCATCAGGCCGGGTGCCGAGTAAAGTGCCCCATGGTTGAAAAACCCAAGATTTCTGCATTGGCACCAGCCCCTGAGCCACGTGTTTAACAGGTGGGCTTTCCGTGTCCTCTCTGTACCCCTCCCTGCCACCATAGGGATGGACGAAAACACCACCTGCACTCCCGCTCCATCCACTAACCATCCCAGCCCCCTAAAGTCTCGTTTGATAGCCTTCAGGCTTCTCTCTTCAGTGTCATCACTACCTGCCTGGACTATCAAAAGAGGATAAAGTCCTTTCTCTATGAAGTGCTGGGAGTCCAATGTGTTTGTCCCACAGCATCCACTGGAGCAGCACCCACTGAAGGGTTCTGGCAAGCAACTAGCTTCCTCCTGTCTCTCCCGTTACTCACTGTGAGCTCACTGAGTGGCTGCAGAAGGGTGAAGGCCAAAAGCAGAATGAGACAGAGATGGTCCCCTCAGCGAGGCTGCAGGAATAGATTGGGCCGGCATGGATCCATTTTAGTCCGTTACTTTAAATGCTGGGGTCAAGAGAGAAAATTCCTCATACAACTCCAAAACTGAATACAGTTGAAAAGGTGGTGGAAGATAAAAGATGAACAGCAAAAGTCTGCAGCAAGGTGAAACAGTAGTAAAAGATGGCAGCAGACACCTCTTTGAGGTCTTTATTTCACCTGGATCATTGATGTTTTGTGACATCTCTTCTGTCCCCCATAACACATCTCCTAGGTCCTTATAAATTATATAGAATCCTCGTCTTACAATACTGAAATGATTGTAACTATGAACACTTAAAAAGAACGGAACAAAAAATGCATGTGTAGCACAATTGGCATCACAATGCACAGCTTATATGGATATTTAGAATGAATATCTTACTTCTAGCCCCACATCAAACAAAACAGTAAGTAGGAATCATAATAGCATCATTTATTTCCTGTCACTTTTACCTACTTAATCACATCTAATATAACTAACTGTCATTTTTATTTCAGAAGTACTTTGTTAAGACTTCTTTAAAAAGTCTCATATGTATCAAAGTGACAGTAAGTTTGAGTTCATTTCAAAAGCAGAGTTGGGTTTTCTGGATCTCTCTGATCTCTTTCTTGGGCTCAGAGTGGTTTCAATAGCAAGAAAGCAGCAAATGATTACTATGTCACATAATCCATTTGTCGTAGAAATAGTGTCTCTGCAGGACTTCCTAGAGTGCATTAGAGGTGGAACTCAAAATGAACTTTTCAATTGAAAATACTTCCACATTAGACAACAAGTCATCATTCAAAACTGTGACTAACTTTCATTTTTTTAAATTGCAACACTTCTAACTACCTTAAAATTCTTCAACACTTCTCCACTGGATATTTCTCATTTTAAGCATTAATAATAAATAATGTCTGAATATAAGCTGGAGGTCCTGAATATTTTCTTATCCCTTTGCATTGAAAGTAGAAAATTAGATGCTACATATTCTTATTTAAAATGGTGCTGGGGCTGTGAGCGCTGTTCATGTTAAGGTAAACAAGTTTCATAAGGGAAAAAGATTTTGTGGTGTTTTGCAAATTATGAGATTGGTTTGGAAATGCATTACAGCAGAACTCCTTTACTTTCTACACTTACTAATTAGGCCTCCTTCTACCTTTCCTAAATAAATGCATGTTTTACACACCAGTCACACCATTGCTTTACAATCTTTACCTATTTGTAGTTTATATTCCTTCAGATAAGGAATATATGGAGTCTATATTGAATCTTACCTTAAAAATCATAAGCAACAAAGTACGCAGCTTGTAAAATATTTGGGACACTTGAGACCCTTCTGGTTCCGATCAGTCTCTCATACCCAAGGACTCAATAAATTTTGGCTCTACCTGAGCCCAAAGAAGATAAAGGGAGAAGGTAAACATTGTTCATTGCCTTCCCACTCTTTAATTTTAATATTAGCATTTTTTAAAACATCACAGCTTTGCACGAGATTTCCTTCTATCTCCCCTCATAATATTAGGCTTTCTTTTCAGTAATGATTCCAGCACATAGATCTTTCTGCTAATCTATTGAGTTCATTTGAAATCCTAAACTGATGTCAACCTTTTAGTCACCAGTTCTCTTTTCATTCTCTTCCTTTTCAATAATTTTATGCTGTTATTCCCAACTTCTGCCTCTGTTGAACAACATTTTTATCTTTTTATCCAAGATACTTTTAGTTTTCTCATGTACAACTGTACCACACATTGGAATTAGATGTTTGAGAACAAGTTCATAGAAATTAACACTAGACATACTTTCAGAAAATAGTATTTGTTATGACTAGCATATGGAAACAAAGTAGAAAATAGTTGTATCTCTTTTCCGTAAATGTGCAATTGAGAAACCTACTTTTTTTTATTTATTTATTTATTTTTTTTGTTCATTGTTTTTGAAAGAAATAACTTGTACTAACCACATACAGTACATTCTTTGTTTGGTGAAAGGCATATGTGTACAGGAATGTAGTGCAAATAGCAACAGAATGAATTAGCAACTCATAAATGTGTTTCATTCACAATGTCTCTATATGATGCCAAGAGGGAGAATTTTGAAGCAGAAGTAATACCAAAGCAGGTTAAAAGTTAGAGTTTGCTATCGCTATGACACAGACCAAAATATAAGCAGTGAATAATTATTATTCTACATTATCTCTATTATGCAAACTGCTTAAACAAACAAACAAACAAAAAATCAGAAATAAACCAAAGCAATGTTAGGTGGAATAGCTGCCTGACATAATCTAAGACTTCAACATGAACTTTTTAATTTAGTGCCCCTTGAAGTCAATGGGAAAAAGGTATGTTGACTGCAATGCAAAATATTCTGATCTCTGTCAGTCTGCTGATATCTCAACTAAAGATGAGCGTATGAGCGCACAAGAAGTAATAGGTGTCAGGTACACCCCACTGGTACCTCTTTTCCTGACAGATATATCTGTCAAAGTTTATACATGATTCAAAATATTTTATTTCCACTTTCATCCATCTCTTTGCCTTTTCATTTCAATAGTGACATGACTCCACCTACTCCTATTCTTTGCATCTTTACACATGAATAAAGTCTTGTTCTCCTTTCATTCCCAGAAATTCAAAGTAGGATTCCCTGCTAAGGCTAGCCCCCACACACTACCAAGCCTGGAAACAAGAGAGAAAACCTGGAGAGAGAAAGACTTTCCCGGGGCTGAAGAGGACTGGATTAGAGGTTATTCAGGTAAATTAGACACACACAAATCTATGGGCTCCCAGTGATGGAGCAGCTCACCCTTGAGCTTCTTCCATCTTTTCCTTCCTTCCTTCCTTCCTTCCTTCCTTCCTTCCTTCCTTCCTTCCTTCCTTCCTTCCTTCCTTTTTACTTTTTTTTTTTTTTTTTTTTTTCCTTTGTTGTTCATAGAATCACAGAATACTTTGGAATGGAAGGGACCTTAAAGATCATCTACTTCCAATGCCACGGAATCATTTAATGCCCCTGCCATGGGCAGGGACACCTCCCACTAAATCAGGTTGCTCAAAGCCCCATCCAACTTGGCCTTGAACACTTCCAGGGTTATCAAGGTGTTTTTTTTTTTTTCTCCCTTCTACAAATGCACTTGTATTATATTATGCAAGTTACAAACTGAAGCTATTTTTATCTATTATTTATCTTTTCCTTTCTGTGTTACATTACTCCATTTTATGCCTTTAATTTTAAAACTTTTTTTTTTTTTTTTTCCAGCAAACATAAAAGAAAACATTTCACACTTCATTGCATTAAACAATAGTTGATGGCATTCTGATTTACTCTTACATTTGAATAAGCTTAATTGTATTCTATTTTATTTAAGCAAGCTGCAGTATTAAGGAAACTCATTAAGGTTGTACTTGGTTCTTTGTCAGGGAAGGCTCAGCCATATTTCTCCAACTACATTAATCACTTTGACAGAAATACTAAAGATGTACTTCAGAGGGTGTCATTGTCTTTGTGGGAAATGGGTCACAGAAACTAAAATATGTGGGGAAGTTATTCTTTGGTTATCTTTTATTTGCAGTAGTACTGGCTCTTATAAGAGAATGTAGTGCTTGAGAACTGTCAGCATGGCACCTCCTACAGACTGCACTCTTCTCTTTATGAATATAGGTAGGTGCCTACTCAAAGTAGGTACTCACAGATTCATAGCCTATGATGCTCATCATGCTCAGAAATATATGTCAGATCTGTATGTCTTAAAATGGGAAAACTTTGCAAATGATATGGAATAGGTATTTTATTCCAAAATGCAATTGTTAAAACTTAAAATAGAACATGTTTTTTGGTCCATGTAGTGGGTTTACTTGGCAAGGTTTTGGTAGCAGGGAGCCATAGGGGTGGTTTCTGTGAGAAAGATCTAGAAGCTGCCCCATGTTTGGGAAGGGCCCCATTGTTTTCCAGAGCTGAGCCAATAAGCGATGTTGTTTTGCGCCTCTGTGAGAGCATATTTAAGGCAGGGAAAAAAAACGCTGCGCCACACAGCAGCTGGGAGAGTCAAGGGAGTGAGGAACGGTACCAAGGTCAGTGTAGAAGGAGGGGGAGAGGTGCTCCAGGCGCTGGAGCAGAAGTCCCCTGCGACCTGTGGTGAGGACCATGGTGAAGCAGGCTGTCCCCCTGCAGCCCATGGAGTACCACGGTGGAGCAGGGTTCCATGCTGCAGCCCGTGGAGGAGACCATGGTGGAGCAGGTGGCCCTGCACCGACGGAGGCTGCCGCCTGTGGAAGACCCCTGCCGGAGCAGATTCCGGGCCAGACCTGTAGCCCATGGAGAGGAGCCCACACAGGAGCAGGTGACCTGCCAGGAGCTGCTGCCCGTAGGGGAGCCAGGTTGGAGCAGTTTGCTCCTGAGGGATGGACCCTGTGGTACGGACCCATATCTGGAGCAGCTCTGGAAGAGGTGCTGCCTGTGGGAAGCCCACGCTGGATCAGTTCATAAAGGACTGCATCCCGTGGGTGGGACCCCACAGCACAGGGGACGAGAGTGACCGAGAAGGAGAGGCAGAGAAGTGCTGTAGACTGACCATAACCCCCATTCCCCCTTTCCCCTGTGCCGCTTGGGGGGAGGAGGTGGAAGAGGGTGGATGAGGGGGGAAGGTGCTTTTTTTTTTTTTTTTTCCTTTGTTTCTCACTTCTCTCGCTTGTTAGTAATAGGCAATAAATCTTACTATCTTCTTATGCTGAGTCTGTTTTGCCCGTTACAATAATTATTGCATGATTTTCTCGTCCTTATCTCAACCCTTGAGCCCTTTTCACATATTTTCTCCTCATTCCTCTTTGAGGAGGGGGAGCGAGAGAGCGGCTGTGGTGGAGCTCGGCTGTCCACTCGAGCGGAACCACGACAGTCCGTTGAATGCAATCTAATATTTAAGCCCTTCAATTTTTAGTATAAAAAATTGTAAGATCCATGCAGAATCTGATATGCTGAATCTTCCCCTAATCTAAATGGTGATCTAAATGGAGATTCTTTAAGGATGGTTGTTTAAGTTTTGTGTGAGTCTTAACAATTTTCAACATCATAATATTTGGTAATTTAAATCTAGCTCTAAATGTTTCCCATCACGTACCCAGATACCTGTATAATCTGAGTGACACTACACAGGAAAAGTAAAAGTCATTATTACACTGTTTATACAAATTGCTTATCCTCCTGCACAAAGATGAGCCTTTTCTTCTGGATTATGCTCTTGAAGCAGACCCTGGCTTTCCAAGTGTCAAAGACAATGACTGAATTCATTCTCTTCATGATCTGTTTTGAGTTTCTCAGTTGAAAAGTTTAGCACAAGTGTGAAGTTCATACTTCATTCATGGGAGCACTGTGTCCCACTCTGGTTTTGTGTGAATTATAGGCTTCACTGTAGAATTGCTTCATCAGGTGGGAATCCTACTCCTCATCACCAATTAAGAGAGGCATTTTATTAATATTTACTCCATGCAAGTTTATGAAACATAGAATCATAGAATCATAGAATATCCTGAGTTGGAAGGGACCCTTAAGGATCATCAAGTCCAACTCTTGACACCGCACAGGTCTACCCAAAAGTTCAGACCATGTGCCTAAGTTCACAGTCCAATCTCTTCTTAAATTCAGACAGGCTCGGTGCAGTGACCACTTCCCTGGGGAGCCTGTTCCAGTGTGCAACCACCCTCTCTGTGAAGAACCCCCTCCTGACGTCCAGCCTAAATTTCCCCTGCCTCAGCTTAACCCCGTTCCCGCGGGTCCTGTCACTAGTGTTAATGGAGAAAAGGTCTCCTGCCTCTTGACAACCCCTTACGAGGAAGTTGTAGACTGTGATGAGGTCCCCCCTCAGCCTCCTCTTCTCCAGGCTGAACAGGCCCAGTGACCTCAGCCGTTCCTCGTACGTCTTCCCCTCAAGGCCTTTCACCATCTTCGTAGCCCTCCTCTGGACACTTTCCAACAGTTTCATGTCCTTTTTATCCTGTGGTGCCCAGAACTGCACACAGTACTCGAGGTGAGGCCGCACCAGCGCAGAGTAGAGCGGGACAATCACCTCCCTTGACCTACTAGCGATGCCATGCTTGATGCACCCCAGGATACGATTGGCCCTCCTGGCTGCCAGGGCACACTGCTGGCTCATATTCAACTTGCTGTCTATCACGACCCCCAGATCCCTCTCTTCTAGGCTGCTCTCCAGCGTCTCATCGCCCAGTCTGTACATGCAGCCAGGGTTTCCCCGTCCCAGGTGCAGGACCCGGCACTTGCTCTTATTGAACTTCATGCGGTTGGTGATCGCCCAGCTCTCTAACCTGTCCAGATCCCTCTGCAAGGCCTTTACGCCCTCATTTGAGTCCACAACTCCTCCAAGTTTGGTGTCATCAGCAAACTTGCTCAAAATACCCTCTATTCCTACATCCAGATCGTTTATAAAAATATTGAAAAGTACCGGTCCTAAAATGGAGCCTTGAGGGACCCCACTGGTGACCGCCCGCCAGCCTGACGCAGCTCCATTTACCATAACCCTGCCCGTTAGCCAATTGCTCACCCATCGTATGATGTTTTTATTTAGCTGTATGGTGGACATTTTGTCCAGTAGGATCCTATGGGAAACCGTGTCAAAAGCCTTGCTGAAGTCCAAAAAAATCACATCAGCTGGTTTCCCTTGGTCCACCATACGGGTGATCTTATCATAAAAGGAAATCAGGTTAGTTAGGCAGGACCTACCCTTCACAAACCCATGCTGGCTGGGACCAATGACTGCTTTGTCCCCCAGGTGCGCCTCAATGAGTCCGAGAACCAACTTCTCCATGATTTTACCAGGCACTGACGTGAGACTGACAGGCCTGTAATTGCTAGGGTCTTCTTTCTGACCCTTCTTGAAAATTGGCACAACATTTGCCAGCTTCCAGTCTACAGGGACCTCTCCAAATTCCCAGGATCGTTGAAAAATAATTGATAGAGGTTCCGCGATGACATCCGCCAGCTCTTTCAGCACCCGGGGATGAATCCCATCTGGACCCATGGACTTGTAGGGATCCAGGTGGAGTAGCAAATCCCGCACACGTTCAGGGTCAGCTGGGAGTTTGTCATCCCCACCGTCCCGGTCCTTCGGCTCAGGGCACCCTGGGTCCCGAAGCCCATCATCGGCATTGAAGACAGAGGCAAAGAAGGCGTTAAGCGTCTCTGCTTTGCCTATGTCATCGTCTGTGAGGAGACCTTCCCTATCAAGGAGCGGCCCTATGTATTCTTTAGTTCTCCTTTTTCCATTTACATATCTAAAAAAACCCTTTTTGTTTTCTCTCACAGACACAGCCAGCTTCAACTCTAGCTGTGCTTTGGCCACTCGAACTTTCTCCCTACAAACACGAACAGCATCCCTGTATTCTTTCCATGACGCCTGGCCCTCCTTCCAGTAGCGAAACACTCTCTGTTTCCGCCTAATCTCCATTAGAACATTCCTGGTTAGCCACGCCGGCCTCCTGCCCCGCCTGCCTGACTTGCGATATTTTGGAATTGCCTTATCTTGTGCTTCTAGGAGGCATCGCTTAAAGAGTGACCAGCACTGGTGGACATCGAGGCCTTCAAGAGCAGTTTCCCAGGGGACCTTACTGACTAGTTCCCTGAGCAGCCTGAAGTCCGCTTTCCCCATATCTAGGGATGAGGTTTTGGTGGCACTTTTCCTTCTGTCACCATAAATTTTGAACTCAACCACTTCATGGTCGCTATGACCGAGGCGGCCACCAATCACCACATCTCCCACCAGACCCTCTCTGTTTTCTAGCAACAGGTCTAGGAGGGCACCTTTCCTAGTTGGCTCCGTTAGCACCTGTACCAAGAAGTTATCATCTAGGTGCTTCATGAACCTCCTGGACTTGCTCGTGTCAGCCGTGTGGCACTCCCAGTTAACGTCCGGCAAGTTGAAGTCCCCCATAAGGACAAGGGGAGTTAATCTCGAGGCCTCTCTTAGTTCTGTAAAGAATAATTTATCGGCGCTATCATCCTGGCCAGGCGGTCTGTAATAGACTCCCACAACGACATCCCCTTTATTCGTTCGTCCCTTGATCCTTACCCAGAGGCTCTCAACTTTGCCATCGCCGACCTGAAGTTCCACACAGTCCAGCCCCTGCTTCACATACATCGCCACCCCACCACCTCGCCTACCCTGCCTGTCCCTCCTGAAGAGCCTGTAACCATCTATCGCAACACCCCAGTCACAGGACTCATCCCACCAGGTTTCGCTTATGCCGATGATGTCGTAGTTGTGGGACTGGGCCAGGACTTCTAGCTCATCTATTTTATTCCTCAACATGCTTATCATTTATTTTAAGAGAAGAAATAGAAAAGCCTTGTAAAAATACCTTTAAGATGAGATTTTTGTCAATTAAAATTTCCAGTGAAAGCAGCTTAAAAGAGCTGAGAGTTTAGCTCCTAAGCATTCCTATTCACACAGAATAACACTTAATTTTTGAATTACTTTGTAGCTCCAGATGCACTTGTATATATATATTCCCTTGGTGTTTGTTTAGATGAGGACAGTAAAATCTATGAAAAAGAAGACAGTGTACAGCTTGCTGCTTGTGTCACATGACTTATCTATTAATGGGACTGTTTTCTCTGGACACCTCTGAGCAAGGTTAAAAAGGTGGGAGAGGAAATGTACGGGAAAATGGTTCTCTGGGCACAAAAACCAGCCTAGTAAGGAAGTTCTAAACCAACCAATAACCTGGCTGAGGAAGCTGGCTATATATAGCATTATTTCTTTGATAGTTTATAAAAGCCTGGAGGCTTTAGATAAATATAACAAATTTCCATAATAAGCTGTTAGTATTTTCCTATTACTATTTTGCTTTTCTTTAGAAGAACAGCTAAGGTGGTTTTGCATTGTTTCTTTCTAAAATAAATAAAATTTGATTTCATATTTCTAATTGAATAGAAACTGCTGAAAAACAATAAAGTGCTGAACAATATAATGCTGCTTATCTGTCTTGACTTTTGTACAAATTGACTCGGTATTATAATCCCCTGAATTACAATAATCAACAGAGATCAACATATATATTCATGAATGTCTTTCAGGTTTTTAAGGAAAAATTTTAAGAAGTTAATAGAGCAATTCTGGGACAGAAATAATGAAATAATGTTTACATATATATACATACATATACATGTATATATTATCCTCTTGACTTTTCAATGAAGAATTCACTGTGTTTCTTTCTTTGTTATTTTTCATTTTATATACATGTATATATATAAAACTTATAATTTTCATTATACGTGTGTATATATATATATTTTCCCCAGTCAGAACACTTTTTTTTTTTTTTTTCTCAGTATCTTACAATATTGGCATGGGCCTTATTCAATGAATGAGTCAGATTCCTGTATTGAGTTTACGTGGCAAGGGTTTGGTTGCAGGTGGCTGCAGGGGTGGCCTCTATGAGCAGAGCCCAGCAGCTGCCCCATGTCAGATCAGAGCCAGCTCCAGATGGCTCCAAAAGGGACCTGCTGCTGGCCAGAGCTGAGTCAAGGAGAGACACTGGGTAGGCCTCTGGAGGAGCAGACTGAAGAAAGGGGAAAAAACTGCTACGTGACAGCAGCTGGGAGAACCAGCCTTGCAGACACCAAGGTCAGTGCAGAAGGAGGGCAGGAGGTGCTCCAGACACGCAGCAGAAGTTCCCCTGCGGCCTGTGGAGAGGCCCCTGCTGGAGCAGGCTGTCCCCCTGCAGCCCATGGGTCCCACATGGAGCAGATCTCCACACTGCAGCTCCCCCGTGGGTGGAGGAGCCCCCGGTGGAGCAGGTGGATGTGGCCTGCAGCCCATGGCGAGCCCCCGCAGGAGCAGGCCCTGGGCCGGAGCTGCAGCCCATGGAGAGAAGCCCATCCAGGAGCAGGAGGTCTAGGGGGAGCTGCCACCCACATGTGGGGGACCCGTGCTGGAGCAGTTTGCTCCTGGGGGATGGACCCCGTGGTACGGAGCCATGTGGGAGAAGTTCTTGAAGAGCTGCTGCCTGTAGGAAGCCCCTGCAGGATCAGTTCAGGAAGGACAGCATCCCATGGGAGGGACCCCATGTGGAGCAGGGGCAAGGAGTGACCGTGAAGTAGATGAAACATCAGAGACTGACCATAGCCCCCATTCTTTTTTCCCCTGCACCTCTCTGGTGTAGGACGTAAAAGAGGGTGGATGGGGGGTGTGGGTTGGGAGGGTGGAGGAGGGTAAGTGTTTGTAGTTTGCTTTTAGTTTCTCACTGTTCTAGTCTGCTGGTGATAGGCAATGCGTTATATTCCTCCCTGTGATGAGTCCATTTGCCTATGACATTAATTGTTGAGTGATCTCCCTGACCTTATCTCAACCCTTGAGCCCTTTTCCGTCGAATTTACTCCCTTTCTTTCTCATGAGGAGGGGAAGTGAGAAAGTGGTTGTGTTGGAGTTTAGCTGCTGAGCAGGGTAAACAAGCACAATGCCTTATTAAACCACCTGTTTTTCTTTAACATCCCTATCTTCCTGATATATTGCTTGGACTCTTCCTAAATCACATGGCCTGACCACAGAATTCCCTCCTTTGTGACATATCTGAACGAGGCCCAGTATGAACTGTCTTTATAGAAAATGTTGGCTACTGAACAGGAGGGACCAGGAGCAAATTATAATATTTTTTATCTTATGGGAGTGAGTGGGTCCAGACTCCAAAGATAATTGTTTATATGTTATGCTTCAGCAGAGTTTAACCAGAATCTTTTTACAAGCAATCTGCTGATTATATTCCATGTGCTAGCAAAATCATGATACAGTTCTCCGAGGGTGTTATAGTGTGCTCAATAACTCTAATGAATACATAAATATAGTACACCATAAAGGTGGATTACCAACTAGGTCTGATTGCTGAATAACTTATCTGTGTATTTTTCTGTGATATACAACAGAAGACATTTTTTTTTCGAGCTTTTTGACTGTATTCATTATTTTTTTTTTCAGTGAAAAGATTATCAATGAGCAACTTTTAATTCATCTTCTGTATTTATAGATATATATATATATTGAGGTTTGTGCTTTCTTCTTACAGAAACAGTAATGATCATGTGAGAATATTCTGATAAGTGTAGTTTTTATATTTTCTTTGTGAATATCATCTTCCTTCCCTGTTAGCAGATGAATCCTTAATTGGTATGGTAAATATTTAATACCTTTTTTTCTGATGAAAACTGGAGCCAGACCATACTAATGCACAACTAATTAGTAAAAGGAGTTGATTGTAGCTCATGGTTTTGCTTTCACTCTGGGAATCCTAGACTTCCAACACTAAAGCCATTCATGTCAAATTAATGAAAAACTGGCTATGCTTGCATTGTGAATCCATAGCGCATGCTTCATTTCTATGCATGGAGGTCAGATCAAGCAAGTAGATAGGCCAGTTTTTGCTTGTTGGGTGTTTATTGGACTCCTCTGCACCTTAAGGAATATCTTGCATAAGGTGCATTTACATTAAATTGTGGGTGTCCCGGACTTAAACTTGCATAGCTTAAGGGAAATGCTTTTAACTACCTTTGCGAGGTAGCCATCACGACTTATTTGTGAGAAAGAATTCACCTGGATTTAGTGTACAGTATCATTCTCTGCCAGAAACAGAGGATGTAAATATAAGCCTTCTGCTTACTTTCAATCGACTAAATTGGGGAGTTTATTAATTTTGCAAATCCCATTTCCTGACATTATCTTTTTCCCGTTTTGTTGAGTATAGATCCTAAGTTCTGAAGAAAGAGGAAAGTAATGTTAAATTTGAATGTTAAAATACCGTTATAGAACTATGCATTCAAGACTGATTAGCAATTGGAAAGTGAAAAGAAGGTGGTAATTAGACTACTCTCTTGAGTAAAAATCAGTGATACTGTATTCTCTTCAACCTCTCTCCAGAATTTCTTCTACCATATAAATAACTCAGGATCTCTTTCCCCATTCTCTCTGTCTGTCCTGCAAATGGCCATGCATCTTTCAGAAATTCTCTGTACAATATTGCTTCAAATCAATTACCTCTAAGCACTCCTCTTTTGAATAAAGTGTTTGGTTCCCTGTCTTTCTCTGTACTTTCAACTGATTATTAGCATCTTCTGAACTGTGTACACCAGAACAGAATACAACATTCCAATAATGGCTATTCCAGTGCCAAAAAATAAGATAATATAACATGTTCAGGCTTGCTAACATTTTACAGTTTGTACATCTAGAATCACTTTACCTCCTCTGGGCCAAACCCTAGTGTAACTGAGTTAATTCATATTAATCGCATTAGTCATTAAAAAGTTCAAATCCTTTCTTCAGAACAAAGGTCAGAGCTGTGCATTCTCTACTTTTATTTTGTTTTGTTCTTCCTGGTTAATTAATTATTGGTATTTCAAATCAGTAGTAGTACTATTTAATATTCCAGAGTCACAAGTCCAAGCATACACAAGTAATAACTCAATTTCTTGTTTGACTTTTGAGGCAGTGACTTTTGAGGCCTGTGACTTCATTGAGCTTTTAGTTCATTTCTGTGTATTTTTACAGCTTTATATCTTACTATTTAAAAATATATATATGTATACATTTTCCATTCAAAGATCTTGTAATAATAGATGTATTCCATCTATGTTATCAATCATACTTCAATCAGTCTACATCATGCTTTATTGCACTAGTCTATGATGAATGAATAAAGTGTGTGTTAGTCAATATGTAGTTAATGGCACTGGTTCTTACACAGAACAAAATACACAGAAAAAAAAAAAAAAAAAGCAATACTGAGGAAGTATAACCTGATTAGTGTACCTTTTGCATGGAGAGGATAACCAAAATCTTTAAACTGTCCAGAAATAGTAGGTCTTACTGTGAAAGAAAAACAATATTGTACAGTGCTTCGTAAAACTCTTTTCAAAATACAAGCCTATAACACACCAAGCATGGGAAAAAAAAATAATATATACATATATATATGATTTTAATAGTTTAATGATAAAATTTTGTAGTTGTTCTTCTGAAGAATGTTAAAAATGAGGCAGTGAATAATGAACTTAGATAATCAATTTCAGAGGATATATTTTAATTTTCATAAAGGACACATCTAGATAGCTTTGATTAAGTGTGATATAATGCAAATATATGAAATACAATGTTCTGTCACTCATGTTCCCATGATAGTTAGGGAAAGGTGGATATTAATGGTCTGTACATTTCCATGTCAGTCACCAGCATAAATTTGTTGACATTTATGTCTTAAACAATATGCATGTATTTGCTGTCAAGTGTTATTTGGCTGTACAAATATTCATCTGCTGTAGCATTGACCATATTAGCATAATCTGACAAATAATCAATATTTGTCTGAAGCTCTGGAGTCCTGACAGCTAATCTTAAATAGCATAATTGGATGGAGAACCATTAAAAAGATTTACATGATATTTGACCTACTTCCAAAGTAAAGTTCTGCATATATTCTACACAGTTTTCACGATTGACAATTTCAAATTAACTGTTAGGATCCCAGAATTTCAACTGAACATTAATTAGTTCAAGTGGAAATTATTAAGTGGTAGGGGTACTTACTGCTAATGTAAACTTGCAAACCCAGTATTCTGCATTTGAATGTCAATAAAAAAGTTCTTATTTTAAGCACACCTTAAGGATAAACATGTTAAAACAAAATATTCTAACAAGGAGGCTTTTTGGTCCAGAAAGAAATGGGTAAAGGGGATTTATGATGAGACAGAAAGAAACAGGTGTGAAAAGTGAGAGGAGGGAATGGAATGGAGGATTTGATTAGAATAAAGATAGCATATGAAAATATTTAGCCAAATGGTTAAGGCAGTCACTTAAAATGATGGAGAAAAAGATCTCTTCCTTTCTCATTTAAATGAGAAATTCTATCCTGATAAATTTGTCCACACATTAATCACATTTCTTAGATTTTCATATTTATTTTATAAAAGAGCTTTCTCCTATTTCACTGAAATATACCAACCAGTTTTAGTTGTTATGATGAATTTCCCTTGGAATCAGTATCTGAACAATTCTGAAATACTGTGGAGTATAGTAGTTCGCAACTCCATCTCAGTAATAAAAGGAACCAAACTCTTATGCCTTTAGACCTTTGAGCTGAGCCATTTTGAAATGCTATTTGAGGAAAGCTGGGAGAGCTTTCCTCAAATAGCATTTCAGGAAAGCATTTGAGGAAAGCTGGGAAAGCTGAAGAGCGCCCAGGAAGGCTGGGCGCTCTTCAAGAGGGAAGTCTTAATGGCGCAGGAACGGTCTGTCCCCACGTGCCCAAAGACGAGCTGGCGGGGAAGAAGACTGGCCTGGCTCAACAGAGAATTGTGGCTTGATCTTAGGAGGAAAAAGAGGGTTTATAAGCTTTGGAAAAGTGGGCAGGCCACTAAGGAGGACTTTAAAGAAGTAGCGAGGCTGTGCAGGGACAAAATTAGGAAGGCCAAAGCTCATCTGGAGCTCAATCTGGCTACTGCCGTTAAAGATAACAAAAAACGTTTCTATAAATACATCAACACAAAAAGGAGGACTAAAGAGAATCTCCATCCTTTACTGGATGCGGGGGGAAACTTAGTTACAAGAGATGAGGAAAAGGCAGAGGTGCTCAATGCCTTCTTTGCCTCAGTCTTTAGCGGCAATACCGGATGTTCTCTGGATACTCAGTACACTGAGCTGGTGGAAGGGGATGGGGAACAGGATGTGGCCCTCATTATCCATGAAGAACTGGTTGGTGACCTGCTACGGCACTTAGATGTGCACAAGTCGATGGGGCCGGATGGGATCCACCCAAGGGTACTGAGGGAACTGGCAGAGGAGCTGGCCAAGCCACTATCCATCATTTATCAACAGTCCTGGCTATCAGGGGAGGTCCCAATCGACTGGCGGCTAGCAAACGTGACGCCCATCTACAAGAAGGGCCGGAGGGCAGACCCGGGAAACTATAGGCCTGTCAGTTTGACCTCAGTGCCAAGGAAGCTCATGGAGCAGATCCTCCTGAGAGTCATCACGCAACACTTGCAGGGCAAGCAGGCGATCAGGCCCAGTCAGCATGGCTTTATGAAAGGCAGGTCATGCCTGACGAACCTGATCTCCTTCTATGACAAAGTGACGCGCTGGGTGGATGAGGGAAAGGCTGTGGATGTGGTCTACCTTGACTTCAGCAAGGCTTTTGACACCGTCTCCCACAGCATCCTCCTCAAGAAACTGGCTGCTCTTGGCTTGGACTGGCGCACGCTTCGTTGGGTTAGAAACTGGCTGGATAGCCGGGCCCAAAGAGTCGTGGTGAATGGAGCCAAGTCCAGTTGGAGGCCAGTCACTAGTGGCGTCCCCCAGGGCTCGGTGCTGGGGCCGGTCCTCTTTAATATCTTCATCGATGATCTGGACGAGGGCATTGAGTGCACCCTCAGTAAGTTCGCAGATGACACCAAGTTAGGTGCGTGTGTCGATCTGCTTGAGGGTAGGAAAGCTCTGCAGGAGGATCTGGATAGGCTGCACCGATGGGCTGAGGTCAACTGCATGAAGTTCAACAAGGCCAAGTGCCGGGTCCTGCACCTGGGGCGCAATAACCCCAAGCAGAGCTAGAGGCTGGGAGAGGAATGGTTGGAAAGCTGCCAGGCAGAGAAGGACCTGGGAGTGATGGTGGATAGTCGGCTGAATATGAGCCAGCAGTGTGCTCAGGTGGCCAAGAAGGCCAACGGCATCCTGGCTTGTATCAGGAACAGCGTGACCAGCAGGGCTAGGGAGGTGATCGTCCCCCTGTACTCGGCTCTGGTGAGGCCGCACCTCGAGTACTGTGTTCAGTTTTGGGCCCCTCGCTACAAGAAGGACATCGAGGTGCTTGAGCGGGTGCAGAGAAGGGCGACGAAGCTGGTGAGGGGCCTGGAGAACAAGTCCTACGAGGAGCGGCTGAGGGAGCTGGGCTTGTTCAGCCTGGAGAAAAGGAGGCTCAGGTGCAACCTTATTGCTCTCTACAGATACCTTAAAAGAGGCTGTAGCGAGGTGGGGGTTGGTCTGTTCTCCCACGTGCCTGGTGACAGGACGAGGGGGAATGGGCTTAAGTTGAGCCAGGGGAGTTTTAGGTTAGATGTTAGGAAGAACTTCTTCACTGAAAGGGTTGTGAGGCACTGGAACAGGCTGCCCAGGGAAGTGGTGGAGTCACCATCCCTGGAAGTCTTCAAAAGACGCTTAGATGTAGAGCTTAGGGATATGGTTTAGTGGAGGGCTGTTAGTGTTAGGTCAGAGGTTGGACTCGATGACCTTGAGGTCTCTTCCAACCTAGAAAATTCTGTGATTCTGTGATTCTGTGAAAAGATTTAAAATTCGCATCTTTGGATCTTCCTTGCTGGACAGATATATAACTTGTTATTGTGGATTAAATCTGATCCAGAGGTAATTTTCTCATTTTTATAACTACTGGAAATGTTTAATTAAAAAAAAAAAATCTCCCTAAGTCTCACCCAGAAAATAGTTGAAGTCAAAATGCATGTTTCTGATTGTGCTTATATATGATATTGCTTGGCCCAAAGGCTGTTCTGTAAATTATTTTCAAAGTATCTTGTAAATGTCAGAGATTACAAATTGAATAACAAACAGGTATTCACATGTATACACTTGTAACAATTTGTCAGATTTAATAGAGACACGGCTAGACCAGAATTTGTATAACCTTAACCTTAATTTCACTTCTTTAACACTGGATCTAGCTCAGTTTTCATTAACTTGAATTTTTAAATAAAGTATCTTATTACTGAGATCTTGTGGAAACAAAATAGTGTCAAGGCTGCTTTTGGATTTTATTTTCAAAACTTCTTCTTTAATGAAAACAGTTGTGTCTTTTAACAGAGAGGAAAATAAAGTTTATCAATTATTGATTAGAAGATACATCATTATGTCAGATAAATTTGGTCCAAGAAAAATCAAAATATTAAAAAATATCCAGTTCTTACTCATATATTCTTTTTCCTACCACACATCTTATCTGAGGTAGATACAAATTGTATCTTGAGGTCCTGATACCTTCTATTTTGAAAACTGTTGGGCACAAGTCATCAGTTTTGCATCTGAATTCTCTTTCGGTTTTGTAAACTCTGAAGAAAGAAAAAAAAGGCCTAAATAAAGGCTCAAAAAAAAAAAAAAAAAAAAAAAAAGGCTCAAATAAACCATTGCAAACCCTTAGTGGTTTTTGAGCCCTTTGAGCACAGCTCAAAGGTTTTGTTCCATCTTCAGTTTCATGTGCATATCACTTACCATAGCTGACATAGTAATTTAAAGGGCGGTAACTTCAGACGTAAATTTACCCAAACTGATAATTCTGGACAATACCAGAACTACGTACTAGGCCTTACATCGTACAGAACTCCAATAAATATAGTGGTACCACATGCTTCCCAAGCCAGGGCAGGATTTGGTATTCACTATTACAATGTCTGTATTTTTAATAGCTTTCTTTTAATAGAGTTAACATCAAATAGGGTAAATTTATCCTAAGAATGTTCCTTATCAATGCAGAACTCACTTTTTTTCCAAGGTATTTAATAAAATTTAAGATAACTCTCTCAAAGGTGCAAGAATATTTTTCTATTATTATTATTTCTCCATTTAGGTAATATTTGCATATATTTGTTAACTCAGGTAAGTCACTTGTACCTTTTGAGTTAGGTGATGTGGTGAGGGCATTGCCTGGCCTCTTAACTATCAAGAGTTTATGCTGTGTTTGTCTTGAGGTATTAAACACTGTAGTTTGAGAGATACAGTATTACAGAAGAAAATTAACTAGGAAACTAAGTCTATGCTCACTTGTGTATTATTTCAGGATTTTTTAAAATGATATGCCAAAAGAGTCAAAAGAGATTTTGTCTGAACTTTGTCTGACTTAATTGCTACCTGCCACCCTTTGTCTTTGAGATAAGCACAATTTAAAAAATATATGTATTTTGACAAATAGCACCAGGAAAAAAAAAAAAAAAGATACAAGTAAAATATTTTTTTTCTTGCTAAGCAGAAGCAGAAGGTGTGGCTCATCTGTACAACAAATCCGTGTGTCTGTTCATGGATGTAACATTATGCAAAATGATGGAGAAACAGATGTATTGGGAGTATTGTTAGATAAAATAATTCTTCAAATATTCTGTGAGATTCTATTACTAGTTTTCTTTTGAGTAAAGTACTAAAATACATACTTAGGATTATACAGAAGAAGAGTTCCAAGGGGAAAGAAAATCATTCCACAGTCTGCTGAGATCTAGAAGACATGTCCTCACCTAAGAAAACTAATGTGAAAGATAATTGCTGATGCTTACAGTAGTTATGTTGTAGTTATTTTACAGATTTCTTTTAAGGTTTGTCTGAGGAGAACTTAAGATTTGTTTCTCCATAAACACAGATAGCATGATGGTAAGTAATGTTGTGTCTTAGTACAATGTGCTAACAACATCCCTTCCAGTGAAATAATGAGAGAGTTGAAGTTTATATATGCTCACAGACAGGTGTTGCAGTGATCTTGCTCAATGGAAATGAAAATGTGTTCATAGTCTGTACAAAATAAGGATGACTGAAGTCTATAAATAGTCTACTAATGATAATATGAGATACCGAGAAGGTATCAAAAGTAATGTTCAAGTTTTAAATCAAAATCCCCAAACAAATAAGATTCCTTACTGTGATCATAGGCATACTTCATCAACAGCAAACCACTGTGTGATAGCAAATTTACATTCACAGTCTTCTAAAAATTCATCCAAAATAGCACTGAACGTGTCTCATTTTTCACTTACAATGTAATATAACTGATGAATATTTTTTCCTGAATAAACCTTCCTGTCTTTGACTAATGTAAGGAAAGGAGAATTAATTGTTACTCTAACTAATCATCCTTTTAAATTCTTCAGAAGAAATTTAAAACCTCCAGAATTACCTTGATGCAAAGCAGATTCATTCACCAGGCTGTGAGAATATACTGTTCTTATCACTTGGGACAAGTTAGCTTCAGGAGCTTACCCCTGAATATATAGAGTAATTTATCTTCCTAAAGCCTTTGAAAGCAGCTGAAAGCTTTTATTTTTCTACACGTGCCCTCAGCCAATTCATAGACTGGGTGGCAGGTCTTACTACCAGAGAAAGCTGTTACGATAATCTTCCACAACCTCCTGAGTATTCAGATTCTACCACAATAATTTCCCTATCACAATTTATTAATATCAGAATTAAGTTTTTAGTTATAGCATATCTCTTTAGAGGAGTATATTTTTTTTTTTTCTCTGAAGCCTTTGAGTAATGGCCAGACTGTTTCTTACCCCATAAAGATGCTCCAGGGATTGATTCCACTAACTGTTTAAATCCTCTTGCCCAGGATTACTTTTTTAAACTGGAGTACACATCTATTCAGCTGTATTATGACTTCTTATGCTAAAACAAAAAGCAGCGCAGCAGTAAAAATGTGGTTATTTATAAGATCATAATTGCCACCATCTCCAGAAAAAAAAAAAAAAAAAAAAAGTAAACACCTGATTTTTTAAAAAATTTCTATTGCTCTCAGATCCCTTTCGAATTTGTTAACCTCCATTACAAGATAAGAGCACTAGAACAAAGTACAATATTCTACCAATAGAATGTCACTATGTCACACAGAGAGATAATATTAGTGACATACTCCTACTTAATACTTCTTGTATATCCAAGCATCACATTCAAACTGGAAATAAGTATAAATATACTCTACACATTTTTTTTACTGCCATACAGTATTATCTAGTTTGTTGAAAAAGGATCTGGCTCATGCTGAACAGAAAATTGCACGAATTCTCTGGCCCTTTAAGCTTATTTTTGTTGCTGTTATATGTTATGCATTTTCTCTGAAACTTGTTGGCCTTTGTGTGATTATTTTACGTGTTGTATAGTTGTAACGCTGCATACTTTAGATTATTCAAAGTACATTAAGTATGTAACCAATCTGGAAATAAGAATATTGGGTAAAGCCACGTCAAGCTTCAGGCTTCAGAACCTGAAGCCGCAAACCTAAAAATAACTCTACCCTTCTTACCTCCCAGAAAAAAAAAAAAAAAAGAAAAAAAAAGTCTTTCTTTTAAATTGCAGAAATTTGCATTGCACACTAAATTTTGAAGTTTTACTAACTATCTATGAATCACAGATTTCATTCCTCATTAAAAACTTTGTTAAAAAGTTTTAAAAAGCAAATGAGTATATAACAAGCATGAATATTTTTTGTATCTGACATCATGTTATTTTGAAAGAGCAAATCTACAGTAAAAGTTGGGGATTTATTCTTCATAGTTTTTACTTACAGATAAATGGAGATCAATGATCATATAAATCACTGTAGCAAAAAAAGAATATTTGGAAGCTGTTTTTTACATTTTATTTGGGGACATGAACAGTACCATTTATAATTTAGTTGTAATGCATAATAAACAATAAAATTATATCCCAGTAGAGGAGCTGAAAAATATTCCTCATGGGTACATAAGTATTGATAAACTCTGTTCCTAATTTCAGTGCAGATTTATTTCCTAATTTAAAATTAATCTGGCTACGGTTTACTATGTTAATTTTATTATTAGTGTGGGATTATTCTCCCAGAGTTTAAATAACAACAAATAGGGACTTTTTGTTCTTAGTCAGTCTGTTAGTCAACAGATATCTGATACTGTCAAAAATAGTTTTCAGCCTTATACTGTTTGGTGCAGATGAATGGTTAGAGAAAGACTTATGTGCATTTTAGGTCAAAAAAAAAAAAAAAAAAAAAGATTCTTGATGTCAATTCATTACAAGGAATAGTGCCAACACCCCCAAACACTTTCATTGAATATAGAAAGATATTTATCAAGGAAGCAAGGGAGACAATGGCTTTGTGTACAATTTCAGGTACACGGTATCCCTGGTCTTTTCTGGTCTTGTCTTAGGTCTGCATATGCAGTGCTTATTCAGGGGCAAATCTGTGCTTGATTCTCTCACTGTAGCATCATAGAAACCCTATCTCTAAGGGGAAGACGGATCCTAGGCCAGGAGCTGGCGGGGCTCATTGAGGGGGCATTAAACTAGGTAAGAAGGGGGAAGGGGCTGAAACAAGGCTTGTTAGAGCTGTGCCAGGGGGAACAATGGAAAGGCTGGGAGAAGGCAATGGCCCAACTGAAGTGCATCTATGCTAATGCACGCAGCATGGGTAACAAACAAAAGGAGCGGCAGGCAGGCTACGACTTGGTTGCCATTATGGAAACGTGTTGGGACCATTCTCATGACAGGAGTGCTGCAATGTCTGGCTATAGGCTCTTCAGAAGGGACAGGCAGCACAGTACGGGTGGTGGTGTGGCTCTCTATATCAGAGAGCATTTTGATGTCGTGGAACTTGAGACTGGGAATGATGAGGTTGAGTCCCTCTGGGTTAGGATCAGTGGGAAGGTCAGCAAGGCAAGCATCCTGGTGGGGGTCTGTTATAGACTGCCGAACCAGGATGAGGAGACTGATGATTTCTACAAGCAGCTGACAAAAGTTGCAAAATCGTCAGTGCTTGTTCTTGTGGGGGACTCCAACTTCCCACATATATCCTGGAAGCACAATACAGCCCAGAGAAAGCAGTCTAGGAGGTTTCTGTAGAGCGTGGAAGATAGCTTCCTGATGCAGCTGGTTAGTGAGCCTAACAGGGGAGGTGCTGTGGTGGTTTTACCGTGCTGGGCAGCTAAACCCCACAACCGCTCTCTCACTCCCCCTCTTTTAGATGAGGAGGGGGAGAAGTAAAGCAAAGAACAACTCACAGGTTGAGATAAGGATAATTTAATTAAAGGGAAATAATTATAATAATTAAATAAAGACTACCATGAACTAAACAATTTAACTAAGGGGAAATAAAAAGGGAAAGGGGAAAAGGGAGGGGAAAAGGAAAAATAAAAAGAAGGGAGGAAAACAAACAAACAAAATAAATGAAGGCTATATGGAAGTGCAGAGGAAAGAAATTACTCTCTACTTCCCACAAATGAGCGATGATTGACCACGTCCTTGAGGCAAGGCTTCAACGCACACAGCCGGTGTTCGAGAGGACGACCGATGTTTTCTCAATGAGAGCCCACCCCTCCCCTCTTCTTCCTGTTTCCACCTTTTATTGCTGAGTGTGACATTACATGGTACGGAATATCCCTTTGATTGGTTTAGGTCAGCTGCCCTAGTGATGTTTCTCTCCTCACTTTTTGCCCACCCCCTAGGAGGGTTAGAGAAAGGCCCAATGCTGTGCCACTGCTGCTCAGCAGTAGACACAACACTGGTGTGATAACACTGCTGTTCCAGCTACAAGTACAGAGTATGGCACTGTATGGGCTGCTGCCAGGAAAGTTAACATTCCAGCCAGACCCAGTACAGGTGCCCCACTAGACCTTCTCTTCACAAACAGAGAAGGACTAGTGGAAGATGTGGTGGTTGGAAACTGTCTTGGGCAGAGTGACCATGAAATGGTGGAGTTCTCTATTCTTGGAGAAGCCAGGAAGGGGACCCGTACACCGCTGTATTGGACTTCCAGAGGGCCGACTTTGAACTGCTCAGGACACTGGTTGGCAGAGTCCCTTGGGAGGCGGTTCTGAAGGGCACAGGAGTCCAGGAAGGCTGGGCACTCTTCAAGAAGGAAATCTTAATGGCGCAGGAGCGGTCTGTCCCCACGTGCCCAAAGGTGAGCCAGTGGGGAAGAAGACTGGCCTGGCTGAACTGTGAATTGTGGCTTGAGCTTAGGAGGAAAAAGAGGGTTTACACTTTTTGGAAAAGAGGGTAGGCCACTCGGGAGGACTATAAGGATGTTGTGAGTCTGTGCAGGGATAAAATTAGAAAGGCCAAAGCTCATCTTGAGCTCAATCTGGCTACTGCCGTCAAAGGCAACAAAAAATGTTTTTACAAATACATCAATGCAAATCGGAGGACTAAGGAAAATCTCCAGCCTTTACTGCATGCGGGGGGGGAACTTAGTTACAAGAGATGATGAAAAGGCGAAGGTGCTTAAAGCCTTCTTTGCCTCAGTCTTTAGCAGCGAAACCAGTTGCTCTCTGGATACCCAGTACCCTGAACTGGTGGAAGGGGATAGGGAGCAGAATGTGGCCCTCACTATACATGAGGAAATGGTTGGCGACCTGCTACGGCACTTCGATGTATGCAAGTCGATGGGGCCAGATGGGATCCACCCGAGGATACTGAGAGAACTCGCGGAGGAGCTGGCCAAGCCGCTTACCATTCTTTATCAACAGTCCTGGCTATCGGGGGAGGTCCCAATTGACTGGCAGCTAACAAACATGACGCCCATCTACAAGAAGGGCTAGAGGGCAGACCCGGGAAACTATAGGCCTGTCAGTTTGACTTCAGTGCCAGCGAAGCTCATGATTATCTTGAGTGTCACCATGTGGCACTTACAGGGCAACCAGGTGACCAGATCAGGCCCAGTCAGCATGGGTTTATGAAAGGCAGGTCCTGCTTGATGAACCTGATCTCCTTCTATGACAAAGTGATGCGCTTCATAGATGAGGGAAAGGCCGTGGATGTGGTCTATCTTGACTTCAGTAAGGCTTTTGACACCGTTTCCCACAGCATTCTCCTCAAGAAAGTGCTCTTGGCTTGGACTGGCGTACACTTCGTTGGGTTAAAAACTGGCTGGATATCTGGGCCCAAAGAGTTCTGGTGAATGGAGTCAAATCCAGTTGGAGGCTGGTCACTAGTGGCGTTCCCCAGAGCTCGGTACTGGGGCCGGTCCTCTTGAATATCTTTATCCATGATCTGGATGAGGGGATCAAGTGCACCCTCAGTAAGTTCGCAGATGACACCAAGTTAGGTGCGTGTGTCGATCTGCTTGAGGGTAGGAAAGCTCTGCAGGAGGATCTGGATAGGCTGGACCGATGGGCTGAGGCCAACTGTATGAAGTTCAACAAGGCCAAGTGCTGGGTCCTGCACCTGGGGCACAATAACCCCAAGCAGAGCTACAGGCTGGGAGGTGACCTGGGAGTAATGGTGGATAGTCGGCTGAATATTTGCGAGCATTGTGCTCAGGTGGCCAAGAAGGCCAACAGCATCCTGGCTTGTATAAGAAGCAGTGTGGCCAGCAGAGCTAGGGAAGTGATTGTCCCCCTGTATTCAGCTCTGGTGAGGCCGCACCTCGAGTACTGTGTTCAGTTTTGAGCCCCTCGCTACAAGAAGGAGATCGAGGTGCTCAAGCGAGTCCAGAGAAGGGCAACAAAGCTGGTGAGGGGTCTGGAGAACAAGTCCTGCGAGGAGTGGCTGAGGGAGCTGGGTTTGTTCAGCCTGGAGAAAAGGAGGCTCAGGGGCGACCTTATCACTCTTTATAAATGCATTAAAGGAGGCTGTAGAGCGGTGGGGGTTGGTCTATTCTCCCACGTGCGTGGTGACAGGATGAGGGGGAATGGACTAAAGTTGCACCAGGGGTGTTTTAGGTTGGATATTAGGAAGAACTAATTTATTGAGAGGGTTGTGAGGCATTGGAATGGGCTGCCCAGGATAATGGTGGAGTCACCATCTGTGGAGGTTTTTAAAAGACGTTTCGATGTTGAACTTAGCAATGTGGTTTAGTGGAGGACTTGTTAGTGTTAGGTCAGAGGTTGGACTTGATGATCTTGGTCTCTTCCAACCTAGACAATTCTGTGATTCTGTGATAATAAGATTAATTTTGCTCATGGTGGACACTGGTTCATACTGTGTTTGAAAAGAGAAGAAAAAACTCATGCATTAAAATCAGGTAAACAATTGTCCTTGTTAGAAAAATAAAAATAGTTCTGCATGAAAATTCATATTCTAAGCATGGACACATGACTCCTGTATTAAAGGTTACCCTTCTGACTCATTGGAGGATGGTGAACTGCAGCATTGAACTGCTTTTTTTTTTTTTTTTTTTTTTTTCTGTCTAACCCAGAAGGCCCAATTAAAGTATGCTTATAATTGTGGAATTCTGTTTACATAGTGACATATTTTCAAGATCTGAAATGAATTTACCATTTCTGGAATGAACGATATACCCAAATTAAGAACTGATCCATCACTGGATTTGGCAAAACAGCCATAAGATTTATTGATTTTTCCCCTCTTTTCCCTGCCAACTTTCATTTAAAATCTTTATTTTTCCTCAGAGAATGTACAGTATGTCAATTCACTGTGGTAATTTACATTGGAAATCCTAGTCACAATCGGGGCATGGTGGGCCTGTAGGTGGGCCTGGCATGGTGGGGCCCATGGGAAGCTGGAAACTGTCCCTGCTGTTGTCTCGAGGGGACAGAGGCTGATGTCTTGGAGATTGACATGACATCTTGGGTCCTGGGCAGGGTAGGGGGAGCTCAGAGGGTCAGTTGAGGTTGTTAATGCCCTCAGAGGCCTAGCAGTCATCCCATATTTTGGAGATGTATCTGGTCAGTAGATGCCTTTGTAATGGTAAACCTTTCAGAACAGGACATAGCTGCCCAAAACACAGTGATGCATTGCAATACTCTGTTTTACACTCCATAAGTCTTCTGTACTTTCACTTAAAATCTTTAATTCTTTACATCTGACCTAGTGATAAGATTTGTTTGCATGAATAGAGGTAAAAACACAATTTGCAGCTCAGATAACACAGGGCAGATCCCAAAATGTGATTGTTAAGTGGGAAAACATCAATTATCTAAACAAAAAATCAAACATCATTAAAAACAGCAGTACTCTAGGGATAGTTCTTCCTTAGCACAGACAAATGTAATTATAATAAAAATTATAGAGATTATTGAATATACTTGCTTTTAAAGTTAAACTAGTGGGATTCTAAACATTGAAAAGAATACATCATTAAAAGTATGATTTGAATCATCTGGTTACTTGGTTGCAATCTAAGATAATGGTTTTAATATAGCCACATGCAGAGCTATCTATATAAGAAATTTTATGGGAAGTCTGCCTTGAAAAGCAGTGACTCAGAGGTTTAATATTCTTTGGAGATAACTTCACCCATAACTGAGTGAATTGCTGTGGCACCAAGCACTAATGAAATCCTTATTAAAAGAGAAACAGGTAGTGGATGGAGAAAGCAATCTTACTTTTCCTTCTGCAACACTTGACAGATGGCCTCTAAAATGCAGTGCCTGCTTTTGGTGGCAGCACATTGAAATGAATGTGAAACTCTTGGAAAACAGTTATACTAGAAACATAGATACAATCCAGTATTCACAGTGGAAGAAGTAGTGTTATGAGAGACTTTGGGAGTGTAGTCTATTTTCCCTAAGTAGTGCTTAGAAAATTCCCCTGATCACTCTGTATGTGTTTATGTAATTCTGACAAAGATGCGGAGTCTTGAGTTTGAAGTCAAAAATATTTAACCTTGAAAAAAATGCAATTTCCTAAAAATGATTATTGCTCATGTAATACAAAATAGTTTAGTTAAGTGTGTAAGATCCATCATAGTAAATCTTGTCCCTTGCAGCTGCGGGGGTGAGCAAAGCAGAGAAGATATCCACACTGCAGTCTGTGGAAGACCTAACATCACAGCATGTGGACATGCCCTGAAGCAAGCTGCAGCCCATGGAGAGCCCATGCTGGAGCAGACTCCTGGTGGGACATGAGGCCTGTGAAGAGGAGCCAGCCCATGTTGGATCAGATTGTCTGATAGGAACTGTGGCCTATGTATGAGCTATGTTGGAGCAGTCTTTCTGAAGGACTCCAGCCTATGAAGAGGGCCTATGCTAAAGTAATTCTCGATGGACTATAGTCTGTGGGAAGGGCCAGTCCTGGAACCTGGGAAAAGTGTGAGGAGGAAGGAGCAGCAGAGAGGATCTATTATACCAACCTCCCATTCCCTATATCCTCTGGAACCACTGGAGGCAGTGGAGATAGAGAAGTCAGGAGTAAAGGAGTGAAACAGCCTCAGAGAAAAGGGTGTGGTTTAGCTTTTTCTTTGTTACCATTGTACTCTATTTTTAATTGTCAATACATTAAATTAATCTTGCCCAAGTTGAGTCTGTTCTCCCTGTGACAGCAATCGATCTCTATCTTTATCTCAACCCACTATCTATCTTATTTTGTTCCTTTGTCCAGCTACGAAGGAGGAGTGGAAGAGCAGCTGAATAGGCTTCTGGTAGCTAGCCAAGGTCATCCCACCACAAGTATCCACCCAAATGGTCAAGAAAGACAATTTTCAGGAGCATATTGATTTGCTAATAAAATAACTATTTGCAGCTTACTAATTATTTATTTTATTTTTTCCTAATGTCACCGCACTCATGCTACATATCAATAGTATCTGGACAATTTTTCCTCTGTGTCTTTGTACCAGTAAAATATGGTAGAGATGGGTGTTCTAGCCATCCAGAAATATTATAAATAAGATTAGCATCTTACCATAGTTAGGTTTTTGACAACTCTTAGAACCAAATCAGTGTTATTGGCCATCATAAAGTGATAGAAATCTTTCATTACTACCTCTACTGATTATATTTGAACTGATTGTGCAATTTTTCAGCCTCTTTGTAAATTCTATTACCTCAAAATTACCAATAGCTTTATAAGTAAACTTAAACAAGTTTGGCATTCAAAATTCTCATTGTCCCTGCTGAATTCATGCAGATGCTGATGACTCGCTCAAAGGAGTATTTTTTTTTGGAGTTGTGATAAAAGGTTTGCACAAAGAATATGAACAAAGAGATTTTATGAACAAGGAGCTTAATGAATTTAATTAAGTTGTGGGATATCAGGTTGTGATACAGGTCATCTAAAAACTGAAACAAGACAAAGCCAAACAAAGTACTCCTCTCACTAAATATATGACAGTTTTTTATTATTATTTTCTAGTATTCCATTATAGTAATATTTTAGTATTTATTTTTATTTTTATTGCTTGTATTTTAATAACATAGTAATATTAAGTCCTTCAATTTCCTTTTTTCTTTTTTATTTTTTTTCTTCTTCACTTCTAAACTGGACAGTCCCTTTGCATAGAGTGCTATCAAGTTGAAAGATATTAGACTCTATATAGATATTAGAAAGATATTAGACTATATATAGATGTAGATTATTTTCACCATAAATGCGTCTCTTGAAAGCCAGGTTTCCTTCTTTACTATTAAAATGTATATACTCTTAATTTAAAGATATGCTCCATGTTAATACCATTAGCATACCATTGTAATGGTACCCTTAGTACCATTATAATGTAGCTGTCATCCATTACTGGAACCCATCTGTACCCAAGAGAAATCAACATGAAAATACCATCACCTATCTATACCTAATGATATTGTAAGCATAACTGCAAAGATTATGAGTTTGTTTGATACCATAATTTGTTTTTTGATGTTCTCTTATTCACAGTGGGCAAACTAAACTTGTGTCACATTTGATGCACTGAAAACACACTTGAACAACTCTTTTAAGTTTCAAGTCATTAAACCTGTGACTGTGTCACATGAAGATATACTTCTAATAGGACTTGTATGAAGATAAAAAGCAACCTCTTAGAAAAGGAATAAGTATATTTTAATTAGAATGAATAATAACAGATCAAATATGTTGAGTCATGTCTGCTATACAGAAACTATTGAGACCATAAAAAAGTTTCAGTTAATTAATTTAATCAAGTCAGTGCTTGAACAGACGTAGAAGGTATTAGCATGGACAGAAAAGAAAAATGAGAGAATGACCCGCTATATCTATCTGTACAAGAAGGTTTCAGATAAATGCATACAATTCACCAATGCCTTAATTGTTCTAACAGTATACCACTCAATTCTGTGGTTAAAAAAAGGAAGAAAAAAAAGTTTAATGAGCTGTTCCAGCAGTACCAGTAATTGCTTTCATTCTCATTAGAACTGATACACGTTACATTCTGCTGGTTAGAGAAGGCAGAACTATACTGTATCAACTATAAGTGGACATTTAAAGTAGAACTGCAGCAGTAGGTCATTTGGTTGTTTCTGTTTTTTCTATTTTTTCTGTTTGTTTTTGTTTTTTTTTTTTAACATCACTGCTGATGTTTATTTTGTGCGTTTGTTTGTGTTTCTGGGAAAAAAAATAAGAGGACAATATTATGGAATCTATAAAAAATAATAATTTTATTAACCAACTTTGTTGTTGGCTGTATTCTTCTTTTGTTCCTTTTTCTACGCAAAAGGCTAGAACAATTTTATTTGTTAACAGCAATGCATAGTCAGTTTTTTTTTTAACTTTAGTATTAGATTTACATGTTTTTCATGGACTTTCTATCCGCCGTTAAAAGCCATAAACCATTTTCTCAGCTATTTAACTGATGTGATTTGTAGTTAGTATTATTAAAAACTTCATTTTATATGATAGTAAGTATGGTTAACTCATACTTTTTGACACATATTTCCATTTAAAAACATTTTGTTTTCCTTGTTTGCTTGAGAGATGTAAACCACATAGATGTGCAATTGATCTTAGCTTGTGGAATCAGTCAGGAATTAAATGACAATTTTTAGAAACTGAAGAAATCTGTGTAAAGATAAGATGTATTCAATTTTAGAAATGTAATTTAAGAATAATCACATATATAAAGACAGGGAAAACTCTCAACTTCACAGCTTTCTCTAAAAAAGGATAGACAATGCATACCCTGAGTAACTGTGATACTGCATCACTAATGTGATCCTGTTATGAAGCAGTGAAATGGTCAATATATGATTACTACATACTACGTATGATTTTTCTATTTTAGCATTTATATGATTTCATGCATGCTACAAATTCTTTTTTTTTTTTTTTTTTTTTTTTTTTTTTTTTTTTTGGGTATGCTGCAAATGTGACTGAGTTGAGAACTTGAGGGTTAAGAAAAATTGTCCACGAACTAAATCTCATATCATATAGTGTCATGACTAAACTGAATGTAGAATCTTAGTCTAAAGACCTTCAGACTGAGAGCAGATGATAGTACTCATGAAGTAAATCGGTGGTGCTAAGAAGATGATAATCTGTTTATCATTTCTACTGTGTAGAGGAGGAGTGCTGAAAATGATTTTCAGAAAGATAGTTTCCAGCTAGAATTTAAGAAAGAATTTAAAATAGTAAAGATAATAAAGCACTAGTATAGATCGCCTGGGGAAAGACTGTGGAATCCATCAGTGGGGGGTCTTTAAAAACATATTAAACAAACATTAGTCAGGAATTATTCCTTCTTGGGTCAGGGAATAAAACAGAAGACTTCTCAGGGTCCTTTCAAGACACATTTTTCTAACACATTGGCATGAATACTTGATTAAAATTACCTGATTGACCTTGAGAGGAGAAGGTATCAAATTAGGGAAAAGAAGTAAGAAACAGATGGGAAATATGATTCTGCTTAGAGATGGAATTAGAATCCTTGGTTTTATAGGTTTAATTTGAGGGAAAAACTTTTGCTATGATTCAATGAATATGTAAGTGTGAATTCTTATACTTTTTATGTTCGTTGTTCTAGTTCTATATATTGTGATGATATATTTAAGCACAGTAAATTAAGACAGTTTGTTATTTTCATGTCTGCCATGAATTCATTTTTATTTTTTTTTAAATGAAAAGACCTAATTTTCAGTCTCCATTGCATTAACTCTTTGCTTCTGTGAAAATATTAAAAGTCTGTCCTTGTAGGGAAACAGTTGGATATAGCTGAATATAACATCTTACCAACCCAACAGCTTGAAGTGGTACAGCTCTAGTGATACTAAGAAGCCAAAAACAAAGCCTACAGAAGTTCTGACATGAATTTTGTCACTGAATTAATATGGGAGTGCCTGCATGGCTCACAGTTGGTAAATGGCCTGGATAACAAAACCCGTTGGGTTGCAGGGCATGCATGCAGATCCAATACAAAAAACTGTGTGGAGGATGTTTACCCAGAATGTACTGTCTTAGCATGAAAAAAAGACCCTGGATATTTCATGTGGTCATGTTTAAAATATTTAGTTTATTTTAAATTTAATCAATTATCAGCATTTGTATTGGGTGTAGGTGTCCATGTGGTGGGCAGACAAGCTAGTGGTGTGTCTGGGAAAGAATATTTAAGAAAGGGTGACACACTGCACAAGCAGTGAAGAGTAAGGAAAAAAATAAAATAAAAAAAAATATATATATATAATAATTGGTGAGAATGTGGTAGTTTTTCTCAGGTGGGTAGCCAAGCTCCATCGTCAGCTCTCTCACTCCCCCTCCTCAAAGGGAAAGGGGGAGAAAATACAATGCAGAGGGCTCAAGGATTGAGATAAGGACAGGGAGATCACTCAACAATGATCGTGACAGGCAAAACAGACTCAGAGTAAAGAGATAATAAAATTTATTGCCTACTATTAACAAGCTAGAGAAGTGAGAAACAGAGGAAAGAAACCAAATACACCATCCCCCCATCCACCTTCTTCCACCTTCTCCCCCCAAGTGGCGCAGGGGAACAGAGAATGGGAGCTGTGGTCAGGCCCTGAAGCTTCACCTCTGCCGCTCCTTCTCAGTCACTCTCTGCCCCTGCTCCATGTGGTGTCCCTCCCATGGGATGCTGTCCTTCCTGAACTGATCATGCAGGGGCTTCTTACAGGCAGCAGCTCTTCAAGAACTTCTCCCACATGGCTCCGTACCACGGGGTCCATCCACCAGGAGCAAACTGCTCCAGCATGGGTCCCCCACATGTGGGTGGCAGCTCCCCCGGGCCCCCCTGCTCCTGTGTGGGCTCCTCTCCACGGGCTGCAGCTCCAGCCTGGGATCTGCTCCTGCAGGGGCTCTCCATGGGCCGCAGCCTCCCCCAGGCCACATCTACCCGCTCCACCGGGGACTCCTCCATGGGGGGGGGGGGGCTGCAGTGTGGAGATCTGCTCCACATGGGACCCATGGGCTGCAGGGGGACAGCCTGCTCCAGCAGGGGCCTTTCCACAGGCCACAAGGAGACTGCTGCTCTGTGCCTGGAGCACCTTGTGTCCTCCTTCTGCACTAACCTTGGCGTCTGGGGGTCTGCAGGGCTGGTTCTCACTCCTCCCTCTCTCTCAGCAGCTGTTAGCTGTTACCCAGCAGGTTTTTGTTTGTTTGTTTGTTTGTTTTATTTTGTTTGTTTGTTTGTTTTTGTTTCCCCTCTCTTAAATATGCTCTCCCAGAGGTGCAAATAACATTGTTTATTGTTTCAGCTCTGGCCAGCTGCGGGACCATTATCTAACATGAGGCAGCTTCTGGATTCTAATCATAGCATCCACCAGTATGGCCCCCTGCTACCAAAACCTTGCCATGTAAACCCACTACAGAGAAACAATGCTGCAAACATCAAGGTTATAGATAAAGAGAGGGGAGGAGGTGCTCCATGCACTGGAGCCGATGTTCCCCTGCAGTCCATGGAAGAGAACACAGTTGAATGGGTGAATATTGCCTAGAGGAAACTGCAGCCCATGGAGATCCCATGCTGGAGCAGCAAAAAAAAATTGAAGATGAATGAGCAACAGAGATGAAGTATTATTCCCATTCCCATTCCCATTATTCCCACAGTTCCCATTCACCACCTACTGTATGGTGAGGAGAGGGTAGAAAAGTACAAAATGAAGGAGTGAAGTTCCTGAATGAAGCTTGGAAAAGGGGGGTGGGAAGACAGGCAGATGAAGGACTAGTTTTGTCTTTGTTTCTCAATATCTAAATCAATTTAACTGTCAATAAATTAAAATATTTTTTTTTTCCCAAGTTTAATCTGTTCTGGCTGTGACAGTAATTTGGCTGTGACAGACGTGAATGTAGTACTCCAGGTGGGGGGAGTACTCTCACAAGGGTGGAGCAGAGGGGGGAAATCACCTCCCTCCACGTGCTGTCCACACTTCTTTTGATGCAGTCCAGAATATGATTGGATTTCTGGGCTGCAAGTGCACATTGCTGGCTCACGTAAAGTTTTTCATCCGCCAGCACCCTGAAGGCCTCTTCCACAGGCCTACTATCAAATCTATTCTTCCACCAGTCTGTGTTTGGATTCCCCTGACCCAGTTGGAGGGCCTTGCACATCAGCTCATGAATCCATAGCCTTGTTTGGGCCGGGTCCAGCAGTCCTGTGGGGTGCAGGAGCAGCTTTTGCCCAGCCAGTGACCCACAGCAGTGGAATGGGGACACTCCTTCCCAGGGCGCATGTGGGGTCACACGGGGCACCTGCCCATGGCTGGTGCTGTAGCTAAACATAGGAAGTGGCAAAGGTGCATGGTCAGCGGGAGCACCCACATTTCCAGAATATATACGTGTGTTTAAATAGCATTTTGTATGTGTAAAATGCTTACTGTGTACTGGTTATATATGTGTACTGGTTATTGATACTGATCTGGGTTTACAGTTCATTGATTTCCAGTTAATTACAATATCATTGATAGATAGATGAATCAATCCTGATTAAATTTAAACTAAGTGAACTGAACAGTTTTTCACAGCAACAACTTACTACTCATCTTTTGGTAAAGCCTATGTTCAGATCCATAAAGTGTTATAGTTGGCAAAGTCTTTTCATACAAACTGCACTTAGCAGTTTAAGTATTTTCCCAAAATCTTCCTTACACACCAATTTTTATTTATTTATTCATTCATTCATTCATTTATTTGTTTGTTTTTGTGAATATGTCTATTAAGGTGGCATTTGATTGCCTAAAATAAGTGTTTACTGACAGACTTCAATGCCATGGTAGTTGACTAAGGTCTGTTATAGTCAGTGGAATCCAATCAATATAGTTAACACTGACTACATTTCTAAAAAGAAATTAATTTGACTAGCTATTGTAAACTTGGTTATATAGCTACACTAATGTATACTAATGCTATTTGAAATGACCCATGGTCTCCCAACTGTCTTCTAGCTGTCATTCCATTAAGGCATGTTCTCACATAGGTTCTGTATAAATGTCTTAACAGTACAAGCAAGTTTTATTTGGGAATAGATTTCTGTCTTTCAGCAACTGACTGAAGCTATAGGTAGTTATTTTAGAGGGAGCTGTTGAGGGAATTTTGAAACAGCAAGGAGGCCATGACTTGCTGCAGCTGAGCAAACCAAGCTACCACGACGACTATGAGAAGTTCCCATGACAGTGTTCCCACATCGCCCAATTGAGGAATTTAGAAAAATATTGTTGCCAGCAGTTGGCTTCAAGGACGGGATGTACGTGACTGCTAATCACAAGGGGGTTGTTTTCTTGCAGGTGGGGTTGTTTTCTTGCAGTTGTTTGTCTGAGTGCTTTTGACCAATAATCTTGTGTGAGACACTATCCGCCCCTGTTAAGTTTGCTATAAAAGTCAGGCTATTCAGGTAATAAAGGGAGAGCACGATCTGACCATACTAGTGTCTGTTGTGTTTTCGGCTGTTCTTCCTGCAACAGGGAGCTAAATTTTTGTGTTAACAAAACATCAACTGACTCCACCGGACTTCCGGATATTCAGATCATGTATAGATACTTAAATGTAAACAACTAAAATTAGGTATTTCAATTTGTAACTAAATGCCATTTTTTGTGTCAAGCACTTAACAGCTACCTTAACTCATGGTAACTTTGGAATCTGTAAATTAAGCTCTTGTAAGTTTTATCTTCAGTTTTGTGAACATGAGCTTTATAATCAGAGGTCTTCATGTAGGAGTGTTTCAAATCCACAATTTCTACTTTACAAGAGGGGCTCCCGACTAACCTAACTTCACATCCAAACAAAAAATCATCCACGTTGCTGATGTGTATCAGGATCACTGCTATCATCCACATTGCTATCAAAAAATCATCCACATTGCTATGTAGCATCAGGATACTTATTATTATTCACTTGCAACTCCTATGAATTTTGCATTTCTGTTGACAGCGTGGTGTGAAACAACTAAAAAGAAAGAAAGTAGTTGTATTCTAGCTTTACCTTTCATTAGAGCCCACTGATGGCTGTCAATTCATATCTTTTCAGACTGAGAGGTTTTCCACTTCCCAGCAAAATTTGGTAATCATGAGACTGTTTTACAGAATGGAGGCAGCTGTTTCCAACAGGGATAGCAGCCATTGTCAGACAGTTATTTTATTCCTATATGTTTAATTCCTATTTGCATGTTCTCACTTTTCATTCTGGGTTCTCTGAATCTCACTCCACTGTTTCCTACAGAACTCTAGTTCTGCACTGCTAAATGCCCTTCCAGAACTCAATATTTATTTTTTTAGATACTTTAGTGTTACATGTCATAGTGTCTACATCCCTTTGACAGTTTGGTTCTTACTTTTTTTCTGGCCAAATTCAGCTTTGTCTAGATTTCTACAGTCTCAGCAAATTAAGCTTCTTGATTCCAAGTCTTCATTCTGTACATCTGGAATGGATAAATCAATTTTCAATTCCCAATATTACTTGGAAGATGGTTGCAGTGCTCTAAAGATTAAAAGATTACATGAGGGGGAGATATTATCATATAAATGTTCTTCTGAGAACATAGGCTGTGTTTTAGTGGATGAATGCGGATGTTTTGTTGTTTTGTTTTTTTTTTTTTAAATATATATATTTGTTTTTGGTTTTGTTGTTAGTCATGGGATTTGTTGTTTTGCGTATGTTTTTTGTGTTAATTTTCCTCAGAGTAGAAATTATTTGGCAACATAATTGAATTTTCTGTCAGCTAGAACATAAGTGCTTCTACATAAATTTAAACTTTGTTTTTCTTAAGCCATATTAAATGCATCATTAGAAATGGTCATCTTGTATTTATTATTATTATTATTTAATTAATTAATGTAGGAAAGGTAAATCACTGTCTCTTGTCCTCCATAGGTCAAACTAGTTTGAGACTCCTTTTTTGAGAGGTTCATTTGCATGCATAAACTATATCCTTGTCACTTTGTGGAATGCATTTTCAAACAAAAGTAGTTCTCACCAGATAAATGACATTTTATGAAATCACAAAATGTGCCTTAAACAGCATAATGGCTTTAAAGCATTTTAATTAGCTATTTGGCAAATCAGCAGATGTAGAGTATCATCAAGCATACATAATTTATCTACTAACAATAGTGTCCGTACTTTTTAAGAGCTCGTAACACTGCCTTCTACTAGTGCTTTAATACACCATTGACGATAATCCTAACACAATTTGTAAGAGTGTTAAACAGAAAACTCTCAAAACAATGAAAGTCTAAATAAAAGTACGTACCCGGTTTTTCCTTAATTTACTACTAACTGTATAATGTGATTCATTCTAGATCTGTTTAAGAAGCTTCAGAAAAGCTATAATATTAATATCAGATTTGTTTATTCTGTAGTATTGAAAAATGTATGAAAACTACTTACATATTCTGATCACAGCATAACATTTCCTTTTATCTGTGATCAAGAAGCAAAGCAGGAGCTTCACAAATCCTTCAAACAAGCACTTCCTGGAACTTTTAGGATTTAGATTAGATATTAGGAAGAAATTCTTTGCTCAGAGGGTGGTGAGGCAGTGGCACAGGTAGCCCACAGAAGCTGTGGATGCCCCATCCCTGGAAGTGTTCAAGGCCAGGTCGGATGGGACTTTGAGCAACCTGATCTAGTGGAAGGTGTCCCTGCCCATGGTAGGCCGGGGGGGGGTGGGTGGGGGGGAGGGATAATATTTAAGGTGCCTTCCAACCCAAAAACTTCTGTGATTCTATGATTCCGACACAATAATGCTCAAACCATTACCATATGATACCATTTAACTTTTCTTATTTATATATTACCATAATTTGCTCCAGACAAACTTATAAGTCCTTTCCTTGAATTTGTTTTTTCTTCTTTTTCTTTAAGAGAATAAAGATAAAGGGGCCCTAAGCATCTAGTATCCCTTGAAATACTTAATGGTGTCTGAGAACCATGAGACAATGACAGATAGGACACAGGTTCTGATCAGATAAATTACCCGTTGAAGTGGCAATTGGAAGTTAGACAGGATACTGAAATGTTGCTAAATGTCTGTTTTTAGACAGCTGAATTGCAAAGAGTTTGGATTAAATTCAAGATTATAACATCCATGTTTAGATCTCCGTCTGTATGGAGCCTCATTTATATATCTAGATATATAAATCTCATAATCAATTCACAACTTTTCAGTGCTGACCATGGAACTTGGGAAGCGCTTAGTTCATCAATTATAGGAAAATATTCCTATAATTATGGATTCAGTCATTGAGACACTGGCATTTGATGTCACTTGTAATGGCCCAGGCTGTCCTACCTGATCACCAGCTGATGTTCCAGAATGTCTTGCATACTCTAGGATGTATCTGGTCTCTGTGCTTGGGCAACTGAATCCTGCTTTCGTAAGTGATTGTCCAAATAGTTCTTGCTGATTAGTGGAATAAATTAAATGTATTGATTAGAATTACTTTGACTGTAAAAGGAGCTGTGAAACCTTGTTTATTCACAAACTCATATGGAGAGTCATTATATTATATGTCTTATACTGGAGTAGGCACTATCCTGTAGAGACTTTTTTTGTGTGTTTTAAAATAACATTCTGGATTGCAGCTCATAACTCAAATGAGCGTTATATCTACAGAGGAGTAGCTGTATTAGAAAAAAATCTACTGCATGTTTAAGGAAATCTATTTCACATAGATGGTTAGCACTGACTGACATGAACTACTGCTACTGTTGTGCATTAACTATTTCTGTCTTTTTAAGAGTTATTTACCCCACAGGGTATGGATACAGGAAATTGCTGAAATGCTTCTGTGACTTGTTAATTCTCTTATGTAGTTTCAACCTTGGAACAATTTGGAGATTTGAATTGCTGCCATCACTGCTTACATTCTTTACCACCATGACCCTGAAGCTAAATCCTTGTGCAATATAAGAGATTTCCACTTCCATTGCTTGTTCTGTACAGGGTACAGATCAAATAAATCCCCAGGGATGATTTGTATACTGTCAGTGAGCAAAAAGTATTACCTGTTGGTAGAAGTGTGAAGAAACAATACTGAAAACCCCCTTGGATTATAAACCTAAACCTATTCTCAGCTTGAGACAGCAATTGTAAAATGGTCAGTTTTCGGACAATTCTGCTGCTCTGTTAAACAGAAAGAACAGGATATCCATTTTTTCCACTCTTTAGATTCTAAATATCCAGTCATTTATATCTCTCCATGCTCCACAGGCAAAATTCCTTTCAGAATCAAAACTGCAAGAATTTTCATATTGACTTCATATGCAAATTATACAAAACACACATGTAAACCAAAGACTTGAAGTTGATTTTTCACTAATTGCTTCAGCATCTGATTCTACACCCATAGAATTGATTCACAGAATTGCACATTTTGACTCTCAGGTGATCCTTTCCAACACAGACATTAATCATTCATTTCTAACTGTGCTTCTTAGATTCCTTTTTCATGGAGAATGCAATAACAACAAAAACTTGTCCTGGTTTCAGCTAGCATAGAGTTAATTTTCTTTAGAATATCTTTTCTGGTGCCATTTTTTGGATTTAGGATGGGAAAGATACTGATACATGCTGATGTTTTAGTTTCTGCAGAGCAATGCTTTCACTAAGTCACTTTTCAGCTTTTCACATTGCCCTGCTGGCGAGGAGGCTGGGGGTGCAGCAGGAGCTTGGAGGGGACAGAACCCAGGCAGCTGACCAAAACTGGCCAAAAAGATATCCCATACCATACGATGTCATGGTGAATATTTGGGAGAAGTTGGGTGGTGAGTTTGGTGTTGTCTGAGCATTGGTGGTGAGAAATTGCATTGTGCATCACTTGTTTTTGTTTTGGTTTGGTTTTATTCTTATTTTCTTCCCTTTCTTATTAAACTGTCTTTATCTCAACTCACAAGTTCCTGCACTTTTTTAAGTTCTCTCCCCCATCTCACATAAAGGGAGTAAGCAAACATCCATGTGGTTCTTAACTGTCTGCTGGATTAAACCACATACACACAAAAAATCAAAGCTTGTACCTATTTACCCTCACTTGATCCTGTCTTTAAATAGGTGGCTGAATTTATTTTTCTAGGACATGGTTCTGGTGTTCAATGAAATTTCAGAAATGTATCTATAGGAAATTTTATAAATCTGTGTCTCTGTTGAACAATAACAATTTAATGCAAAAGATGTTGCAAACCAATTATATGACAAAAACAAACAAACAAACAAAACCACAAAAACAATATGGAATGTTATTTGTATTATACTGTTTTGTATTACAAGCCAATGTGTTGATGCTTAATTATTTATTGAAAACAGGAAGGTGTATACTCAGTAGGTTAACTTTCTAAGTGTTCTGTACATATGTATGTTACATTTTGAAGAGCTCATATTTTATGAATCTCAATTGCTATATCTTGTTCATGAAATATTTAAGTAGACATTCGTGTAACTGCAGCCTCGCCTTTGGAAATTATATTGCATGATTCTGAGTTGTCCTGAAGTAAAACAGAAAATATAATACAAATTAAAAATACATAATTTGTTCATAATTACCTGCAATTGTGCATAGCTGAGAACAAAGTGTAAAAGTTTATAGAAGGAAAATGAAACTAATAACTCATAAAATAAATTCCCAGATACTTCATTCTCTGTCTTCACCATCTTCTGAATATAGAAGCTTTGAAAGGGTTTCAGTCTTCCAGATAATTCCCAAGTGATTACCTTGAATTTATGATTCTCTGTAAGACACATTAAATTATGGTACTGTAAGGAGAATTTTATGCATGGAAAAGACTTTTTTGTTGTTGTTGTTGTTTTTCAACTCTCATGGTGATCATCTCTGAAAAGAAATTAACTTCAAATTATTATTTTAGAAAGAAAATAATGGAAAATTGTTTAAAGAAAATTTGATTGGGAGATTGGGAAATATATGAAATGTGTGCATGTGATGCTTTATTTAATGGAGTACGACAATGTAGGTGATTGGTAGTGAGGGCAAAGCTTTTGTTGTTTTTATTTTAATTTATTCTCATAGAAGGACTTATATTGGATGACTTTAAATTTGGTGCTGTGTGATGCATAGTTTGTTTGATATCAAACAAATCAGTCAAGAATAGCACTAGTCACCAAACAACAGTTCACATATCACCCACTAGAACTATGTTGCAATTAGTTTTGCAGCTCAGATACTTCTCCCATCTGTAAACTAGATATGACCCAGATGTTATGTTCTCACTGTGTACACAAGATTTTCCTGTGTACTGGGATTTGTCACGCATGTATCTTTCATCTTTTCATGAATATTGATTTTGTTTCTTTAAAAGAAATAAACGTGCCAACAGGAAAAAAAAAAAAAAATCCAAATAGTTGGTTCCATCTGTCTTTTGTCTAGCATGTGTACTTTTATGAGTTATCTGTGGGAAGCACATCATGAAATTTCTCATTTTGACTACATCATCGTACATTCCCATGTACTCTGGGCATTGCTTACTGGCTCAGTTTCTGGGTACTGTGAAGTAGAATTGGAAGTTGTTTGCCTGACTTTTTAGATCTCTCTCAGATCTTATTCTTAAGAAGCAAGCACATGACAAAAAAAATGTATTTATATTATATTAAATTATGGCCTTGGTCGATGTCATAATTTATATCTACACTGGTCCTGCAGCTGTCTGTAAAATGGATGTTTCTTCTTCTCTGACACAAACTGGTCATTTTGATGTCCTTCCTTAAAAACTCTCTGTCTCTCTTTACAGTTTTGATTACTTATTTTTCCTTTAGATTTTGTCTTGTTGTTTAGACCAACTGGTTTTAGTAGATGAAAAGGAAACATTCCTAAGTCTTTCACATCCTCAGTTCTTGCAGTTTCAACTGTTGTCTCATTTATTTTTCACTCTGAGGCACCCAGCTTAGAACAGAATAACGAGTTTTATCCCATGTTTGACTATTCCTTAGAATCTGTAGGTATGAATCCTAATTATGCCCAGCTTGATTGTGTCAAATCATCCATATAAAAACCCATTACATTTTATGAGCATTCAGATAGGGATCTATTTACGTAGCTCCATTATCATGGCATGAAAATTTGCATGACTATTAGAAATTCTGCCTGTTTACACTTTGGATCAAACAAATAAAATGAAAAGTCAAATAATCAAAATCAATTTGAAATAGCTTAATTATTTCAGAACATAAGCTCTTTTTCTACTATGTTTGTACATGCTAGCTATATTTTATGGTTACAGTTTTTATTTTCATTTTAAATTAATTTAAACATTCATTATGAGGTATTTAAGATCAATTGACATAAGTAATCTACAGATTAGATTGCATATGCTGTTTTTAATTTCCCAGGCTACAAACAATAAATAACTTCTCAGTTTCTGATATGCAATTTTATACACACTGCACCTTCCATTTTGTCACAGATTAAGGATTCACAAAAGTTATCTAACATATACTTAGTTCTAGGAAAAACTCAAATTTACTCTATCTGAAAATATAAAGGAAAATACTTTTCTGTCATATCCACACGAATTGCTGTTCTCATCTAGGAAGCTCCAACTCTTTTTACAAAACCAGCTACTACTTACTGAAGTCTGTAGATTCTGTTGTTCAGAATTTGTTAGTTAAGGGTCATAGATGAGGAGATATGCTCAGATTTCAATTTTGCAGTAAATAACTCTTTCTTTAGCTGACTGTAAAAGCTTAGAGGTGGTAGTACTACTTCTCTCGGGGAAAGCCAGGAAGAGTATTAACATTGGAGTGGAGATGATTTTTCTGATTATGAACTGGTTAACAGCAGAACACAGTGATACAATAGGAAAAGACCAGAGGGTATCTGTCATAATAAAAAGTTACCAGAAAATGTTTCCCACTGAGTAAGGCTTAACTAGGAAACTGGAACACTAATTCTTTCTGGTTTTATGTGTTTCCATGAAGTGATTTCAAAGCTTGTTTGTTCTGAGGTTTCAGAATGCTCAGAGATTTGTAGTTTGCTGCTGACCTTGGGTATTTTATGTCTGTCAGTGGAAATATGATTTAATCCATAGAGAATGAGATGGAAAATAATTCCGTGAATAGCCTCCCCCCACTCTTCCTATTCTTAAAATTTCTTAAGATAAATCTTTAAGGGGGACCACAGAAAAATGGGAAGGAAAAAAAAAAAAAAATACTTGCATCAGAACACTAGGATATATAGCAAGATTTTCATTCATTCACTTTCAGATGGGGAGAGGGAAGGAGGTGGACATAATTTATGGAAATATATTTGTGTGTATATCAGAGCTAAGACAGAAGAAAACTGTTGAATATAGTCACAAACACATGTACACAATAATCCCAAATGGCATCCTCTGAAGTATCATCAGGTTGCATCACATGAAACAATTATGAATCTGAACCAGTACGTTTATTGACACAGCATAACACTAAAAAATGTTAGAAATAGTGGGATAAAATGACATTGGGATTAGACAGTTTGTCTGTACAGCTCCATTTAACAACAAATTGCCATTCCAGTGGTTCAATACAAAGTAAAGTTCACATAGTGTGGTACATCAGTACACATGTATATGTATGTTGGCAAATAAACATACACATATTATATATGTATGTTTAATATTATATATTTTATAACTATGTCTTTTTACTTCAGCTCACTCAACATTTATGCTTGAGTTTTCACATGTCCAAATATGTGTGTCAGGTTGGAGGACTATAAATTCCATGGTGACTAGATAACGGTAGCAAACAAATCATGCTGGTGCCAATATTCATTATGTTATATTTAGGAAAAATAATTTAATAACAACAACAATTTACTGAGTTGATTGCAGGTAAGTTTTTAATTTCCCAGGCTACTGGAAATAAATGGTTCTGCTGTCAATCGTCATATTCACAATAAGCTAGTCTTATCTTCCTCTCCAATTCTAATCCTATGACAGCAGAATCATAGTTTCTCTATACAATTTAATCACCTTGAGAACTCTCAGTTTATTTATTTATTTATTTTTGTTTGTTTGCTTGCTTATTTTCTTTTAATTTGTGGATATGTTTACTGTTAGATTTGTGCAGGTTTATTAAACATTAGCCTGGGATAGTTATTAAACTTTGAATATATGTTTGAATATATTTTTTAACTTTTTTATTTTCATAAAGAGAAGCATGATTATTCTAATTAGGATGCTTTTAAAACAAAAATCAAAGGTTATTAATCTTATAAGTATAAATTAACTTCATAGTTAAAAAACTGAAAAAAGATTATCTTGGTTGCAATTATTGTGAATACATCCTAGAACATGATTCAACTAAATCCTTTAAAATGCTACTAGTTCCACAAAGTGAAAGGTTTCTTGATAGTTTTGCACATAAAAATCACAAAAATATCTCTATAAAGCATATAGCGATTCATCTCATATCTTTGTTAACAAGAAAATGCTTATCTGCATGTACATTTGCATTTCTATGTCTATCCATTTATAAGAGCGTGTAACTACATTTACCCTAATTTATGTGTTACTAGGGATACTCCACAGAAATATGTTCATAAAGGATCAAAAATCATTGCCTTTATTCAGTTGAATTAATTTTATTTGGTCAAAGATTTTGAAATTGTTGGCAAAAACGACAGACTGAAGTAAAACAAGCCATTCCATTTAGCAGTTTTATTTAACTTTATGGCCTAATTCTTGGGGGTAATGATGGATGAAAAACTTGACATGAGCTGGCAATGTGCTCTTATAGCCCCAAAAGCAAACCATATCCTGCACTACATCAAAGGAAGCATGGACAGCAGGTCAAGGGAGGGGATTCTTCCCCTATACTCCACCATCACAGACCTTTTAGAACAGGTCCAGACAAGGGCCATAAAAATGATCAGAGGGTTGGAGCACCTCTCCTGGGATGACAAGCTGAGGGAGTTGAGCTTGTTTAGCCTAGTGAAGTGAAGGCTCTAGGAAGACCTTATTGCAATCTTCCCAGACTTACAGGGGCCTTATAACAAAGATGGGGAGAGACTCTACCAGACTATCTAGTCGTAGGACAATGGGTAGTGGTTTTAAACTAAAAGAGGATAGATTTAGGAAGCAAGAGGGTAGATATGAGGAAGAAAGAGGGTGGATATTAGGAAGAAAGAGGGTAGATATTAGGATATTAGGAAGATATTAGGATATTGGATATCAGGAAGAAATTCTTTACTGTGAGGGTGCTAAGGAAACAGGTGCACTGGAACAGGTTGCCCAGAGGGGCTGTGGATCCCCACTCCCTGGTAGTGTTAAAGGCCAGGTTGGGTGAAGCTTTGACCAACCTGATCTAGTGGGAAGTGTCCCTGCCCATGACAGTGGCATTGAAAATGGATGATCTTTAAGGCCCCTTCCCACACCAAATCATTCTATGATAATTTGATGATGCTATGATTCTGTGATTCTAATTCTGCTGTTGCTGGTATAAAAATAAATCCTTTAATTGAATCAGAACTGGATGTAAATATTCAGGTAAATAAGGAATATTTATTTATTTATTTTTCTTTCAATGTGCTCTATATGCATTCTCAAATCTAAAACAACATGGAAAGGATTACAGGAAGATAAAGGAATATTCATATGTAATTTAAATTCTTAATAAGGAACATTATGCATATGGTTCACACAGTTTTCAGAAAGGAGTACTTCAATGTACAGATATACAGTTTGGGAATTCACGTCCTTTTATAAATGGTTCTCAAAACTCCTTCTGTAGTTAGGCTTAGATTAATTTAATATCTTCATTAAATACATCATATTAAATATAAATATATAATCCAAACTGGGACCTAGACTGTATGTGCAGTTGTGATAATCTGACTCTCAAAATCCTTTAGAGTTTGAGAGTCAGATTTTTTTCTTAGAAGTTTTTTCTAACTTCCATGCATGGAGTCTAGGGTGTGTATTTTTCCAGTTTTGGTGCTACATAGACTTAACACACATAAATCTTTTTAAATGCTTCCTGTCTCCTCCTTCCTGATGTGAATATTATTCTTGAAATAATAACTTCCAATTACCTTGAAAAGGACTTCAGGAAGAATAAGTAAACAGAGAATACAGTTAACATTTGTAAGCAATGAAAAAAAAATATGAAAAAATAAACAAACAAACAAACAAAAAAAAAACACCACTTTTTTTGAAATAAAAGTGTTTTCAACTTCTATTTGTATAAAATATTCTATTTCTATAAAATATGGACAACCAGAGAGTGGAATGTGCTCATCAGAAAAAGAGAACAGCATTCCACATGATGAGCAGTGTTTTATTCTAGTTTACAAACAGGTAAAAGTTTTTTTCTTTCACATTGAAAGTATGCTTTCAATGTGAAAAAAAAAAATTTTTTAGATGTTTTAGTGTTTTAGAACCCATTTCAGATGTCTACATGGTACCTACTTATTTCCTGTTGCTTGAATGATCAATTAAAAGAAATTGACACTTGTAAAGAATGACTCACCTGATCTGTCCTATACATGTATTCTAGAAAGATACTTAAAATCCTATGAAAATAATTCTGGAAAGTACCTATTTGTCTTGAGTGGTGCTTAGAAAAGAACTGTGTTAGAGTTTAATAGAATTTTGTATAGAATTAAATATAGAATAGAATTGAATGTATATTTTTCAGATGTCCCAGATTCCTATTTGGAATGATTAAATTAGCCTATATTTTATTCATACTGAAACCACCCATCCAGCCACAGAAAAATAAATAAGATAATACTGTAAAAGTAGCATAAGTAGTTTAATGTTTTAAAAAGGATCAATTTGCAGGAGAAAAAAAATATATCAAGAGTTTACGTAGGACTTATATATGTACTTTGTAGAGTTTACGATTTCAGATTCTTACCAGAAATCTCCTTCAAATTAGGAATACTCACTGAAGTTCTGAAAACTAAACACATTATCCTGAGACACATGTTAACATAATGAACATGAAGATATTATTTTTTAATCTTTATTTATACTGTTTCATACTTTGTGTTAGAAGTGTTAGAAGTATAGTTTTCCATATTAAAGTTGTTTCCAGAAAATGAAGGTAGCTAAGATGTATGCCGTAGTCTTTTCCCAGCTGCTGAAATAACAAGAAATGTACAGCATTTTAGCTGAGTTATGACAACCTATACCAGGTCTGAAGTCCATCTATACTGTTTTTGGTGTCTACATTTCTCATAAAAGAGACAATATATCCATGTTGGCATACAAAACTACTGGTTAGCTCAAGGTTAAAAAGCACAGAAAATTATAAACAAGATATAAACTTTAAAAAACAACAACAACAACAAAAGCTATGGAAGATTTCTTCCATATTTTATTTATATATATATATATATATATATATATATATATATATATATATATATAAGTAGACCTATTTCCTTTGCAGGAATACCAAACAACTCCAAGAAAGACTCCTGTAGACAACAAGGGTATATCTGTTTTTAAAAGAAATGTACATTGCAGGTATAATTTTTAGTATGCTTTTGATATATAAAGGAAGAGATATTTCTAGTCTAAACTTCAAGCTGTGAAACAAATACACCATAAGCGCAGTCAGATATTTCAGTTTACTGACTACTTTCTACGTGTTACTTCCCAATTTGTAGAGGGGAAAAAATAAACAAAGAAACAACAAAATATTCTAAAGAAAAAAAAAGAAGGCTGATAGTCCTCCTAGGAAACGTTGGTGACAATGTGTTTCCTACAAGTTCAGGGTTGCATTGTTATACATGTATATGGCAAATAACTAGCAGACAGTTTCATTTCAAGGAAAGTATGGACAAGGAAGAACAATATAATTTCACAGAATCACAGAATCACAGAATTTCTAGCATGGAAGAGACCTCAAGATCATCGAGTCCAACCTCTGACCTAACACTAACAAATCCTCCACTAAACCATATCCCTAAGCTCTACATCTAAAAGTCTTTTAAAGACGTCCAGGGATGGTGACTCCACCACTTCCCTGGGCAGCCCATTCCAATGCCTCACAACCCTTTCGGTAAAGAAGTTCTTCCTAACATCCAACCTAAAACTCCCCTGGCGCAACTTTAGCCCATTCCCCCTTGTCCTGTCACCAGGCACGTGGGAGAACAGACCAACCCCCACCTCGCTACAGCCTCCTTTAAGGTACCTGTAGAGAGCGATAAGGTCACCCCTGAGCCTCCTCTTCTCCAGGCTGAACAAACCCAGCTCCCTCAGCCGGTCCTCATAGGACTTGTTCTCCAGACCCCTCACCAGCTTCGTCGCCCTTCTCTGAACTCACTCGAGCACCTCGATGCCCTTCTTGTAGCGAGGGGCTCAAAACTGAACACAGTACTCGAGGTGCGGCCTCACCAGAGCCGAGTACAGGGGGACAATCACTTCCCTAGCTCTGCTGGCCACACTGCTTCTTATACAAGCCAGAATGCTGTTGGCCTTCTTGGCCACCTGAGCACAATGCTCGCAAATATTCAGCCAACTATCCACCATCACCTCCAGGTCCTTCTCTGCCAGGCAGCTTTCCAAACACTCATCTCCCAGCCGGTAGCTCTGGGTTATTGCACCCCAGGTGCAGGACCCGGCACTTGACCTTGCTGAACTTCATGCAGCTGACCTCAGCCCATCAGTCCAGCCTATCCAGATCCTCCTGCAGAGCCTTCTTACTCTTGAGCAGATCGACACACGCACCTAACTTGGTGTCATCTGCAAACTTACTGAGAGTGCACTTGATCCCCTCATCCAGATAAAGATATTCAAGAGGACCGGCCCCAGTACCGAGCTCTGGGGAACACCACTAGTGACCGACCCCCAACTGGATTTGACTCCATTCACCAGAACTCTTTGGGCCCAGATATCCAGCCAGTTTCTAACCTAACGAAGCATATGCCAGTCCAAGCCAAGAGCAGCCAGTTTCTTGAGGAGAATGTTGTGGAAAACAGTGTCAAAAGCCTTGCTGAAGTCAAGGTAGACCACATCCACGGCCTTTCCCTCATCTATGAAGCGCATCACTTTGCCATAGAAGGAGATCAGGTTCGTCAAGCAGGACCTGCCTTTCATAAACCCATGCTGACTGGGCCTGATTTGGTCATTCCTATAGACATTTCTTCAATGAAAAAGTATATTAATAAATGTATACTGTTAGGTAATTACTTTTTTTTTTTTTCCTTAACTCTGTAGTGCTGATTTGGATGAACCAAAACTCTTTTTAAATTAGTTTATCAAATTATTAATAAAAAAATAAACAAATTATTGATAAATTATTGATTAAAAAAAAAAATGAAAAAAAAAACATGTTTTTATTGTAGCATGTAGTTCAATGCAGATCAGAAGACCAGACATTGTTCTGAACCCTCGAAAAACTGTCATGTTTTGTGGTATTTTGTTTATGTCTGATGTAGCACTTCCAATTTTACTTCCTCCTATAGGAATCAATTTGTCTGCACAAATCATACTTTGCATACTGGGCAACACACTCAATAGGAAATATTGGGGGATTCACTTAAAAACCACATTATTCTAAATAAAATACTACTGTTAAAATCTGTATATATTATTTTTGCATCTCACCAAAAGAGAGGTTTTGTATATGTAAAGAATAGCTTATAAATTGAAAAAATGAAGTTTTAAAGATAAAAGTTTCTAAGATATTTCTAAAATCATAAGCTGCATTCCCCCCCACTCCTCATCAAAAGATTTATTTCTGATGGTGAAACTTTTGTCCTCATGATGATACTTTTGTCCTCAAACTGCAGAATTGGCAGCTTCTTAGTTGAATGATTCTTTTTATTAATCGTAGACTATTTTTATCAATTTATTGCTCTTCATAATTAAATTTAGAGATTATAATATAGATTATATAGATAGATTAGAATATATTTTATATCACACTGCAGAGGTTTTTTTTCATATCCTCAAATGAGAATGCAACAAAAACAAACAAGGGAAAACTGTACCCAATTTTTCCACAATACTCTCTCTAAAATTTCACCTTAATTGAAAATATAAGTTTATTTCAGTTCACTTGCATCTGATCCTTTAACATAGTCCATATATGGCCGGTAGCCAAACAAGTTTTCCCATTCAGATTGATAAAAAAGACCTCAGAAGTAGAACTGAGATATGTTTGTTCCCATTTTGGGAAAGTTGACAGTTTTGAGGATTTTGTTTCTTCTGAGAAACTCCCAAGTCCACTTTACCTTCTGCAGCTTCACCTTTCTGAAGAGAGTTGAACTACATTTTGCCAGATTACTGTCATAGTACTGTGCTCTGAAAAATATAAATATATATATATATAATAGTGATAAATAAATAAATAAATAAATAAATAAATAAATAAATAAATAAATAAATAAAGGAGAAGAAAAGAAAGTTTCTAGAGGAACACTGAAGCTTTTCCCTAATTTAAATCTGAATAATGAGATTAATCTAGGTGATGTACATTTTCATTCTCTCAGACACCCTTTGAAATCATAGAGATAGCACTGACTTTAACAGAGACATGACTAGGACTACGTATACTTAAAATTGTACACACAGTTAAGAAGTTTGCTAGACAGGTCACACAGAGTGACACAATAACATAGAGTGAGGGCTTTATTGACATTATTTTTAATAACTTTGTATAGTTGCAGACAGTGGTAATGTCAGCAGTGACTTATTGTCAATAAAGTAGATACAGTTCCACAAAGAGATCATGCATATGCGTTGGATTTCTGATAATAAAATCTCTGAATTCTGAATTGAAAAAGCAGTACTTATAACCATAAATATGACATGTATAAGTACTGCTCATATGAGAAATTGTGGACCTAAGAGATAACTAAATATAACTGTTTAATATCTTTACTTTTTATGCATCACTGATCTATATCAGGCTAGTGTCTAGTGTCCAATGTAAGCAGCTTGAAATATAAAACTAAATAAAAAGCACATCCTTTTTTTTTTCTTTGTCAAATGTATTTATTTATAAAATTTCCCAGAATTAAGGTAAAAAGCTGTGACACTGAATTCAAGAGCCGTGATAATTTAAGATATAAAGAAATCTCAGAATCCAGAAAAGGAAAAAAGAAAAAGAAAAAGAAAAAAAAAAAAAAAAAGAAATTACTTAATTTTAATAAATAAATAGACTGTGATTGAAGATTTCATATTATAGATGCAGAGCGTGCTCTTACAGCAACAAAGGCAACCAAGCACATACTTTTAGTCTCAACATTTCATTTGATGCCTTGCTCAGGAAAAAAAAAAAAAATAATAAATCTACTTAAATAGAATTGTACCAAGCAGATAATAAATGGTTCATAGGTTTAAATCATCCATGAATAATTCACAAGATTCACTACCACCTGCCAAATATTTGTATCGTATGTTGTCTATCTACAGTTACAGAAGGTACCCAGAATAAATTCTGTTGCGAAATGCCTAATGCCTGACATCACATTATTGTAACATGTTTGAATTAGCCTGTAAGCCTATAACATACTGATGTGCTAGTATAATGATTTTCAAATCAGACACCTTTTATCAACTACGTTATTAATACCCATCCTTAAATTCTAAGAGTGGACAGAAGTGAAGGGTAAATTCCAAAGTCTGACATGCTTATGCATTTTAATTGTATGGTTGAGCAACACTCTAAATTTGGTTTGGCTTGTTAAGTATGTCTTTTATTCCTCTATTAATGCATAGAAACACACTGTGCAATTCTGGTTGTAGAAAATTGCACTATGATGGCTGATACCATAAGTGGCATGGTGTTTGTGGACTCTGATAGCTAAGGAAGAGAATTTAACACAATAGAGTATCTAGATCTCTATCAGTTCTGCTGAAAAAAAAAAAAAAAAATTGCCAATGGAAAATTCTTGTCATCTTTAAAAAGAAATTTGGCAAAAAAAAAAAAAAAAGTGGTCAGAGGAGACATGATGATGCCTCTATATTGTCTAGGAGATGGTACTGCATGGCAAGTTTAATAATCTGTAAGAGTTACATAAATCACACTCATCTTGAATGCAAGGTCACTTTTGGCACTGTTGCTTCAATGAACGCAAACATTATTCTATTTCCAATATATCTTTTATAGTACAATACATCACTTAGGAGTTCAAATTATGTAATACCTTTTATTGTGCATAAAAGCCTGTTTTTATTGTGCATAAAAGTCTGATAATAGAAGAATTAAAAAAGATCTTCAATTGAAATCTTACTTGAAATCTTATGTCCAGTTCACCCACTGCACTAAACAGGCATTTACAAAATCACATTTATAACTGTGCTCAAAGTTTTAGTCCGTAATTCAGAAACCTTGAGTACCTTTTGCTGAGTGTCCAGGAGAAAAAGAGAGTTTATGTCTGGTGAAAGAAGGGGCAGGCAACTCAGGGAGAGTACAAGGAAGTTGCCAGCATATGTAGAGAAAAAATCAGGAAGGCCAAAGTCCAGTATGAGATCAACCTAGCCACTATAGCTAAGGATAACAAAAAAATGTCTTTATAAATATATTAATGGCAAGAGGAAGGCCAAGAAGAATATCCAGTCTTTGCTGGATGCAGGGGGGAACATGACTATGGAGGATAAGAAAAAGGATGATGTTCTTAATGTTTTCTTTGTATCTGTCTTTACTAGCCAGACCACTTATCCTTGGAATCCCTTCCCTTCCCTTCCCTTCCCTTCCCTTCCCTTCCCTTCCCTTCCCTTCCCTTCCCTTCCCTTCCCTTCCCTTCCCTTCCCTTCCCTTCCCTTCCCTTCCCTTCCCTTCCCTTCCCTTCCCTTCCCTTCCCTTCCCTTCCCTTCCCTTCCCTTCCCTTCCCTTCCCTTCCCTTCCCTTCCCTTCCCTTCCCTTCCCTTCCCTTCCCCTTCTCTCAGCTAGATTCTGTATTTTAATCTTTCTGAAGTGGCCTCACAAAACTTACTCTTGACTTGGCTAACATTCCTACATTTTTTCTTTCTGTTTCTGTATCTTATTTGCTTTGTTAATATACAAATAAATTAAGAAATAAATGGAATTATAAAACAATAATTAAAACAAACCACTTTGAGTGTGGAAGCACAAAAAATAGAGTATGAACAACAAATATAGTTTCTAAAGGCTATATTAGGCTTTCTACTTTTTTTCAGACTTTTGTGTAGCATTTAGTAAGACTTTTTTAATTGTTTGAACTTCATTTAAATACTTTTATTAATAGAAAATTGTTGACACCAAAAAAAAAAAAAAAAGGGCTATAATGAAGTAGAATTACCATTGCCCCCCAAAATCAGATCAGATATAATAAATGCAAGACTGTGGATAACTACACAATGATTCACCAGCTAGACTGGCAGGATCCAAGTCAGTGGTATTCTTGGACTTAGAAATGATAGAACATTCAGAATGTATTTTAGAACTTTTGTCAACAGCAAAGAGTGAAGGAACATTATCAGAAGAGTGAGTCAGTACCTACTGCTAACATTTCTTAGATTGTCAGGAAGAAGAGAAAATGAGAAAATGCTCATGAGCTACTTCGTATATTGCTGGAAACAACACTTTCAATTGGAATAATTTTGTTCAGCCACATTTTTCTTAGGAAGTCCTCTGAAATCTTAAAGATATACATTGAGTCTTAAGTATTTACTATTTAGACAATGGCCATGCTAATAATGAGTAATCATTTAATAAAGATTAAAAAATCCTCATTTCATTTAAAGTCTTCAAATCTTTCTGTGGATCTTATGGCTTTTTTATGCCTTATAATGTGTGGCAATGCATCTCCAGTATAGAACTTCAATTTGCTAAATGTAGGTTCTTGCTATGTTCAGGTGAAGTAATGGAAAAATAAATATTCTTTTTCTTCTATCTCCAGGGGAAAAAAAAAAAAAAAAAAAAAAAAAAAAAATTGTTTCTCCATCTTTTCCAGGTATAAAGGAAGACTTGACAAAGAAATTTATGTTTGTATCTTATCTTCTAATTTAATTTTTAATTTTTGTTGGCTACCAAACTCAAGTACTGAAGAAGCTTCAATTGCTTGACATAAATTTTTGAAGGTACCTTTTAGAAAAAAAAAAGTACTGCTTGCAACATTGTTCTTCTAGAGTTAGACTCAGAGCTAGCATCACATTAAAAATAATAATAATAATCCAGGGTCTTTTATCAATGAAAGCATAAAATGATTATACGATTTTTACCTTCAGTATGGCTGTTTTTAATGTGCAATGCCAAATGCGTGTGTAATTTGTGTTGCTGAGAAAGTGGAAAACTCCACTTCTTGGTTGTTAGAATTTCAGAATGACATTCTGTGTTAGTTCCAGGTAGGCTATGTTGAAATAGCCTAGCCTAGATGCATTTAACTGTCCAAAAGCTTTAGTGGTGTACAACAGTCACTTTGTGAGGAAAGTTAAAATGCACAACAGTAACATTTTTGTAATTGTAATTACAATAGTAATGGTTTATAAGAACCTTCTGTAGAGAGAAGAAAATTTCTAAGACTTGGAGCTGTTGTGGAGGGCAAAAGGCTGCACAATGGTTCACAGGATTGTTCTTGAATGGACTTTGGTGATGAAGTTGCTGCAAGGGAACTGTTTTGGTCATATTTAACAAAGAAATTCTTTATGTGACTAGAGTGTAGTTATGAATCAGATACTGATATGATGTAGCACACATGTTTATGCAGGTCTCAAATACAACTTAATCAAATAAATGTCTACTACTGTGATTATCAACATCTCTGTGTCATAGTATAATCTAAGAAGTGGCTATCTCTAAAAATGGAAATTTCTTCACACAAACATTTGGGAAAATGTTTCCAAGTGAATTTAAATTGTATCTGAAGAGGATTAGGTGACTCACAACTTCAGAGAAAATGAATATTTCAGGTTTTAAGAGATCCACCTGAGACTTTTGCCCAACTTGCTCCAATGATTAATTATTTTCATAGTAAATTTTGCCTCTGTATTCAGTCTGAGCTTCTCTTGTTACGGTTTTTAACTATTGTGACCCATTCACCTACCATGTAAATGGCCTGGCTCTGTCTTCTTAATGACCTCCCTTTAGGTATTGGAAGGCTGCTATTAGGTTCTTCTGAAACATTCTCTGATCACCTCATGTGACCAAACTCATTCCAGTTTATTAATATTTTTCACTTGTTGTTGTTCCAAAACTGGGTATTTTATTCCAGGCACAGCTGAGCACAGTCAAGCATGATTTATCTTCAGTGAGTCAATGCTGGCTATTCCCAACCTCTTTTAACCTTTCAGGAGAAAAGAGAAATGGTGTGTGTGTATGTGTGTGTAATAAATGAAGGGAGACACCAGAAATCACATTATTTAAACGAGAGAAAAAAAAAAAAGAAAAAGAAAGAAAGAAAAAAAAAAAAGAACAGCTTTCAAGCTCAGTTTCTATATTCGTATCTGGTTGAAATAGGACCACTTTTAAGAAATCAGGTTTCACATTTTCTCTTTACATAAAGAATAAAAGAAACTGAATACTGAGATACTGAACAGTATTTCCATCATTCCACTGAAGCCAAAAAGCAGGTATTAATACTCATTTGGTGGTATATATTTGTCCTTTGTGCAAATGAAAGAAGGTGAGTCTGACTCACGGTCACAGCAGCAACATCCCAAATTCTTCGGTTCATGTTCATTTGAGAGAAAGCAAACCTGGCTCACTGACACTGGCACTATTCTATCCTATTTAGGTTCTACTAAGCTGTAATTTAATATTGATTAATGCCTTTAGGAATATTGCCAAAATGTCCATAGGTAAATGAAGGTATTATAATCTACAAGGAATTCTTGACTTTTAAATATCTCCTCTCCTTTCTCTTTTGGAAACACATATTATATTCACAATTATATATCATTGTGGTAATCTTGATATTTTGCTTATACTTTGTTTATAATTGAAACAGCAGAGAAAACTCTCAGATAGTAATCTATAGTTCCCTTACCATTTTTTGACGTGTCTTTTGGGGTATTTAAAACATCATTTCATTGTCTTATAAACATAGTATCAAAGTAAGAATTTGCAGTTCATACTGGTTGAGTATACAGGACAATTTCCTACTTCATCCCAGAATGAACCAATCATAATGAGAGTGATGGATCATTCACAGGTCCTTTCTGGGGCAGGGTAAAAGACGTGAATTAATAGTCAGTAGACTGGCCAAAAATTGGTGGCAATTAGGTTCAGCCTAAACCTCTGCAACAAGCAGTGTGAAGAGAACTACACCAAATCTTCTTCCGTCCTCCAGCCTCAAGCTTTCAACATTAGCCAGACACCCTCACAGATCCTTGCTGTTCTCACTTTTTAACTAGAAATATCATATAGACATAGCTAACATAGCCCTTGCCAATGAAATCCTATTTATGACAAAAGCCCACATATTTTCTCTGTTCAAGGAAGAACATCCATTTCTGTCAAAAAGCCTTAACTGAAGTGAAAACAAATGCAAGAACTGAAGAACTGAATACCTGTCATCTGGTCTCTGTCCACTCTCTTTTCTTGCTACTTCTGCAGTTTTGCCTTTTTAAAGTGGTTATATGCTATGTTTCTGTTTTACCTAAAGGAAAGTAATAAATAACAGCAGCCAAATCCTAAAGACTGTCTCTCCATGTCAAGTCCTGAATGCCTGGAGATTTTACAATGCCTGTGGGTCCACTACAATTAAATTCAAGAAAATGAATCTTACCAGGTTTCAGACTTTTCTGAATGCTTCTTTATAAAGACCTCAGAATTACCCATCAAGAGTGATTTTTCCTACTTAAAACTGTAGAACATGTGGAATGTGTAGAAATCATATATGTTTAAGTATATATTTTACTGTTAGAAGATGTAAATAACCACAAAACTTAATTTGTAGGCTGATGAATTCAATTTACTATAATGCAGATAACTTAAATGGTAAAAATAAAAGTTTTGTTTTGTTTTATATGAGTAAAATATAATTAAGTTGCTATTCTTAACAAAAGTTGCCATAAGACAGGTCTATTACAAATAACAAGAATTCACAATATTTCCTTTTGTCTTATTAGGCACAATTTTACTTTTATCAGTCACCTAATAAAGTCGAGAAAGAACAACATCAAGGATTTTAAGCAATGCTTTCATAAACATCTCACCAACTGAAGACTTGAACATCTCAAGACTGAGATGTTCTTGGTAAGATACTAGCATTGAAAAAGAACTGTAGTAATATTTATTTCGTAAGGCTGATTGGTGTCTTCTTTGTCCCTTGCCTATTTCAGCTTCTTTCTTCTCTGAAAGGAAAGAGATGTAAAGGCTGAGTGGAGACTTTTGAGATGTCACCTGGAAGACAGGAACAGGGTACTAGCAGAGTTGCTTATTTGGGTCAGAGAGATTTATATGATCTCCTTTTACTGGAAGAAGAAGAAATATGTTTTTTAAAGTTGGGCTGTACTGAAATTCGCCTTTTCGCAAGAACATGGAGGTTCTTGCCTGTCTTCCTTATTTGGAAGACAATGAAAAGACAGAGAACTTTCAGACAGTTTCTTCATAAATCATTTATTTGCCACTGCATTATAATTATTTCATTCTTTTCTCTAGCTATTCTGTGTTTAGGAATATTAGCATTTTTAATATTAACATTAATAATAATAATAAGTTTCAGAAGGGACAGAGACTTCATCTACAGGCAAACTGGGGATCTGAGGAAATCTGAAGTAATGAGAATTGCTGAACCAAACTGAAGGATGGAAGGGAAGGAGAGACTGAATGCTGGGAATACTTACCTTTTAAATCTTACATTTGGTTTGTTTTGTACAGCAAGTTCAAGTTTCACCTTGTTCATGTTTCTGTTTTTTTTTCTAATAAAACTAAGCATTATATTGTGAGAGCTTTTTGAGGCCCTGTCTGGTGTTAGCCCATATTGTATTATGTTATTGTTATAAACAATATATTGTTATATAAACAATATATTTTTATAAACATCTTACATATGTTTATAAATGTTTACACATGTCTACATATCACATATGTTTATAATACATTACAAAAATGTCTAGGTATTAGTACCTATATAAAATATAAAATGTTATAAATGAATAATACTTAATAATTGTCACTATATAAAGGGGAAAAAAAAAAAAAAAGATAAAGGAAAAAAGAAAAAAAACAAGCTCTTCATATACTGTTCCAAAGCAGTTTCCTTGTCAATATTCCTGTGAGATATTTAGTCCTTAAAACCTTTTCTAATATCAGTAAACTCAAGGATCTTCATGCCAAGATAGGACAAAAAGGTCATTCATAACATACCATACCAGATGGTTTTGTTTGTTTGTTTGTTTGTTTTGAAGACCTATTTACACTGTTCCCTTTTCTACACTGAACCAAATACTGCTAGAAAGGAGAAATAAAAAGCAATGAGGAAACAGAAGAACACTTCATCATACTGATTCAAGGTCTATTTTTGGTTTTATTCATTATATATATATATATATATGCAAAAAAAAAAAAAAAAAAGCTGATTGAGAACTTGTCTGAGAGCTTCTGGGTTTGCAGAGGGGACAGATTTTCCCTTGACAGATCTTAGAAAAGGTGATAAATGCAGAGTACTTATGTAGATTTACAACTAGATTTTCAGCTTCCATTTTAAGTTTCTTCCAAATAAAATCAGAAATGGCCAAGATATTAATCACACTTTAAATATTCATAGCATAACAGCCAATTCAACTTCAACTATAGCATTACTACTATTATCCCTAAAGTAACATTATACTTATTTTGTGTTACATGATGTAATATATCACTCTAAGAGCATAATGACATAATAAATAAAAACTGCAGGAAACGTTGGGAGGGAGGGGGAAGAAACCTTAAGAAATTAATTAAAATAGCACTTACAAAAGATTAAACAAGATTTATAGTAAAATTTTAGACCTCAATCCAGAAAATTTTCTTATAAAAAGTAGGGTAAGCCACTAACTCCTTACAGTCTACAAATCTACCAATGTGAAATTACTGTACAGAAAAAAGGCCAGAATTCTCAAATTCGATGAAAGGATTATAAGATTTATAACATTGAAATCTGGTGGAACAATACATTAAAGCAAGGTCAAAGATGCATGAGAAATTCAGCTATCAGAGTTAAGATAATAGAAAATTTGAACAGTTAAAAAGGGAGTTTGAAATAATGAGTAATCTGTAGGAGGAAAGAAAGAAAAATAGAAAAGCATTGCAGAGCAATAAGATGAATACTATGAATGAGGTAATCAAGTGGGTTAAGCACTCCTTACAGCACAAAATATCTAGGCCAATAATAGCTATATAGACACATAATAAATATTCCTTTCTAATTGTTTTCAGGAGGATATATACAGCAATTTATATTCCCAAAAGCTCCTTGTACTACTAAATAGATTTCTCCTTCACCCCTTTTTCACTAGAACTATTAACCAGATACATTTCTTCAGAGGTATTTTTACTCAGTGAATAGTAGCAGAAAAATACAAATAAACGCTTAACATTTTTGAACCAACATTTGTAAACACGTATCGTGTACATGTACATATTAGCGTTTAATCATTTATATAGTAGGTCTGATATTTTTCAGTTTCTCCAGGCCAAATTCCCACCAAGACCTCTCAGCATGAATCCAGCATGTTCCAAATGTGGCCAATTTATCTTGTAAATGAAGAGCATCTGTGCAGGGCACATCTTAGACTTACATTCAGTTCTAAATGCACACATACTATACTGTGTCTGTGGAAACATTCCTGTTTTGAAAATACCAGATAGAAGGATGAGAAACAGGAAGTGAAAGAAAAGAACAGTCCAGGATGGGTGGAAGTGAAGTGAGGAGTTCAGATGTAAATTTAAATTTGTTTCTAGAGCTTCATTTCTTTCATCTTTTTCTTTTGTATTGTCTTTTGAATGATTAGGTATATGCATAAATACACAGCAAGCAACTTTCTCAGTCTCTGTGAGTAAGGAGCCAAATCTTATAATCAACTGAAATAATGGATTGGAGTTGGCTGGAATCTAGCTTTTCTAAATCCAAGATGGTGATTTAGAAAAACAAAACAAAACAAAACAAAACATAACCATTTAGGCAGTAGCTAAAGAAGAAATGGGAAGGGAGGTTTCCCCATTTACAGCTTAGGTCGTAGCTCAATACAGCTATGGGGTATTGGTAAGTAAGCTTTCTCCATTGGTATTGTCAGGTGACTGAATTTGGAGGAAAGACTGATCTTTGAGTACCACGATGACAAAAACAAACAAAGAAACAAACAACACCTAGAGAAAAGACCTTTCTGGAAGGAAACAGGAGACCTGGTTACCTGGTACAGTGAAAAGGCTGAGGTACAGAATGTCTTCTCTGCCTCAGTCTTCATCAGCAAGACTGGCCTTTAGGAATCCCATGTCCCAAAGACCAGGCAGCAAGGCTGAAGCAAGGAAGATGTATCTTTGGTGGAAAAAGCCCAGGTAAACCTCCATTCCCCTGTTCCCCTGTGCTGCTCAGGGGGAGGAGATGGAAGAGGGTGGAAGAAGTTGTGTTTTTTTTTTTTTTTTCCCCCTTTTTTTTTTTTGTTTGTTTGTTTGTTTTCTGTTTCTCACTGATGTAGCTTGTTAGTAATAGGCAATACATTTCATTAATCTCCCTATATTGAGTCTGTTTGGCCTATGACAATAATTGTTGAGCAGTCTTCCTGTCCTTATCTCAAACCCCAGTGGTTCAGCTGTCCACCTGAGTAAAACCACCACATCTCCTTCAGGCCAGATCCACCTGCTCCACCTGCTCCTTCACAGACTGTTGCATGGAGACCTTTTCCATTGTGGTACACCATGGGCTTCAGGGGGACAATGGTGCCATGTCTTCCTCCAAGGCCTCTTCCACAGGCCACACTGGCACCTGGAGAACTTCCTGCCCTCCTCTACTGACCTTGGGGTTTTCAGGGCTGGTTCCATAATACCAGCTGATATTGCCCATCATGGTTTGTTTGTTTGTTTGTTTTGTTTTCTTTCTTTCTAAAATCGGCTCTCACAGAGGTGCAAACAACATTGCTTATTGTCTCAGCTCTGGCCAGCAGTGGGTCCCTTTTGAGCCAGCAGAAACTGGCCCTTATCTGACATGCGGCAACTTCTGGATTCTTCTCACAGAGGCAACCCCTAAAGCCCCCTACTACCAAAATCTTGCCACATAAACCCAATACAACAAATTTCTTAAACAATGTAATCACGTTAGTTGTTCTTCCAACTCCATGCAATTTGTTATTTTTCACTCCACTCCCTTTCTTTTCCAACCAGGTACTGAGATAATGAGAAATATATATAATATTCTACATGCAGTCTTAAAAGACAAGATAGGCAGTGACTAATAATTTTATGATTAATTACTTGATATTGTGGCATATGATGCCAAAAACTGTGCTGACATTGGATTATTTTTCCAGCCCTAAATATCATATTTAGAGTTGGAAAAGAAATGTCAATAGTCCTGAAAAATTTCAGAGTTGAATATTTTCTTTTTTAAGAACTGAATCAAATAAAAGGAAGAAAGGAAGAACGGAAGGAAGGAAGGAAGGAAGGAAGGAAGGAAGGAAGGAAGGAAGGAAGGAAGGAAGGAAGGAAGGAAGGAAGGAAGGAAGGAAGGAAAAGAATATGAACCAATAAATCCCTTCAACTGTTTAAGTCAGTTCAAACATTTCACTTTGTCATTTTCCATATGTTACAATTTTAACTTTTCAAATGGTGAGTCAGCTACAATTAGCTAACACTTTTTACACAGTTGTGTGTGTGTCTGTGTTTGTGTGTAAAAAAAGGTCAAAATATGATATTTTAACAATTCTGAAAGATTTAGGAAAAAAATAAGATGTTGAAAATCACTTTTCCCCTGGAACATGCACAGTGTAAACAATTTATCACATCAAAAAAAGAAAACAGTAAATTCACTGGAAAATTCCTGACCATTTTTAATGGTACTTAGAGTTTATTTTTAATTGTTGCTCTCAGTTTTAACCTTAATTCAGGTGTCATCTTTCTACAGAAGAATATATTACATTATTTTCTGATTAAACTCAATGTTTTTTAAGTTAAGCTTTCTTAAAATGTTTCTGTTCTTTTTTCGTTAAATTTGTATTCTTTTTCATTGATGGTCACTATACTTACGTTGCAAATTCATTTAATACACTTTTTATTCTCACTTTCAGATTGTTAATGATGATGTGCAATAGGAAAAGAGCTGATTCTACTTCCTGTGACAGTGTATGACTCAATCTTGAAACATTTTTGTTTGCAGTTATTCTTCTCATTGTCCCAATAAATTTTTATCCACAAGTCCTCATATTTATTTTGTTCTGAACTAAAAGTGTAAGATTTCTTCTAATATTGCCTCAAATACTTTATTAAAAATAAGCATATGTCTGCAGTGGTTTTACTTGGGTGGGCAGCTGAGTTCCACCATGGCTACTCTCACTCCCCCTCCTCAAAGGGGAAGAGGGAGAAAATACTATGCAAAGGACTAAAGGATTGAGATAAGGATGGAGAGATTGCTCAACAATTGTTGTGATAGGCAAAACAGACTCAGAGTAGGGAAGCAGTAAGATTTATTGGCTATTACTAACAAGCTAGAAATGAGAAACTAAGGAGAAAAAACAAACAAACAAACAAAACAAAAGAAACGCCTTCCCCCCATCCACTGTTTTCCATCTCCTCTCCCACCGAGGAGTGCAGAAGAATGGAGGAATTGGGTTGTGGTCAGTCTATAGTATTTCATCTCTGCCACTCCTTCACAGTCACTCTCTGACCCTGCTCCATGTGTGGTCCCTCCCATGGGATGCCGTCTTTCCTGAATCTGAATCGATCCTGCATTGGCTTCCCACAGGCAGCAGCTCTTCAAGAACTACTCCCACATGGCTCTGTACCATGGGGCCCATCCGTCAGGAGCAAACTGCTCCAGCAGTTTGGGGTCCCCCACAGGCGGCAGCTTCCCCCGGACCCCCTGCTCCCACGTGGGCTCCTCTCCATGGGCTGCAGCCCCAGCCCGGGGCCTGCTCCTGCAGGGGCTCTCCATGGGCTGCAGCCTCCTCCAGGCCACATCCACCTGCTCCACCAGGGGCTCCTCCACAGGTTGCAGTGTGGAGATCTGCTCCACCATCGTACACCATGGGCTTCATGGGGACAGCCTACTTCACCATGGTCCTCAGCACCGGCCGCAGGGGAACTTCAGCTCTGGTGCCTGGAGCACCTCCTACCTACCATCTGCACTGACCTTGGCGTCTGCAAAGTAGCTTCTCACTCCTCTCTCTCTCAGCTGCTGTTTCCAGGCAGGATTATTTTTTTCTTCCCTTTCTTAAATCTACTCTCATAGAGGTGCAAATAACCCCGCTTATTGGCTCAGCTCTGGTCGGCAGCGGGGCCCTTATCTAACATGGGGCATCTTCTGGATTCTTCTCGCAAGAAGAATCCAGGTGCCTATCTCTTTGAGTGACATTCTCTGCAACACTGATTCTGGCACAGGTGCATATCCAGAACTTCTAGTCTGAATGGTTTATGTATATTCTTGTTAGGCCTTGGCTGGAATTAAAGTGAGGCTAAGAGATAGAAGGAGAACATAACTCCCCTGAAAGGCTCTTCTTGGCATCTTCTTTTAGCACAACCCTAGTATTTACATACCAAGCCAAGCCCTCTGACAAGAAAGTGTTGCTGGCTAGTTTAGTTTAGTTGAAGGATATAATCAGAAGGTTCTAAAGGATTAATAAACTCGTTCAAAAAATAGCAAATCCAAATTCAGTGGTGTCTTTGTCTAGATTTCTAATTCCTAAATGTGAGTGTATCAAGGAATATAAGAAACAAACAAACTAACAAACAAACAAACAAAAAACACTTTAGAAGAAGGACGATTTCATCACAAGAAATGACTGATGTTTGTGGCACTCTTCTGTCATCTGCGGGCCCAGACCACTAGCTGTAGTCTTTTGTTCTCCTTCCGTTATAGTGGATGTACTAACCAGCAGCCTCATAGTTAGGGAATCTTTGTGAGAAGTGGCAGCTCAGTGTCTACCAGGTACAACAAGATATTCAGCAGATGTCTAACAGTTCTAGTGCAAAACCAACTGTGGTTGTTAGTATGATATGGAGAGAAGAAAAGCAATATTTTAGCAAATTGGAAGAATTTGCTCTGTCCTTCAGCAGAATAAATTTTTAAGGATTACCTTCAGAAAGGGAGCTAATGGCTATGAACTTCAAGTAGATGAAGGTATACAAAACAAATGTATTTAAAATAGATGTTTTACCACAAATTTAACTGCAATTTAAACATTTTTATCACTATTATTTTTTTTTTCCATTGCAGGACTAGTAGAATACCTGTTTTTACATAATTCTGCAGAATTTATCTACTTTAGATAGATAATAGACAGATAGACAAATCTTTATCTACTGTAAATCATCACAGTTATTTTGGTCCCAAATGTCAAAGAGTTTGAATCTATAAGGAATCTTATTGAGATAAGAAAACATTTCAAAGGATCCATTGTCTTTTTTGTTTGTTTTGTTTTGTTGATTTTTGATTTTAATGGTTCTAACCTTTGATAGTAATTCAGAAAATGGTGAGTGAGAAAGCAAGACTGATTCACACTAATTTAGTTCAGTGCCTTTTTAGTTAGAAAGGAACCAAGTAATCTCTGGTTCTTAATCTGATTCAGAATTTCCTTTGATTGTATTATTTTCAGTTATTAATTTTCTTAATTTCAGAAATTAGATTATTTGTTTTTCTTCACTACTACAACAAACTTAGCATATACACACATCCATCTTTTTCCTCAAGCCTGAAATTATCCTGGAAGCTTCTGCTTTAAGATAATTGGGATTACTAATTGATAAAATTTACTAATTGATACAATATATTTGCATGCCTTCTCTCAAAGGGGTCACCACCTTAATGTACATTTAGAACGTACATTAAAGAAATTGTGAAACAATTCTGTCCTTTTTTTTCTTTTTGTTTTTGATCTCAGTGAAGTTTCTTATAAATAAACATAACTGTTGCTTGCTCAGAGGTTTCGTAGGAGGTTTCATTTTTGTAATAACAACATTATTTTCTAACCTGTGGCTTTTGTTGTTGCTTTTTTTTTCACTATGCATAGGTGATGCATAGTGAAAAACAGACAATGATTACTGGGCTATCATTATCTTTATAAATACACACCAGTACGGCATACTTACAGAGTATTGACTTTCACAGTAACCTGCAGAAATCTTCTGAAGATATAGTGTGGACTGTGTTAGAAATGAAGCTTTTACATATTGGCATTTCCTACTTCTCAATTTAATTGATTCCTTGTAGACTGTTTTATGTGAGTCTCAAAGCTTTTTCACTGTACATATAAAATAATAATAACAATAAGAAAGCATGTGGTAGAAAGACTTTATGGCAGATTATTGTAATTAATACTTGAATATTAGAGAAAAAAATTACACAGATTAATATTTCCAAGTTTTCATTTTTTTTTATATGCTGCATATCTCACTGTTTTAGGAGCTTTCTGAAGAAAGCTTTGTGCAAACTGTAGAAAAAGGAGTTGAATTTTCCTTTCTTTGGTGTAGTCAACCTTTCTGAAAACCTCAAAATGCCATATAATAAGACATTTAGAAGAATATTGAACTGCACAACAAAAGCTCTTTCCTAGAACAGATGATGTGTGCTTGAGTTATTATACTCAATTACTTACAGATGACAGAATAATGACAAAAATTGATAAGGAAAAAAAAAAATTCTGAACAAAGATCAAGAACCATTTCTTCATGCAGAGAATCATAATTGTATTAGGGTTACATAATGGTTTTCAGCCTAGTTGGGCTGGAAAACATAGAAAGGAAAGTCATTGAATAATCCATTGAATGATCCATTAGAATGCTTCCTATGGAGTAAATGAGTTTAAAGAGGGAAAGGACCAATGCTTCTGTACATTTCTGGTGGGAAACTTTCACGTAAATTGCAATTTACTACATTTTTTTTTCTGCAATTTTGATCAACAATTCCTTAGTTTAAGCACCCATCCTCGGTGATAAAAAGTATAATAAAATTTAGTAATACCTACAAAGAAATTTATGTTTATAAAATATAAATAAAAATGGTTTAAACTCATCAAGGACACTGAAAAAATTTAATGCATTTTACATCTATACGTGCCATCTCAACATCGTATTGATATTGAGACATCTAGTAACTCTAGTAATAATTGCCTAAAAAAAAAAAAAAAAAAAAAAAGTATTTCAATTGAAGATTATGGATTATGTTAAATTATTGATTTTTACCTTGTCTGCAATCTGGGGACAGATTTTTTTTTTTTCTTTTTTTTTTTTCTTTGATACTTATTAGATTGTATCTTTCCAGCGTAAGATCTTCAGGACACTTCATATAGCAGTGTTGTGTAAACTGTTGTGTTATAAGCCAGATGTTCAACTGGAGTAAATAATCACTGTTTTAGTAAAGTTTAGTTCTGGATTGTTAAATAACTGAAGATAATTAACATGTTCAAACTCTAGTCTGAATTTTCTTTTTGATAAGAATTATTTATTGTTTGTACTACTGATGAACCACACTATTTATATGGTTAAAGTTCTTTGAATTAGGATTTTATGAATACCCTGAAGAAATGCATCTGTTACGCCTAACCCACCCTAACAGTTTGAAGACTTTTAGTGCTTCCTACAGAAGTCCTGGACTCATACTTTTCAGAATGCTTACAGCAGCCAAATACAAGGAATTATCTTCTCTGCCCAAATATTTTTTTTACTATACTATGTATATATATATTAATATATATATTACTATAACAGAGATATATTCATAGATATACATAGCTATTAAAATTAACAACAATCAATGCAAAACCTGTTTCAATGTTACAGATTAAATGGTAAATTTTATGTTTAGTCAGAGTCTCTAGGCAGCATTGCAAAATCTAAATTAAAAACCCTATGCAAGTTTTCTCTCTGTTTAGATTTGGGAACTGTCTTGGACAAGTCAGACGTGGTTCAGTTCAGATGCATTTACAGAATCACAGAATCACAGAATTTCTAGGTTGGAAGAGACCTCAAGATCATTGAGTCCAACCTCTGACCTAACGCTAACAGTCCCCACTAAACCATATCCCTAAGCTCTACATCTAAATGTCTTTTAAAGACTTCCAGGGATGGTGACTCCACCACTTCCCTGGGCAGCCTGTTCCAATGTCTAACAACCCTTTCGGTAAAGAAGTTCTTCCTAAGATTCAACCTAAAACTCCCCTGGCGCAACTTTAGCCCATTCCCCCTCGTCCTGTCACCAGGCACGTGGGAGAACAGACCAACCCCCACCTCGCTACAGCCTCCTTTAAGGTACCTGTAGAGAGCAATAAGGTCACCCCTGAGCCTCCTTTTCTCCAGGCTGAACATGCCCAGCTCCCTCAGCCGCTCCTCATAGGACTTTACCAAAACTATAACACCGAAATCTGCGTTGTATGCAGAACTGACCATCATGATCATTCATAGAGACCTTGCTTCCATGTTTGGAACACATAAACAAAAAATGGCATCAAATTGCTGCCTTAAACTTCTGAATGGTTCAAAGGTACTGTTTCGTATTTAAGGCACTGCCATGTTTTCTGGCACTTATTTTACCTTTCTGATTTTAAAATGGTTTAAAATGGAAGAATTATTGAGATGATGCCTATCTTGTCTTTTATGCCTAGTTCCTGTCACCAGTTCCTACATTAGACCTCTATTCTATGAACCACCATCCATTTGATTTACTCTATGTACTATTAAAAATTAAGGTTTATATTCTGAATTAGTAAGATTGAACTATTTAAACTGTTTATCCAAACATCTCTTATTGAATAGTTACCAACTATCTGGTCATACTTTGAGAATCTTTTCTTTCTTTTGTTACCTTAAGTATAATCTCTGGTGATCAGATGCTATTGTATGTATTGGACAAAACCTTAAGTCACTGCTTAGATTTATGAAAACAATGTGGTCCAAAGGTTTATTAAGGCACAAAAAATAGATGTTATATATGTTCAATTACAGTCAGAATTTTGTTATTCTGTTGTAAATGCAGCTAAATTAATTTTCATATCATCATTTCCATATCATCATTTCATATCATCATATTTTCAAATAAGACTTTGTAAGACTTGGTTGTGTAATGCACCATATTCAGGTAAAAATATTTAGAATGATTCTGTAGAATTTCCATTGTTGAATTATCATAAGTCAATATTTAAGTTGGAATTAATAACTGGTATCTAATATCAAAGATAAATGTGTCCTGGAAAAGATTTAACAACATAAAATCCAGAAGAAGGAAAAGTGTTTCCATTTTCTTTGTCTTATTTAGTGTGAAAACTATTTATTTTATGGTAAGATTATAGTCTCAGTTCTCTACATTACTTACTGAGGTTACACTTTGCAAGTTTGTACATCAATCCTGTATAATGCCATGTGGCATCCCTGCCCATGGCAGGGGGGTTGGAAATAAATGATCTTTAAGGTTCTTTCCAAGCCAAGACATTCTATGAGTCTATGACTATATGATGATCAAAGAATCTCTATAATTTTAAACCTTCAGAAAATGTGGCATCATTTTTGCTATACGAGAGTTATTTTCTCACAGCTGTAAATAAATGAATCAATACTAGGACATATTGGTCTGGAATAAATCACACCCATCATTCATGGCTGCCCTAAAAATTGCTGTTCAGTATAAGAAAGGTAATTCTTGATTGTTTCAATTGGCCAGTCATGGAAGCACAAAACAAAACGTGATCAATGTAACAGCAAATTTCAAACAATTATTAGATTATGTAACTAAATTCTGTAACTACTGTATGTGTTTCAAATAGAAAATATAACAAAAGTTTTATAGAAGTAAACGTTGTAAAATGAATAATGATTTATAAAACATAAAATTAGAAATTTAATTCCTAGAAATAGGCAAACTACTAATCTGTATTCCTATAGAGTTATAAATTATATTCCATATTTTTAATGAATTCAAAGAATTGCTTGTGGATTATTTTCAGTTATTTTTATTACAGACCTAGCTTACAGATAAGAAACCATGCAATTGCGGAGTTATTTCTTGCCATGAAAAGCTTCTTTATTAGGTTAAATTATGAGAAAACATTAATTAACACAGTCACAATGTTCATTTTTTATGCCTGGAAACTAAATTCACTGAATCCTTTTAAGGGATCTGCTTCATTCTTTCCATCTGTATATAGTATACTCCATTTTAGGAATTACTTTCCTACCCTATTATGACTGATCACTAAGATTGCTATTGTACAAGGTGCAGAATCTGAGAATTTATGAAGGTAGTGTGTGAAGTGGCCAATGTTCTTTCTCTCCATTCATTAGGAAAAAGAGCAGAAAATAATTTTGAAATGTACAGGTTAATAATGCAGGACCTTAATTCAAAGAATGAGAAACAGAGAAGTAATGAGTGAGCATTAATCCGAGGAGTAAGGTCATAATGATAATGATGGGTGAGAATGTTTAGACTGGTCCTTCAACTAGAAGATTCTACACCTAACAATAAAATGAATTGCTTATGCAAAGAAGCAGTGCACTTTACCAAATTTCATATTTAAATAGAGACTTTTGTCTATATATATATATATATATATATTATGTTAAAATATGAATACAGAAAGAAATTGAAGTTTAAAGATGAAAAATTGTTTTATGTCTAGATGACTTGAATTGCCTTCTCATGCCCTTTCAGGGATTTTTTTTTAACATCTTGAACATCTTGGCTACAGCCATCATGAGCAGAGATGGGTAAATCACTGAAATCAACCTTTGCAGTATAAGTTACTCACCATCTCACCACAGACAGAAACATCAAATTGTTTTAATTTCACATTTAGACATCTGAGCTCATCTGTAAAAGAATCTCTCTGTCTTTTATGGAGTAAAATAGGCACTTGCAGCATTTGAAATATACTTTAAGATGATGTACCAGAATATCAATATTCTTTGGATATCAGATGATAAAATAGCAACAGATCATGGACTAATTTTGATGGATTTTGTTACAACATCACACGCTGATTACAAGTTTAATTAAACCTGAGTGAAATCAAGCAATCTAAGCATAAACAAGAGGCAAAAGGAAAAGGCACTTGACATGCAGGCAAGGTACAGTACCATTAAAAAAAAAAAAAAAAAAACGTGGCCTCCGCATCTCGTGAGGCATCTCCAGCCACGGTCACCAGTGTGGCTACTCAGACGGAGGGCTCGGGGAAACACGCAGCCGTCCAGGTCCTGGGCTGCAGAGTGTGCCCCAGCCTTCTGTCGGTCTCCGACAGCAGTGGTGGGTATGCCTGTGGGAGGTGTGCCCAGGTTGAAGAACTGCTCGGCCAGGTAGCGGAGCTCCGGGAGGAGGTGAACAGGCTCAGGAGCATCAGGGAATCAGAGAGGGAAATTGACTGGTGGAGGTGCGCTCTACCCTCTCTGAGGCAGGTTCACGAGACTGCCACGGCACAGGCGTCTCCTGTTACGCAGAAGACGGAGGTTCACTCCTCCAGCCAGGCAGCGGGAGGAGACCTAGATCAAGGGGGGGAATGGAGGCAGGTGCCTATTCGGGGTGGTAGGCGAGCCCTCTCTCTGCCCACCTCACCTTCTCATCTACCCTTAAATAATCGATATGAAGGACTAGAGCAAGACAATCTAAATGACAAAGTAGACAAACACCCGTCCCAGTTGGAGGGGGCGCCTAAGACAATGCGACCTACACGTCGCATTGCCAAATCATCCTTCAAAAAAGAAAGAAGGGCTATTGTTATGGGGGGCTCCCTCCTGAAAGGGACAGAGGGACCGATATGCCGACCAGACCCAACCCGCAGAGAAGTCTGTTGCCTCCCTGGGGCTCGGGTGAGAGACTTTGCCAAGAAAGTCAAGCGCCTGGTACGGCCCACTGACTACTACCCGCTACTGGTCTTTCAGGCTGGTAGCGATGAAGTAGCAACGAGAAGTCCGAAGGCGATCAAAAGAGACTTTAGGGATTTGGGGCGACTACTTAGAGGATCAGGGGCGCAGGTGGTGTTTGCCTCTGTCCTTCCGATAGGGGGGATCGAAGCTGAAAGACGAACTGTTCGCATAAACTCGTGGCTTCGAGACTGGTGTGACCGGCAGAATTTCGGTTTCTTTGATCATGGGAAGGTCTATGCTACACCGGGCCTGATGGCACCGGATGGGATGCGCCTCTCTCGGAGAGGGGTAAGGATCTTAGGTCAGGAGTTGGCAGGGCTGATAGATAGGGCTTTAAACTAGAGTCGAAGGGGGAAGGGGCTAAAACCAGGCGAGCCGGTGAAGACCTAAGGGATGGTACGCTAGAATCAGAGGGGCTGTGTGCCAGTGGGGTCCTTTGGTCAGATCCACAAGGTGCTGAGTGTAAGGAGACGCACCTGAAGTGCTTTTACACAAACGCACGCAGTATGAGGAATAAAATAGATGAGCTAGAAGTCCTGGCCCAGTCCCGCAACTACGACATCATCGGCATAAGCGAAACCTGGTGGGATGAGTCCTGTGACTGGGGTGTTGCGATAGATGGTTACAGGCTCTTCAGGAGGGACAGGCAGGGTAGGCGAGGTGGTGGGGTGGCGATGTATGTGAAGCAGGGGCTGGACTGTGTGGAACTTCAGGTCGGCGATGGCAAAGTTGAGAGCCTCTGGGTAAGGATCAAGGGACGAACGAATAAAGGGGATGTCGTTGTGGGAGTCTATTACAGACCGCCTGGCCAGGATGATAGCACCGATAAATTATTCTTTACAGAACTAAGAGAGGCCTCGAGATTAACTCCCCTTGTCCTTATGGGGGACTTCAACTTGCCGGACGTTAACTGGGAGTGCCACACGGCTGACACGAGCAAGTCCAGGAGGTTCATGAAGCACCTAGATGATAACTTCTTGGTACAGGTGTTAACGGAGCCAACTAGGAAAGGTGCCCTCCTAGACCTGTTGCTAGAAAACAGAGAGGGTCTGGTGGGAGATGTGGTGATTGGTGGCCGCCTCGGTCATAGCGACCATGAAGTGGTTGAGTTCAAAATTTATGGTGACAGAAGGAAAAGTGCCACCAAAACCTCATCCCTAGATATGGGGAAAGCGGACTTCAGGCTGCTCAGGGAACTAGTCAGTAAGGTCCCCTGGGAAACTGCTCTTGAAGGCCTCGATGTCCACCAGTGCTGGTCACTCTTTAAGCGATGCCTCCTAGAAGCACAAGATAAGGCAATTCCAAAATATCGCAAGTCAGGCAGGCGGGGCAGGAGGCCGGCGTGGCTGACCAGGAACATTCTAATGGAGATTAGGCGGAAACAGAGAGTGTTTCGCTACTGGAAGGAGGGCCAGGCGTCATGGAAAGAATACAGGGATGCTGTTCGTGTTTGTAGGGAGAAAGTTCGAGTGGCCAAAGCACACCTAGAGTTGAAGCTGGCTGTGTCTGTGAGAGAAAATAAAAAGGGTTTTTTTAGATATGTAAATGGAAAAAGGAGAACTAAAGAAAACATAGGGCCGCTCCTTGATAGGGAAGGTCTCCTCACAGACGATGACGTAGGCAAAGCAGAGACGCTTAACGCCTTCTTTGCCTCTGTCTTCAATGCCGATGATGGGCTTCGGGACCCAGGGTGCCCTGAGCTGGAGGACCGGGACGGTGGGGATGACAAACTCCCAACTGACCCTGAACGTGTGCGGGATTTGCTACTCCACCTGGATCCCTACAAGTCCATGGGTCCGGATGGGATTCATCCCCGGGTGCTGAAAGAGCTGGCGGATGTCATCGCGGAACCTCTATCAATTATTTTTCAACGATCCTGGGAATTTGGAGAGGTCCCTGTAGACTGGAAGCTGGCAAATGTTGTGCCAATTTTCAAGAAGGGTCAGAAAGAAGACCCTAGCAATTACAGGCCTGTCAGTCTCACGTCAGTGCCTGGTAAAATCATGGAGAAGTTGGTTCTCGGACTCATTGAGGCGCACCTGGGGGACAAAGCAGTCATTGGTCCCAGCCAGCATGGGTTTGTGAAGGGTAGGTCCTGCCTAACTAACCTGATTTCCTTTTATGATAAGATCACCCGTATGGTGGACCAAGGGAAACCAGCTGATGTGATTTTTTTGGACTTCAGCAAGGCTTTTGACACGGTTTCCCATAGGATCCTACTGGACAAAATGTCCACCATACAGCTAAATAAAAACATCATACGATGGGTGAGCAATTGGCTAACGGGCAGGGCCCAAAGGGTTATGGTAAATGGAGCTGCGTCAGGCTGGCGGGCGGTCACCAGTGGGGTCCCTCAAGGCTCCATTTTAGGACCGGTACTTTTCAATATTTTTATAAATGATCTGGATGTAGGAATAGAGGGTATTTTGAGCAAGTTTGCTGATGACACCAAACTTGGAGGAGTTGTGGACTCAAATGAGGGCGTAAAGGCCTTGCAGAGGGATCTGGACAGGTTAGAGAGCTGGGCGATCACCAACCGCATGAAGTTCAATAAGAGCAAGTGCCGGGTCCTGCACCTGGGACGGGGAAACCCTGGCTGCATGTACAGACTGGGCGATGAGACGCTGGAGAGCAGCTTAGAAGAGAGGGATCTGGGGGTCGTGATAGACAGCAAGTTGAATATGAGCCAGCAGTGTGCCCTGGCAGCCAGGAGGGCCAATCGTATCCTGGGGTGCATCAAGAACGGCATCGCTAGTAGGTCAAGGGAGGTGATTGTCCCGCTCTACTCTGCGCTGGTGCGGCCTCACCTCGAGTACTGTGTGCAGTTCTGGGCACCACAGGATAAAAAGGACATGAAACTGTTGGAAAGTGTCCAGAGGAGGGCTACGAAGATGGTGAAAGGCCTTGAGGGGAAGACGTACGAGGAACGGCTGAGGTCACTGGGCCTGTTCAGCCTGGAGAAGAGGAGGCTGAGGGGAGACCTCATCGCAGTCTACAACTTCCTCGTAAGGGGTTGTCAAGAGGCAGGAGACCTTTTCTCCATTAACACTAGTGACAGGACCCGCGGGAACGGGGTTAAGCTGAGGCAGGGGAAATTTAGGCTGGACGTCAGGAGGGGGTTCTTCACAGAGAGGGTGGTTGCACACTGGAACAGGCTCCCCAGGGAAGTGGTCACTGCACCGAGCCTGTCTGAATTTAAGAAGAGATTGGACTGTGCACTTAGGCACATGGTCTGAACTTTTGGGTAGACCCGTGCGGTGTCGAGAGTTGGACTTGATGATCCTTAAGGGTCCCTTCCAACTCAGGATATTCTATGATTCTATGATTCTATGATTAATGATCAGTCTTACCTGCTGATAAGCAACAGTAAGGAAAGTTGTCAGCCTCTTATGTTCTCCATCACTATGTTTGATGTCTCCTTCTCCCAGCAGCAGCCCTGGATAAGCCAGTGAGAGCTACTGCAAGCTCAAGTTGGGGACTTGCTCCTATAGGGTTGTAACTTTCAGTTGTCTTACTGACTGGCTGGTGCAAGAGCGCCAGGTGTGTTTCTAGAGGGCTGCTGGTCTATGAATAGCAGACTGTTGTCTGGTGAATCTATGAAGACTATCCATATTCTTGAGAAGGATAATCTAGATCATTCATGAGCTACTGAGAGGTCACCACAGCTGTGTATCACTTGTGTATAGTCCACTAATATATTCAAGAATGACAACAAGATAAATTACAGATTTCTTTGTATACATTGGTTATGCAAGCATGTCACATAAGCATTTTTATTGCCTTATGGTCCATGCCATGAGAAAAGGAGCAACTCACCACAGATGAGATGAGCCAAATCTTAAAACTCCCCCCACTGAATATTAAAGGGAGTCAAGGATAACTAATCATCATCTACAATATAGACATCTTTATTTCTTCAGTTGATTCCTAGCCCTAGAACTTGTTTTTGCAGCTATGTGTAGCTCTTACTGCAACTGAAATTAATGAGACCTTATGTGTTGAATAAATGAAATTCTACAAAACTTGACATCCTTAAAAAAAAAAAAAAAAAGACAAAAAAAAAAAAAGACCTTAAAAATCTCAAATTATCATAAGCTTCAGTTATAGATATCCCTGTGCCTCAGCTCCCCAGATATTAAACAGGGATAACACCCTTTCATTTCATAGAAGTTCTGTGAAGGTAAATTAATTACTGCTTGTGAAGCATTCAGATGTTATAAGGATGAATGCCATCAAAAAATACACAAGGAAGTTAATAATTCTATCTCCATAGCAGCGTTTGAATAGTGCCCTAAGGCTACTTAGTGAATAATGAGGAGAAAACAAAATATTGAATCGCCACTTATTTATCGAATACTATTCGTGTGTGTCTCATGAAAAAGCAATACACGAGCATCTAATTAAAAACTATATTATACTGCTTATGCACAGGATCACAAATTAAGATACCACAGATTACTTAAAGTCTAGCCTTTTCTGACTTTTGAGTGCTTCACTTTTCAACTATAATGGTCTTTTACTTTAGTTTTTAAAATGTAAGTATCATTAAGCTTGAACGTTGAAGACACTTTTTCAGTTTATTAATACTTTTGAAGTTCTTTCCACATACCAGTAAATAAAGTTATATCCATATACCCAGAAATTATATTTGAAAACTGTCCTGATTTCAGCTAGAATAGAGTTAATTTTCCTCCTAGTAGCTGGTAGAATGCTGTGTTTGAGATTTAGGATGAGAAGAATGTTGATAACATGCTGATGTTTTAATTGTTGCAGAGCGCTGCTTACAATAAGCCAAGGAATTTTCAGCTTCTCACACTGTCCTGCCAGGCTGGGACTCCTAGCAGGAGCTAGGAGGGGACAAACCCAGGACAGCTGACCCAAAATGGCCAAAGGGATATTCCATACCATCATGCTGCGTCATGCTGAACAATTAATATGGGAGTGGCTGGCTGGGGTGGGGGGACTAGTTGCTCAGGGATAGGCTGGGCATCGGTCATCGGGTGGTGAGCAGTTGCATTGTGCGTCACATGTTTGTACACAATTATTATTAGAGGTACTATTATTATTATTATTATTACTTTCCTTTATTTTCTGTCCTAATAAACTGTCTTTATCTCAACCCACAAGCTTTCACTTTTTTAAAATTCTCTCCCCCATCCCACAGTGGGTAGGAGATATTAAATGGCTGTGTGGTACTTAGCTGCCAGCTAGGATAAACTACAACAAAAACACAGCAAAACAAGTAATATTAGCTACTATATATGTTTGATTTACCTTTTTATTTTGAATATTAATAGGCAAAATATCTATTTGAATGGATTAACATGCAAATTCAGGGCCCCAGTCACAGGAATAATTGTGAAAAATTATGAGATATTTGGTCCTGTGACAAATAACATAAGCAATAGGTGAAATATTTGAAATATTTGGTCTTACTTGTCCAATTTGGAAAAGAAGCAAAAAGCAAGCAAGCAAGCAAGCAAGCAAACAAACAAACAAAAAAAAAAAAAAAAACACACACAAATGTTACAATCCATTGCTGTATGAACCTTAACACTTGATTCTATGAAGCATGTTCCAAATATTTCAGTAGATTTTACTAAAATCCCTGTGAAACAGATCTTGGGAAATGAAATGTATTTACCAAAAAACAATCTGAACAAAATATTTTAACTCTTGGCTTTTTACAGAATTGATTGATTCTAGTCCTGAAACTACACAAAGGCCTTCCCATATAGCCCTTCCCAGTACATGCAGGCCATATCTTTTCTATGAACAAAAAGTGCTCATATCTGAATAATCATTCCAAAGCATTCTGACCCCTGAAAAACTTGAGCATTTTCTTTGCCCTGCATGAATAGAAACTGTGCAATAATTTTTTAATAAATAGTTTTTAATAATAATTACCTTTTGTATTTCAGGTAACCACTTTACCTCTAAGTAGATTGATCCATACTCAGCATGCACTGTTGCACTGTTGTAATTTCTTAATGGATAGCTTTTTAATCACTCCAAAAGTTTCAATATATTTTCTTGTCTTTTGTGTAGTTGCTGCCAAGTGCTGCTGAAAGGTACCCTTCAAATGAAAACATACTAGACATCACGTTGCATTTCAATTATGCTGTTTTGTTTTTAAAATGTAAACATATGCTGACTGTGTTGTATACTGTGGTCTTTTATATTTTGACAAACATTTGCATCAGAAAATAATTACAATCTCTGTAAATGTTTGAAAGCATTTCTGATATCAAAATGAAAATGCTTCATTCAATGTATATACCAGACTTCTCTCTAACCTTTCTTTTCCTTTTATTTAGAAGTAAATTGAGATTAAATCAGTGTCATTCTCTGAAAATGTTACCATCAAATGTTACCATATCTTCCCCAAAATATTACTGAACAAAACAAACCAGAATAAGCATAAAGCACCAAATTTAACCAAGTGCTTCTACTTCTCATATCAGTCTAGTGCCTTTCATATTTGACCCGTAATTTCCAGACTTTCTTTTTTACAGCTTTATAATATGTCCTTCTCTTCCCAAACTGTAGATCAAATTGAATATAGAAAACATTAAACAAAGGACAAGAGATTTTTTTACTTTGCTTTTAGGAATTATAATTATGAGTTTTGAAATAGCTGTTAAAAATAGGGAAGAACAATAGTTAATAGTACTGGAATAGTACTTAAAAAAGTGTTTTCATTATGAGTATACTGTTGGTAGAAAAACAAAGAACTATATGTAATACCCAGTGTACATTCAAAACAACTGTAGTAAACCTGTTTTTTGCTTTTATTCTACAATTTGTTTAACAAAAACAACAACAAAACAAAAAAAGAAAAAAAAAATCAAGCAACAAAATCAACTTGCAAGACTACTGTACCCAGTAGTTTTGGAGTTGAGGTTCCTCTTTCCAAAGAGAACCATAGTTCCTCTTTCAGGTCCTATGAAGCTTGAATTTGTGTAATAGCTCAGCTTTGGCAGAAAATAAATAAATAAACAAATAAAGAGATGCAATGATTTTCCTTGAAAAGAAGAGTTCTGTGTTCAAATCCCTTTACAATAAGAATAATGGAAGCTCAGGTTTCCTCTTTCTTTTGGGATCTTATTAGCTCTTATGCAGAAGGAAGATCCTGCAACTTTTTCTTTTAGTGACTAATTATAGACTAGATATATATGTCTAAATTTAGGTGAAAATTATATTTTCAGGGACATTTCCCCTTCAACTTAGTATTCTGCTTAAAGTGGTGCTCATGCTTAGGCACTTTTTTTTTTTTTTTTTTTTCAGTTGATTATAAAAAGTCATTAATTCTACTCTTGCAGAGAAAGGCATAACTTTTAGACCTTTCAGCTTTGAACATCACAATGTTTATGCATATTTTTTGACTTTTACCATTACACTTTGCATCAAAGGACATTTAAATGTAGTGAGTAATGTGCTTCCAAAAGCATTAATCAGTAAATATGCAGTTTTATTCCAGATATGACTTTTCTTTTCTTATGAAGTCATTTCTATACTTTTCTAGCCATTTTCTCATTATTGTGCAAAAGTTGCTTGTACCTCCTACGTGAATCAGCTCAATTTTTCCTATTACATTGATGACAGCATACCAGGCAGCATCTATCAGCCACGGTTAACCGAAAAATACCTTTTGCTTTCTCATAGTTGTAAGCACAGCAAATATTTTTAGAGGAAACATTCATTCTTTAGGTTATGGTTTTCTTCATAATATTTAAGGTAACTTTTTCAAAATATAAGATTTATGACATTCTCAAACCTGTCTCTGGGATGTGCATACCCACAATAAACTTGGTATCTACAAATACTTTCAAATTTCAGTTGAGGTTTCTTTTAGGATATAAGTGTTAAAACCTTGGCATTGAAGGGAAAAGTCTGTCCTTGCTGTGTCTGGGAATTTCATTTAACTAAGTACAGGCCAGATGAGATTGCTGTTTTCATGGTGGTGTTTTCATGGCCTTGTTCCTCCTTTATTTATTTTTAAACCAGGAAAAATGCACGTAGTGGTTCCTTACGAAGCTATTATATTGCTTGGATGGGAACTATATAGAAGGTGTGAAAGAGTGTCACTGGTGCAACTGGCGCAACAATATCAATTACAAAATTCACAAGACCAGCAGTGGCACAAGACCTGTGTCACTTCACATCCTTGGCAGAGAGATGACTTTTAACACTCCAGGTAAGTCATGTCATTGCACATGTTGTCAGGAGTCATAACAATGTAATATATTTAACTGACAAACCTCCAGCTCTGGAGTGAGCTCTTAAAGAGGGTGAATACAACAACTATGTCAGCAGGGAAAGCATCTGTCATTTGACAAACTTGCTTTCCTAGCTAAAGAAGACATATGAAATGCATCAAAATGAACATTTGCTTTACACAATATATAGCTGAGACAGGTATAAAATGTGACTGTATTATGCTGTAGCTTTCCTGCTTGCTGTCTCCACCTCTTAGAACCAGAGTCACCTCTCTTTCCAAGATAGCACACCAAGATGTATTTTTCTTTCCTCGGTTAGAATTTAAACCCAACAGTAACAGGTCAACAGGAGGTCACAGAGGCTGACACTGTCAAAATCCTCCTGATCTGTTGATACACAACTGTTTTGCCTCCACGTGATGCAAGATCTCCTGGATCCCCATTCAGGCATATATTTCAGAGATGTTAATCTCATCTGTCATCCCTGTCTCAGCTGGCTGCTGCTCACTCAAATTCAGCAAATGAGTATAACGATTTTAATACTATGATACTATACTAAAATACATAAATATATGTATTTTTACTGTAAAATAAGATTTTAAAACAAAATCCCCATAGGATGGACATATGAGTTCAAAGTAATTTCTAATATTATTTTTTTTTCAATATATTAAGTACCTTCTTCTATGGACTTATAGACTAATAATTTATGCTTTAAGATAGACTTATATATGCAGTGATCCAGAAAAGCTCTTTATAGTCCAGTCTAGGCACTTTTTCTGAAAAAAAAAAAATAATGCCATATATATTTCTATGAATATCCTAAATATATGTTTCTATGTATATCTTTGTATTTCCTTTCCTAACAGTGACCCAAATTACGCAATATTGAATAAAATGGTTTATCTATTTTATTCCTATATTTCAGTCAGCCTGAAATGTAATTCTAATGTTTTGCTTACTGACTAATATTATTCTACAAAACACAATAACATACACAGGCTACCCACAACACTGCTAATGCAATCACTTGGAAAAGAGGTGAAATATTTGTATCAGTACATTTCCTGCAAGACACCTAAAGAGGAAAAAAAAACATAAATAGATCCCCTTCTTGCTGAAATAGTTTCATATAATTTTATTGGACAGCTTTTGGTTTCCAACAAGATATTTTTCCCAGTTAGTATCTGGTAAGGTCTCTAAGTGTAGCTTCAAACCTCTCATGTCCCTGAGCTGTTGTCAGAAAAAAAAAAAAAAAAAAAAGGAAGAGGAACACTGATTTAGGGACTAATTAAACCAACTGGATTTGAGACCAAATGGGTTTCTTTGATGGTGCTGAGGGAAATTTGCTATCAGAAATTTGCTCAGAAATTTGCTATCAACACTACAACTGGTAGCAAGTTTGGGATCTTAAAGTCTGTATTAGTGATCTGGAAGTTAAGATCAAACATGCTATCCCTGAGTCTTCAGATGATACCAAATTTGGGAAAGTAGCTAATATGTGGCTGGGATCAAAGGAGTGTGGCTGGGATCAAACGGATTGGCAAAGTGAATATTTCATCAAGATCTGTGGATTCAAGTGACATGAAGATTTTCTTCATTACACTTTTGCAAATAAGATATCATTTCTCAAAATAATTGTACATGAATGTTAATACTAGATTATCTCTTCCAGTAATTAATTCCAAGTGAAACACACCTTCTTAAGTAAGCATACAGGTAAACCAGAAATGTTTAAGAATGATAGACCCTGGAAAGAACAGAGATGGAGTAAAGTACTTTAGCAACGTCATACAGGGGTAAGAAAGTGCTAAATTAATGAGTGCAAAATTTTGAGTAGTGGAAAATTTTTATTGCTAAAAAGGCATGTTTAAAATATTACCAATACATATTTGGTGGCATGCTTAACATGCAATTAATTAATAATTGGGTCAGTTAGCTTTCAGTGTAAATAAAAGCTACCTTATACATTTACAATTTCATTGTGTTGCATTAGAGGTCAAATGATGAACTGCCACAGCAAAGGTGAAAGAGGAAAAGAAGACTGTACGAAATAACTTGAAACCTGATGTTACATTACTGGAACCTAGAGTATTTCAGACTGAGCATTGCAATGGCATTACATACTGCCCTGTTGTTTCATCCCACTTATGCATTAAAGCAAATGGTACAGTATTTTTGTTCTCTCTTTCATGAAAATCTGGATTGCTAAATACTGCATCACTCAAAAAAAAATTAAATCCCAGCACATAAAATATGTTTACTATGTAGGATCATTTTATTTAATGTATTACAATATTAAAAGCACCAGTAATAATGGATAATTAACTGACATGTCTTAGAGAGCCTTGAACATGATATGGAAGTAAAGATAAATGTTCTAGATGCCTTGTAGCTGTAATATATTCAAAAGTTCTCTTCAACAGAGCCTTTTTTAAAAAGACAGTATTTTCATTTCTTAAAACTTTTGTTTTACAGAATCACAGAATCACAGAATTTCTAGGTTGGAAGAGACCTCAAGATCATTGAGTCCAACCTCTGACCTAACGCTAACAGTCCCCACTAAACCATATCCCTAAGCTCTACATCTAAACGTCTTTTGAAGACTTCCAGGGATGGTGACTCCACCACTTCCCTGGGCAGCCTGTTCCAATGCCTCACAACCCTTTCGGTAAAGAAGTTCTTCCTTCAACCTAAAACTCCCCTGGCGCAACTTAAGCCCATTCCCCCTCGTCCTGTCACCAGGCACGTGGGAGAACAGGCCAACCCCCACATCGCTACAGGCTCCCTTGAGGTACCTATAGAGAGTGATAAGGTCACCCCTGAGCCTCCTCTTCTCCAGGCTGAACAAGCCCAGCTCCCTCAGCCGCTCCTCATAGGACTTGTTCTTCAGGCCCCTCACCAGCTTCGTCGCCCTAAACGACGCCCTTCGTCGTTTGTTTTGGTAATGAAGACTAATTTGGGGCACCTTTCTTAGAATGGAACAATTACGTTTTTATATAGTCCCTGATAATGCAATGATTTATTTTCTTGAAAAGTGCCTATGCCTTGGTGTAACCTCATGAGTCTCTGGAATTAAAGGTTTTGTTTCTTTGTTCATTTTCCCTATCTCTTCATCTGTTTCATATAAGTGATAATCTCCTGAAAAAATAAATGGTAAAGGAGTATAAAATATCATCTTGAAACTATGTGTAAAACAAACAAATAAAAAAGCCGCAACATCAACAAAATACACATAATTTGTATGGCTAACATCATCATTTTTGATTTTCCTGCCTCACAGACACATAACTCTTAGTAACTTCATGGTCCTCATCTGAATTAGGGTAGTGTCTTGGTTTTAGCTAGGGTAGAGTTAATTTTCCTCCTAGTAGCTGGTAGGGTGCTATGTTTTAGATTTAGGATGAGAAGAATGTTGATAATACACTGATGTTTTAATTGTTTCAGAACAGTGCTTACACTAAGCCAAGGACTTTTCAGCTTTTTGTTCTGTCCTGCCAACGGGCAGGCTGGGAGTGCAGCAGGAGCTGGGAGGGGACATTCCCAGGACAGCTGACCCAAAATGGTCAAAGTGGTTTTCCATACCATCTGACATCATGCTGAACAATATATAGGGGTGGCTAGCCGGGGTGGGGGGAGCGGCTGCTCGGGCATAGGCTGGGCTTTGGTCATCAGGTGGTGAGCAATTGTATTGTGCATCACTTGTTTTGTACATATTATTATTATTATTATTATTATTATTATTATTATTATTATTATTATTATTATTATTATTATTATTATTATTATTATTATTATTATTTTATTTATGTCCTAATAATAATAAATGTCTCTATCTCAACTCACAGGCTTCAGTTTTCTTGTTTCTCTCCACGATCCCAGAAAGGGAGGGAGGTGGGTAAGCGAACGGCTGTGCGGTGTTTAGCTGCCAGCAGGGTTAAACCACAACAGGTAGTCTGCCTGGTATAAACAAGTTCACACCAGATGTTGTTGCTGCTTCATTAAAGATGGTTTTGCACACATGGATTTGTAGGATGAAGACAAACCGGAGGTCACAGATTGCATATTTCTTAAATATTTCACAAATATGTTTCTAGTCCACTAAAGCTTTTAATGTGGACATTTTGCAAATTTTGTCTTTTTCAATACTTTCATTATTTGGCAGCATTTTATATTTAAAGCAAAAATTTGCTTTTCTAAGCCATGTCTCCGGATGTTTCTTCTTGAAAAGGGGAAAAACTAATATTTATTATTTCAAAGGAGAATTTATAATTTTATTATCCTTGGATGACACTCCCAAATTTCTGGTTGAAACATCTGTATTCAGAGTAAGCTGGTTCCTCTGAGACTCTGCAGGCACTGCTATAGAATTTCCTGGAGATGGAAAGTATACAGTCTGAGTAACAAACAGCTGTGAGAAAGAGATACTGCAGGATAAATTCATAAATGGTGTTCTGTCCAAGACAAAATGGAACACAAATTTCCTCGGAAGACTTACCACTTCACAGACACAGACACAGGTACTAGGCACTCTTGCTAAGCTACTAATTCTAGTTATGTGTTAAATCTTACTACAAATACTTTCAAAGAAGAATATTTTTGATTCACATTTTACTACATGCAAAAACAAGTATATTAGAAAGTCCATAACAATTCAACTTTAAACTAACCAGTCAAAACAATTCAACTATACACTAACCTTGAGTGAATAATAAGTGTTCTGTAAAGACACTGTTGTAAAAAATGTGATTCATGGCAACTTTATGCTTACTTCATAATCTTGTTTTCAAATTATACACTGAGCAAAACATCATCTCCACTGCCTGAGCTATCCAGAACAAAGACTATGGAAATTTGACTTTATGGTAAACATGGAGCATTTGAAATGTATAATAAACCAGCAGTGAAGTGTATTGCTTGACATGAATGCTATGGTCATTTTTTCTAGCATAATCTGTATTAACAGTGTATAAGGAACAAAACATTCTTCTGGTAAAACAAAAGGCAAAAATCATGGAATCATTCAGTTTTGAAAGGTAAATTCAGATTCTTAAGATGGAAAACCAGTTACTATGCATCTAAGATAGTTCACAGTTCTTCAACTCCAGAAAGGATAACAACGATCTCATTGCAAACACCTTCTGGAAATGGTATCAACCGAGACAGGTGGATGATGTCTGTGGGCTGTTTTCCATTTTAGGATATATGTTCACATTCAGACTATGTTTAGACTGCAGACTGGCAACCGGAATTGGCAAGGATAGTTCATGTAGTGGGAGCTTGAGACCATTACAACACATACTGTATGGCACAGATATTTGCAAATACTTCTCTACATATCTTAACCTCTGGTTAAGTTGCCCTTTTCCTTATGGGAGATTTCAACTTTCCCGACAGAAACTGGGAGTATTATACTTCTGCGATAAGGCTGGGAAATTCCCGAATCATGTTGAAGATAACTTCCTTTCACAAGCACAGAGTGAGCAGCTCTCCTAAGTATGGCTGAATGAGGAACCCTGCCTAAAATAAAGGCAGAAAAAGAAAATATATGACCTCTGTAAGCAAGGTCTTAATTCAGTAATTGACTAGTAATTCAGTAATTGACTAGATCTAGAAGACCACATCATATTCAAGAACAACTGGATCAATACATTGAAGAATGCTTCATATGCCTGTTTTGCAAAAGAAAAGAAAAGAAAAGAAAAGAAAAGAAAAGAAAAGAAAAGAAAAGAAAAGAAAAGAAAAGAAAAGAAAAGAAAAGAAAAGAAAAGAAAAGAAAAGAAAGAAAAGAAAAACACAAACAGTTTCCTAGGCTTATAACTGTACACTTTTTCTTTAGGAGTTGGTGCACTTCAAGTATATACATTTCTTTTTCTACTTTTTTTTTTTTTTTTTTCTTTTAGATATATTTTCACAATAAGTTCCTCCAACTTAAAGATTAATTTTGATCTGAATTATTTTTAGGCTGTTAGGACAGAATGCAGAGCACTTACGCATTATCTTAACTATGGCTTATGATAGAAAATATTTTTAGTTTTGGAAATAAAATATAAAATTTTAATGGAAAAAAATATATATCTTTAAAGTCACAAACTGTCACTCACTGAGGGAAGGAATGCGGACTTCACATATTTATAATCATTCATATAGACATGAAAAATGAGTCCACTAGATGACTGATATATTGCCTCTAAATAAAAGAAACTTAAGGAGATAGGTGATTTGTTGACCTGTTTAATTTGTTTCTAGAAATAACTTTATAAATGACTATAAGAAGCTTACCAAGTATGTTTGAATTAATGTTTTATTTCACTTCAAGTTGTCTTTTTTTTTTTTTTTTTTTTTTTTAACATTTTAGTGCAGTAAAAGTAGAATTGGACTAGATGCCTTCATACTGCAGTACACTGACAGTATACCAATGCCAAACACTCTCAGTTGTACCACTGTAATATGTTCTAGTATAAATATCACACAATGGATATGAAACTTTATTTGAGTACTTTTAAGAAAATAAAAGTAGAATATTGCACTAGTGTGCATTTTCTTCCCATCTTCAAATGCATAAAACACTGCAATGGCTGATAGCTTCTTGTGAAGGAATTTGTCTGTATTTAAAGACTCTTTCATTTCTTATTTTATTGCAGCTATAGTGAAGAACATGACGTTTATTGCAGCTATAGTGAAGAACATCATGTGCAACATATTTCTGCATTATTGTTATATAGTCACACCTCTCCCATGCAATGCATACTGGAACAACTATTGATCTTAAACTTTATATATCTTTCCAAATTTTAGTTTCCTTCCAGGAGGTCTCATTACTGAAATTTTTAGGTGAAAAAAAGAATCAGCATAATACAGTTCTTACTTGCAAATTGTGAGTGGTGAAATGCCGTTATCATTTTCTTATTTTAATTAGCCCTCACTTCTGGAAGATTAGAGAAGAAAAATCTATTGCATGTTCTTTCTTTGGTAGCACAAGAACATGCTACCAAATCCAGATCTGATCCATCTCCCTTTATACTGAATATACAGACAATCATTGATTTCAAAAGGAGTTGGACTGACCCAGTATTTGCAATGTGAAACTCTGGGTGTAATTATTCCAAGCTCAAGTAGATAGAAATCTTTATTTTCCAAATCCAAAGTTACTTTGATACTTGGTGGATTTTTATTTTATTTTATTTTTATTTTATATTATTTTATTTTTTCAGCAACAAAAATCTTTAGCATTGTGGTCAAAGTTTTATATTAAATTAATAAAGTGGTTTTGAATAATATGACATTATTATATATATATATATAAATATAATAATTAAATGAAATTTAGAATCATGGAATCATAGAATTCTTACAGTTGGAGTTATGGTTGAAAAAGACCTCCAAGATCATCTGGTCCAAGAATTTGCTAAGAGTGGGGGTGACATAAGATTTTAAGGTGACTCTTCTTACAGATTCACTGCATCAGATTCAATGTCTGTCAGAAGGTTTCATGCAAACTACACTAGAACTATCAAATGTTTTTGTACCTTAGACATTTCAGAGATCCAGATAATACCAACATTATATGATTAAGCCCTACACATATTATGCAGTACAATTTTGAGTCATTTTAAAATTCTATTTTTTTTATTTGACAAAAAAATCTGATTTTTATTTTGTTTTTATATAGATTTTCTTGCACATTTATGTAGTTAGTTAGGGGATTTTGATCATTAGAAACAGTTTAGTCTCCATATCTAAAACTTAATTTATTAAGAAATACCTAAAAATGCCTAAGCTAAGTAACATGGCTTCATGATTTTTTAATATATATATATATATTTTTTTTTAAACAAATTAATTAATTTACGGTTTCCTACAAGTCACTAATAAAACACAGCATCTGAACTCTAGGCATAGAAATTAATTTCAAGAAAAAAATAATAATACAACAAAGCAACAAAAACCAGCCCATTTGTATTCTGCTATTAAACTTTGTGAGTTGTAAGAGTTTCTAGATAATTTATTGTGGAGTGACAGAAACTGGAAGAGACAATAAACAGAATGAATGATTCATTTGTAATTTTATGATAAAGGAGCTACATTTCAGCTGCTCTTCTCTACTGAGCTGATACTGGCTTAATGTATTATCAATACTGAATGCTGAGATATGGAGATCAGTCATCTGAAAAAGAATGTATCTATTGTGATCAATGGGAATGTCACTGATTATTGTAAACAGAGGATGCATTATGATTAGTAGTGGCCCATTCAGGATGAGAAATGTTGTGGTGCTCAGCTGTACTTCAACATCAGGAGGAAGATTAGTTTAATAGAAAATAATTAATCATTCCACTTTAACTCCCCTAATACTAAAGTAATTTAAAGCGAACAAAATCTATAACATATTTGCTACATAAATGATAACAAAATCTTGGAACCCTTATGTAAACAAATTTTTTACATAACATTCAAACTAAAAATATATATACACACATACATACAGTTACAGCATTGCACAGTAATACCTATTTTTAATTTGATCATTTATTTCTGAGCTTAGTCTATTTTTAAACAATAAATAAATAAATAAATAAATAAATAAATAAACATGTGGCTAAGTAGCTAAACAAGTAGCCAAGAAAAAGCAAGTCTTCCAATAGCTTCTGTTAAGAATCCAGTGACACAGGATGACTGACAACGTGATCTTCCCTCCTGTGCACCCCACGTTCCATAAGTAATATTACACAGTTGTTCAGTCAAACAGTCTACCCAAACTAAACATAATCAAAGCTTGGTAAGGATTCAATTGTCTGTTTTAGGAATGTATAGAAATAGACTGTCTGCCAGTATTAAAAAGTACATTGCTCAGTTCTTCTAATCCAGATCCACAGAGATTCTAAAATTAATCATCCTGAAAGCCAAATGAATCCCTTGGTTTGATTGTTTCCATGTTGAAGATCCTTGATTTGATTCATGTCAGATTTTCATTTAATGGTTTGAAGAGAGAGACTCATCAGACAATGGACATCATTCATTGCTCTGACAAATTTAATTCCTGAAATAAATGAATGGCTTTTACATTGAACCTTGAAACACCTGGCTGTATTTGACTTTGTATTGCCCTCCTGATGTTTAACAATCTAATCTTTCTGTCTTTCTTATATGGCTCATATTTTATAATAAAAATAAGATGACTGATATTACATGGAACACTTGTTTATTTTTATTTCTTTTTGCTATCTTGTTTTAGTTGTTCCAGAATTGATTGGCTGTTCCAGAAGTGATTTATTTTGTATTTATTAATAAAGCACTAGAATTCAACAAAAGTATCATAAACTACTACTAGTACTACTACTACTACTGCTACTACTACTACTACTAATGATAATAATAATAATAAGTATATTGTCTCTCCTTTCAGGAGTGTTTTTGTTATGTAAAATTCTCAATTACACTTGCACTTTTTATAGAATGCTCAGCTATTGTGTAGCAATTCTTTGTTGTTAGCAATTTCCTAACTGCTAAAAAAGGGAAATCCAAGAACTGAACCAGGCACTCAATTTAGACTATCTCAATTATTTGAACTTTTTTAGCAGGTAGGCTGTGTAGGCTGATAGTTGTCTTCTGGCTTTGATAATATTTATTTAAAACCTGTTAGTCTCCACCTTTCCTGGTAGTCCATTGTCTTTTTCTGTTTCTCCCCATAATGAACTTCACCAACATACAGAAAGCCTGTAAAAATCCAGGCTTAAATTTGTTCTGCTAGTCTGTCTCACTTTCTGTTCTCTTTGACTGATTCCTATTCAAATACTATGGCTTGTCTAAACATTCTATCCAAACTGGTGAACCAGGCTAATCTTGCTTAGGGCTTTGATCTCATTTTTTAAGTATTTTCTTGGTAACACTTCTGATTCTATGGCTGTAAGAAATGTTACTGAATTTTTTATTTATTTTTTTAACCAAGTTCATATTTTTCATTCTATATTTAAACCATGTACATCAAGGGCTTTATTATCTTGTCTTCTGACCAGTTTCAGCAGCAAAAATATTAAAACCCTGTATTTCTGATCTTTTTTTTTTTTTCTTTTCAGTTTTGACCACATATTTAATTGATTAATATGAATTTTCTTCTTATTTCAGATGTACTAGAAATACTAAATGAAACGGTCAAATTTTGTATTGTTTAGACAAGCTGTCTGGCCGTACATAATAGGTGTATGGGAAAATATACAGATTCTTCACATAGATCTGCATAAAACCTTATTTCAACAAAGTGACTAACTCTATATAGTGTAAAAGATGCAATGGTACTTCAAGTCACTTATCATCCCCAAAATCAGGAAAGATCTGAATTTATTCTGTCTAATCAATCTTAGATACCTTGAAATTACTATAATGTTTCCTTCTGTAGTGGAGAGAAAGAAACTAGGAAGTTTTCTATAACTAAAAACTTCTTGATTTGATTTTTTTTTCCTCATAGTACAACTTCACATTTAGGAACTACATATTGCCTATGGTGTTCACTATAGGATATAGATTTAGAATTTTAGATGTATTTTCTTCTTAAATTCCTACTTTAGATCATATTGAAGAACTTCATTCTGGAGTTCACTTTAACACTGTGCCTAAAAGAATGAAGACTGTCTGAGAATTCTATATAATACATTTTTATTTAAAGTAATTACTCTAAGATAAGAAATCATTTACAATATAAATAAGCATTAATCAATTTCTAGTGCCAAAGAAATCATAACACAGTTTTGAACTAATTCATTCAAAAGAGAGGTGGGAGGACATTATTTCTTTCTGTGTGCTGGATATTCTCAACTTTTGTGCTGAAGTAAACATAAATTGAATAAAAGGGTAACAAATGATAAAGCAATCAACTGTTACAAATTACGTTATTTGTGATATACATTGAACCACATGTATCAGTACAGGCTGGGGGATGACCTGCTAGAGAGGAGCTCTGAGAAGGACCTGTGGGGTCTTGGTGGATGACAGGTTGACCATGAGCCAGCAGTGTGCCCTTGTGGCCAAGAGGGCCAATGGGATCCTGGCGTGCATTAAAAGGAGTGTGGCCAGCACGTCAAGGGAGGTGATCCTCCCTGTCTACTCTGCCCTGGTGAGGCCTCACCTGGAGTACTGTGTCCAGTTCTGGTCTCCCCAGTACAAGAAAGACAGGGATCTCCTGGAAAGAGTCCAGTGGAGGGCCACAAAGATGATACAGGGCCTGGAGCATCTTCCCTATGAAGAAAGGCTGAGAGACCTGGGTCTGTTCACCCTGAAGAAAAGAAGACCGAGAGGGGATCTCATCAATGTGTATAAATACCAGAGGTGTGGGAGACAGAGGGATTTGGCCAACCTCCTTTCAGTGGTTTGGGCCAGGACAAGAAGTAATGGTCGCAAGATAGAGCACAGGAAGTTCTGCACCAATATGCAAAAGGACTTCTTCACAGTGAGGGTGACGGAGCACTGGAACAGGCTGTCCAGGGAGGTTGTGGAGTCTTCGGAGTCTTCTTCTCTGGAGATATTCAAGGCCTGTCTGGATGCCTACCTGGGCAGCCTGCTCTAAGGAACCTTCTTTAGCAGGGGGGTTGGACCCAATGATCTTTTGAGATCCTTTCTAACCCCTTCAATTCTGTGATTACCTCTTGCTAGCAGTCGATTCAACTAAAACAAATGTCATACAACAGGATGAATCCTGTTATAAACTTCTCACTTTGAGTGGGTTTGCTTTGGATTTGACCTCATTTGAGAGAATTCAATGATAAAATATAACAGCATTTGTCTTCTATACAAAAGAAATATGACAGCTACATTGGCATTTTGTCTTAGGCATTTCCATATAATAATGAATTTAAGGCATCGATATCATAAATATCATTATTTAAATATTACATTAAAGCACATATTTTAATTAATCACAGAATGTGGGGTTGGAAGGGACCTCTGAAGACCACCTAGTCCAACCACCCTGCCAAGCAGGATCACCAAGAGCACATTGCTCAGGATGGCATCCAGGCAGGTTTTGAGTATCTCCAGAGAAAGGGACTCCACAACCTCTCTGGGCAACCTCTTTCCAGTGTTCTGTCACCCTCACAGTAAAGAAGTGCCCTCTCATATTGAGCTAGAACCTCCTGTGTTTTAGTCTGTGCCTGTTGCTTCTTATCCTTTGTTAGGCACAACTGAAAAGAGACCAGCTCCATCCTCTCAACACCCTACCCTCAGATATTTATATATATTAATGAGGTTTCTCCTCAGTCTTCTCTTTTCCAGCCTAAACAGGCCCAGTTCTCTCAGCCTGTCCTCTCAGCCTGTGAACAGGTGAACAGGTGCTCCACTCCTCTAATGATCTTAGTAGCACTCCTCTGAACTTGCTTCATGAGTAATGTTGTGTATTTTTTTTTTTTTTTGTGTGTGTGTGTGTTTTATTTGTTTGTTTGTTTGTTTGTTTTGTGTGTGTTTGTTTTTGTTTTTGTTTTTCTGTGGACTATTGTACAAGGATATGTGAAAGTCACTGTTCTGGCATATTGCAGCTTTACATTGTTTAAGTGGATAATCTTGCTGTCAGTATATACTGCCCAAATCAGTATAGCAACAAGTAACAAGAAATCATTAAAACACAAGTAACAAGAAATCATAAAAAAAAAAAAAAAAAAAAAAGTATTAAGCATTCTTATCTTCATATATTGCTATATATATCAGTGATATGGCTAGTGGCTGTTTTTATGGTCTTATTTTATGGCTATATCTATATATAATATAGATATATATATTATATATATATTTAGTGTGGATTATAGCTATACCTCAGCAAAACATTTGTGTAATATGACCTTTCTAAGCACTACATTTATCCATGTTCTTAATACTCTTAAAAATGTGAATTTCAGATCCCTCTTGATTCTTTCCAACTGAACTGAATATAATTCCTCTTGAAATTCCAAGATGAAGATGGAAATAAAAACGACACACTTCTATTATCCCCAAAGGAAAACCTCTGATAAGGACTTTTGCTACATCCTTTGTATCATATAATTTCATATTTCAAAAAATATTTTGTTATTAAGAAAAAAAATAAAATAAAAAAATCCATAGTTCACAATCCATTGTACAGCTTCCATTTTCTACCTTCTTTAAGAGTCAACTGAAAGGTGTTATTCTTAAACAATATGGAAGTATATGTATGATCAATTGTAACTTCTCTTAGCAATCGAAAGAGAATAAATGATTTTAAAATAGATCTATCTCTTCAGGTCTCTAGAGAAACAATGGAAAAAATATGTAGGAGCCCAAATTCAAACAGCTTTTAAAAATTATTTTTGCTGGTTGTTTTTTTCAGGCTTTTCTTGGTGGTGCTCTGTGGTTCCATTTCAGCACTAACATATACACATACAAAAAAAAAAAAAAAGTCTGAAAAACAACAGTATAGTAAATTATAAAACATATGGCAACGGTGATTGAAAAATCATGACTATATTCTCTCTGTGCATTGGGCAGTGAACTTTCATTTCATACATCATTTATAACTTTCTTCAGTGACTCCACAAAGTTAGTACAAATCTTTTACACAAAGAAAATCATATGTATGTTCTGACTCTTGTTCTGACTCTTGTTCTGACTCTTAAAAACTCCCATTTATTTTTTAATTTGAGAATTTTAATTAAAATTCCCAGCCTCTCTTTCTCTGTTATAAATATTTTTCAGGATTAATCATTGCCATAAAAAAAAAAAAAAAAAAAAAAAAAAACCAAACCAAACCAAACCAAAACAAAACAAAACAAAACAAAAAAAAACAAACAAAAACAAACAAACAAACAAAAAAAAAACACTTAAAAATATGTGTATATTCAGTTTTCAGGAAACTGAGCAAAATCTACTTTCCCATTGTTTGAGTTTAATGCCAGATATTGACATGCCATTTTCCATGGTGAAAAAAGAAAGAAGACAATGATTTAAATTTTTTGTTTGTTTGTTTTGTAGACACATGTAAAAATAAACTAACCCTTCCAATTTTAAGACCCATTAGTCTTGCTACCTACACAGAAATCTAAGAAATCATTTTATCTCCAAAAAGCCTTGAATCTTTTCACAAATTCATTTATTTGTCTTTTAGTTGTGCTTGCTTTAAGTTTCTGTTCCAGGTTTTCAAGTTCTCTCCTGACTGAAACCTTGCTTACCATGCTGGCTTACAATGTCTCTCTCTATTCCAGCCTTAACAACATTAGTTACAGACTTTTCCAACCCCTCATTTATCCTTTCTTGTTTCTATACATTTGTTGGATATTTTTCCATCTATTATCTAGTAAACTACTTCACTCTTGATGTTGCAATCCCACCCTAAGACTAGTTTGCCTGCACAGATGCCACCTGATTATCCTGTTGAGGCTTAGATTGTCACTTGCATATATACTACCAGATACAGAGTGCAAGCTGAAGCATTTGCATAGCAGAGCAGTGAATTGTTAGCATAATTGCCAGTATCATTTTCGTTCCATGCAGTTAGCAGTCTCTCATACAATGCAGCATAGTTGGGGGGTTGGCATCATCCCTAGTGTCATTTTCACAGTTGTGATAGTAGTACCATAGAAACAAGACTGGAAGAGACCTGTTGGAGAGAAGGGGAGCCTGCTCCAAAGCAGGATAAATTTTACTTGAAAAGAACCAAATAAATATTTTTTCTAATATATTTCTAAAAATCTTTAGCTATCATAATTCCACAGACTACCTAATTACCTCCCTTGGAAGCTTATCTATCTCCCAGTCAGGAGGACTTCCTTTATGGACAGTCTTAATCTTCCTTGCTGCAAAATTGCTCTAATATTTCTTGTCTTGTTCATAGTGTAAAAAAGTAATTATTTATCCACTTATTTGCACAATCTTTCACATATCTGAACACTGTTATTGTGTACTACTGAAATCTTTCTTGTTTTGTGTCAAATAACACTAGCTCTTCCAAAATTTCTTGTAGAACACATTTTCTAGTACACAGTTATCTGTTTTTACATGCTTTTTGAAGTGTGGTGCCCAGATGTGGACAGAAGTAAAAGGAAGAACTACATTGAAAATATGTTTCTATTAGTCTAATAAAGAAAACCAGAGCTTATTCCATGTCCCTAAGGCAAACCAAGTAATAGTTTAGATATCTACACTATTTAATTCCCTAAGGCAACAGGGTGGCTAAGAGTGACTACTGGGATTTGTCCCTGGCCCATGATACCTCTCAAACTATACCTGGGAGACAGATAGTTGTACAAACTCATTGAGTTTCAGAGATGAGGACTGTGACTTAATCAGTTGACAGACCTTGTCACAGAATCACAGAGTTGTAGGGATTGGAATGGACTTCAAGAAACCGTCAGCTCCAACCCCCCCGCCAAAGCAGGTTCCCTGGATTAGGTTGCTCAAGTAGGAGTCCAGATAGGCCCTGAATATCTCCAGAGAAGGAGACTCAACAACCTCCCTGGGCAGCCTGTTCCAGTGTTCCACCACTCTTACCGTGAAGAAGTTCTTTTGCATGTTGGTGCAGAACTTTCTGTGATCCATTTTGTGGCCATTGCCTTTTGTTCTGCCCCCACAAACCACTGAAAAGTGGTCGGCCAAATCCCTCCATCTCACACACTTAAGATATTTGTAAACACTGTTAAGATCCCCTCTCAGTCTTCTTTTCTCCAGGCTGAACAGACCCAGGTCTCTCTGTCTTTCCGCATAGGCAAGATGCTCCAGGCCCTCTATCATCTTTGTGACCCTCCTTATGTCCCACAACTATACAATACCATACTGTAACACTGGTTTGCCTCAAGCCAGATACGTGTACAGATAAGTGTAGGAGGGGAAGCACACTAACCGTTTATACATTCATAAAAGGTTGTAGAAAAACAAAGAAACAAACCAAAACCACCAACAACAAAAATGTTCTTCATGTCCATAATAGGAAAGAAAAGTGAAAAATAGGGTTTGATTGCAGAAAATAAAATAAAAATAAATAAAAAAGTAAACTTTAGATATTAGATGAACATCTCTAAAAAGAATGTTAGTGAAGCACCAGAGCAGATTCTCTGGAGAAGCTTGAGAGTCCTTATTACTCAGGGTCTTTAAGAACAAACTACACAAACATTGGTTAAGGATTACAAAGAATAATCTTCGCAGTGGGACAGGGATAGAACAGACCTCTTGGCCTCACCTGAGGCCATTCCCACTTTATTCTTTGAAGAAAAAAAAAAAATATATTTTGTGATCCACTGCAACTTTTCAATCACATTCTGCAACGAAATCCAATCCAGCCCACCATTTACCATTTTGAATAGATACACAGATGAGTATTCCTACTTACATAAAACATTTTTTTACTTCCCTCTTCTGCAGGCCATTCCACCAATTTATCAACTACATTATGTATTATAATTATGTTTTCTAGACTTCTTTAGTAATTCATCTAGCTCAGTGATTTAACACAGATATAAGTACTCTTTTGATTCATGTTTCAGGTCATATTTTTGTGGTATTAGATCCAAGTACATGATTACTATTGGTAATAGTAATTATGTACACCTTACATAACCTCTCAGTCTGCACATCTGTTGAGAGTTACTCAGCATAAGCTGAGCTGTGCTGGGAACTAGTGACTGCTGCCTCCCCTGCTTTAGCTTCAGTTCTGAGAATGGTTCTGCTGGAGAGGGGGTGACAATGTCCAGCCACTTTCTGACAGAAAATATCCCTTTGTGTGCATGGTGCTGGGGGGATTAGGGGACCACCTCCAGTCTGCATCTGGCAGCTTGGAAGAAGAAAGTGGTTTGTGACAGAGAAACTGCAAAAGTGCACCAAGAGTGCACCTGAGGAGAAATAAGACTCGCACTTCTTTCAGTTAAGACCTGCAGTTGCTGACATGTCACCCATCCTTGGGAAGAGCTGAAGCACCAGCTTTTGGGGACACAGGAACACTGGAAAGATCACCATTATACCATTGGAAAGGCTGGTGTGATGGAAATATTAGGAATACTTTTTTTTCTTAAGAACAATTTTAAATGCATTAGTGATGCATTTTGCCTATAACTTGACAATGAGCATAACAACATGTCTTAGAATAATTTCATATGGTAAATATCTACCTCAGATCATAAATATTTAAATTAAATCACGCAGAAATAACACTTCAAAACTGGTAATCTTTTTCTGATTCACTTCCAGTACTAAACTGTAAAGCTCTGTTATTTTTTACAGGCTGTTCTTCATGTTGTTGATATGTAAGTGGCAAATACAAAAAATAAAAAATATAGACATTCCTGGATGATATGATCAATGCCCACTGCCTTATTCATTATGGAGTTATGAACTCTCAAAATCTGTGACCACCATTGACTTTTCCAACAGGAAATTATATCTTCATGGCAATTTAATCTAGTGAAATGCCTACTGTAAACTGATTATTTCACTCCTTCTGTGTATGTGTTTAAACCTTGATGGAGGTCAGATGCTTGGTTACCGTCTGGACTGATAAACTACTGAGTAGAAATCATATGGTAAGACAAAAATATTTTCTTACTAAATGATTGCAATATTTATCCCGGGTTTAGTTATATGTTACATGTTGCCTGTCCATATGAACATGTTGAACATGTTGTCAACATGTTGTTGGACAGACAACATGTTGAACATGTTTTCTGTCCATATGCATTGTTTAAGTGTGTACACATCCTCATATACACGTACAAAGACATCTAACTCTCTTTTAAGGAAACATGGATGTGTGCTGTGTATGTCTAGAAGAGCCTATATAATAAACACCAGTGCATAAATATTTCATCAAAGACTATTTGTCTCAACAACATCTGATACTGTCCAGATATCATAGAATCATGGAGTAACTTAAGTTATAAGAGCCTTTAGAAGTCACCTAGTCCAGTCCCTTACACAAATGAAATTTGAAATTATTCCATTTTGCTCAGGGTCTGCTGAGGGTTCAAACATCTCTAGGAAAAGAACTCTTACCACTTCTCTGTGAAAACTGTTTAACTGCTTGCCCATATCCACACTGAAGATTTTTATTTTTTCCTAAAATTTTATTGGAATTTCCTTCAACTTCAACTTCTGTCCACTGCCTCTCATTCTCTTGTTGTCCATCTTTAAGAAAAGTCACTTTAAAAAAATACTTATCCCCTAATCTCCCTCTTCTTCAAGATAAACAAATTCAGTTTTCTCAGCCTCTCATACTTCTAGTTCTAGTTCCTTGGTTATCTTGTCAGTCTTCCTTGAGGTTTATACAAGTCTGCCAATATCTTTCTTGTACTACAGAGCCCCAGACTGGACACAGAACTTCAGATTTTGTCTCGTACATTCCAGACAGAAGTGAGGAATCCCTTTCCTCAAACTGCTGGCTACACTTTTATTAATACAGCCCCATAAGCAGTTTTTATTCACCCCTGCACAGATGAACTGCTGGTTTATGTTCAGCTAAGAAACTGGGTCCTTTCCTGCAAACTCGTTTTTTCTCTGTTTAGTGCCTAGCATTTCCTGTTGTGTGACTTTATTCTATTCCAGGTGTAAGATTTCTCATTTACTTTTCTTGAACTTCATGGTTTTTCTTTCTGCCAACTTGTCCAGATTTCTGAAACTCATTTAAATATTTTCTTCCTCATAGTGACTGCTTTTTATGATCAAATAAATTACTTTGCTGCCTTTACAGGAAATAACACACACACACACATATATATACAACTACAGACCAAACATAGTAAATACAAAACTGTACCTCATTTAAGATTCTAATTACAAATTCCATTAAATATTTTCTAATGATACTTGGCTAAACATGGAGACACCCTGTTGATACATTACACAATAGAGAGAAGGAAATAAGCTTATGAGTATGTAGCAAAACTGTATTCAAATTATGCTTTTTCTTTTTTTTTTTTTTAATCATGAAATTATATCTAACAAGTCAGTTTGCAGAAAGTTTTGATTGATAGTGACTATTGATTTATTCAGAAATTTTCGAGTCATAAACTACCAAACTCTGATATCTCTGACACTTGAAGTAACAAAACAAACAAACAAACAAAAAAGGTCTTACAGGTCTTTAACACTGTAAGACCCTAGAATATTTGGTAGTTTTCTTTATTTCTCTCATTCTGATGCTCTTATTTTTTATCCTTCCCTTCTTAAGACTATAGTTAAAAAACTATCTATAATTTTATCCATGTCCAGTTAAAAAACTGAATGGTGACTTTGCAAAAACTTTTAAACTATGAATAGAACTTGTATTTTTCATAGTATATATGCCTGATTCCAAAACATATTTATTTTTCTTCTGTTATTCATTCTCTGATGAATGAACCTGATATTTTTCTCAATTAAGTGATTAAAAAAACATTACCGAATTCAAAACTGAAACACAGAATCACAGAATTTTCTAGGTTGGAAGAGACCTCAAGATCATTGAGTCCAACCTCTGACCTAACGCTAACAGTCCCCACTAAACCATTTCCCTAAGCTCTACATCTAAACGTCTTTTGAAGACTTCCAGGGATGGTGACTCCACCACTTCCCTGGGCAGCCTGTTCCAATGCCTCACAACCCTTTCAGTGAAGAAGTTCTTCCTAACATCTAACCTAAAACTCCCCTGGCTCAACTTAAGCCCATTCCCCCTCGTCCTGTCACCAGGCACGTGGGAGAACAGACCAACCCCCACCTCGCTACAGGCTCCCTTGAGGTACCTATAGAGAGTGATAAGGTCACCCCTGAGCCTCCTCTTCTCCAGGCTGAACAAGCCCAGCTCCCTCAGCCGCTCCTCATAGGACTTGTTCTTCAGGCCCCTCACCAGCTTCGTCGCCCTTCTCTGCACCCGCTCAAGCATCTCCATGTCCTTCTTGTAGCGAGGGGCCCAAAACTGAACACAGTACTCGAGGTGCGGCCTCACCAGAGCTGAGTACAGGGGGACGATCACCTCCCTAGCCCTGCTGGTCACACTGTTCCTGATACAAGCCAGGATGCCGTTGGCCTTCTTGGCCACCTGAGCACACTGCTGGCTCATATTCAGCCGACTATCCACCATCACTCCCAGGTCCTTCTCTGCCTGGCAGCTCTCCAACCATTCCTCTCCCAGTCTGTAGCTCTGCTTGGGGTACACATTTCAGTTTACATTGAAAACTGTTTTTTAACAGGAAGTCAAAATATTTTGTGTTAATGGATGAACAGATGGTATTTTTTAACACTTCCTTCCATGTCTCTTTTGTTCTGAAACATTAATAGAAACTGTAAGTATGTGCTTATAGGTGTGGCTGTGTATATAGGAATTGTATACATACTTTGACATGCCAATGTTACTAATTACATTTACCATCAAGAAGGATGACTAGGAAATACAGTGCTCATATATATTGTACCTTCCATAATTTTCACTCCCATTAATATATAAAAAGGCTACAGACACTTATGTCTGACTTAATTTACTACTGTGCAAAACTACTTACTAATTACATCCAACTAGAGCTCATACTGTTTTTACAGTTACAGCCTCTGGCCCAGACTTGTAAGAGATACTTAGTTGCCTTAATAAGCAGATAAGTGCCTGGTATGGTTTTCAGGATCTCCTTGCTTTGATTTCTAGACCAGTAAGGCATTAGGCATAATGAAGATGCCACTGGGAGACAGTCTGCATTTCTAGGTAGCTAACTACCTTATGAATTCAAGTTCTTATTTACCATTCTGCATATATTTCTCACTGGTGTTTTATGACATTTATTTATTTTAGTCTAGTTTAGTTATTATTCTCCTTCCCTCCCCCCAAAATAATAATAATAATAATTAAAAAAATCCATTTTCATTCACCAGAAACTTATAAGGTTCATGCATAAAACGGAGGACAAAGACGGAGCCCTGCAGTCACAGCTGCATATTTGTTCAGCAACACCAAGGTAGTTTAAGTACTTGCTTAACATTAAAGCATCACATTCAGATCTCCTCACTGCTTGTTTCATATACGTAACATGCCAGTCAAAGCATCCCAAGAAATCATTACTTCTCTCTTGCTATTGTAGTAGGAATTTCTTTCAGTCCCCTTTGTATCTGAAGTTATAACTTATAAAGAAGGGCTTGAACCCTCATTATCAATATCTCTAGCAAGCACTACAGGCTGACTAAACTACAGAGTCAGTCCATCTGAGATGGCCTTGTCCAATTAAAATTTAATAATACAATGCAAGGTGAAACTGCTCCAAAAGACAAGACTAAAAAGGAAAAGAAAAAACTCTTACCAGCATGTGCATTATGGAAGGATCTATTGCGGAAGTCCCTGATGAAATGTACATCTATTGTTAAGTAAAAGAGAGATACCTACTGACCAGAACAGTATCTTAGAAATAAAGATTATATTTTATCTGAGTGAGACTAACACATTTTTTTTTTCTAAATTTTTATTTATTTATTTATTCCTAGAATACTGAATGTCTTACCAAAAGTAATCAGCTATTTTCAGTGGAAATCTTTATAGGTATGCAGGAATGTTGTTTAACCCTGGTGGGCAGCTAAGCACCATACAGCTGCTTGCTCACTCCCCACATAGTGGGATGAGGGTGAGAATCAGAAAGTGAAAACACTCTTAGGTTCAGATAAAGACAGTTTACTAGATAAAGTAAATCAGTGCATGCAAGCAAAACAAAACAAGGAATTAATTTGCTACATTGGCAGGCAAATGTTTGGCAACTTCCAGGAAAAGTGTTCATCATGCATAATAGCTCAATGGGAAGACAATTGCCATCATTCCAAAAGTCTACCTCCTTCTCCTTCTTTACCTCAGCTTTTTTATTCTTCTTTACCTCAGCTTTTATTGCTGAGAAGAACTTGACTTTCTTCAGAGAGAAAAATGAGACCATCTTTTTAATCTCATATGTGACGATGGTATGGCTAAGCCCTCTGTTGTGGATTGACCTTAGTTTCCTTGACAGAACAGGGGGAGAAAAATAGGTGAAAAACCCATGGGTCAAGATAGACTGCCTTCTCTCTCTCACAACTGCAATACAGCATTTTTACCCTTTCCTAAATCCTCTTTCCCTGAGGTGCCACCATCCTGGCTGCTGGGCCATTCATGCTCTGCGACAGGGCTGCTGGAGCCAGCTGGAACCAGCTGGGGCTGTCATGGGGCAGCCTCTATGAGGAGAGGCCATTGCTGCCCCAGCATTACATAGACACCAAGTACAATTTACCTTTCTTTTCCTTAAAACTAATAATCTGAACCAGACAAACCTTGGATCAGGAAAACACATCTGTTCCTCTCCTCCCCAGTTCTCTGTTTTTAAGTAAGGTATGGTAGATATTGTTGACTATAAAAATGAAGTGTTTTGTATTCAGATGTGGCTTGAAGATGTATTGGCCTGAAGACTTCAAAAAGAAGATAAACACTGATAAAGTAAAAATACATCTAACAACTTTTTTCTTTCCCAGTTAGTAAAAAGAGTAAATAGTTAAGAGTTAGTAAAGAGGTTCCTTGCAGTGAAAGTAAGAAAATATTTATTAAAAGGTACGTGTAAAATAAAGTAGGAATAGGATTATATTTGAGAATCAATTGTAAATATTTATACTAACATCTCCATAATCCAGTTTGTGAACTAGAAATTCTTTCAAGCATTTTTAATGGGATTTAATATAAATGAAAATATAAAAAATATATATAAATTTAATATAAATGGCATTATATAGTTCTAAAAGGAGGGAAGACTAGAAAAGGGAAGACTAGAAAAGGGTAATGGATGGTTTAGTGTGTTTTCTGCTCTTTTACTTACACCATTTACAATTTTTATGTGCTGAAATGTACAAAAAAAGTAGTCATGACCTGACCTTTCTAATATAGAGATCTACATGATGGGTGGCTGTGTTCCCTAATCACATTCAGAATTTTATTAAGATTTAAAATTGCTGTTTGTGTGGCTGTGTTCCCTAATCACATTCAGAATTTTATTAAGATTTAAAATTGCTGTTTGTGTGGTTTTATTTTGTTTTCCTAAGCTATGTTTATAATAAATCAGCCCCAAAACCTCGTTCATGTTATGGTTAGATAAAAAAATGAATGAATCTGTGCTCTATGATATCACAATACACTTCCACAGAGCAGCAACTAGTAGTTATCTCTGTATGTGATTCAAAATGTAAAACACTATCATGAATTTAATATGCTTTGTTTCTAAAAAGCTGAAGTGATGAGACTCATCTGTGTCTCCAGGATTGGTTTGTCACTGGTGAATAGCCCAGAGTTTATCCTAGAAGTTAACATCTTAGACTCTCAACCATCCTCAGTATGAAATCATAGAATCATAGAATCATAGAATATCCTGAGTTGGAAGGGACCCTTAAGGATCATCAAGTCCAACTCTTGACACCGCACAGGTCTACCCAAAAGTTCAGACCATGTGCCTAAGTGCACAGTCCAATCTCTTCTTAAATTCAGACAGGCTCGGTGCAGTGACCACTTCCCTGGGGAGCCTGTTCCAGTGTGCAACCACCCTCTCTGTGAAGAACCCCCTCCTGACGTCCAGCCTAAATTTCCCCTGCCTCAGCTTAACTCCGTTCCCGCGGGTCCTGTCACTAGTGTTAATGGAGAAAAGGTCTCCTGCCTCTTGACACCCCCTTACGAGGAAGTTGTAGACTGTGATGAGGTCCCCCCTCAGCCTCCTCTTCTGCAGGCTGAACAGGCCCAGTGACCTCAGCCGTTCCTCGTACGTCTTCCCCTCAAGGCCTTTCACCATCTTCGTAGCCCTCCTCTGGACACTTTCCAACAGTTTCATGTCCTTTTTATCCTGTGGTGCCCAGAACTGCACACAGTACTCGAGGTGAGGCCGCACCAGCGCAGAGTAGAGCAGGACAATCACCTCCCTTGACCTACTAGCGATGCCGTGCTTGATGCACCCCAGGATACGATTGGCCCTCCTGGCTGCCAGGGCACACTGCTGGCTCATATTCAACTTGCTGTCTACTACGACCCCCAGATCCCTCTCTTCTAAGCTGCTCTCCAGCGTCTCATCGCCCAGTCTGTACGTGCAGCCAGGGTTTCCCCGTCCCAGGTGCAGGACCCGGCACTTGCTCTTATTGAACTTCATGCGGTTGGTGATCGCCCAGCTCTCCAACCTGTCCAGATCCCTCTGCAAGGCCTTTACGCCCTCATTTGAGTCCACAACTCCTCCAAGTTTGGTGTCATCAGCAAACTTGCTCAAAATACCCTCTATTCCTACATCCAGATCGTTTATAAAAATATTGAAAAGTACCGGTCCTAAAATGGAGCCTTGAGGGACCCCACTGGTGACCGCCCGCCAGCCTGATTGTCGTGGTTTAACCCGGCTGGCAGCTAAACACCACGCAGCCGTTCGCTCACCCTCCCCCCTCCCTCTCTGGGACGGGGGAGAGAAATGGAAAGTGAAGCCCGTGAGTTGAGATAAAGACAGTTTAATAAGACAGGAAAATAATAATAATAATAATAATAATGATGATACAATGGTGATAATACGAAAGTAATAATAGTATGTACAAACAAGTGATGCACAATGCAATTGCTCACCACCCGCTGACCGATGCCCAGCCTAACCCCGAGCAGTCCGGCCCCCTCCCCCCGGCTAGCCACCCCTATATATTGTTTAGCATGACGTCAGATGGTATGGAATACCCCTTTGGCTAGTTTGGGTCACCTGTCCTGGGTCTGTCCCCTCCCAGCTCTTACTGCACCCCCCAGCCTGCCCGTTGGCAGGACAGAGCAAAGGCTGAGATGTCCTTGGCTTAGTATAAGCACTGCTCTGCAACAATTAAAGCATCGGGGTGTTATCAGCACTCTTCTCATTCTAAGCCAAAACACAGCATTCCACCAGCTACTAGGAAGAAAATTAATTCTGTGCTAACTGAAACCAGGACATCTATCCACCCCTTATTCCATACCATTTATGTCATGCTCAGGTTACACTCTTTTCCATACATTCTAATTAGTCACCTATAGTAATCATGGTAGTGATAACATACAGTATAATATACTATTTAACATGGTGCAATTCAGTTCATGGGCTATTCTCACCCAGTATTAAATCTCCTTGAGGTACACACCGGACCTCTCCGTTCTTTTGCATTACCCACCAAGTATATCCAGGTCCCTGAGCGAAAACAATTCCACGAATAGGTTTGCCTTTTCCTGAGGCAGGAGTAGCCCAGACTGTTTTACCCAGCATATTTTTTACATGCACTACAGGAACTTTATCCCCATCTACAGTACGTAACAGGTTTGATTGGGCAGGTCCAGCTCGGTTGGTAGATCCCCTAGTATTGACTAACCAGGTGGCCTTTGCCAAATGCGTATCCCAGTTTTTGAACGTCCCAGCGCCCATTGCTTTCAAGGTAGTCTTTAACAGGCCATTGTATCGTTCAACTTTCCCGGAGGCTGGTGCATGATAGGGGATGTGATACACCCATTCAATACCATGTTCTTTGGCCCAAGTGTCTATAAGGTTGTTTCGGAAGTGAGTCCCATTGTCTGATTCTATTCTTTCTGGGGTGCCATGTCGCCATAGGACTTGCTTTTCAAGGCCCAGGATGGTGTTCCGGGCGGTAGCATGAGGCACAGGATATGTTTCCAGCCATCCGGTGGTTGCTTCCACCATTGTAAGTACGTGGCGCTTGCCATTGCGAGTTTGAGGGAGTGTGATGTAATCAATCTGCCAGGCCTCTCCATATTTATATTTCAGCCATCGTCCTCCATACCAAAGAGGCTTTGACCGTTTGGCTTGCTTGATTGCAGCACATGTTTCACAGTCATGAATAACCTGTGCTATAGCGTCCATGGTCAAGTCCACCCCTCGATCACGAGCCCATCTGTATGTTGCATCTCTACCTTGATGGCCTGAGGTGTCATGGGCCCATCGGGCTATAAATAATTCACCTTTATGCTGCCAATCCAGGTCCACCTGAGCTACTTCAATCTTAGCAGCCTGATCCACCTGCTGGTTGTTTTGATGTTCTTCAGTAGCCCGATTCTTGGGCACATGAGCATCTACGTGGCGTACTTTCACAGCCAGGTTCTCTACCCGAGCAGCAATATCTTGCCACAATGCAGCAGCCCAGATAGGTTTGCCCCTACGCTGCCAGTTGTTTTGCTTCCATTGCTGTAACCATCCCCACAGGGCATTTGCTACCATCCATGAATCGGTGTAGAGATAGAGAACTGGCCATTTTTCTCGTTCAGCAATGTCTAAAGCCAGCTGAATGGCTTTCACTTCTGCAAACTGACTCGATTCACCTTCTCCCTCAGCAGCTTCTGCAACTCGTCGCGTAGGACTCCATACAGCAGCCTTCCATCTCCGATGCTTCCCCACAATACGACAGGACCCATCAGTGAACAGGGCATATTTCTTTTCATTCTCTGGCAACTGGTTGTACAGTGGGGCTTCTTCAGCACGACCCACCTCCTCCTCTGATGATATCCCAAAGTATTTGCCTTCTGGCCAGTCCATGATCACTTCCAATATTCCTGGGCGACTGGGGTTTCCTATTCGAGCCCGCTGAGTAATCAGTGCAACCCACTTGCTCCACGTAGCATCAGTTGCATGATGCGTAGAGGGGACCCTTCCCTTGAACATCCAGCCTAGTACCGGTAATCGGGGTGCTAGGAGGAGCTGCGCTTCAGTACCGACCACCTCCGAAGCAGATCGAACTCCTTCATATGCTGCTAATATCTCCTTTTCAGTTGGAGTATAGCGGGCCTCAGATCCTCTGTATCCCCGACTCCAAAACCCCAGAGGCCGACCTCGAGTTTCCCCAGGTTCTTTCTGCCAGAGGCTCCAGGTGGGGCCGTTCTCCCCGGCTGCAGTGTAGAGCACATTCTTTACATCTGGTCCTGTTCGAACTGGCCCAAGGGCTACTGCATGGACTATTTCCTGCTTGATTTGTTCAAAGGCTTGTCGTTGTTCAGGGCCCCATTCAAACTCATTCTTCTTACGAGTTACTTGGTAGAGTGGGTTTACAATCAGACTGTAATTTGGGATGTGCATTCTCCAAAACCCCACAACACCTAGGAAAGTCTGTGTTTCTTTTTTGTTAGTTGGTGGAGACATAGCTGTTATTTTGTTGATCACATCCATTGGGATTTGACGACGTCCATCTTGCCATTTTATTCCTAAAAACTGGATCTCCCGTGCAGGTCCTTTGACTTTATTTTGTTTTATGGCAAAACCGGCTTTCAGAAGGATTTGGACTATTTTCTTCCCTTTCTCGAAAACTTCCTCTGCTGTGTCACCCCACACAATAATGTCATCGATGTACTGCAGGTGTTCAGGAGCTTCCCCCTGCTCTAGTGCAGACTGGATCAGCCCATGGCAAATGGTAGGGCTGTGTTTCCACCCCTGGGGCAGCCTATTCCAGGTATATTGGACTCCCCTCCAAGTGAAGGCAAATTGTGGCCTGCACTCTGCTGCTAGAGGGATGGAGAAAAATGCATTAGCGATATCAATTGTGGCGTACCACTTGGCTGCCTTCGATTCAAGTTCATACTGAAGTTCCAGCATGTCCGGCACTGCAGCACTCAGTGGTGGCGTGACTTCGTTCAGGCCGCGATAGTCCACTGTTAGTCTCCACTCGCCATTAGACTTTCGCACTGGCCATATGGGACTATTGAAAGGTGAATGAGTCTTGCTGATCACTCCTTGGCTCTCCAATTGACGAATTAGCTTATGGATGGGAATCAGGGAGTCTCGGTTGGTGCGATATTGCCGCCGGTGCACAGTTGTGGTAGCAATTGGCACTTGCTGTTCTTCGACCCTCAGCAACCCCACAACAGAAGGGTCCTCTGAGAGACCAGGCAAGGTAGATAATTGTTTAATGCCCTCTGTCTCTAAGGCAGCAATACCAAAAGCCCACCGGAACCCTTTTGGGTCCTTGCAGTATCCTCTTCTAAGATAGTCTATGCCAAGGATACATGGAGCATCCGGACCAGTCACAATGCGGTGCTTTTCCCACTCATTCCCAGTCAGACTCACTTCAGCCTCCAATACAGTCAACTGCTGAGATCCCCCTGTCACTCCACAAATATAGATGGGCTCTGGTCCTTTATAGCTCGATGGCATTATAGTACATTGTGCACCGGTGTCTACTAAAGCCTTATACTTCTGTGCGCGTGATGTGCCAGGCCATCGAATCCACACAGTCCAATAAACTCGATTGTCCCTTTCCTCCCCCTGGCTGGAGGCAGGGCCCCCCTAATCCTGGTCAGAATCTTCCTCGTTTCTGTGTTTGAAGGACTGTCTGCTGGAAGTTGGAGCAGCAAACTTTTCGGAGAATCCCTTTTTCCTGATTGTTTTCTTTTGCAACTCACGTACCCGTGCCTCTAGGGTCGCGGTAGATTTTCCATCCCACTTTCTCATGTCCTCTCCATGGTCTCGTAAGTAAAACCACAGGGTGGCACGGGGTGAGTACCCACCATATCGTCTTCCTTGTGTGGGTGAACGCCTACCCCTGACAGCTGAGACACTGCTTTGTACAGGTGCGAAGGAGAATAATCTCTCTTCAAGTTGGTGAACCTTTTCAGAAAGTTTCTCCCAAGTGTTCTCCTTTGGTCGGTGGGCACTGGTTGGTTCAGGTGGGGAGGACAATAGATTCTCTTCAAGTTGGTGAACCTTTTCAGAAAGTTTCTCCACAGCTGAGACGCAGGCCTGTAAGGAAGAGGAGAGACTTTCTTCGTACTGCCGGAGTTGTTTAGCCGCTTCACCCACTGTGGGTTCCTCATCCTCTTTCCAGGCCATTATTGCCAATGAGCTGGCATATGATGATGGTGCACTCCGTACAAACTTCCGCCACATGGGTCGTGTACACTTGACTTCATCTGGATCTGTGGATGTTTGTTTGAGGTCTGGATCCTCATAAATCACTTCCCGTACGGCTAATTCCCTCAGGTACTGGATTCCCTTCTCCATAGTGGTCCACTTGCCTGGTAGACATAAAATATCTTCCTTGAAGGGATACCTTTCCCTCACAGCTGAGAGGAGACGCCTCCAGAGGCTGGTGGGTCGTGCTCCATCTGCAATTGCTTTGTCAATGCCGGCGTCTCGAGCAAGGGATCCCAGCCGCTTGGCTTCCCTGCCGTCTAATTCCACACAATTGGCTCCAGAGTCCCAGCACCGGAGCAGCCAGGTGACAAGCTGCTCACCTATACAGCGACCAAAATCTTTTCGCACATCTCGTAGCTCGCGCTCGTTTAGGCTTCGGGTAGTTACTGTTGCTCTTTCGGCATCCTCATCTTCCTCCTCCTGAATCCTTGACGGCCCAGCGTCGTCATCATCTTCGTCATCTCTATACTTAGTTTTGGCAGAAGCCTTACCTGGATTGGCAGAAGACTCTCTGCGTTCTAAACGACTTGAATTTCTATACCATATTTTCACCTTCTCTACAGGGGCAGCTTGCACTGCTACTGCTCGTTTCTCTGACTTTGTTACAGGGTCTGCCACAGGGGTTGGAATGCCCTCTGCAGGGTCAACTTGCACTGCTACAGCTCGTTTCTCTGACACGGCCACAGGAGCTGGAGCGGCTACAGGAGCTGGAGCAGTTGCAGGAACCGGAGCTGTAGCGGCTACAGGAGCTGGAGCTGGAGCTGGAGCAGTTGCAGGAGCTGGGACTGGAGCAGCAGTAGGAGCTGGAGCTGGAGCGGCTTCAGGAGCTGGAGCTGGAGCGGCTTCAGGAGCTGGGACTGGAGCAGTTGCAGGAACTGGGACTGGAGCAGCTGCAGGAGCTGGAACTGGAGTGGCTGCAGGAGCTGGGACTGGAGCATCTGCAGAAGCTGGGACTGGAGCATCTGCAGAAGCTGGGACTGGAGCGGCTGCAGAGTCCACCGTAGGGGTCACAGTGGCCGTTGGATCTGTCACGGGACTTGGAGTGGCCGCAGGGTCTGTCACTAAGTTGATAGCAGTATCCATGGCAGCTCGATAGGCGTAAGCCAGGCCCCAGCATGTTACAATGATTTGTGTTACTTTGGAACTTCCCGAATCGCGACACCTTTTATTCAAGCATTCTGCCAGTTTTTGAGGATTTTGCACTTGTTCAGGGGTGAATTTCCAAAACACTGGGGGTGCCAACTGGTCTAGATGCCTGCCCATATCCTCCCATACTCCCTGCCACCCACAACTATACTGCCTCCGGGCAGATCTCCGGATGAGCTTCCTAAGTAGTTGTTTAACTTTAAGCAGAACCTGAAGTGCATTCAGGAGGCAGAACAACAGGACTATGCTGGTCTGAGTATCCCAAGGATATTCAATATCTTGGAGAGCTATTGTAATAAACTCGGAGGATAAGAGGGTGGTGAAGGAGGAAGGGAGAGTGATCAAGGAGGGTACAGGGGTGGTGAAGGAGAAAGGGAGAGTGATCAAGTAAGAAAAATTATCTTCCCCTTTCCCCTCCACAGATTGACTCCCTAATGAAAAAAGGCAACAGATACAATTGCTAATAGTTTCCAAAATACAGTTTCCAAAGTATAGAATCGAAGATGTTACTGAGTACAAATACCAGGTTAGAGTCATGGCCAGATATTTCATCATCTCATAAGCCACTGATACAACACACAGTACCATAATGGTCTGAAACCAGGGCCCGGAGAGGATAAACAACATGACAGAGAGCACATACGGAAAATAACGTGCTATAATACTCAATTTGGAAAACAGGCGCAGCACAGTTGAGATTAAAGCAATCAGCATTATGACAAGTGACTATTAAGCAGGTCTAATACTTATACCAATTTTAGTTTAACACACTCTGGTCAGATCTGCCGTTATCTCAACCTTTCGTGCCCCACGTTGGGCGCCAAAAAGACTGTCGTGGTTTAACCCGGCTGGCAGCTAAACACCACGCAGCCGTTCGCTCACCCTCCCCCCTCCCTCTCTGGGACGGGGGAGAGAAATGGAAAGTGAAGCCCGTGAGTTGAGATAAAGACAGTTTAATAAGACAGGAAAATAATAATAATAATAATAATAATGATGATACAATGGTGATAATACGAAAGTAATAATAGTATGTACAAACAAGTGATGCACAATGCAATTGCTCACCACCCGCTGACCGATGCCCAGCCTAACCCCGAGCAGTCCGGCCCCCTCCCCCCGGCTAGCCACCCCTATATATTGTTTAGCATGACGTCAGATGGTATGGAATACCCCTTTGGCTAGTTTGGGTCACCTGTCCTGGGTCTGTCCCCTCCCAGCTCTTACTGCACCCCCCAGCCTGCCCGTTGGCAGGACAGAGCAAAGGCTGAGATGTCCTTGGCTTAGTATAAGCACTGCTCTGCAACAATTAAAGCATCGGGGTGTTATCAGCACTCTTCTCATTCTAAGCCAAAACACAGCATTCCACCAGCTACTAGGAAGAAAATTAATTCTGTGCTAACTGAAACCAGGACACTGATGCAGCTCCATTTACCATAACCCTTTGGGCCCTGCCCGTTAGCCAATTGCTCACCCATCGTATGATGTTTTTATTTAGCTGTATGGTGGACATTTTGTCCAGTAGGATCCTATGGAAAACCGTGTCAAAAGCCTTGCTGAAGTCCAAAAAAATCACATCAGCTGGTTTCCCTTGGTCCACCATACGGGTGATCTTATCATAAAAGGAAATCAGGTTAGTTAGGCAGGACCTACCCTTCACAAACCCATGCTGGCTGGGACCAATGACTGCTTTGTCCCCCAGGTGCGCCTCAATAAGTCCAAGAACCAACTTCTCCATGATTTTACCAGGCACTGACGTGAGACTGACAGGCCTGTAATTTCTAGGGTCTTCTTTCTGACCCTTCTTGAAAATTGGCACAACATTGGTATGACAAAAATGGTATGACAAGTTTTCTTCCACACCCAAATCAGAAAGGAATGCTTTCATAAATATATTTTGTACCATTCCTACTGAAATTGTGAAGCCTGAAAGCAGAAACTTATGAAAAGAAGGTGGAGGACAGTCTATTTTTAACCTTTGTTAAAAGGTTAAAAAATATAAATATTTGTTTGTTCCCTTCGCACCCCCCTCCCCCACATGTTTTGTTTTTTTTTTTTTTTGTTTTTTTTTTTTTTCAAACAACCTTGGTAGTGTTTTTGTGGAAAGTGTAACAATATAGGTTTTCCCTTATGATATTTACAGGGAAGTGGTGGAGTCACCATCCCTGAGGGTGTTTAAGGAAAGGTTGGACTTGGTACTAAAATACATGGTTTAGTGGGTGACATTAGTAGTAGAATCACAGAATCATAGAATATGAGTTGGAAGGGACCCACAAGGACCATTGAGTCCTGGCACCACACAGGTCTACCCAAAAATTCAGACCATATGACTAAGATTACAGTCCAAATGCTTCTTAAACTCTGACAGGCTTGGTGCCATGACTATGCCCCTGGGGATCCAGTTCCAGTGTGTGAAAACCCTCTTAGTGAAGAACCTCTTTCTGATATCCAACCTAAACCTAAATGTTAAAGAAAAAGTAGTTTGCTTAGATGTTGCTTCTTGTCATGCACTCTGAGCTACATAACTCTTCTTAAGCAAGCACAGATTTCAGGTATCAGAAAACTGATAAACCCTGTAACATGTAGATGTGATTTGGGGTCTAGAGTTAAGGGTATATTTATATAGCATAATTCAACACCGTATAGATGTATCTGAGCTAACTTGAGCTCATAAGAAGAAGTACAGTACTGCCATGGTAACATTTTCCCTGGTACCAGAAATAACTAGGATATGTCTGCAGAGAACGACTTTGCATCATAAGCATGAGAGAATGTAGCCTAATCTAAGTGGAGAAACTTATGGCTCAGTGAAGAAACTCTAGCCTTCTTCTTTTTTCCCCCGTGGCTGTTGGGGAGAAAAGATTATTCTGAGGGCAGCTAATGGGAGGCAGAGAGAAAGGAAGAGAGCGAAAACTGAGTACAGAAGACAAAAATATATTAGATCTTAGGTATTTCCTGAAGATGCATTGCATGACCATTTATTCCTGAAAGGAGTTTTCATCTTCTAAAGAATTCCTACACCTCCTTATTTATTCAAGAGATATCATGATAGAAGAATAAATTTAGTCATGTTGATTGGTACTATAAATACCAAGCTCATATACTGAAATGTCTGGGTACCAGAGATTGGACTGCAGACATCATCTGGAATGTGGACAATCTTAAAAACTTTTCTGATTTTGCAAATATATGTTAGTTTCTTTTATCTGCTTCATTACTTGTCCTTTCAAAGGTTTCAGATTACAGTTTGAATCTAAAGTATAGATTTACAGAAATATTTTGACAGATTAAGACTTTAGCAAAATACCTTCAGATTCATATATGAGGTACATTTTCTACCAATTTGGGGATACTATAAAACAGCTAATAGAGCAAGTTGTATCTGAACAGTCCTCTTTGATTCATATCCATGAACTACGGATTTGGAAAAAAAAAAAATAAAAAAAAAAGAAAATTGAGAAAAATAAGTGTGAAAAAGCTACACTGGTACTTGTATGAAAAGAAATAAAGATCATGCAATCAATAAAGCTGCAATTAAATTAACTGGAAACTTAGGGAAACCTCTGCACATTAATAATTGATAAAATACTATAATTAAAAATTAAATTCTGATAAAAATAATTTGATGAGATATAATACTTTCCTAAAAACACCTGAGAAGAAGTACTGTAAAATCACTCTTATTACCTGTTGCAAAGATAGCTGTGGAAATATCATATTAGGACTTTTTTATAATCAGCACAGAAAAGAAAAAAATAAGCAAATAAGGCAGTATCTGAATGAAATCAGTGAACAATTCAGAGCAAAATTACTGCGTTCTTTTGATCATTGTTATCATTTCTGAATAATGAATTGTGTAATAGCTTCACAGAGAGTTCAATTTGGGAACTAGGATGGGTTGAATACACTAGTTATCAAGATATTCATGTATTCCTTTGCTTTGTTGTATTATAGGTTATGCATAAGCATAAATTGTTGAAATGCCTGTAGGCATTTAAATATTATTCAACCTACAAGAACAAGTTTAGTAAGAAAGGCATTCATCACGTAGCAAAGTTCTTAGAAGTTGTATGGCTAACTGAGATAAAGAACTTTGTTAAGTTACACTGAAATATCTAGTTCATAATATGGAACACACCAGGCTGGATTCTCCAATGTGTGTAGCTTGATTTTATTATATTTTTATTAATTTAGGCTTAACCCTTTAACAAATCTTGTGATGACATCTCTGTCTTGTTATGTGCTGCAGAACTTCTTTGTTTATCCACACCAACTTCAGAATACTTTCTAGTCTCCATTATACTGTCTTTTGCAGAACTTCTTGCAGAACTTCTGTGGGAAAGTGCAATTATACTCTTTAGATACATTTCCACAATGAAAAGTACCAGTTCTTTTTTTTTCTACTGATTTGGTATAAAAGGAAATGCCTTAATGTTAAATTGAAATTGTACTTAACTCAATGGCAGATAATGAAAAATGAAAATAGAAGTTATTATTTATACAAGATAAGAAATAAAACAAAATGTTTAATACATTTATAACAAAATTCAGCCTAGAAGTTTTGTTTTGGTTTGGTTTGGTTTGGTTTTTTTTGTTTGTTAGTTTTTTCCCCTAACCAGTTTACTTTCTATACATGTTTGCTTTACATGGTCTTTTCAGAAATTTTGTCTTTCTGTATATCTTGAATTTCAAGTTCAATTAACTAAAATAACCTGCTCCGATAGAAAGATTACAATTGTTCCTCTCCTTGGATTTCTCTAGGGAATTGGGACAGACTAAATCTCCAGCTTCTCATCCCTGTGAAAACAAATAATAATAATTAAAACAAACAAAGAAAAACAACAACAAAAACCCACCGCAATTTTATTTCCCTCAAGTGAATTCAGGTTAGAAGATCTGTAGTCTTTTATGACCAAACTAAGCATTTCCTCACTTCTTCTAAGTAGCAAATGTCACACTAGTCAGATAAGAAGATGTCCTCTGAAACTCTCTAGCTAGTTAAAACAATCTTTGATTCAATTTCTACCCTTTTATTGGCAGTTTACCTTTCTGTTTAAAAGGTTTATCTTAATGAACTGAACTGTGTATTTTCTATTGGCTCACAGATTAAAAAATGAATCTGATACAAACACTTAATTTGAAGTGTTTCCAGCTCATTATTGACTGATAAATGATACAGCAGTGATGTATCATTTTGGAATTCCTACAGGTTACAGATGGAAGGTTCCAAAACCTTCCATTTAACAATACCGTAGCAAGTTGACAAATTTTTTTTTTTTTTTTTGAAAGGTATTGTGAACAACTGAGTTAAAAATAGTGCTTGATAGTTGTTCCCTTGCTTCTGAGATTTACTGCAATATAGTTGACTAACAAAGACTAGTGCAAAGATGAGCAATACCAAAAGCTCACATCATCATAATTTCAAGTGTATACTTCCTCATGTTGTTGCAATGTGTAGGTTGTTGAGTGGCTTGGGAAATGCAATCCATGTACAAAGTATCTGTCATCCTTCTTTTAAGTGACAGATAGAACAATAGTGATCTATTTTGCTATAGGAAGTTCAAATCTTAAATTTGAGAAACATTAGAATCCATACCACTGGTAAAAATAATTTTAGTTTTATCTTTTCTATTAATAATTGCATTGTGACTGGAAGTTATTTTACTTACATTATTATCCAAATATTAACAGTTTGATTGTGGTTGTAAGTATCAAACTAAAGCTCCACAGGTGTGTTTTCTTATTTACCTCAAAAGATAGTTCTCAAAATGTGCAGAATACCTGAGGTAGCTGCAATTTCCAGAATGAGGCATGGCATCGTTGTAAGAAACCGTCAGGGTAAAAAATAGTCTTGTTAAAGTTTCTTAGACCTTTTTGAATATTAATTTATTTATATCAAAAAAAAAAAAAAAAAAAAAAAAAAAAAAGTACTACAGAAATGTTGATAAGGAATCAACCTGAAATCAATTTTTAACGTTTTTTTTTTTTTTTTCGTCTCAGCTTCTTGGTTGCCTTCTCTGTTTCTATTACTATTAGAGTTATATAGAAAAAAAAAAAAAAAAAAAAAAAACAATATAAATATATATTTATATATTCAATTCCTTTTGAATTTCAATGCCTTCTGAATTTTCATCTGAATTACTGTTTCTGATGCAATAATCTTTTAAATTTTGGCTGCTAAAATACAAATCTAAAACTATGCAAGGTGATCTTTTCTTTTCTTTTCTTTTCTTTTCTTTTCTTTTCTTTTCTTTTTTGAAACTTCATACAATCTTGTGTGGGTAGATAGAAAGAAAAAAATAAAAGTTTGCCAATCAGCTACAAACACTCATCACCTGTGCAGATGGTGATTGTGAAGGATGTGAAGAGACCTTTGATCCTAAACTTTTCTTTTGAATGGCAATTCTAGAAATCACTTTACCATATTTAAGCTGTAAAGACATAAGTGATTTGGTTAATTTACTTCCATGTTCAAGAGTGAGTGCTTCTCAAGTACTTTGCTGAGTTGGGTCCTTACAGCACAACAAATCACTAATGTCACTAATGATGCTGGTAAAACAATTGAGAATAAAGATTTTAAAAAAGAATCAGATGGTATTTATTATCAAAAGTAGATTTGTAAGACTAGCTGAACATCTGAAAATGCTATATACATGTCTAACACTCAGAAGTGTTTAATAAACAGATCTAGGATCATGCGTTTTATCAGTAATAAAATAACATATCATGTTTATCAATAACATACATGATATGTTATTTGATATATACTGAAACTTAAGTTTCAGTAGTAATATTTGTTCTTTTACTGAAACAGTTTCTTCAAAAATAAAATTATCCTATTGTTGTGTTACAACTATACATTCAAGGTGCATACTAAATATTCAAATTCTGATAGATTACATATTTAACAAAGAGAGTGTTGTCTTCCTCCATATGTTCAAATGACACACAGCATAAGAATACATTAAAGAATTCTTTTAGTATTATGAGTTTTCCATGGTAACAACATCTAAAGTTGATTAAACCAATCCTGTAGAGATGGTGCCTGAGTACACGTCCATTTTAAGATGATAACATCCTTATCACTCACCAGTAGATGGAAACATGTCTCCTTGTGTAGTCTACCTAAAGTCAAACAAATTTGGAGACTAGCCCAGTAACTTGCTAACTGGTCTGAATGGATATATACAGTTCAATAATTTGAGAAATATACTTCACATTTTCCCCAGAAGGTACAGTTTTAACAGACAACTGTCCTCTTTCTTACAGCTGTCTAAGCATAAACATAAAATGTTTTCTCGTAATATCTTTTAAAAAGGTTGAAATCACAGAAATGTACTGAGAAAATATGAGCTCTAGAAATTTGCAGCACTATATCTGGAACTGAAATACTAGACTGTCGCACTTCTATTCTAAAAAATGCTTATTCTTAGAATCAATGGTAATCTTGCAAAAATGATAAATAATATTGTATGTTAAAATGTTTAAGTCTTGAATTGAAATGCTGTAGAATAAACTGTAGAATACAGTTAATTCCTGTAGAAAGCTGTTAGCTCTTTACACCAAAAGGAGAGAATGTTTGGCAGGAGCTGTAGTGAGTATATTCATTGTGTTCATCCCAGTTACTTCAGACTGAGAAGAGGGGTATAGTCAATGAAGAAAGGTAGCTCCTTCAGAGAAATGTAGGACATGTATACAGTGTACTTTTGGAATACGTTCTCTCTCATTCTATAAACTACACAGATTATAAAGTGTGATATAGACATACTATCAATAATTGTACAATAGATATGTTCTCTTTCCTTTACCTGTATTTTAGTACATTAACTGCTTGATTGTAGCTATGCATATATGTAAAGTATCCTAATAAACGAGAAACTATCTACCCCAAAAATTGTTTTTTTGATTAATAAATAAAGCCTGCATAGATGCTGAAAAATAAATAAATAAATAAATAAATAAAAAGGAAGGGGGAATGGGGGAAGGGGTGAATTTCATAATACTGCTCTATAAAATCTATTGGAATATTTTGCTATTTAACAAGATAAGACATTCTCAATTTTAGGACAGGAGATCTTTTTATTACCTTTCAAAATGCTCTTGTTACAGCATTTTGCCACAGTATTTGCCCATTCTAGAATTATGGAGTCATACAGTCTTTTATGTTGGAAAAGACCGTTAAGACCATTAAGTCCAAACGTCAACCTGACACTAGCACATCCACCACTAAACAATGTCCCTAAGTGAATGTTCCCCCAATAACAGCACCTACCGTAGTGACTGAGGAGAGGTAGCTTAATAGTTCTAACCTATAAGACCACTCTATACCTGACTGGTGGAGGAGACATCCAATTATAAATATCAATATCTCTGCATAAAATGTAAAGAGTAATATATCAGTAAGAAAAACAAAACAAACAAACAAACAAAAAGCTATTTTTAAAAATTAGTCAATATAAACCAAACCAAATCAAAACCAGACCTGATAAGTAGACAATATCCTTTAAGTGGAAACAGCAGCAGTATTGAAGCACAAGTATTTCATTCTAAAAGTAATAAATGTGAGGAATAAGTTGTCAGGTAAGCCCACTGAAGCACATTGTATAAATGAATTTAAGAGACAGCTAGAAGTTTTTATAGAGCTAGAGGGGAAATTAAAGATAGTGACAAAGCAGGAAGAATAGGCTGAACTAACACATATAAAAGACAAGTTTTCTGGTTCTTCTCTCCAGCATTTCTTTATGATCATTACAGAGTGTATCTGGTACTCGTTATTTATGTTAGAGAAGGGCAGAAAAAAAGAAGTTGTTTCAAGTGCATCATCCCAACGGTCCCAGAAACTTCATCTTCACTTCACCTACGGACAGGAAAAGAAAAAAAAAAAAAAAAAAAAAAAAAGTTTAGACCGTAGCTGTACCTAATTTGACATTTTGGGAAGCTAACAGAGCACAAAGCACCACTGGTAGGTCATAAGGGAGAAACAGAGAGTATATGGCTGATTTTACCTCATCTGCACTGTGTTAAGAATCATATTCTGTGCATTGTTTTTGTTCTCCTGTGCTGTCAGAGTCCTGGAACTGCATCAATGACTCTTCACATTGGGTCTGATCCAGCTGTCATGGAAGTCAGTAGGAAGACTTTCATTGACTCACCTGTGAGCTGGGTAACTTTCAGAATGCATCCATCATGTACAGGGCAAAAAGAAAGTAGTGGAGTTGGCATGCTTTGAACAAAATTGTTAGGATTATTTTTGGAAGGGAGGGGTGGAAACTGGCATTTACAGTATTTTTTATTTATCTTAGCAGTGGGATGTTGTTTTTTTCTAATTATTTAGTGAAAACATGGAAGGAATATCAAAGTATTCTATCTACCAGAACCAATTATGCAAAAAGGGAACAAGTTTCAATTTAAATATTGATTTGTTTTTATAAAATTCCTTTTGCACACTTAAAAAAATCTAAGAATATTCATCAGCATTTGCATTTCCATTGTAAGGTAAAATGAAAAAAGGAATTTTGGAAGTTTAGCTTTCTCAGTTGTCCATGTCTTAAGCAACTCTAATAAAAACTTTTCTTAACTGACAGTTTCAGGAGTTGGAATATAATAATAATTCTATTGTATTTAGGTTTTGCTCCTGCAACTTGACACCTACAATGATTTTGAATATTTGGGATTTATATATCCACAAAAATGACTTGAGTGAAATTATTCATCTGTATAAATATACAGATGGAAAAATCTGAACACATCATTCTTAATACTTTTGACATGTCTGTCTCAACCTTGCTACATATAAAGTGCATGCATAAAGATCAGAATTTATGCTTATATATATTTGTTCATATTTATTATGGATTATATACTATATGCAGTGGTAAACAGAACAAAATATAAAAATGCTGTTTCTCTGTACAGAATTAAAATTATATCTGTTGGACTGTTTTGTTGAAAGCTGAAGTGAAACATTCCACTGAAATCGTGTAAAAAATGAATTGATATAATGGAATTTTTATGTGTTAATAAGCAGTAAAATGTTACCTTGAATTATGAACAGCAAGAAAGCTAAAGAGAAATAAAATTTTGAAATCTTATTTTGAGGTTTTATTACCCAGATTCAATAGACCTGCTTTTCTCTCTATGATCAAAAGAACAGACTGGAAGTGCTGTAATAGTCATTTATAGCTGGATATTGCACATCTCTAGACCTTATGGTGCTACTTGATAGCCGTCTAACAGTATTTTGATGATTCTGTGTGATGCTGAAACACAGGATGGCTTAAGATAGTGGCAAAAGGGTCTAAAACGTCAAGTGAGGATTCGCTTAATTATGGGCCCTCGAAGCATTTTTATAGTTAACTCCGTAGTGGCAAAAATAAAAAAATAAAATAAATAAATGGTGAGACTTTGGAGACTCCAGTTGCTGTGCAAAGCATCTTCATCATACTGGAGGGTCTAATACAGAAAAGGAACTACCAACTGCTGTTTCAGCAAGTGAAAAATAATGACACATAGTAGCCCTCTATATACTACTTACTTCAAAATTATAACATAATCACAAGATTATTTTAATTATCCTCTTATTCCTGTAAAATTTCCAATACTAATCATAGTATTATTGCCACACATATCTTGTTCATAATTTAGCTTTTGGGGCATATTATCTCTTTTCAAGATTTTGATTATTCTGAGTCTGATGATGATCATTTAATTTTGTGAGGTCACAAATATTTACATATTTGAACAGGAAAAGAGACTATAGAAGTATGATTTATCATTCAGAATTCTGAATGTTTACTATTTTATTTTTTCAGTGTACCTGAATAAGTACACATTTGTGTGCTTAGAATATACCTATTTATTAGCATGCATATTTTATTTGTTTTTAAGAATATGTGCAAGACAAATACATATGTATGCATTTTGCATATGGAATGATATTTTTACTACTATCCTCTAAACCCATTCTAAAATAATAATACAACATAGTTAATATGAAAACTATTTGAAATTCAATTTTTAAATTTTAATTCAAGTTATGTCATTATTAGATAAATGACAAAGAAAAGAATAATAATATAATTATTATTTTATATATTTTAAATAATTATGATAATTGATATAAAAATATAATTATGTCATTGTCAATTTTGAACTAATGAAGTGGTAATCAACCAAAGAACCAAATCAACCAAAGAAAAATAAATAAAATAAAATAAAATAAAATAAAATAAAATAAAATAAAATAAAATAAAATAAAATAAAATAAAATAAAATAAAATAAAATACAAAAACACTTGTTCCTTGTAATTGACTAAAACATGGTAAACTGAGTGTGAAATCTAAACAAGCCATAACCAATTATCCCTACTATCTATGATTGCTAGTGTCACAATTCACAGGCAGAGAGATGCAAAGAGCTCAGGAAGGAAGGAAGGGAATCTAATTCTTTTGATTCTGGTGGCATTTTTGTAAGGTGAATTGGAAGGACTGTGACAGATTCATGATACTTAACACTTGACTAAATTAGGGGTTTTGTCTCAGCAGAAATACTCTCAGATCTTTGAAAGAGCAAGAAAAGTGCACCTTCCCATACTGCAGAGCTATTAATTAGAAACTGACAAGCAGCAAGCTGAGAGGAGATATGAGCAGGTGCCTCTTTGTTATCTCCAGAGGCCTATTTAACTCCAGAGGAAGTTCTCAAGTGAGGTGTTATCTGCCTCTGGCTGGAAGGAAGCACCATTCAAGTGAAGTCTATGCTGGAAACATCTAAGCTAAGTGCCCTGAGGTAGCATGGTAAGCATATCCAATATATCCTAAATATCCATTCTGGATTAGAACACTTTCTAAATATCCCCCAAAATCTTCAAATATTTGGAGCTTCTTTAATTTTGTTGTTAATTTGTTTTTAGACAAAATTTGATGTTCTAGTAAATAAAATGGCATGGGGGCCATCTCCCTTTCTTAGAAAACTTGTAAAACGTTTCTCCTAGCGTTGTAGGAGAATGAATAAATAAATAACTTCAAAAAAGACTAGAGGTTTGTTTGTTTATTAGTTTGTTTTAATAAACCTCTTTCAAACATAAGTAAATACATTGTGAAAACATGCTGCAGATCTTAGTTATGGGAACATGCTGCAGATCTTAGTTATGGGAACAAGTAAAATACATAGCCATGTTCATTTCTTGTGCAGGTGTGACCCCTGAATCAGATGTGTCTGCCTGCCTTAAATACTATTTCTCTTCTGTGGGCTCATCATTGTCCTTACATACAGGTTTACCAAACATAAGTAACCATTACCTTGAAATAAAGTTTTCTTTTTTAATCTCTTTACCATGATTTTCTGTGGTCCAAGGTCCCTGATGGCACCCAGGCTGTTGAAAGCTGCTCTTACCAATATGTTGATAGCAATATGTTCTTACCTCCAATTAATTGTTCAGTTTTTAGCAATTTTACTATACAGTTCATTCAAGCTACCACATACATTACTTGTATGTATATATATATATATGTACACACATATTATATTATTTCTGGAAGTATTTCAGTTTTCACCTTATTTTGCTTTAAATTAGAACTATAAAATTATGAGCAAAATTAAAAATGCACAGTAATATAGAGCATGATCAATATCTAGTTAAATTTACTGGTGGATGTTTGTTTGTTTTCCTTCTGTACATTCTCATTTCAAATTATGTTATAACTTCCAACTTTATGATTGTTTGTTATCCATTTTTAAAACACTTAAAATGTAGAGTGAAACAGATGATAGAAAACCTGAATATGTGAAAACACATTGCTGACATTGAATTAACTTGATATACTAGTGCTTAAACTTTTGGTACCCACTGTGGAGATAAACGATTATCTCTTTCAATTAGGAGATATGCATTATTAACATCTTACAAGTATATTATTTTGAATTTTATTTTATGATAAGTAAGATAAATGTAGTAAGTCAAGCAAACAATAATAGATTGTTAAAATAAGAAATAGTATGTACTTATTCATTTAGATATGAATGTAAATATAGATGCATTCAAATAGAAATATAATATAAAGTTAATAACAAAGTACAGAAAGAAGGAAAATTTTATGATGAAGTCATATGAAGCCTCTACCAGAAGAGGTCATATTTCATGGTGTTGTCAAATGTAGTTTCTGTAATCATCATAAGGTCTGTGATAGCCACTTACATAACTTTTTGTTAGCAAATAAAATTTCCAATTTGAATATTAAAATGATGCAATCAAGAGTTAGCTTTACAGTATCTATACAGAAAGGTATTGCCTATTCCAGTCCTAGAAGGGAAAGATCACTTCTACAACAAAAAATAATATTCCCTAAATACTCTCTTGAGTTGCTACATCATCATTTTTAATAATGGCAACAATCCAGACCCACATAGACTTTAAACAGGGAAAATCATATAGGTAGAAAAAAAGAGGTTTTCAGAACACCATGGATGTCCTCTGTCCCCAGGACAGCTGCACTGGAATTTTTAATTCACATACAGAGGAGAAAAAAAAAAAAAAAAAAAAAGTACTAGAGCACATTAATGCAGAGAAAAACAATTTAGCAGTGACATCATCAAAGACACCCACCATGAGGGTGGTTTTAACTTTACATACCTCTGGTCAGGCCACAATTACACATCAGGCCACAGTTTAGTCTCCAGGTTCCTCCTCGGTCTGAAGATAAACTGGCACCTGCAGTGATGATTCACTCCATCTGCCTCAGGATGTGAGGCAGGGAGCATAAATGTCTCTCTGCAGGTGCTTTTCTGTAACCGTTTGTTATAGAGACCCTGAAGACAAGTCTAGAGCATTAGTGAGTCCTGTAATCCCAAAGGATTAAATCACATCAAATGTCTAATTTTACCAGGGGAAATTAAAGTATTCCCCACTGAAACAAACAAACAAAAAATAATAATTTTGAAAACAGAAGATTTAGATTCTTTAATCCTTCTAATATTTTTTGGAAAAAAAAAATCTTAAATATTCATATAAACCTAGAGACAAGGTGTTGGGTTAAAATTTGCCAAATTTTTTGAAGTAACATTCAAGCAATCTATATTTATAAATATCTACACTGTTTCACGTGGTTATAATTGAATATGATTCTTAATACAAGGAGATTCTCAACGCCTACTTAAAGTAACTCAAAACTACGTAAGATCCACTGTTTTGAAATGTCACAAAGCAGCTGAGTGTTATCATACTGAAGTATAATGATTCTCTCCATGAAATATGATTAAAAGTGTATCTTGCTACTTACGTGTGTCTTCCTTTCTGCTTTGTGTCTCTTCACAGTGGATTTAATGCATGTGTCAAGCCAGTAATGTAATGAAGTAATAATAGCTTCACACAAACTGACAGCAAACACGAAGTTATATAAGGCAGTGAAAACATAACTCTACTTACTCATTAAAACTACTTTAAAACAATGTTAATTTTTATTACACTATTTATTTTTTTTGCCCAAGAGATAAGAGAGATAAGGTTTAGCTCTATAAAAATTCTATATTTTTTGGTCAGTTCAAAAAGTTTTTAAATGGACCATGTTGTGTAAGTATTTGTGCTCACAATACTTTAGGTGTTTTTTTTTTTTTTTTTTTTTTTTTTTTTTTAACATTGTATAACTTCAAATGTTGCATTCAGTGTTCTGAGACAATGTTGTATTTTTGGAGCACAAGTTTAAATATCCTTACTTTTTATTTTATTTAATCTTCCCTCAAACATTCTGTACTCAATTTCATTATAGAAACATTGGTGTTAAATAGAATCAAGATAAATTTGATTTGCCATTATTTTTATAATTTTCCTGCAATACTTTCATATCTTTCCAAAACGTCCTAGTTTTAGAAAGTTCCTTGCATGATTTGGACTGTCTTTGTTCATATGATTATGCAATAGTTACTGAATTACATTCAGGCACATATATACAAATAAATCCAGCCTGGATTTAAAAATCTCAGGATCATGCTGAAACTCGTATCTTGTTTAAAGAGATGACTGTAGGAAACATGAGATATTTGGAGCTGCGTTATTATTCTAGGCTGATTGAAGTATTCATCATGTATTTGCTGAATGTAGACCTTTATTCTGTCTCTATGAACAGATGGACATTTGTATACATTTTGTTTCTCCAAACTGCTCCACTAGTTACTGCAAATACATTCAAGCTTTGAGATTTTTATGAACTTTAGCAGAATATTCAGTCACTAGTATAACATTTGTAATTCACTATCTAAGTTTTGATTGATCTCCAGACCAACTTAGTTCTTGCAATCCTAAATTTTTTCAGCCTAGAGGGACTCTAATGATGTTTAGGCTTATCTCCTGATCACAATAAGGAATCTCTTTACCCAGAGCAGCATTAGGATTGATTTCAGAATGAGGAGAATGGATAAAAACTTCTATGAAATGATAATTCTGTTTCTCTACTGCCATATAATTTACATCTTTTTAAAAGATGTTGTAAGTATATGTAGGAGAGTGTCTGGTCCTTTAAGTGTACATGGTCAAGGGCCTTTTCCAAGCCAATAAGAGATAATAAGGAAGGAAGAAAGTGATGGGAACCAATTCTGGTCAGTCACACTAATTTACAAGATTGTGTGAGAATGTGGGAATGTTGATTGCAACAGGGTTATCTGATTAAAGATTTCTAGTCTGGAAGACCATCACAAGAAACAAACTTCCAAGTTGCACTAATTGGTAAGTTAACAAGCCACAGATGCAATTCCAGAAAAGATGAAGCTTGCAGCTGAGAATATTGTGAAAAAGGGGGCACAGACTGGTCGGATGCAAAAACTGCAGAGTCCTGCAAATTCATTGGTGGTGTGCAGGGGGAAGGGAGAGGAGGAGGAAAAAGAGAGGGAAATAGGTAGAAAAGGATAGAAAAGGGATGGTTGTGTGTAAAATGGAACAGGACAGTACACTTTATCTGGCTGATGTCTGTACCTGACCTTGGCCTGTCACGTTGTCTTATATGTCCTTGCTAATTTACTTGACTCTTCCTCTGCATACTCACACTCTCTATCCCATGTGTGTGTGCTGTGAGGACTAAGTGCCAGATACTGGCAAGAATCATGTGTGAGTGAAACTGATGTTAGTTACTGGAGGCAGGCCAGGGGTGTGGGTACCCATCATCTGTGGTGCCAACTGCTGGAGTGAGTGGGGACCTTAGCATCAGTCATTGGAGAGTTCATAACTCTCTTGATCTACTGAGGGTCCTACAGTCTTTATGCCTGGAGTGCTAACTCCTGGGGAGCTGGCCTGAGTGAAATGGATGCCAGCTACTGAAATCAGATTGGTGATGTGGGCAGCCCTGGCCTGTGGTGTCAGCTACTGGAATGAGTCAGGGGTCTCAATACCAGCTACTGGAGTGAGTAGGAGTCTTTTAGTCCCAGACACTGGAGCTGTGCTCGCAAACCAGCTACTGAGGGTGACCAGTATGACAGTGTTCTTGTACATGATTTGGAAGGATTAAGCTGTGGTACCAGCTACTGGAGTCAGGCCCAGGGAGTGCATACCTTTTCATCTCTTGCTTCCTTTACACATGCCACTATGGGAGAATCTACTTATTTGTATGCTGTACACGAGTGAAGCAACACAGACTATTTACGGTCCACTGTGCAGTTTAACCCAGACACTTGACTTTAAACTCAGGCTGCCTGAATCCAACATGAATTTGTAAATGAAACTGAGTTTGACAGGTTACTTTGTGAAATTTACCCTTCTTTATGCCTGTGCAGATAAATTTGCTGTCAAGTAAGCCAGCATGCACCATTTATGAAATTGATTTAATTTCTATTTTGCTAATATTCTGCTTTGTTGCTGCTTTTACAGAATCACATTAGGGTTGGAAAAGACCTCCAAGATCATCTGGTCCAACTGTCACCTTACTACTAACGCCACACGCTAAACCATGTCCCTAGGTACCAGGTCCAACCTTTCCTTAAACACCACTAGGGACGGTGACTCCACCACCTCCCTGGTCAACCCCTTCCAATGCCTGACTACTCTTTCTGAGATGAAATGTCTCCTAATTTCCAGTCTAAACCTCTACTGGTGCAACTTGAGGCCATTCCATCTAGTCCTATCACTAGTTATCTGTGAGAAAAGGCTGAACCCCAGCTATCTACAACTTCCTTTCACGTAGTTGTGGAGAGCAATAATAAATTACCTATGTTGGACCTCATCCCACTGACCTCTGCCTATCGACCCATCCTGTACAGTCCCTCTTCAGGGCCTTCCTACCTTCCAGCAGATGAACACTTTCCCCAACTTTGTTGTCATCTGCAAGCTTACTAAGGGTGCACTTAATTCCCTCAACCAAATCATCAATAAATACATTAAAGAGGAGAGGCCCCACGACTGACCCAAGGTGACCCCAGTGGTGACTGATCACCAGCTGGATATCACTCTGTTCACCACTACTCTCTGGGCCCAGACATCAAGCCAATTTTTAACCCAGAAAACAGTGTTCTTGTCTAAGCTGTGGGATGCCAGTTTCTTCAGGAGAATATTGTGGGAGACCATGTCAAAGGCCTTGCTGAAGTCTAGGTAGACTACATCAACAGGCTTTCCCTCATCCACCAGGTGGGTCACCCAGTCATAGAAGAAGATGAGGTTGATCAGGCAGGACTTGCCTTTCATGAACCCATGCTGACTGGGCCTGATGCCCCTGTTGTCCCACATATGCTGCATGACTGCATTCAAGATGACCTGTTCTGTCACCTTTCCTGGCACTGAGGTCAGGCTGACAGGCCTGTAGTTCCCTGGGTCCTCCTTACAACCCTTCTTATAGACAGGCGTCACATTAGCAAGTCTCCAGTCATCTGGGACCTCTCTGGATGACCATGACCACTGATAGATGATGGAACGTGGCCCAACAATCACATCTGCCAACTCCCTCGGCACCCATGCTCACCTCAGCACCAGTGGATCCCATCTGGCCCCATGGATTTGTGACAGTCCAGGTGGAACAGTAGGTCTCTAATTGTTTCCACCTGAACTATGGGGGGTTTCTTCTGCTTCCCATCCCAGAGTTCTTGGTTGGGAGGCTGCGTACTATGAGGATAAGTGGTCTGGCTAGTAAAGACAGACCTATAGAAGGCTTTAAGAACCTCAGCCTTTTTTTAATCCTATGTAGTCATGTTCCTCCCTGTGTCCAGCAAAGAATGGAGATTCTCCTTGGCCCTCCTTTTGCGGTTAATATATTTATAAAAACATATTTTGTTATCCTTAACCATAGTGGCCAGGTTAAGCTCATGTGGGGCTTTGGTCTTCCTGATTTTTCTCTGCATATGCTGGCAACTTCCTTGTACTCTTCCCGAGTTGCCTGACTCTTCTTCCACCAGACAGATATTATATGTGGCAACAATTACATGTTTTTTATAACAACCAAGAGCATATTTGAATATGTTCTCCAGCTGATAGCTATTGGTAATTTTTCATTACTCTTACCAGTAGTATTTCTTTTTAATGAAACATCCAAATTAAATATTCAAATTTATTTCAAAACAACCACTGAAGAATTTTTAAATGCAATAATAATAAGTTACAAAAAAAAAAAAAAAATCCAAAGATTGCAGGCTTCATAGGACTTCATGCTTAAATCTAGTGACAGGTTTTCATTACCACAACACTCTCTAAAGGAATCAATCTATATATGGCTATATTGTACAAAGTGCTACGTAAATACAAGAAGAGCAATTCTAGAAAAACTAGCAGTCTATGGGATGCTTGACAAATTATGAAGGTGTATTTTTACCTAATTGTGAAATTTCTTAATAATGATATGAAGTTGGTTTTCTGTGGATGAAAAATAACTAATGAGAAGAAAAAAAAAAAAAAAAAAAAAAAAAAGTAAAAATGTTGGTAACTTGTTGAAAAAAACATGACTGAGTAATCCTTGTAGCTTAGCTTAAATAGTAAAATTTCTATTAGAGTTAAAGTTACAAATTGGAACCCATTTCTTCTTAGTTAGGTACTAAAGATGACCACATGTGAAATATATATGAGGTTTCTGTAACCCCATTTGTATAGTTGACATTTCAGACTGTGGGAATAAAAGTATTTTAGTAAAACATGTTAGTCATTCACACTTTTATCACAAGTTTTGCACCCTGGAAAGTGAAAACTCTGATGTCCTTGAAAGTTTTCTTGGAAGCCTAAAACTCAGTACAAAAACTCACTCAGATACACTGAAACAGCCCCTCTGTCTTTCTGAAACCCATATTAGAGACCACACAGGAAAGGCACAAGAAAGCTGCCCTTTTGATGGTTTATGTTTTTTTGTTTTGTTTTGTTTTTTTTTTTTTTTTTTTTTTTTTTTCTAGTGCATGACTCCATTTATCTTTGAGATTTGACAAAAATGTTTAGTTTTGTCAAAAATTTGTCAAAAATGTTTAGTTAGCCACTAACATTCTAGACTAGACAGTTTCTTTTTAATCATTTTGATTATCATCTGTCTCATGTAGACATGCAAAAAAGAAACTGTAGGTTATTTTTCTTGTAGAATTTGAACAATTGAACATTATAGCTATTGTTTCTCTGCTTCAAATGATGACAAATGCTTTTAATGATAATTACTATTTTGGGTGCTTCATTAATTCTGATATGTAAATTATTTTTTTTTTATTTGGAAGTCATTAGTTTTGTACAGAATGATTAAACTTGAAAACAAAAGCTTTCTAAGGTTTCATTTTTGTTTTCAATAGTAATGTATCTTTTATAGTTTTGGACCTCTGTTGCCTTTTTAGAGTGAATATGAATATACACATATATTTTTTCCAAAATCATATCTGTACAGATTTTAACAATACTAAAAAATAAGTAGCTGTAGAAGTAGGCTAACGTATCAAACAAATATAAAACAAAACCAAATAATATAAATCTTAGACAAGGTAACAGCACAAAGGATTAAGGCATAAAAATTTCTTAAACACACTAACCACAAAATTAGAATATCAGTCTAAGCACTTTTTTTTTAAGAAGACCTAGGTCATTCAGGTCTTCTCAGTCCAAGACCTTTACAAATCTAAAGAAGGAGTAATTTATCTGAGTATTTGTTCCATATTCACTTTCCCTACAGGGCTCTCAAAAAACTTTTGTTTTGTTTTGTTTTGTTTTATAAAACCCATTAAATGCTTTTTCTTTCTTTCTTTATTTTTTTTTTTAAGTTAAATGTTTGGGTTCCTATCACTTATTCAGTCTTCAGAAGAAAACTTCAGTTAGTTACCAAAAGACTAGATTCCATATTTGCTGATAAATTTTTTTGACAGTAGAAATAAACAGAATGTTTATAATAATTATGGCATGGGCAAATGCAGTGTGTCTTGCTCATATCTTTATTGTTTCATCATCAATTATGTTGAAAGTGCCTTGGCTTTTTCTTTTCCTGAAAAAGTCCTATCCAAAAAAAAATGTTAGTATATTTTATGGAACATTTAGTACTTGATCTGGCTGCTAAAACTGCCACAGGCATGAAGATTGTAATGTGGACAACTTCTCAGCAGGAACTGAAATTCCAAACAATTTCATTCCTCTTAATGAAGAGGTCAAAGTATAGTGTCAATGTTCTACAAAAAGACCTCATAGACCATTAGCAGGTCCTGAAACCAGTCATGTTAAAAGCTTTTGAAATCAGATGAATATTTTGAATCTTCAGTCATTGACAAATATTTTATTCTTAACACTTTCTTACTTGTGTAGTTATTATTATTATTATTATTTGTATGCTGATAACCTGGGACTAGTAGAGAGTGACTTCCAAACAATGTTGCTGTAAAAGAGAATGAAACAATACCAATTGTGATTACATATACATGTATTTGTGTGTGTGTGTATTGAAGTACAGATTCTGTGATGTTTGAGAGGGACTATAGCCCAATTCCTTCATGTTGCAAAAAATAACAAATTTTATATATATATATATATATATATATATGTATCTTAGTTTTATATGTTGAAATTGATATTTATTAAGATTTATTCATATTTAGATGTCGATTTACTTCTGTTTAAAACTTTCGTTTTTTATCTAACTAGGTTGTGATTCCAAAATACAAAGAAATAAAAATCTAATCTCAGACATATTTCACTAGTTTTAATTGAACAGAAAGGAGGGTATAATCTTTCATACAGATATGTAATTTTCAATCTTGACATAGTCTCCTAATCAAGAAGATTTATTACTATGAAAATTATTTGCAGTATATTAGTGATCTCAAATATGTAATTCACAAGAATATAAAAGGCATGTACAAAGCAAAGAGCTTTAAATCAGAAATAAAAGAGTACCAAGAGAATGGTACTCAAAGCCACATATAGACACCCTAGTCTCTCATGTTTATTCAGATTGTGCAGTAATTATAACTCTGCCTTGCTAAGTTAGGACTTTGTTAAAATGCCCCAGATTTATATTTTCTTCTTATTCCTGTACAATCTGTCTCCTTCCAGACCTGTTATCACGACTGTCTGAAATTCTAAGTGAGACAAGAAGGATTCAAGAGTGGTTAAGAGAAGGCAAGAAATGAATGTAAAGTGAGCACAAAATAAGAAAAGACAAAACTAGGGGAAACTGGTATGTAAAGTATGTCCTGAACATTAGCATAAATGATTGACACTGTAATATACTGTATTTATAATACGGCAATAATTACAGTAATGACACTGTAATTATACTTCAAGAAGTTCCTAATGTTACTTTGCCATCACTTCCTCAGCAAATGATTTCTTTTTACTTTTGCAAATGAAAAATACTTGAACAATTGAAGTGTAATCTTTGGCCTTATTTAGTGTAAGTATTCAAACTGTAGATATTTTATTTCTATTATTACTACTACTTTGACAAAAAAAATAAAAATAAAAATTTAAAGATACAGTTCTAAACACAGAAGTTCTTTTCTTAGAGCATGTATTAGAACTATACATGTATGTTCTAAAACAGACTTACAGATTACATTAAATATAAGAGATGTACTCCAAATTATAAAAAGTAAAATAGAAAAGATGTGGAAGACCAATAACCTGAATAACAAAATATTCATTCAAATGTTTCTTGTTCGAGTTAATGATTTTGTACCAGTAAAAATGGATATTTTCATGTATTTAATCACTTAATCACTTCCCATTTCTGTGGCGCAGAGTAGATATTATTATTATTATTATTATTATTATTATTATTATTATTATATAATATTGTAAGTATGGGGAGCATCTTGCACAGAAAACATATCTTCTAAGTGGCCTTTTGAGTGGCTTGTTTCTGTCATAGAAGAAAATCATGCCAGGCTGCATTAAAGATGTCTCAGTTTTCCCATGCTCTTTTATAAATTTGGATTGAAGTGTTAAGGATTGAAGCCATTCTGGAATCATTTTTCCTTGAAGCCACAGTAACGTTTGCCTCTGTTATAAAGGATCAGTCTTAACCTTTCAGCGACACAGAGACAAGGACAAACCAGGTTAAATTACACCTTTGAGTTAAATACACATAAGCTGCTAGACTGTCCTTTTAGTTTACTTGCTATGAATAAAAAGAACCTCTTTCTATCATCTCATGTATGCAGTAGCAAACAAAGCTTAAGTTATCAGGGAATCAATGCTTGTCCTTTTCACAATTATGAAATTAGGTTACTGTTTCCATATATTTTTCTTCTTGGGGATTTATTTTGTCCTAGTAACTAAACTTGTTCATTCTATAGACTGGAAACAAGATCATTGCTACATCTTTATGGTATATTATCTAGTCATGTGGCTAATAGAACATTTTTAAAGGCATAAGGAGTATTTTGACATATTTATTTAATAAACCCCAGGAGAAAATGCATCGATAATTTTGATGTCTCAAACATAAACAGATCTGATTCTAATTCACCCTTGGGAGTGCAGATAGTGGATATGTGTTGGATAAGTTGGATAACACCATGTATGTTGCCCAGGTGATTACTGGGGAAGGAAGAGCTTAAAAATAAAATGGTCTCCTTGTGTTTGATTACATGTCTGGGAGAGTGCATGCATTCCAGCAGCTGTTCAAAAAAGCTTACAAACATTGCACCTCAAGCACAGAATCAGTGACTGATTCTGTAGGCCATCATAGGAAACAACTCATGCATTAAAGCTAACTTCCTAAATATGCAAGCTGAAATGTTACCCTGAACACATTATAAACATTCAAAACAGTTAAACTTTTAGCAGATCACTAAAAGTATTACAATATCAACTTGTCATATGGGATCAGTATTTTTTTTTCCCCAGAAGCTACAGAAAAAAAAAAAAAAAAAAAAAAAAAAAAGAAGAAAAAAAAAAATCGTTCCATAGGTATTTGTCTTGACAGTACAGCTGCAGCAAAAATGTTCATAATATTTTGCTCATTGTCGTGGTTTAACCCGGCCGGCAGCTAAACACCACGCAGCCGTTTGCTCACCCGCCCCCTCCCTCTCTGGGACGGGGGAGAGAAGTGGAAAGTGAAGCCCGTGAGTTGAGATAAAGACAGTTTAATAAGACAGGAAAATAATAATAACAAAAGTAATAATAACAATAATAATAATAATAATAATACAATGATGATAATAGGAAAATAATAATAATAATATGTACAAACAAGTGATGCACAATGCAATTGCTCACCACCCGCTGACCGATGCCCGGCCTAACCGAGCAGTCCAGCCCCCTCCCCCCGGCTAGCCACCCCTATATATTGTTTAGCATGACGTCAGATGGTATGGAATACCCCTTTGGCTAGTTTGGGTCACCTGTCCTGGGTCTGTCCCCTCCCAGCTCTTACTGCACCCCCAGCCTGCCTGTTGGCAGGACAGAGCAAAGGCTGAGATGTCCTTGGCTTGGTATAAGCACTGCTCTGCAACAATTAAAACATTAAAACACTCTTCTCATCCTAAGCCAAAACATAGCATTCCACCAGCTACTAGGAAGAAAATTAATTCTGTTCTATCTGAAACTTCTGTTCTAACTGAAACCAGGACATCTGTTCACCCCTTATTCCATACCATTTATGTCATGCTCAGGTTACACTCTTTTCCATACATTCTAATTAGTTACCTATAGTAGTCATGGTAGTGATAACATACAGTATTATATAGTAATTAACATGGTACAATTCAGTTCATGGGCTATTCTCACCCAGTATTAAATCTCCTTGAGGTACACACCGGACCTCTCCGTTCTTTTGCATCACCCACCAAGTATATCCAGGTCCCTGAGCAAAAACAATTCCACGAATAGGTTTGCCTTTTCCTGAGGCAGGAGTAGCCCAGACTGTTTTACCCAGCATATTTCTTACATGCACTACAGGAACTTTATCCCCATCTACAGTATGTAACAGGTTTGATTGGGCAGGTCCAGCTCGGTTGGCAGATCCCCTAGTATTGACTAACCAGGTGGCCTTTGCCAAATGCGTATCCCAATTTTTGAATGTCCCAGCGCCCATTGCTTTCAATGTAGTCTTTAACAGTCCGTTGTATCGTTCAACTTTCCCGGAGGCTGGTGCATGATAGGGGATGTGATACACCCACTCAATACCATGTTCTTTGTCCCAAGTGTCTATAAGGTTGTTTCGGAAATGAGTTCCATTGTCTGACTCTATTCTTTCTGGGGTACCATGTCGCCATAGGACTTGCTTCTCAAGGCCCAGGATAGTGTTCCGGGCGGTGGCATGAGGCACAGGATATGTTTCTAGCCATCCGGTGGTTGCTTCCACCATTGTAAGTACGTGGCGCTTGCCATTGCGAGTTTGAGGGAGTGTGATGTAATCAATCTGCCAGGCCTCTCCATATTTATATTTCAGCCATCGTCCTCCATACCAAAGAGGCTTTGACCGTTTGGCTTGCTTGATTGCAGCACATGTTTCACAGTCATGAATAACCTGTGCTATAGCGTCCATGGTCAGGTCCACCCTTCGATCACGAGCCCATCTGTATGTTGCATCTCTACCTTGATGGCCTGAGGTGTCATGGGCCCATCGGGCTATAAATAATTCACCTTTATGCTGCCAATCCAGGTCCACCTGAGCTACTTCAATCTTAGCAGCCTGATCCACCTGCTGGTTGTTTTGATGTTCTTCAGTAGCCCGATTCTTGGGCACATGAGCATCTACGTGACGTACTTTCACAGCCAGGTTCTCTACCCGAGCAGCAATGTCTTGCCACAAAGCAGCAGCCCAGATGGGTTTGCCCCTACGCTGCCAGTTGTTTTGCTTCCATTGCTGTAACCATCCCCACAGGGCATTTGCTACCATCCATGAATCGGTGTAGAGATAGAGAACTGGCCATTTTTCTCATTCAGCAATGTCTAAAGCCAGCTGAATGGCTTTCACTTCTGCAAACTGACTCGATTCACCTTCTCCCTCAGCAGCTTCTGCAACTCGTTGTGTAGGACTCCATACAGCAGCCTTCCATCTCCGATGCTTCCCCACAATACGACATGACCCATCATTGAACAGTGCATATTTCTTTTCATTCTCTGGTAACTGGTTGTACAGTGGGGCTTCTTCAGCACGACCCACCTCCTCCTCTGATGATATCCCAAAGTATTTGCCTTCTGGCCAGTCCATAATCACTTCCAATATTCCTGGGTGACTGGGGTTTCCTATTCGAGCCCGCTGAGTAATCAGTGCAACCCACTTGCTCCATGTAGCATCAGTTGCATGATGCGTAGAAGAGACCCTTCCCTTGAACATCCAGCCTAGTACTGGCAATCGGGGTGCTAGGAGGAGCTGCGCTTCAGTACCGACCACCTCCGAAGCAGATCGAACTCCTTCATATGCTGCCAATATCTCCTTTTCAGTTGGAGTATAGCGTGCCTCAGATCCTCTGTATCCCCGGCTCCAAAACCCCAGGGGCCAACCTCGAGTTTCCCCAGGTTCTTTCTGCCAGAGGCTCCAGGTGGGGCCGTTCTCCCCGGCTGCAGTGTAGAGCACATTCTTTACATCTGGTCCTGTTCGAACTGGCCCAAGGGCTACTGCATGGACTATTTCCTGCTTGATTTGTTCAAAGGCTTGTCGTTGTTCAGGGCCCCATTCAAACTCATTCTTCTTACGGGTTACTTGGTAGAGCGGGTTTACAATCAGACTGTAATTTGGGATGTGCATTCTCCAAAACCCCACAACACCTAGGAAAGTCTGTGTTTCTTTTTTGTTAGTTGGTGGAGACATAGCTGTTATTTTGTTGATCGCATCCATTGGGATTTGACGACGTCCATCTTGCCATTTTATTCCTAAAAACTGGATCTCTCGTGCAGGTCCTTTGACTTTATTTTGTTTTATGGCAAAACCGGCTTTCAGAAGGATTTGGACTATTTTCTTCCCTTTCTCAAAAACTTCCTCTGCTGTGTCACCCCACACAATAATGTCATCGATGTACTGCAGGTGTTCAGGAGCTTCCCCCTGCTCTAGCGCAGACTGGATCAGCCCATGGCAAATGGTAGGGCTGTGTTTCCACCCCTGGGGCAGCCGATTCCAAGTATATTGGACTCCCCTCCAAGTGAAGGCAAATTGTGGCCTGCACTCTGCTGCTAGAGGGATGGAGAAAAATGCATTAGCGATATCAATTGTGGCGTACCACTTGGCTGCCTTCGATTCAAGTTCGTACTGAAGTTCCAGCATGTCCGGCACTGCAGCACTCAGTGGTGGCGTCACTTCGTTCAGGCCACGATAGTCCACTGTTAGTCTCCACTCGCCATTAGACTTTCGCACTGGCCATATGGGACTATTGAAAGGTGAATGAGTCTTGCTGATCACTCCTTGGCTCTCCAATTGACGAATTAGCTTATGGATGGGAATCAGGGAGTCCCGGTTAGTGCGATATTGCCGCCGGTGCACAGTTGTGGTAGCGATTGGCACTTGCTGTTCTTCGACCCTCAGCAACCCCACAACAGAGAGGTCCTCTGAGAGACCAGGCAAGGTAGATAATTGTTTAATGCCTTCTGTCTCTAAGGCAGCTATACCAAAAGCCCACCGGAACCCTTTTGGGTCCTTGCAATATTCTCTTCTAAGATAGTCTATGCCAAGGATACACGGAGCATCCGGGCCAGTCACAATGCGGTGCTTTTCCCACTCATGCCCAGTCAGACTCACTTCAGCCTCCAATACAGTCAACTGCTGAGATCCCCCGGTCACTCCACAAATATAGATGGGCTCTGGTCCTCTATAGCTCGATGGCATTATAGTACATTGTGCACCGGTGTCTACTAAAGCCTTATACTTCTGTGCGTCTGACGTGCCAGGCCATTGAATCCACACAGTCCAATATACTCGATTGTCCCTTTCCTCCCCCTGGCTGGAGGCAGGGCTCCCCTAATCCTGGTCAGAATCTTCTTCGTTTCTGTGTTTGAAGGACTGTCTGCTGGAAGTTGGAGCAGCAAACTTTTCAGAGAATCCCTTTTCCTTGATTGTTTTCTTTTGCAACTCACGTACCCGTGCCTCTAGGGTCGTGGTAGATTTTCCATCCCATTTTCTCATGTCCTCTCCATGGTCTCGTAAGTAAAACCACAGGGTGGCACGGGGTGAGTACCCACCATATCGTCTTCCTTGTGTGGATGAACGCCTACCCCTGATAGCTGAGACACTGCTTTGTACAGGTGCAGAGCAGAATAATCTCTCTTCAAGTTGGTGAAACTTTTCAGAAAGTTTCTCCCAAGTGTTGTCTTTCGGTCGTTGGACACTGGTTGGTTCAGGTGGGGAAGAAGATAGATTCTCTTTAAGTTGGTGGGGCTCTTCAGAAAGTTTCTCCACAGCTGAGACGCAGGCCTGTAAGGAAGAGGAGAGACTTTCTTCGTACTGCCGGAGTTGTTTAGCCACTTCATCCACTGTGGGTTCCTCATCCTCTTTCCAGGCCATTATTGCCAATGAGCTGGCATATGATGATGGTGCACTCCGTACAAACTTCCGCCACATGGGTCGTGTACACCTGACTTCATCTGGATCTTTGGATGTTTGTCTGAGGTCTGGATCCTCATAAATCACTTCCCATACAGCTAATTCTCTCAGGTACTGGATTCCCTTCTCCATAGTGGTCCACTTGCCTGGTAGACATAAAAGTTCTTCTTTGAAGGGATACCTTTCCCTCACAGCTGAGAGGAGACGCCTCCAGAGGCTGTGAGATTGTGCTCCATCTGCAATTGCTTTGTCAATGCCTGCGTCTCTAGCAAGGGATCCCAGTCGCTTGGCTTCCCTGCCATCTAATTCCACACAATTGGCTCCAGTGTCCCAGCATCGGAGCAGCCAGGTGACAAGCTGCTCACCTATACAGCGACCAAAATCTTTCCGCACATCTCGTAACTCACGCTCGTTTAGGCTTTGGGTAGTTACTGTTGATTTTTCAGCATCCTCATCTTCCTCCTCCTGAACCCTTGATGGCCCAGCGTCATCGTCGTCTCCGTTGTCTCTATACCTAGATTTGGCAGAAGACTCTCTGCGTTCTAAACGACCTGAATCTCTATAACATTTTTTCACCTTCTCTACAGGGGCAGCTTGCACTGCTACAGCTCGTTTCTCTGACCTTGTTACAGGGTCTGGCACAGAGGTTGGAATACCTTCTGCAGGGTCAACTTGCACTGCTACAGCTCGTTTCTCTGACCTTGTTACAGGGTCTGCCACAGAGGTTGGAGTACCCTCTGCAGGGTCAACTTGCACTGCTACAGCTCTTTTCTCTGACCTTGTTACAGGGTCTGCCACAGAGGTTGGAATACCTTCTGCAGGGTCAACTTGCACTGCTACAGCTCGTTTCTCTGACCTTGTTACAGGGTCTGCCACAGAGGTTGGAGTACCCTCTGCAGGGTCAGCTTGCACTGCTACAGCTCTTTTCTCTGACCTTGTTACAGGGTCTGCCACAGAGGTTGGAATACCTTCTGCAGGGTCAACTTGCACTGCTACAGCTCTTTTCTCTGACCCAGCCACAGGAGCTGGAGCGGCTGCAGGAGCTGGAGCAGCTGCAGGAACCGGAGCTGGAGCGGCTGCAGGAACTAGAGTTGGAGCAGTTGCAGGAGCTGGAACTGGAGCGGCTGCAGGAACTGGAGCTGGAGCAGTTGTAGGAGCTGGAACTGGAGCGGCTGCAGGAGCTGGGACTGAAGTGGCTGCAGGAGCTGGGACTGGAGCAGTTGCAGGAGCTGGAACTGGAGCGGCTGCAGGAGCTGGGACTGGAGCGGCTGCAGGAGCTGGGACTGGAGCGGCTCCAGGAGCTGGAACTGGGGCGGCTGCAGGAGCTGGAACTGGGGCGGCTGCAGGAGCTGGAACTGGAGTGGCTGCAGGAGCTGGAACTGGAGCAGCTGCAGAGTCCACCGTAGGGGTCACAGTGGCCGTTGGATCTGTCACAGGGCTTGGAGTGGCCGCAGGGTCTGTCACTAAGTTGATAGCAGTATCAATGGCAGCTCGATAGGCATGAGCCAGGCCCCAGCATGTTACAATGATTTGTGTTACTTTGGAACTGCCAGAATCATGACACCTTTTTCTCAAGCATTCTGCCAGTTTTTGAGGATTTTGCACTTGTTCAGGGGTGAATTTCCAAAACACTGGGGGTGCCAACTGCTCTAGATGCCTGCCCATATCCTCCCACACTCCCTGCCACCCACAACTATACTGCCTCTGGGCAGATCTCCGGATGAGCTTCCTAAGTAGTTGTTTAACTTTAAGCAGAACCTGAAGTGCATTCAGGAGGCAGAACAACAAGACTATGCTGGTCTGAGTATCCCAAGAATATTCAATATCTTGGAGAGCTATTGTAACAAGCTCGGAGGGTAAGAGGGTGGTGAAGGAGGAAGGCAGAGTGATCCAGGAGGATATAGGGGTGGTGAAGGAGAAAGGGAGAGTAATTAAGTAAGAAAAAATATCTTCCCCTTTCCCCTCCACAGATTGACTCCCTAATGAAAAAAAACAATAGGTATAATTGCTAATAGTTTCCAAGATACAGTTTCCAAAATACAGAGTCGACGATGTTACTGAGTACAGATACCAAGTCAGAGTCATGACCAGATATCTCATCGTCTCATAAGCCATTGCTACAACACTCAGTACCATAATGATCTGAAACCAGGGCCCGGAGAGGATAAATAACATGACAGAGAGCAAATACGGAAAATAATGTACTATAATACTCAATTTGGAAAACAGGCGCAGCAGAGTTGAGATTAAAGCAATCAGCATTATGACAAGTGACTATTAAGCAGGTCTAATACTTACACCAATTTTAGATTAACACACTCTGGTCAGATCTGCCGTTATCTCAACCTTTCGGGCCCCACGTTGGGTGCCAAAAAGACTGTCGTGGTTTAACCCGGCTGGCAGCTAAATACCACGCAGCCGTTTGCTCACCCTCCCCCTCCCTCTCTGGGACGGGGGAGAGAAGTGGAAAGTGAAGCCCGTGAGTTGAGATAAAGACAGTTTAATAAGACAGGAAAATAATAATAACAAAAGTAATAATAACAATAATAATAATAATAATAATACAATGGTGATAATAGGAAAATAATAATAATAATATGTACAAACAAGTGATGCACAATGCAATTGCTCACCACCCGCTGACCGATGCCCAGCCTAACCGAGCAGTCCAGCCCCCTCCCCCCGGCTAGCCACCCCTATATATTGTTTAGCATCACGTCAGATGGTATGGAATACCCCTTTGGCTAGTTTGGGTCACCTGTCCTGGGTCTGTCCTCTCCCAGCTCTTACTGCACCCCCAGCCTGCCTGTTGGCAGGACAGAGCAAAAGGCTGAGATGTCCTTGGCTTGGTATAAGCACTGCTCTGCAACAATTAAAACATCGGGGTGTTATCAGCACTCTTCTCAACCTAAGCCAAAACACAGCATTCCACCAGCTACTGGGAAGAAAATTAATTCTGTTCTATCAGAAACTTCTGTTCTAACTGAAACCAGGACAGTCATAATAAAGTTAGGTTGCTGTCTTGGTTTCATTTAGGACAGAGTTAATTTTCTTCCTAGTAGCTGGTAGAATGCTATGTTTTGGCTTAGGATGAGAAGGGTGCTGATAACACCCCGATGTTTTAACTGTTGCAGAGCAGTGCTTACACCAAGCCAAGGACGTCTCAGCTTCTTGCTCTGTCCTGCCAACGGGCAGGCTGGGGATGCAGCAAGAGCTGCAAAGGGACAGACCCAGAACAACTGACCCAAACTGGCCAAAAGTTCCATATTATCTGATGTCAGGCTAAACAATATGACTAGCTGGGGTGGGGGGACGGACTGCTTGGGGTTAGGCTGGGCATCAGTCAGCAGGTGGTGAGCAATCTCATTGTGCATCACTTCTTTCATACACATTATTATTAGTAGTACTATTATCATTATTATTGTTATTATTATTATTATTTTTTTTTTCTGTCTTAATAAACAGTTTTTATCTCAACTCACAGGCTTCACTTTCCCGTTTCTCTCCTCCATCCCAGAGAGGGAGGAGGGCGGGTGAATGAATGCCTGTGTGGTGTTTAGCTGCCAGCCAGGTTAAACCAAAACAGTTACTATCCTCTTGCTTGGACAGTTACTCAATTTTAAACAATTCTTATTTATACAGCTGACATGATACTTGGAGAAAAACAAATTTTATTATTATAGTAAAATGTTATATATATTAGGAATAGTCAGATTAAGTCATATGTTTTGAGATAACTGAAGGAGGATAACTGTTAAAAAAAAAAAAAAAAAAAAAGAATTCTCACTCATCTGAGAAAAGAATGCTCATTCTTAAATAGTATATTTATTTGTTCTTCTACATCATGTGTCTTAACAGCTTCCAAGGAACCCAGTCTGTTTTTCTGGTTTCATATTTATTGCTCATTCTCTTCTCTCCCCAACAACTACAATAAGAAGCTTTCACTTGTTTCAGCTGTCAAAAATGTCTCATACAAATAATCATTTCCCTTTAAATAGCAGCTTTTAATCCATTTGCATTTCTTGCTAGGGATTTTCTATACATCCAATCCCATATATAGCACAAAGATAAAAGATGTTTTCTTCTGAATTATATTTATCTTGTTACACTAGGTGGGGACCCTTTTAAGTACAAAATCTGAACTTTTACTTCCTTATTTTCTGTGTTTATCTCTGTTTAGGTAGTGACAAAGTTGCCAAGCCTCAATCCTTTAAATGACTGCCATTCTTTGTTTTTGTTTATCCCTTTGGCTGCCAGACCCTGTTAATGGCAGTAGAGTTCTGTGTGCTCACAAGCAATCCTCTGTGGAGAAGAGATTGCAGATTTCGTTTTCTAAGTGCCTCAGTACATGTCTGCTGCACTAGGTTTCCTAAGAGGGCTAGCGAGCTGAAGCACTGAAGCTGCCTCTCTAAGTGAAATACACACTAATTTAATTAAGTATCAGTGGTGCCATGTTATTGCTTTGCTTTTTGATCCTTAAGCTGCAAATTACATTTCCATTCCATCAACTCATTGCTTTTAGAAACAGTTAGCCCAACTGCATTATACAAATAATATGAACACTCTTTACAAAGAATTCTATAATTTATCACTGTTTTACACTTCATTAAACAGAAAAATGAAACAAATTATATTTGAGACAGAATATGGTTTTAATGGAGAAAATTTTATATAGTATATAGTTATTTAAAATGTTCTCATACACATCTGCCAAAGATGTTAAGTAGCTGATTATAATTTCCCCCCTCCGCTATATGATAATGTTATGATATAATGTGTTTTCAGAAACATTTGTAGGAAGTAGTCCACAATAAACTTAGAGTTGAAAGGTGTGAATTTACCAGATGATATTTCTGTACTTCTTTCTTGATGGTGCAAGAAAAACATGAGGTTTTCTTGGCGTTGCTTTTAATTTGTTTTTTCATCTTTTGTCCAGGTCATGTAATTTGCACTTAAATTGTCAATTGTATCCTGGCACCTAGCTGTACATTTGAATATTTGCTGTGCTTTGTGTTACAGAGGTTTTAAGTTTTCTCTTTCTCCCTCTTTGCCTATGCAGATAATATTCATACATAATTAAGAACTCCATGATAAAGTTTGCATATCTTTTATTTTTCTGGACTAGTAACTTCTGAGTTTTAATATGGTACTAGCCAGTTCTGATTTTTTTTTTTTTTCATGGCAGCTAGGAAACCTAGTCCTACATAAATTTAATTAACTAACTAAATAGAAATAAATATTAATTATCTGACATGAGCAAAAACAAAAACAAAAACAAAAACAAACTCTTGGGAGAGAACTATATATCAGCATAAACAGGCATAAAATATGTTTATGGCACATTAATCATATGTATACATACATATACATTTTAGCATGCATTTCCAGAAATACATGGACAACACTTGGACAAGAAATTTAATAGCAGATTTTAAAAGTGACATTTCAGAACAACTTTTTAATTGCAATTAAAATCATTTTTACATCTATGGACTTTGTTACTTATGCTAATAGTGATATTTAAGATTTTAAAGGCCCGGAAAAGAAGTTTATCCAAATTAAAAAGAACATTACTTTTGACTAAAAGAAGACTTTGTTTCCTACCCTTGCCTTCCTACTGAGCTAAAGTAATATTGAATGTGCCACACCTGTAGGATCCACCAAGAACAATCTCTCCGTATTGTCACATATTCACTGCTTCATTCCTTCTTAGAATTGTGGCAATTAATATTTAAGGAGTTGTTCCTTGCTAGGGATGGGTTCTGAGCCTGGTTGATATATGAATAAATGTCTGGAGTTGATTCTTCCTAGATGAGGTTTCGTTAACATTGGAATTATTATTTTTCCTCACTATTCCCCCTTCCATCCCCTCCCCCCCTCCTCCCAATCAGTATATATCTACATTTACTTAGGAGAGAACAAGGTAACAGAGAGGGAGATGCTTTCCAAATGTTCTCTCAGTATGGTCATAGTTAATAAAGCTTCTTCTGACCTGCTTTAAATTGTACTTGCATTATTAGTTTGAGGAGACCCTATATTGTCTGAAATAACCTACCATGCTGTATTATCCTGAGCATGCTATTCAGGTTCATTATATGATATTGGTTTATATGCATTTACTCGTATGGAATATTCTGTAAAGGAGGTAGAATAAGAAAAACCTTCAAGCTTAAATGTATTCTATACAGATGCTGTATTAATCTAAATTTTCTAGTAGAAATGTCCCACCAAAAACTGAAGCAACTTTTTTCATTGTGCTTTTGATTTGCACAGTGAATAGTTCATCATAAAAAAGATTTTCCTATGTAACTTCCTTAATGTAGCTTTGTATCAAAACATTCTGTCCTTTTAAAATACTTAATCATCATTTCAGCCTGGGAAAGCAGAATACTATTAACATTTTACTGTTAGTTTACTGTAGGTCTGAATCACAAAAGAACTAAAAGAATGTGATTCAAAGAATGTCTTAATAAACCACATTTCTGAGTGTCCCCATTTAGGAAAGAAATTCCCACACACACAAAAACAAAAACAAAACAAACAATAAAAACAACGACAACAACAAAAAAGAGCTTGGCGTCTCCAGTAAGAAATAGTGATTTCATGTATGGAAATAGACTTTTTTTTTTTCCTTCTGAACTCAAAATAAAGATCCATTTTACACATTACTTAGAGTGAAGATTTACTACTTTATTATTTATTCTTCAGACTGGTTAGTCTCTACTTCTGAAAAGTGTAAAGGGTATCAAGTGCTTTCAATAGCTGAGAGAGAACATTAAGACAACCTCATAGCATAATTTTAATACATTTAGATTTCAAGCCACGCAAACTGAGGAAAAAAAAAAAAAAAAAAAAAAAAGCAAGAAACCTCAGGAAGTCTGTAGTTAAGCACGCAGCTCAAAGGAGGATCAGACCAGTTTGCTCATGTATTTATCCACTTGGGTGTTGAAAACTTCTAAGGACAGAGGCTGCACAGCTTCTTTGGGAGAGACTGCTTCACTTCTGGACCATCTTCAATGGATTTTTTTTTTTTTTTTTTTATATATCCAGCATGAATCTCTCTTTTTTTCAAGTTATGCCTGTTTTCTTTCATCCTTCCACCATACACTACGGTGAATACCCTGGCTCCATCTCCTCAACACTCTCTCTATAAGCACTGGAGAGCTATAGCAAGAGCTACCTCCAGAGGTGTCTCTTCTACACCCTCTATTCACAGGGAAGTGCTCCAGACCTCCAGACCTTGATCATCTTGGTGGATCTCCAACTGACTTCCTTAGTTTATCACTATCTTTCTGTTATTGCATGTCTCGAAAGTAGCATGCAAGAGAGGAGACTGAGGACAAGGTTCCCCAGTCCAGTGAAAGTAAAATTGCTTGGTAACTCTTTTAATTTCTGAAGAACCTCTCACTCAGAAGCAGCTGAAAATTTTACCCAGAGTTTTTTGGTACATGTACAATCATTGAATTAACATGGATTCAGCAAAGAGATGTCTTTACTTCTTAAAGTATAGGCAAAGGTCATAGACATATATGCCTATGAAAGAGCTCCATGAGATTACTGTTCAAACACCTTTGCTCATAACTCATAACCCAGGTTCTACATGGCTGGAAACAGAAGACAAAGGAAGGATCTCAGCTTGACCTCTGATGCACACACACAAAACCAACAACAAGCAACCAACCAGCCAAAGAAAAAAATATGGAAAGGGAATTCTTTGGCATCATTCTGGGTACTATACCTGTATTAAAATGGTATCCTACATCAAGATATGTCTATAGTTATTGAAGAGAGGAACCGATTTCCAGAGCTGAATTTCTATATTTTGAAATGCGACTCTAAACCAAAGAAGTCCAAGTGGGATTTGGAGGTATCTATCCTTCCTTAGTAATAGAGGAATCTTACAACAAGCGTGTAACTTTTACTTGACAAAAAGTATTTATATACAACAAACAATTAAGTCTACCATGATATAACTAAAGTTTTTAAATGTTATAATGTATTAAAATGTTATAAATGCAACTACCACAACCCCACACCTTCCCCAGCCCTCTTCCCCCCCCCCAAAAAAAGATAAGAAATTCCCTTATTAAAGATAAATTTCAAGTGAATATTTATATATGCTATTTCTACTTTCTTCTGCTTCACATAGATTTTTGTTGTTGAGGATAGCATAGCAGGATTTTCAATGCTCAATTTGATGTCATTCACTTGCCACATGATTTTGATTTTTACTAAATAGAAGAGAAATAACTTTTTTAAAGAAAATTCAAGTGCTTAAAGGGTATGGGTTATAAAATTCCATTACAAATTGAAGACTGTGATTCCGTGATCAATCATATTAAATAATAGTAAGAGTAACAGTAATAGTAGTAATAATAATTATTATTATAATTATAATCTATTAAATGTTTCCCCTGCATCTGAAGAACATAGCATCTAGCTGCACTCTCAAGCTTACTGGATGTCCTGGTTTCAGTTAACACAGAATTAATTTTCTTCCTAGTAGCTGGTGGAATGCTGTGTTTTGGCTTAGAATGAGAAGAGTGCTGATAACACCCCGATGCTTTAATTGTTGCAGAGCAGTGCTTATACTAAGCCAAGGACATCTCAGCCTTTGCTCTGTCCTGCCAACGGGCAGGCTGGGGGGTGCAGTAAGAGCTGGGAGGGGACAGACCCAGGACAGGTGACCCAAACTAGCCAAAGGGGTATTCCATACCATCTGACGTCATGCTAAACAATATATAGGGGTGGCTAGCCGGGGGGAGGGGGCCGGACTGCTCGGGGTTAGGCTGGGCATCGGTCAGCGGGTGGTGAGCAATTGCATTGTGCATCACTTGTTTGTACATACTATTATTACTTTCGTATTATCACCATTGTATCATCATTATTATTATTGTTATTATTATTTTTGTTATTTTTTTTTTCCTGTCTTATTAAACTGTCTTTATCTCAACTCACGGGCTTCACTTTCCATTTCTCTCCCCCGTCCCAGAGAGGGAGGGGGGAGGGTGAGCGAACGGCTGCGTGGTGTTTAGCTGCCGGTCGGGTTAAACCACGACAGTCTTTTTGGCGCCCAACGTGGGGCCCGAAAGGTTGAGATAACGGCAGATCTGATCAGAGTGTGTTAAACTAAAATTGGTGGAAGGATTAGACCTGCTTAATAGTCACTTGTCATGATGCTGATTGCTTTAATCACAACTCTGCTGCGCCTGTTTTCCAAATTGAGTATTATAGTACATTATTTTCCGTATTTGCTCTCTGTAGTGTTGTTTCTCCTCTCCGGGCCCTGGTTTCAGACCATTATGGTACTAAGTGTTATAGCAATGGCTTATGAGACGATAAGATATCTGGTCATGACTCTAACTTGGTATTTATACTCAGTAACATCGTGGACTCTGTACTTTGGAAACAGCATCTTGGGAACTATTAGCAATTATACCTATTGTTTTTCTCCATTAGAGAGTCAATCTGTGGAGGGGAAAGGGGAGGATATTTTTCCTTACTTGCTTACTCTCCCTTTCTCCTTCACCACCCCTGTATCCTCCTGGGTCACTCTGCCTTCCTCCTTCACCACCCTCTTATCCCCTGAGCTTGTCACAATAGCTCTCCAAGATATTGAATATTTCTGGAATACTCAGAATACCATAGTCTTGTTGTTCTGCCTCATGAATGCACTTCAGATTCTGCTTAAAGTTAAACAACTACTTATGAAGCTCATCCGGAGATCTGCCCGGAGGCAGTATAGTTGTGGGTGGCAGGGAGTATGGGTGGATATGGGCAGGCATCTAGAGCAGTTGGCACCCCCAGTGTGTTGGAAATTCACCCCTGAACAATGGCAAAATCCTCAAAAACTGGCAGAATGCTTGAAAAAAAGGTGTAATGATTCTGGCAGTTCCAAAGTAACACAAATCATTGTAACGTGCTGGGGCCTGGCTCATGCCTATCGAGCTGCCATTGATACTGCTGTCAACTTAGTGACAGACCCTGCGGCCACTCCAAACCCTGTGACAGATCCAACGGCCACTGTGACCCCTACGGTGGATTCTGCAGCCGCTCCAGTCCCAGCTCCTGCAGCCGCTCCAGTCCCAGCTCCTGCAGCCGCTCCAGTCCCAGCTCCTGCAGCCGCTCCAGCTCCAGCTCCTGCAGCCGCTCCAGTCCCAGCTCCTGCAGCCGCTCCAGTCCCAGCTCCTGCAGCTGCTCCAGTCCCAGTTCCTGCAGTCGCTCCAGTTCCAGCTCCGGCCGCTACTCCAGTCCCAGAGAGGTCCGGTGTGTACCTCAAGGAGATTTAATACTGGGTGAGAATAGCCCATGAACTGAATTGCACCATGTTAAATAGTATATTATACTGTATGTTATCACTACCATGATTACTATAGGTGACTAATTAGAATGTATGGAAAAGAGTGTAACCTGAGCATGACATAAATGGTATGGAATAAGGGGTGGATAGATGTCCTGGTTTCAGTTAACACAGAATTAATTTTCTTCCTAGTAGCTGGTGGAATGCTGTGTTTTGGCTTAGAATGAGAAGAGTGCTGATAACACCCCGATGCTTTAATTGTTGCAGAGCAGTGCTTATACTAAGCCAAGGACATCTCAGCCTTTGCTCTGTCCTGCCAACGGGCAGGCTGGGGGGTGCAGTAAGAGCTGGGAGGGGACAGACCCAGGACAGGTGACCCAAACTAGCCAAAGGGGTATTCCATACCATCTGACGTCATGCTAAACAATATATAGGGGTGGCTAGCCGGGGGGAGGGGGCCGGACTGCTCGGGGTTAGGCTGGGCATCGGTCAGCGGGTGGTGAGCAATTGCATTGTGCATCACTTGTTTGTACATACTATTATTACTTTCGTATTATCACCATTGTATCATCATTATTATTATTGTTATTATTATTTTTGTTATTTTTTTTTTCCTGTCTTATTAAACTGTCTTTATCTCAACTCACGGGCTTCACTTTCCATTTCTCTCCCCCGTCCCAGAGAGGGAGGGGGGAGGGTGAGCGAACGGCTGCGTGGTGTTTAGCTGCCGGTCGGGTTAAACCACGACACTGGATTATTAGGTCTGTCCAAATCCAACATAGGTATGTCTAGGATTTTCATCCAAAATTCATCCAGCCTTGCCATTTATACATACAGGTGTACCACTGGTGTACCCCAGGCGAATTTCTATTCAAATAGATTTTCAATGTGTTTCACAAATATCTCCTCAAAAACAAACAAACAAACAAACAAACAAAAAGAATAAAGTAATAAGTGGTCTAACACAACCCTAACTCACACATTTTGGTGCAAATGGCTTGAAAGATATAACAGAATACCTCTGAGACAGGCATTGCAAACTATTGTATGCTATACAAATCTTGTCATAGAGGAAATGTCATGAACATGCCCAAACAACAAAAGAAATATGTCAAAGATTGTATATAAAATGGTGTAGATATTATGACATTTGTACCCATGTCATAGAAGATTTAGAAATGTAACATAAAACATTTCCTTGGTTTTCAAAGTTAAATGAATATTGTTTGAGATTAAAAGAAGTGGCTTAAAGGACATCTTGGATCAGAATTTTTTGCACCTGTTCCAATTATACCACCTCTTCTAGAAAATATGCCATAATGGACACAGTTTCAGGCTTTGCATATGGCCTACAAATTTTCTGAACATATATAGATCAACATCAACAGATATATATAAATCAACATTTTCTCTGTCCAGCATAACCAAATTGGTTTGGAAGTATATTATGATATTCACAGTCAGATAACCTGAAAAGTTAAAAAGAGTTTAACTTACACTGCTGAAGTTTAAAGCTTATCAGTATGATGAATGAGAACTAAAAATAACATAGGGTATTTTACAGACTTGCCTAAAACCTTAAAAGATAGCTTTTTTAAAATATATATCAATAAAACTGTGTAGCTTGCTTTTCAGTAATGCCAGAATCAACACCTCAATTTCCTTATTAAGTCTCATGTTTTTTTTTTTTTTGTTTTTTTTTTTGTTTTTTTTTTTGTTTTTTTGTTTTTTTCTTTATAAATAAGGGCAAAATGTATATGGTTTCTGTAGTGGTTTTATTTTTAATATCCTTTATTTATTGTCCATGGATGGATTTGGCTATGCATTTGAATTACAGCTTTTGTCAGCAATAGGTATGGGTGTAAAATATAAAAATGTGCAAGCCCTGCAATTCCTATACTGGATCTTAACTCCAAGAAGCTCATACTCGAAGTTCACAAACTCTGCACACATAAAAAAGAAAATTATGGTACAGCTTCCTGAAGTATGTTTCATAGCATGAGGCTATGAAGTGGGGGAGAGGGGAAAATGGTAAAGGAGTCCAAGGAATGCAAGTAAATAATTTTACTCCATTTTTTATCTGAAGCAATACTAAACTTGCCAAGCAGAGCCTTGGCCTAAGAAATCATTACTCATGATATGAGCTCAAAGACAGCAAAGCTGCTAATTGAAATAAGCGTTACTGGATGTATCAATATTTTCTTGATTTAGAGTTCAGAAAACCTCATGAAGCAAACAGATAATATTAGGTAAAATACTTTTTTATGTGAGAAGGAGAGGGAAAGTCAGGAGAGACTGAGTACTTCTTCAGCACGTGCACAGAAGAGATTGTGGGGAAAAAATGGACAGAGCACAACAATGGTAAAGAGATGCTTGTTCCTTACAAAGCCTTGCTTCTTAAAGGATCACTGAGACAGAGTTACACCAGAGGGAAAGTAAAACGGAGCAAAACTACTCTGATGGTGGTGGTACAGTTGGTATTTTACCTTTCCAGTTCTAGGTTTTCTTTGAAAATCAAACAGGGATATAAAACTAATAGACTAATAGAATAAGAAGGTATGTTTAATGCAAAGTGGGGGGATTTCCTGCAGTCATTTCTTGCAGTCAGCCCACTCCATAGAGATATAGTGTGGCAGTCCAAATAGAACGAATCTCCTCCACCTCACCCCCCCCCCCAAAAAAAAAAAAAAAAAAAAACTAGAAAAGAAAGCAAGGAAGCATTGTGTATTTTGCACTACCATTCCTTCAATTCCATGAATATAGTTTTTGGCATTAAAAACACTTAGTAATTATTTTTTTGTATGATCAGAAAAGATGCAATTTTTCAGTGTTATAGAGTATATAAAAATATGGAAATCTTTAAACTAGGTTAGAAGAAGTGGGACGAGGCTGAAACAAGGTTTGTTAGAGCTGTGCCAGAGGGAACAATGTCTAGGCCAGAGGAGAAGGCAATGGCCCAACTGAAGTGCATCTACGCTAATGCTTGCAGCATAGGTAACAAACAGGAGAGCTGGAGGCCATTGTGCAGCAGGCAAGCTATGACTGGGTTGCCATCACGGAGACGTGGTGGGACCACTCTCATGACTGGAGTGGTGAAATGTCTGGCTATAGGCTCTTCAGAAGAGACAGGCAGCACAGAAGGGGTGCTGGTGTGGCTCTCTATATCAGAGAGCATTTTGATGTCATGGAACTTGAGGCTGGGAATGATGAGCTTGAGTCCCTATGGGTTAGGACCAGCGGGAAGGCCTACAAAGCAAGCATCCTGGTGGGGGTCTGTTATAGACTGCCAAACCAGGATGAGGAGACAGATGTGGAGTTCTACAGGCAGCTGAGATAAGTTGTGAAATCTTCAGCGCTTGTTCTCGTGGGGGACTTCAACTTCCCAGACATATCCTGGAAGCACAACAAAGCCCAGAGAAAGCAGTCTAGGAGGTTTCTGGAAAGCGTGGAAGATAGCTTTCTGACACTGGTTAGTGAGCCTACCAGGGGAGGTGCCCCACTAGACTTTCTGTTCACAAACAGAGAAAGACTGGTGGGAGATGTGGTGGTTGGAAACTGTGGTGGGCAGGGTGACCATGAAATAGTAGAGTTCTCTATTCTTGGCGAAGTCAGGAGGAGGATCAGTAAAACTGCAGTCTTGGACTTCTGGAGGGCTGACTTTGAACTGTTCAGGACACTGGTTGGCAGAGTCCCTTGGGAGGTGGTTCTAAAGGGCAGAGGGGTCCAGGAAGGCTAGGAACTCTACAAGAAGGAAATCTTAATGGTGCAGGAGTGGTGTGTCCCCATGTACCCAAAAACGAGCTTGTGCAGAAGAAGACTGGCCTGGCTGAAGAGAGAGTTGTAGCTTGAGCTTAGGAGAAAAAAGAGGGTTTACAATCTTTGGAAAAGAGGGCAGGCCACTCGGGAGGACTGTAAGGATGTTGCGAGTCTGCGCAGGGACAAAATTAGGAAGGCCAAAGCTCATCTGGAGCTCAATCTAGCTACTGCCGTTAAAGACAAAAAAAAATGTTTTTACAAATACATCAGTGCAAAACAGGGGACTAAGGAGAATCTCCATCCTTTACTGGATGTGGAGGGAAACTTAGTTACAAGAGATGAGGAAAAGTAATGAGGAAAAGCGAGGTACTTAATGCCTTCTTTACCTCAGTCTTTAGCAGCAAGACCAGTTGCTCTCTGGATACCCAGCACCCTGAGCTGGTGGAAGGGGATGGGGAGCAGAATGTGGCCCTCACTGTCCATGAGGAAATGGTTGGCGACCTGCTACGGCACTTGGATGTACGCAAGTTGATGGGGCCAGAAGGGATCCACCCGAGGATACTGAGAGAACTGGCGGAGGAGCTGGACAAGCCGCTTACCATCATTTATCAACAATCCTGGCTATAGGGGGAGGTCCCAGTCGACAGGCGGCTTGCAAACATGACGCCCATCTACAAGAAGGGTTGGAGAGTAGACTTGGGGAACTATAGGCCTGTCAGTTTGACCTCAGTGCCAGGGAAACTCATGAAGCAGATTATCTTGAGTGTCATCACGCAGCACTTGCAGGGCAAGCAGGCGATCAGGCCCAGTCAGCATGGGTTTATGAAAGGCAGGTCCTGCTTGACAAACCTATCTCCTTCTATGACAAAGTGACGCGCTTGGTGGATGAGGGAAAGGCTGTGGATGTGGTCTACCTTGACTTCAGCAAGGCTTTTGACACCGTTTCCAAAAACATTCGCCTCAAGAAACTGGATGCTCATGGCTTGGACTGGCGTACGCTTCGTTGGGTTAAAAACTGGCTGGATAGCCGGGCCCAAAGAGTTGTGGTGAATGGAGTCAAATCCAGTTGGAGGCCGGTCACTAGTGGTGTTCCCCAGGGCTCAGGACTGGCGACAGTCCTCTTGAATATCTTTATTGATGATCTAGATGAGGGCATTGAGTGCACCCTCAGTAAATTTGCAGATGACACCAAGTTGGGTGCGTGTGTCGATCTGCTCGAGGGTAGGAAGGCTCTGCAGGAGGATCTGGATAGGCTGCACCGATGGGCTGAGGTCAACTGCATGAAGTTCAACAAGGCCAAGTGCCGGGTCCTGCACCTGGGGCGCAATAACCCCAAGCAGAGCTACAGGCTAGGAGAGGAATGGTTGGAGAGCTTCCAGGCAGAGAAGGACCTGGGAGTGATGGTGGATAGTCGGCTGAATATGAGCCAGCAGTGTGCTCAGGTGGCCAAGAAGGCCAACAGCATCCTGGCTTTTATCAGGAACAGTGTGACCAGCAGGGCTAGGGAGGTGATCGTCCCCCTGTACTCAGCTCTGGTGAGGCCGCACCTCGAGTACTGTGTTCAGTTTTGGGCCCCTCGCTACAAGAAGGACATCGAGGTGCTTGAGCGGGTGCAGAGAAGGGCGACAAAGCTGGTGAGGGGCCTGGAGAAGAAGTCCTACGAGGAGCGGCTGAGGGAGCTGGGCTTGTTCAGCCTGGAGAAGAGGAGGCTCAGGGGCGACCTTATCACTCTCTATAGGTACCTCAAGGGAGCCTGTAGCGAGGTGGGGGTTGGTTTGTTCTCCCACGTGCCTGGTGACAGGATGAGGGGGAATGGGCTTAAGTTGAGCCACGGGAGTTTTAGGTTAGATGTTAGGAAGAACTTCTTCACTGAAAGGGTTGTGAGGCATTGGAACAGGCTGCCCAGGGAAGTGGTGGAGTCACCATCCCTGGAAGTCTTCAAAAGACGTTTAGATGTAGAGCTTAGGGATATGGTTTAGTGGGGACTGCTAGTGTTAGGTCAGAGGTTGGACTCGATGATCTTGAGGTCTCATCCAACCTAGAAATTCTGTGATTCTGTGATTCTGTGATACCGAAGGGGTTGTTAGGCATTGGAACTGGCTGCCCAGGGAAGTGGTGGAGTCACCATCCCTGGAGGTCTTTGGAGTCGTTTGATCTTTAAGTGGCTTCCAATATGAGTCATTCTATGATTCTATGATATATTTGGGAAAAGAAATGATTATTCTTTCAGGTATTCATGAAAGTATTCTGTCTTTCAATTTTCTCCAATTGGTAGTAAAAATATAAAAATTATGTTTCCAGAAAAAAGATAGGCATTATACAAATTCCAATGATAGGTATATGTGGATGTATTTATGCATTTATTGTTTTTTCTCCTTATGTGTTCTCACAAATTCAACTGGATTCCCAAATAAATGTACAAAGGCATTCCCATACTTTGCCTTTCAGCTCCAATTAGGTAGATGAGCAAGCTCTGACTGCATTGGCATGTCCATGAGGCAGAGCGTGGAGCAGTGGAAAGAGACACAGATCATACAGTATATACAAGGGCATACAAGTGCACCCAAACTAAATGCTTTTGTCTTTCAACAAGGTTCATACTTTCACATATATAACCTATAGATAATTAAACATATAAATATGAAAAGATAACACTCTTAACATTTTATATTTATTTTAATGTGAATTCTGCTGCAAATTTCCCTTTCTCCCACACCTTTCCTGCCAGTAATCCCTTTCCTTTTTCCTGTTCCTTAAAAATTTCCTTCATTTCAGTCAACTCTGTTCTTGCTTCTGAGTAGGTGAATTTATCATAAGGTGTCAGACTTACTTTTAATTCCTGATGCTTTTCAAAGAGCATAGGTTATATGAGGTACAGTATATATTTACATCATCTGAGTGAGCCATATACAATGTTTTCCTGATTTGGCTATACTGTTTCCTGAGAAGAACTGTCATACATTGTATCTGTAAAGAAGCCAACTTTTTTGACTGGATCTGGAATTTTTTGGCCTCTGTGGCCAGCTACAAGCAATGCAAGTGTCAACATAACTCAAGCCCTTAATGATGCTACGAGGGGGAAACTTTATCATTGAGAGGAGAAATATGGGTGAAGAAAATTAAATGTTCATTTTCATCAAACTATAAAATTGTAATGGGTAAAAAAATGGTCTTTTTTTACATACAAGCTGCAAGTGCATGTCTGAGTGTTAGAAAGGGAAGTTAAGAGAAGCACCATGTAAATGGTGAGAGGCAATTATAGAATGGGAGAGAAGGAACACAAAGATGTGTAGTCATGCGAAGGAGGATACTCCATGGACCGTGTACAAGAATTTCTCCTGAAACATCTTCAGGAGTAGGTGGCTCTCCCCCACTGACATATTTAGCTGCTGGCTGATGTCTTTCAGGAGAGACATTTAGTTTCTGAGCACAACTTTCTCAGTGGGGCTGTGTCGTGGTTCCACTCGAGTGGGCAGCCGAGCTCCACCACAGCCGCTCTCTCACTCCCCCTCCTCAAAGAGGAATGGGGAGAAAACATGTGAAAAGGGCTCAAGGATTGAGATAAGGACGAGAAAATCACGCAATAATTATTGTAACGGGCAAAACAGACTCAGCATAAGAAGATAGTAAGATTTATTGCTCATTACTAACAAGCTAGAGAAGTGAGAAACAAAGGAAAGAAACCAAAAGCACCTTCCCCCCCCATCCACCCTCTTCCACCTTCTCCCCCCGAGCGGCACAGGGGAAGGGGGGAATGGGGGTTATGGTCAGTCTACAGCATTTCTTCTCTGCCGCTCCTTCTCGGTCACTCTCGTTCCCTGTGCTGTGGGGTCCCACCCACGGGATGCAGTCCTTGATGAACTGATCCAGCGTGGGCTTCCCACAGGCAGCAGCTCTTCCAGAGCTGCTCCAGATATGGGTCCGTACCACGGGGTCCATCCCTCAGGAGCAAACTGCTCCAACCTGGCTCCCCTACGGGCAGCAGCTCCTGGCAGGTCACCTGCTCCTGCGTGGTCTCCTCTCCACAGGCTACAGATCCGGCCCGGAATCTGCTCTGGCAGGGGTCTTCCACAGGCGGCAGCCTCCATCGGTGCAGGGCCACCTGCTCCACCATGGTCTCCTCCACGGGCTGCAGCATGGAACCCTGCTCCACCGTGGTACTCCATGGGCTGCAGGGGGACAGCCTGCTTCACCATGGTCCTCACCACAGGCCACAGGGGACTTCTGCTCCGGCACCTGGAGCACCTCTCCCCCTCCTTCTACACTGACCTTGGTACCGTTCCTCACTCCCTTCACTCTCCCAGCTGCTGTGTGGCACAGCGTTTTTTTTCCCTGTCTTAAATATGCTCTCACAGAGGTGCAAAACAACATCACTTATTGTCTCAGCTCTGGAAAACAATGGGGCCCTTCCCAAACATGGGGCAGCTTCTAGATCTTTCTCACAGTAACCACCCCTATGGCCCCCTGCTACCAAAACCTTGCCACGTAAACCCACTACAGGCTGTGATTTTAAACTTACTGTGTAATGGAGTGCATTACCATTTACCATATGATGAGATGGCCTTGTTTGTCAGCCAGGGAGCCGCTTAATGTTATATATGGGTCAAACGAGCCAAAAAAAAGTGAAAGATAAAAAAAAAGAAGGAAGGAAGGAAGGAAGGAAGGAAGGAAGGAAGGAAGGAAGGAAGGAAGGAAGGAAGGAAGGAAGGAAGGAAGGAAGGAAGGAAGGAAGGAAGGAAGGAAGGAAGGAAGGAAGGAAGGAAAGAGAATCTTGAATCTTGGACCCTCTAGAAAGAAAGAAAGTAAGAAAGAAGGAAAGAAAGAGAATCTTGAATCTTGGACCCTCTAGCAAAAGGGGAAACTTCCCTTGTGGCAAGCAGCCAAGTCATTTTTTAAAAGATCCATTTTATGATAAGATCACCCGTATGGTGGACCAAGGGAAACCAGCTGATGTGATTTTTTTGGACTTCAGCAAGGCTTTTGACACGGTTTCCCATAGGATCCTACTGGACAAAATGTCCACCATACAGCTAAATAAAAACATCATACGATGGGTGAGCAATTGGCTAACGGGCAGGGCCCAAAGGGTTATGGTAAATGGGGCTGTGTCAGGCTGGCGGGCAGTCACCAGTGGGGTCCCTCAAGGCTCCATTTTAGGGCCGGTACATTTCAGTATTTTTATAAACAATCTGGATGTAGGAATAGAGGGTATTTTGAGCAAGTTTGCTGATGACACCAAACTTGGAGGAGTTGTGGACTCAAATGAGGGCGTAAAGGCCTTGCAGAGGGATCTGGACAGGTTGGAGAGCTGGGCGATCACCAACCACATGAAGTTCAATAAGAGCAAGTGCCGGGTCCTGCACCTGGGACGGGGAAACCCTGGCTGCATGTACAGACTGGGCGATGAGACGCTGGAGAGCAGCCTAGAAGAGAGGGATCTGGGGGTCGTAGTAGACAGCAAGTTGAATATGAGCCAGCAGTGTGCCCTGGCAGCCAGGAGGGCCAATCGTGTCCTGGGGTGCATCAAGCACGGCATCGCTAGTAGGTCAAGGGAGGTGATTGTCCCGCTCTACTCTGCGCTGGTGCGGCCTCACCTCGAGTACTGTGTGCAGTTCTGGGCACCACAGGATAAAAAGGACATGAAACTGTTGGAAAGTGTCCAGAGGAGGGCTACGAAGATGGTGAAAGGCCTTGAGGGGAAGACGTACGAGGAACAGCTGAGGTCACTGGGCCTGTTCAGCCTGGAGAAGAGGAGGCTGAGGGGAGACCTCATCACAGTCTACAACTTCCTCGTAAGGGGGTGTCGAGAGGCAGGAGACCTTTTCTCCATTAACACTAGTGATAGGACCCGCGGGAACGGGGTTAAGCTGAGGCAGGGGAAATTTAGGCTGGACGTCAGGAGGGGGTTCTTCACAGAGAGGGTGGTTGCACACTGGAACAGGCTCCCCAGGGAAGTGGTCACTGCACCGAGCCTGTCTGAATTTAAGAAGAGATTGGACTGTGCACTTAGGCACATGGTCTGAACTTTTGGGTAGACCTGTGCGGTGTCAAGAGTTGGACTTGATGATCCTTAAGGGTCCCTTCCAACTCAGGATATTCTATGATTCTATGATTCTATGATTTTCTCCTGAAAATCGATGGAGCAGTACTAAATAACTAAAGATAAAGGAATTCCAAGGGCAGGAGAATTTCTGCTGAATCAGCCATCACATTGATCACATTAACAGGTGATGTCCTCTTGGCAGACACACTTTTTTAATATTTGCAAATGCATTTATTTGCATGGGAGAAAAAATAAAAAACTATTATTCTCCAAACATATCTTTACCTGTGCATATTTGTTCACAACAATAAGTGAGCATTACCATTGCCAAATCAATCAGACGTTCGGAATTTGACCAGATATTCCCAAGCACAGTTTTGCAATGGTTGACTCAATCCATTTGAAGGTGTAACATTATTTGAAAAACTTACTTGACATCTAGCTATGTAAAGGAAGAAAATTGCCCATGCTAGAAAATGCAGAAATTTGTTGAATTAATCTCATGTCTCAGCTTGAGTCAATGAAGATGTTTGTAGTTTTCCAGCAGTTTTGGTCAGAAAGAAAAACAATAAGTACAGTTTGAATCCTGGAAGACAGCTCTACAGTAAACATGAAATATGCCGTATAGACAAAATGGCAGTTATGAGCTATGGGTGGAATTCATTGTGCCCATTGTTCCTAACTTCAGAATTCTAAATGATAATTGTATAAACCCTAGCTAATTATCCTAGGCTCCTTTTATAATCAATATTGAGAAAAATGCATCTTTAAAAGGCTTTTCAGCTTGGAAATCTGAAAAATTCAAGAATTTAATTAGTCATGTATTGCACACCATTGACTGTAATAGAAGCCAGGGTGATGGACATAAATGTGGACCATCCTTATAACACTTAGGTTAAGTGAGTTGAATTCCACCCTAACTATGTACGCCATTATTCAGACCCAGTACACAAAAATATAGGATAATTAATCTTTGATTAAAAATAAAAGCCAAGTAAAGATCTTTTCCATAAGACACATGGTTACCTTGTTTCTAGTCAGCAGTCTTACCCTTGTATAAGAACAGACAAAGCTCTCCCCAGCAGAAGTTGTCTATTCCCAAATGAGTGCAGTACATGCAGAAATCATCCCTTTGAATCTGGTTAGAAACTCCTTTTAAATAAATCCAAGAATCACATGGATTAAGTTAGTGCCTAATTTTTCTGCAGCTAAACTGATGGACCGACAATTAAGAATTTGATTTTTATATATAATGTATTCTCTTGTGTATACTGCTTTTGAAAGCCAATGCATGATTGTATGTTGGATCTGCAACAAGAAGATAACTGAAGGTCTGTGTGTGGCTCTTAAAAGATGCCTTCTTACATGATCACATCTTATTTTTATGATAGGACCTGCATAGTCTTATAGTTTAGTCTTATAGACAGTTTTGCTGCAGGTACAAAGCAGACTCTAAAATCATGTTGTCAGTAGATAGAAAAATAACTGTAGACAGGAAAGAGGCCCTGAGGAAATCTGAAACAGGCATGAAATAGGAACCAAGGAAATGGTACTTGCTGTTCCACCATGTATGTATACAAAAAAAAAAAAAAAAAAAAAAAAAAAAAAAAAGCAGACACCATTTTTATAACCCAGATCTGATTTAATAAGATCAATATACAACTGCCCCAGTATTCACAATAAGCATAATACTGTGAATCCTCCCATCTTAATTATGTTTAAGATTTTCTTGTTAAAGCTAAAATATGCCTCAAGAAAATTCTGGCAATCTTTCTATGGATGATGGGGAATTTTCAGTTATCAAAGACAAAGCAGAAGCTCAAGCCTTCCAACCAGTCTTACTGATCCTAAATGCATACCCATAAATGCACTGTGGTGTTATATTCTCTCTTGTCTGTCTCTTGTTTGCTTGATAGCTGCTGTGACTTGCTTTTAGTGGGAGTATATTAGCATTTAACCAGCAATTTGGTATCATCTGAGGATTCTGTATTGTTAAAAATTAATCTTTCTTTTTATACTGCACAAATATATGGGGAAAAAACACACCCAGGAAAATGTCCAGGATCCATCTCACAAATGAGTACTGCTTGCATTGCTTCCATAATGATAGGTAGCTATGTTGTCAGGTGCACAGCCTCTTTTTAAATCTCCCTTCCCTTCCCTTCCCTTCCCTTCCCTTCCCTTCCCTTCCCTTCCCTTCCCTTCCCTTCCCTTCCCTTCCCTTCCCTTCCCTTCCCTTCCCTTCCCTTCCCTTCCCTTCCCTTCCCTTCCCTTCCCTTCCCTTCCCTTCCCTTCCCTTCCCTTCCCTTCCCTTCTTTTTTTTTTTTTTATTTTCCCTTCATTTCCTTTCTTTTTTCCCCCCTTTTAAATTTTATTTGTCAACTTATCTTTGTGTTTGTTTTTGTTCTTGTTGTTGTTGTTGTTGTTTGTTTTTGCTTGTTTCTCTTCTTTCTAATGTTTTGATTTTGAACATCACGAATCCCATGTCTTCAAAAGCTCTTTTTATTAGAGAAACTGGCTCAGATCAGACAACTGTAAAAAGAGTTTTGTCACACAAACCTGTAACTTGTGCTGCCACTCTCTCTTCTTTGCTCAGTAAGGCAGGAGGTACTTAGTGTTAAGCAAACTGTCTCTCTAGTAAGTGTACCTTTTATGAGAAGGGTAGTGTTACAGCTCAAGTTGCAGCATACTTGGCTGCAGCCTAACATCATACTTGGCTTCTCTGAAGTTTTTAAATAGAGCTGCCACTAAAGACACCAGAATGATGGTTTGATATGCTGGTGCACATCAGATTGGACAGGTTCATCTGGCTTTACTTCACACAAGAACCCATCATTTGATAATTATAAGTTAGAAAATACAAAACAATAACAATTAAAAAAAAAAACAACAACAACAACAACAAAAAAAAAAACAAAGACAACTTGAGACAGTCATGTTATATCATAATGAATTAGAAAACTAAAATCTTTCTTCATGCCTTTGTCTTCTTGTTTGTTGTGAAATATAGATTTATGGAACTGTGGAATGGCTTACTGAAGATTCTACACAACTGTGTAAAAATTGTAGTTGTGTGAATAGGTTATACACGACCCCAGACTTATAGTGAGGAAATAATCAGTTCTGGTCATAAACTAGAAAAGAAAGAATAAACATTCTGTCATCTGAATCATCAATTTTGTTATTCTGAATTTAATAAATGGCATCAAATTAAGAAAGGTGTCTGATGTGATAAAATACAAGTTTGGGGGATGTTATCATACACCTGAGATATACTGTCCCTGTTCAATATTTTACAAGCCGTCTTTATTATCCTCTCACACAACATCAGAAAAAATCTGCATCTGTTAAGGTGAATTTTATTTGTCATTCTTGGGTCTAACTATTCCCTTGTTCTTTTCTTGTATTGAAAAAACAATCCATTACAGAACACATGGCAAATACTTATTAAGATTTATTTTATTTTTATTGCCTTTGCAACATTTGCTTTTTAACTCTGGTTATAAAATCTCAAATCTTCTTCAGTTTGGAACTTGACATCTACCAATAAAAAGGCAAAATGAAATACAAACTAACAGAGAATAAGGTTTATGTTACCTTATATTTTCTGAAAAAAAAAAAAAAATCACAAAACAGCTAATATCTGAAGCACCACAGAATTTCCAAGCTTTATCATTTAATTGTAATCATCCCAAAATGATATAGATACAGTGACTGATCCATATGCCTGCAGGAATACACAGTAGCTTTTGAAGGAAAGTTGTACACAGAAATGAGCTTTCCTGTATATGATCATAAGCAGATTGTGAGGATGGCACAATTATATGTTAGGGTAGACATAAACATTGGCCATATTTATATGTGTCAGCAGGGATGGTGACCCAACCACTTCCCTGGGAAGCTTATTCCAATACTTCACAACCCTTTCAGTGAAGAATTTTCTTCCTAATAGTCAACCCAAACTTCCCATGGTGCAACTTGAAGCAATTTCCTTTTGTCTTATCATTTGGTGCTTGGGAGAACCTGATCCCCACCTTTCTATAGCCTTCTTGAAGGTAACTGTAGAGCATGATAAGGTCTCCCCTGAGCTTTCTTTTCTCCAGGCTAAACAACCCCAGCTCCCCCAGCCACTCCTAGTTAGACTTGTTCTCAAAACCCTTCACCAACTTTGTTGCCCTTCTTTGAGCATGCGCCAGCACCTCCGTGTCCTTCTTGTATTTAGAGGAAACTGAAGCTGAAAAAAAATAAAATAGAATATCCCTGGTTGGAAGTGATCCACAAGGATCATTAAGTCCTATTTCTAAAAGCCACTATGAAACATATATTTATTTTTATTCTACTGGGTTATTATATTTTTTGTCACAGGATCACAGAGGTGTTTGGCATTTTTCTAAATGTTTGTCATTTACATTCAACTACTAGAACTATTGGAAGTAGTCTGTTGAGTCTGCACCAGTGCTGACTTCATTTGTTTTGCAATGAACAAGCAATATAACAAAGTACCTGACTAATTATACCTGCAATTTATATATAAGCAGGAAATGAAAACTACGTTCCAAAATCAAGTTCTAAGGAAAACACAGCATTAAGACTTTTCATAACTGATTTTTGATATTATTTTCATTAATCCAAAACAGTCTTAGAAAGCTATCTCCGAGAATAAAAATAGCCATTCAAAACTTAAACACTGTATTTCAAACACTGAAGTCACTCAGAACACTAAAAAAGAGAAAGAAATCTATCATTCTACCAGAAACCATGGAATGTATTAAGTACTATAAATGGGAAAAAATAAAATTCCAATGCGTCATTCCAATGCCTCTCTAGGTTATTTTAGATAGAACCTAGTAAGAACAGAGAATAGCATAACATTTTTGTGACAAAGCTTGCAACGTAAATGGGAACTGGTACAAACAGTATCTGTTCTTATTATCATCTTCTTGTAATGCCATCATCCCCTGAAGAGTGCAAAGTCATATAACTATTAGCTTTCAAGTCAAATTGTACTGTTGTCACTGCGTCCAGTTAACTGAAACTGCAGTTTCTTTTTCACTAAAAATAGGAAAGTAATGAAATACAATGTGCTGAGCAGTTTGAATTCAGTCAACAGTAATTGATAATTCATAGTTACATAAAGGGCTAGCTTTAAGTCTTGTTTATCTTATGATTTCAGGGCTGAGTTTTCTACAGTGTTTGTGTGTATGCCACTATAGATTTAGAAGCTTTGGGTTAATTAGGTGTGTTTGTATTTAAGTACAAAGAAACTTTGAATGACACCACTTATGCTAATTCAGTTATGTGGGATGTAGTGAAGATTTAAAAATAGACTACATGGCTTTATATCACAGGATTGGAGATTCAAGGTTATTTCAATACACGGAAAGAATTTTTCTGCTCAAATACTACACTGAGAGGCCACGCTGACAAGCTTAAGGAATGTCTGTGAAGTATTCCAGTTGATTAGATCTACCCAGGGTTGTTTCCTCACCTACAACTGTTTCTAATGTTTTTGTGATACTGGGAGGAGAGTTAAATATTCATACCAGATTTTTTGCCTATTCTGAAGTGAAGAAAATTCCATATTGCAAAATGTCTTACTCAAGATTATTAAGAAATATTAGCCAAGATCTTAATTTTTACCTTCTCATTGAATAAAGAAAAAAAAATCTAATGGGTCAAAAGAGGAGAAAAATCTAAATGTGCTTTTTCATTATCTTTAGGTGTATTCAGTGCAGCAGCATGAGGAGATATTGACTGTCTTAGAAAAGAGAAATAGCTCTATGAAAATGAAATGTCAGGAAGACCTCAAATTTCTTAATTCAATCATTTATTAGAAGTGACAAATTGATGGGGTTCCTCATTTGAAATATGATAAAAGCATTTCATTTTTATAACAAGTGGTAATTTCATTTTTCCACCAGTTAATAATGCATCTCCAGAATTGAGGTACACCACAAATACAGCATATTTTATTTTATTTTATTTTATTTTATTTTATTTTATTTTATTTTATTTTATTTTATTTTATTTTATTTTATATATGTATATATTTTTTAAGACTAGAATTCCAGAAGCAATGTAAAGTTAAATGAGATAACAGAATGGCTGAAGTTAGAAGAGAACTCATCTAAACCAACCTCCCGGATCAAGAAGAGACACCTAGCATTGTGTCCAGACAGCTTTTGAATATATCAATGGAAGGAGACTCCACAACATCTCTGGGAAACCTGTGTCAGTGCTATGCCATGCTTACACTAAAGAAAATTTTCCTCAAGTTCAGATGGAACTTCCTGTGTTTCAGTTTGTGCCTGTTGCAAGATGCAACATCATAGTCCTACTATGATGTATAAGCTGGAAGGAGAAACTATTTTTGAAAATCAGATTTTTTTACTGACATTCAAGTTATATAATAATAATAATAATAATAATAATAATAATAATAATAATAATAATAATACAATTATTTTTACATTAAAGTTCAGAGATGGGCCTTTCATCAGGCATTCAAGAACTCTTGCCATATTTGGACAAAGTATCTCTTTGAATGCACTAAATATGCTCTTTTATGAAACATCCCCTCATAATTTTCAACATTTGTTCTTCATATCTGCACTATTTGAATTAAATGCACTTATTTTTAAAATCCATCTATTTAAATCCACATATTTTGTCCATTTTCTCGTTTTGTATGCTTAGACATCTCACAAAGTGACAGTCAACTAAATGGAAATTAGGAGGAGGTTTTTTCCCACTAATTCACATAACCTTTTTTTTTTTTTTTTTTTTAATTTTAGCTTTACATCTCTCTTAATTAATTTTCTTTAATTTTAGCTTTCCAAAAAGGGCAGAAATGTCAAAAACTACTTGACTAGACCAAATACTCTATTTTCTTCTGGTTTGGGTCTTTCCTCTCACATTTTTTTTTCCACCTAAGCTTCAAATACACTCTTGACCTGAAATGTAAATAAAATTGTCTGTACTTTTCCAGAAATATAAATTATATTGTACATTATAATGTACAAAATTGTAGTAATTGTGTACATAGATTGTTATAGAGGCTCACAGGCCTCTGTATAACAATAAGTGTTTGTTAAATGGAAAAATTAATTTATTGAGGCCTTTGCAAAGGATAACCTTCTAATGGAAAATTAAATATCTTGAAAAGCATGGTCAGCTGCTGTCTGATGGCAATAGGAATCTTCATTGCAGTGATCATTGCACTGTTATCTTCAGCCACATCATAACCTCTCCAGCATATGCATAATCTGCTGCTCTTGGTTAGCATGCAAAGCATCTATTATATATCTCAACTACATACAAAACAATTTTGTGACTATTTTTTTCATTTTAATTAATAGTTTTCTAATGGCCCTTAATTTTTCATTTTTTTTTTTTTTCCTATGGATAGTTTGATTAGTTTGATCAGTTCTGCTTCAGGAACTGGGGGGGTGGGGGGGAGGAGAAGAGGGAAGGGAGGGAATTGAGCTACTTCACATGGAATATTAATCAGTGCATTTAAGGATAACATCTGGACTAGACTCAGCAGAAGCTGCCCTGGGGAACTGCTCGAACTGTCCAAAATTCCAACCTAGTGAGTTGCTGCAAAAATCAAGAAGCTGCCTGATGGTGAAGGTGGCTACTGCTGCAGTCAGTCACCTGGTTTCAAGCAATTCCTTTGTCTCAAACCAGCCTGTTATCTCATGTGTGCAGATGACTGGCTGGGATATTGCTGAACCACCCAGGGAATTAACATCACAGCTCTGATACCCAACGACACAACAGTTACAACTAAAGGGCAGACTTGAGTTTTGACTTACAACTCACTTCATAACTTTTGTCACATAATATACTAATGAAAATACTTTGGCATATGTAAGGTTAAAAAATAAGTATACAAATCCAATGAAATATTTATTGACTTTCCAATGAAATGGTGATTGACTTAGGAATAGGGTATGATTATGATTTTTTTTTATTATTATTATTCTATGGAAGAGTAGGATTTCCTTCCTCCGTCCCTTATCAGTGGTAAACAGGATCAGTATATATATGTAAGTGCAGAAAATATGCAAAACATGCATGAAGATTTGAAAGACATTTCCAGTTCTTTCTATCTTGTATTATAAAACAACATCGCCAGAAAATCTTTTTTGTAGGATAACATTTGTCTTCATCCTTGTCATGATGGATTTATTTTTTGTTCATTCTTTTTTGGCATCTGACCACAAAATACACCACATACAATGCATTGCAAAAGTACTGTTGTTAGGAGGATAGAAATGGAAAAATAAACATTTCTTAGTATTAAAAGTAAGAAATTGTTTCCTACTTTCTGACCGTCTGTTCTACTGAAATTTGGTTATGCTGACATACTTTTATTCCCTCTGTAAGGAGCAGTGTATTACTACATTTATTTATAAAATTATTATGTGTGCAATATAGTGAGCACTTAATAATTAATTGTTTGTGCTATTTGGTTATGTAAATTATGTTTCTTCACTATTTTTTTTTCTGGTTTTTATTTATTTCTTTGCCATATATTTTTGCCCACTTAGAAGTTTGTGTGGATGAAATAGAAATCTGCTATGTTGTCATTAGTTTGTTCTGTTCCTATCCGGTCTACAGCTATGGAAAATCCAGCCAGAAGGCAAGATTTTTAAGCATACAGTGCCTGTTTCCCTTAGCCTCCACCAGCTATGGAAATTAAAGAAGCCTTAAATGATTTTCTACCCTATCAGAGCATTAAGCAATTTGTTTCCTAGGGCAATGACACTTTCACTCCCTGTAGACTGCCCTTTTACACAACCTTCATGCTTAGATGTGTACTTTATTTTTTTTTTCTTCTACCTCCATTCAGTCTCCTTTCCAGTTTCCCTAGCTATAATTGAACTTTATCACATGGAAAATCTTTATCCTGCTGTCTTCAGACCACTTCAGCTTGGGGTCATTTACCAAATTTTCAAAATTTTGTCCAGCATTTTTTTCATAATAATTTTAAAAACATTTTAAGAATGTATATTCCATTTATAACACTCTGCAATTCTGAGTATGTCCCTTGGGTCTGCTCACCTCATGGCATCTCTGTAATTCTGTTCTCTTCTTAATTATATTTCAGCATGCAAAAACAATGGGAGATAAAGTCTTCTCTGATGTTAGACAAAACCTGCCACATATCTTACTAAAATTTCCTGCCAATAAAGATTTTGCTGATAAGCTTCATAATTACCAAGACAGTACACTGTTTAGTATCATGTGTAGAAAATCATAACAACCTGATTAAGATACTGACAGTGTTACAGTGCTGCTTACATTCATTATGGAGGCTGGACTAGCCACCTAAGTGACTGATAAGTAATTCCATTATCTAGGAAACCACCCTGTTTTCACGGGCAAAATTAAATGTGGCTCAAGGACAATTGCTTCCAGGGTAGAATTTCTTACCTGTGATTACCACATGCAAGAGCAGCTCAATTATAGTTTTCTTATTTGGGGAAGTGATTAATCTTTTCATCAGAGAGGCTGTATTTGTTATCCTAGAGAAGCACAGGGATCATAGCCCAACTGATCCTTTTATTTTCACCTCACAGCGGCCAAACAGTTTAAAGATATTTCAGGCTACTCATTTCCACATTCAGTATCAAATGTCTTAGAAAATGATTGTATGTAAAAAAAAAAAAAAAAAAAAAAAAAAAAAAAAAAAAAGCTTTATTATCCTTGCAACACATCATGTAAAGAGCTATGGATATGACTTAGTCTACAGTGAATCCTGAGACACTTCTTTGATCAGCATGGCTCTTCAATGGTTCTTCACTCAGATATGTAACAGGCAAAAAAACTTGTTTTAGTTAAACAAGAATCTATTTAATGTCTGTGATTAGGATAGCTGAATTTAAATTTGATCTGCTAAAAATCTCAGTTTGTCTGATTTCCATTTCCAGAAGCATAAGGACTGATTCTGGTCACTTTCCTTGTAAAAAAGAAGTGCCTTCTGTTTGACTGTTATGAACTAAGCTTGACACTCAAGGAAGGCTGCTCACTTATATGGTTTCTTCATATTATGGCATGCCTGATGATGTCTCTAAGTCTGCAGCTGAGACATTTCACAGCCTAAAATATCTTGGACCAAAGGACTTCATAGCAAAACAACAAGCAGAATTAGGTGCTTTCAAACAGTTTGATACAATTAAAAGACAGCCTAGTGAGGGGACCTTTCATTCTGTCATGGTCCCAACAAACGTAGGAAAGGTAATGAAGCCAGGTAAAACTAAATTTGCCAAACAGGATGACAGAAACTTTTTGGAACAAATTGAGGAGAAACAAAAGGAATGGTAACTCCTGTCTAGGTCACTTTTTTGGGTGGTAGAGATCTAAATTTATGTAGCTGAATCAAGCCTTTAGGTTATCAATGGAGAGGGCTTATGTTGTTTGGAAATCGAAGCTCAGTAATGTGCAGCATGTGTGCGTGACATTCACCCAGTTTTATCAAGAAAATTGCTTCTGAGCTGTGAAAGAGTACAGCACCTAGGGCCAGGCAAGATAAATAAAGTGAAAACACAGAAACAAAAGTGTTGAGATAGTAATAGTAACACCGACGTCTGGAAGAAAAACACCAATGTGAAAAAAAAAAAAAAAAAAGTGCATAAAATACCAAGTAAAAAAGCAGGGACCTAGGAGATCTCATACTGGCAAGGATTAGCCCAGACTAAAGACTGAGGGAAGCCAACTCTTCTCCAGATGACTAATGAGACCCTCATCAGCACTGGGGTGGTGAGAATATTAATGTATCTTGTGAGTCCTAGCTCTTAGCTACACTTAGTAGCTTGTAGTTTCTGGGTTCTCATGGGGCTGTGCACAGCAAAAGCATACCTTAAAAGAAAAAGAAAAAAAAAATAATAATAATAATAAAAAAAGAAAGCAGTTCAGTGCAGAGGAAGGAAGACTAATTCAGAATGAGTTTAATCACACTCCAGAGTCTAATTTTCAGGTGGAAAAATGGAGGATCAGTATCTGATCTTTAAAGCAGCCATAACACCACTGAGAACAGATAAATCAATCAATGCAACCAGCCAGCCAATCTGGGCTCTTTTGTTTTCTGATATCCAAATCTTCTAGTTTGGTAGAAATTGTTAAAAAATTAATTTACAAGAGTTTATATTCTTTCTGAGAGATATTTTTTCTGTGTTTGAATGCACAAGGAAATATTTCTCTATTACTTGTTTTTAGACATCATTGTCAATATATTTTCTTCATAGGGATTGTGGATAAATTTTTAATTTTATTTTTATTATTTTTATTTTTATTTTATTTTTTCCAATGAAAGATTAAAGTATTTGCTCACATAACACCAGAAACTCAGGACCAAACAGGCAGATGTGGTGCTTATGGTTTCATGCAATCCTGTTAGTACCTTCTTAATTAATTATCCATGGGTCTGAAGGGTTATGATCCTCCATTTGCACAAAATAGCACAAAATCTGGATTTATTCAATCTCACTTTAGGCTTCAAACAGAGACATTTGAGTTAGGTGCATACCCACTCAAGGCTCTCTTAATACTTGTTTGAGAGAATTAGGGTCTCCACAGCATGATTCAGATCTTAGTTCATTTCAATTTTTCTCTTGAGGTGCCACTATTAAATACAGAAACAACTCATGCTTTTTTTTTAATTATTATTTTTGTCTAGGTTAGTCTGCTCAAGAATGTTCCAAAAGCTAAGTGGAATGAATCTAGGTTTCCTGTCAAAAAGCTTAGGTGAAAGGGAAAAAAAAAAAAAAAAAAAAAAAAGTCTCCCCAATTACATATATCATATCTGAAAGCAGTTAATATACCAAAAAGGGAGAATGTATATTAGGCTTCCTTTCAAGCTTACTCCCTATTTTCCAGGAACATATGGCCCATTAACTCACCTGACTGCAATTGCATTCAGTACTAACGTGTATGCTTATGTTACCCTGTCAGACGACAGATTGGTACTTCATTGCTTGAGAGTTACATGCTGATGTACTATCAGTATTCGAATGACATTGGGTATATTTTTGCTAGGTTCTGCTGTGAGTTAGAAAGTTATGCAGGGTTTTGCTTCTCTTCCCATAAGGTCCGATGTTCTCAGCCATCTAATTCTATGAGAGCAAGGAATGTAATCAGAACCCAAACTGCCTGAAATAATGGCATATTTGACCTGACTTATACAAGAAATGTGGTGAGTTTTTTTTTTTTTTTTTTTTTTTTTTTTTGGTGGTGGTGGTGGTGGTGGGTTTTTTCTTAGTATTATTGCAACACTTCCTCAGAGGGCTATAGTAGAAGCCCAAGCTACATGTATAGTCAAAATGAAGTATACCTCCAGACATCAGTGCTTTGTAAAACAAAACAAAACAGAAATTAATTTAAAAATGGGATGGGAATCCTCCCAGCTACAGGATCTATATGTGACTAAAGATCTTTTTATTAAAATTGGGGCAGAAAGTCAGCTTTTATTCAAATCTAGGACACAGAGTTCACACCGAGTAGTAGCCACAAGAACAAGATGAATTATTGATGAGCAAAACCAGAATATTAATACACCAAGGAGTATTTTTGTTTTTAACTTCTTTTGTGCTAGTGAAAAAATATTCTATATCATTTGTTAGAAGTATCATTATATCTGATATATCTGATAAATTAGGTATCCTCAAATATCTTAATCCCAAGTCTTTAAAAATACAAGATTTTATGCTTTCTAGCTCCTATTTTGGATTTAAATGTTGCCAGTGAAATCAAGATACACGAATTATTAAGAACAATGATTTTAACAAGCCATTCAGTCCCTCTGTATGGCATTGATGAGTCTTTCTATTAATACATTTTCAACTTTACAAAAATAATTACCATACAGATATCAATAAACTTTCATTTCTGCCTTACTGCATTTTTTAATAGTTGTTGTTATTTTAATTGTCTGGACTACAAAAAACACAGAAGGAATGAGCATTTCTCAGATCATTTCTCTAGACCACAGGAGAACAAGGTCCTCTCCCTAAAAGAGTTGATACTCATATTGACCATCTGGCTGGAAATTTCCTTTGTTATATCAGACTGTTGAAAATGTCATCATTTTTATGGGTTTCATAGAAAATGAAAAAAAATATATATATAACATGAGACAAGAAAAAGGTCTGATTTTGCAGACTCGTAAAACAGCATTACAGATAAAATGAAAAAGGTCTATGTTTAGTTTCCAGTGTGACCTAATCAGGATAACTAGTTATCTATGAATGAAAATTCACAAACCATCTTTAAGTGTGTGTGTTCTAACCCATACTTTGTGGCATCTAAATTTTGTTCAAAATTAAACTTACTCAGAATTTAAACAGAAACAGCAATTACTCTCTAGAGCTGTTAAATGAAATCCAAATTGGTAGGTTAAAGAAATAGACTTGGATTTACATGCCACTCGGGTTATTTCAGTCAAAATCATGAAACAAGTACCATTTTTCACAAGCAAAATAATATCAGACAAACCCAGAATCAAAGAAATATGCAGGTCAGAAGGAGGCGCATGTCATTTGGCTCAACGTCCTCCTCAAAGCGGGCCTAATTAGGTCAGTTTGTACCGGACTGAATCCAGTGGAATACCTCCAAGGAAGTATTAGCTCAAAGAGGTATTGCCTCCATGCTACTTCCCTCTGGACAACCTGGTACAGGGTTTGGTCGCCTTCAAGATAAAATAAATAAATATATAAATAAATAAATTCCTATGTCTAATTTGTATTTCTCTTGTTACAGCTTGTCTCCCTTGTCTCTCATCCAATCAATTCTCCTTATCTGATGAGCTGTAGACAGCAGCAAGGTTTCCCTCATCCTTCTCTTCTGCAGGCTGAATGAATGAATGTCTCTCAGCCTCCTCTTGTCTGGCATGTGCACCAGCCCCATGACAATCCTGTTGGCCTGCACTAGACTAGCTCCAGAAATGTCCATGTCATCTCATGCCAGAGAGCCCAAAACATGGCAGTGAATTGTGGTCTCGCTGGTGCTGAAGAGAGGTGAGGGATTACCTTCCTCAGTCTGCTGGCTACAGTCCTTCTAATGCAACACACAACACTGTTGGCCTTCTTTGCCACAAGGGCACTCTGCTGACTCATGGCCAACCTCAAGTCCACCAGGATCCCCAGGGCCTTTCCTGAAAAGCTGTTTTTTTGGCATGGATACATGGGGTTATTCCTCTCCCAGAGCAGATTTTTGCATTTGCTCTTGCTGGACTTTATTAGGTTCTTGTCAGCCTATTTCTACACCCTGTATAGATCTCAGATCTTCAGTAGCAGCCCCACTCTCCACCATGTAAATGTTCTTCCCTATCTTTTAAGTTAACTTCAAATTTGCTGAGAGTACATCCTGTCTCACCATCCTTGCTGTTAAAGAAGTTAAACGTTATTGGTTGCAGTACTTATTCCTGAGAGACTGCACTTGCTACTGCCTAGCAACTTCATAGTGTTCCCAGGGATGCATTTGCTTGGATCCTGTCTTGAACATGGGTGTGATGTTCACCTTTTTCTAGCCATCAGAAAACTCTTCCAATTTTTCCATTAACTTCGGAAAATAATGGAGGTTGGCCTTTCGGTAACACCAGCCAGATCCTCTGGTACCCTTGGACATATCCCATACCCATATGGATTTGTCTATGTCTAATTAAATAATATTCAAAAACAAGAAACAAGAAGTCTGTCTTGAAATAATCTACTGAAGATATCTGGAGGCTAAAAGAAATATTAATGTAAACTTTTGTTTTAATTTCAAACCCAGAAAATTTTACGCACCAACTACTTGGACTTGGACTATTATTTTGCTTGTTTGGACTAGAGCTGATATATTCTTCCCACAGAAAAAATCAAGTCCTCCAAAATGAAAAGGAAGTCCTATCTAAATCTGAATTCCCCACATCAAAGCTGTAAGGATAGGAGGAAATATATGTTTCAGATAAACTTTAAAACACTCCAAAACCTTTAAACAGCTCTAGCTCCAATATCATGTTATTCTAATTTTCCATTCCTTCTTATATAAAATCCTTTTTTTTTTTCTTTCTTCTTTTCTTCTTTTGTTACATTCCCAAACTTATCATCTGCCAAGCATGCTTCTTCAGGCTTTGTTGTGCGTTTGTTAGCTAAAGCTCTGTTGTTGTTGTTGTTGTTGTTGTTGTTATTATTATTATTATTATTATTATTATTATTATTATTATTATTATTATTTTCTTTTACACGTCCTTTGGTCATTCAGATAAATTTCCACACACTTTCTCTAGGTCTTAGTTTAATCAAACATTCTCTGAACAGGGATTTGTAGACCAATGATTTAACAAACTCTACAATAAAATCCTACTTGAAGCAATAATAGATGTATTGGAACAATGTGTATACTGAATTGACAAACATCATACACGAGATGTCTTTTTAACTGATGCTGTTGTTATCAAAAACATTCCAAGCAAGTGACTTAATTCTATTATTTCAGATTTTTGACCAAAATGTTGTTTACTCAGTCAGGGGAAACTAAGGCTGTTTGAAATGCTAATTAATTTTGCACAAACCACTTAAATTAAAGTGGCATAATCACTGAAAAGTAAAGAGCTATTAGACTGCATGCAATGAAAGGAAGGGTAAAGCATTTTTGCTCAGTAGTCTGTTATTGGCAAGGATACAAGTTTTGGCTTTGAATTATTAAATAAATAGGTTTGGAAGGAAGTGTGAAGAAAGGTAAAAATAATAATAAATAAATAAATAAATAAAATTAAAATAAAGGTAAATATATATATATATTTAGAGTCTATTGCATTGTTTGTTTTCTTTGAGAAAACATAGCCCTGAGACATTACCTCAGTTCCAATAGACGGAAAAAAAAAAAAGGATTAACACTATATATACATATTATGTATACATTTAACCCACAACTTTTAACATGATTATTGTCCCCCCACCCTCCACCTTTTTTTTTTGTTGTTTGTTTGTTTTTGTTTTTTTGTTTTTTCCCCTGTAGCCCAGTAAATATGATTTCTGTCCTTTCCAGGGGAATGCCCTAGCTGTGTGCTGACCCAGCAGTGCAGAAGCTCAGCCTGGCCTTGGTCTGAGCTGGATTTCATTGTTTTAATCCCTGCACAGGGGCCTAGAAGCTGCTGGTGCTCTGCTTGAGCTTCAGCTCTGCACATGGCTCTGCTTGAGAGAGGGTGACATTATCACCCCCTGCAGTCACAGCCTGAGGAACAGCCTTTTGTGTGCATGGGGCTGGGGCCATTGCCAGGCTCCAGCCAGCAGCTCAGAAGGATACAGGCTGGATGAAAAAATTTATATAGATAAACCCAAGCAGACCCCAGGTTTGGAGGAAAGGTTCCCCTCACCATCACCTTCACCTTCTGGTGAAGGGAGGGCATGGCAGGATGCTGGCAGGTCCCTGTGCTACCGCTGTCTGAGGACTCACATGGCCAACCTTAGATCTAGAGGGGTGTGGGAAAGGAGAGCATAACCTCTGATAAAGGGACAGCTCCTATTTAATTGTAGCAGTAATTGTACTGTGAAGTCTTGTAGTACCACTGTGACTGGACTACTAATAACTTTTGTATTTTCATTGGGTTGTTAAGATTTTAACAAGGCTAATAAATTCTTTGTTCCACATATATACACTATTCTCCATTATTGTCTATAACAAGGTTTGGAGTGTAACATATACCCAGTGACACAGAGGAGGGAACTGTTTTTATACAATATCATCTGCAGTTGCATTTCATAAATGTCATCCTCCCATAAGCAATCTTCAAATTCATAACTCACAATTCATTCTCTGGTCTTTTTAAGAATAGCAGGTCTGGCTTCAGGATATAGAGAGGTAAGGTGCTGATAATTCTTGGCAGTTTCTTACTTCTCTTAAAAGAAAAAAAAAAAAGTTATTTTCACTTCTCTTTGGAGATTATACTTCAAGATATTTGGTCATATTTCGTTATAAGACAGATGTTACACAGCTCAACCTTGCCACAGAGAGAAATGTTTTTATCACCTCTCTGTTTTCCTTGTGCCTTAGCATACTTTCCAGGAGGATCTTGCTAGGTGAGGCTCACAGAGGTTAGGCTGACTGGTCTGTAGTTCCCCAGGCCTTCCTTTTTTTTTCCCTTTCTAAAAATGGGAATTACTTTTCCCTTTTCCAGTCACTGGGAACTTCAACTGACTGACATGACTTCTCAAATATGATGGAGAGTGGCTTAGATAATACATCTGCTAGTTCCCTCAGGATCCTGGGATAGCTCTTATCAGGTTCCATGGAACTGTGCACCTTCAGGTTCCTTAGATGGTCTTGAACCTGATCTTCTCCTACAGTGAGCAGTTTATCAGTCTCCCAATCCCTGCCTTTGACTTTTATGACTTGGGCAGTTTTTCTAGAGTACTTGCCAGTGAAGACTGAGACAAAAAAGTTACCAAGTACATCAGCCTTCTCCATGTCCCAGGTAACTAGTCTCCTGTTTCCTTCAGGAGGGGGCCTACTTTTTCTCAAATCTTCCTTTTATCACTGACATACTTACAGAAGCCTTTCTTGTTGCCCTTGATGTTCTCAAACAGATGTCATTCTGTCAGGGCTTTAGCTTTCCAAATTGATCCGTGGCTGCTCAGACAGTGTCTCTGTATTTATCCCACTTTATGTGTCCTTGCTTCCATCCTTTGTAGGCTTCTTTTTTTGTGTGTGTGTCTGAGCTTGTTCATTCATTCAGGCCTCCTGGTGTTTTTGCCTGACTTTCTCTTTGTTGGGATATATTGCTCTTGACCTTGGAGGCGGTGATCTTTGAATACTAGACCTTGAATAATGTCCTTGGGCCTCTCTTCCTTCCATGGTACTCTGCCAAGGAGATCTCTGAAGAGGTCAAAGCCTGCTCTCCTGAAGTCCAGGCTGTGAGGCTGTTGTGTGCCCTTTTCACTGCCCAAAGGAACTCCACCATTTCATGATCGCTTTAGCCAAGGCTGACTTTGAGATTCACATTGCCTGCAAATCTCTCTTTGTTGGTGAGAATGAAACAGCATCTATCCTAGTTGGCTCCTCTACCACTTGGAGAAGGAAATTATCACCAACATTTTCCAGGAAACTCCTGGATTTCTTATGCCTGCTTATGCCTCCAATAGATATTGGGGTGGCTGAATTCTCCCATGAGGACCAAGGTTTGTGAATGTGAGCCTGCTCCTACCTACCTATAGAGGGTCTGATCTTCCCAGTCTTCCTGGTCAGGTGGCCTGTAGTGGAACCCCACCACCTATCTGGACAACCTGTTCCAGTGTTTGACCACCCTCACTGCACATTAAATAATAACAATAGTAATAATAATAGCAATAATAGTAATAATAATAATAGTAACAATAATAATTTCTTATGTTCAGTTGGAATTTGTTTTAATTTGTGCCCACTGCTTCTTATCTTGACAGCTGTAATAATAAGAAGAATTTGGTTCCCTCTGGACACAGGTAGTGGTTGCTGGGTGGATGGAGGGGCTGTGCCAGCTACTCAAAGGATCCATGAATATCTGTGTACTTGTGAACCCAGAGAATGCCATGCATATGCCTTTAATTGTGTCTCTACCAGCTGGTTAGGAGGAAGGGGTCTCAGCTCTCTGACTTTCTTTTAAGTGAGTCCTGTGCATAAGTGCTGCTGAAGGCAGCCCTTGGCTGGGGCAGAGTGTGGGACCAGTCATGTCAGTATTCTGTATTTGTGTGTCTCTGGAATGCATGCTAATTTTTTATGCTGACCGAACCTTCAAAGCGGAAAGTGGCAAATGCATCCCCCAGCCTGGACAGAGACCCCAAGTCCCAGGCACGGCCTCAGCAACCAGACACAGATGGTCCTGGGTCATCGTGTGAATTCTGCCTCTGTGTGCTTATTGGTGCAGCGCACCAGGCACAAACCTATGGACAACAAGAGCAGCTGGAAGAAATGGTTGTGCTTGCTCTTGTTGCCCTTCATTTTCACTTAACAAGCCACTTCACATCCTCCTGAATGTGGTCCCCACATAAACAGCAGACATCCCTAGATGAGGTCAGCAGATTGGGGTCTCCTACCACAATCACTTGCTGCTTCCTTCTAGTGGTTCTGGGTGGTTCTGGTTCCTCAGCCACAAAAGACACTTTAGAGAGTGCACCCAACTCATCATCAGCTATGATGGCGGTGGACCTATTCTGTAAATGCAAGTCATGAGGTAGTCTCATGGACGAAGCTACCTACTTACCTTATGACAGAAGCCACCAGCTTCCAGCTTTTGCCACAATGGAAGATCTGGTCAACTTCATTCTCAACCTACCTAACACTGTACAGTATTGAATCTCAATACTGAGATTCCTCCTCCTCTAGATCCTTTGCTAAATTGCACAGGTTCTGAAGATTAGGAGATCATGTGCTCCAAGCAAAATGCCCCAGACACTCCCTACAGTTTAGATTTTACGGAACTGCATACTCCTGAAATTCCACCTCGGTTCGTGAGTTCAGCAAAGAGACACTATCCTCAGCAGCACGTAAGGACCATATCCTGTGACTGGCATTTCTAGAAATACACATGCTAGAAAGAGAAAGCTTGCTAGGTATTTCTACATGCCTAGCTACATGAATTGTTGTATGAGTTGCTTGCTTCTGAAAGTTGCACTCTGAGCTTGACTGTCCCTAAACAAGAGTGAGCTAGAATAAAGGCTCCAGGAACTCTTTGATAAAGCACATCTGACATAGTGTGTTAGGAACTGTCAGAGCACTACCTTTACTTTAGCCCTACTAAATGAAAAGCAGTAAAAAACTGTTAATCTGTTAAAGAGGCCAAATTAATAATCTGTTAAACTGGCTCTTTTAATGAACCATAGACAGTAGACTAAGGGATGGGATTATCCTCTACTCAGCATTCACTAGACCACACCTAGAGTGCTGTTTCCAATATAATCAAGTCTCCCAATATAAGGAAAACATTGATAGGCTGGAATGAGTTTAGCAGATGACACAGAGCTACCTGTAGGCTAAAGCACTAGTCCTGTGAGGAGATGTGGAGGGAACTGAGTTTATTCAACCTGGAGAAGAGCAACCCCTAAAACCTATGGAGAGATGGAGATGGGCTCTTCACAACTCTTTCTGTCAGGAGGACATGAGAATGTGATTCAGATGAGACAACAGTTGTTCAGATTGAGTGTAAGGAAAACCTTTTTCCTGAAAGCTTGGTCCAATGCAGGAGTTTACCCAGAGATATTGTGTAGTCCTTATCAGTTGAGATTTCCTAGATCAAATTGGATAAAACCCTGAGAAAGCTGGTCTGTCCCCATGGCTGACCCTGTTTTGAGCATATATTTGGAACAGAGACCTGCTGAGGTTCTTTCCCTCTTGAATTATTCCATTGTCCTATGGCTGAAATGATTATCCAGACCTGGAAAATTCTCCCAGTTCTTAAAGTGTAAACATGGTCCAGATTCACTTTTATATGTCATAGATACAATGTTCCATTATTGACTCTGGGAAATTAAATAATTTTATACAAGGAATGTAAAAAACACAAATAAAAGTGACATGAAAATACTTTTAATGATGACTGAAAATAGTAAAATACATGTTGATCATTTTTTTATTATTTGAAAAAGAAGGGGATTAGAATAACATTTCTCAGTGTTAGTACAGTACGAAACACAACAATGACTAATAGAAAGCCCCTTTTTGGATGAGGAAACAACAAACCACTAGATGATAGATAGATGAAAGTAGATGATAAGTGGACATGTGAAAATTAATCTTTGGATTTCCCCACCATGGATTGGTGGGGAAAATGTATTAGTAAAGTTTGAAAATCATTATCTTTATCTAGATAGTATCTTTAGCTAGATTCACAAATTTTTAACAGGTAGTATATTATAATTGAATGAAGAGTACCTGATTGTTGACAACTCTAGTATCATAGTATCTATTTATTTATCTGTAGTTAGTTAGATACTATGATATTGAATTATTTCATGTGCATTTTGTTTGTTTGTTTGTTTAAAATCTTATATGAAGGTTTTTGTTGTGTAGGCACACAAAAAATGACTCCCCATTTCTTTATTCTCATCGGAATTTCTGACATTATATTTTATGATAGATTGGAAATTCTTCCTATATTTAGGTATGCATGTTTGAATTGAAGTGGTGAAAGCAGAGAACTTGAGTTCCAATAGATATCACCTAAGACTTTAAGTTGTATCTCAACTTTTAGAGAATTCTACTGAAGATGAAGCGTTAGTAGTCAATACAATTGAAACAATATAATCTATAGAAAGATCATTTATTGTGGAGATAAAAAGCAGTAGTCTTTTCTAAATGTTTCATTTGTGTTAATTTTTAGACCATGACAAGTTCATATCCTAGCTCTTTTTTTCTTTTTTTTTTTTTTTTTCCTAGCTGTATGGGTTTGATAAGTACAAAGAAATTGTATATTTACAAAAAAGAAAAAAAAAAAAAAAAGCTTGTCTCTTTCATGAGTATAGATGGAAAATGGTATTTCAGTTCTATTTAGTGATATGTAATTTCAAAATGTCTAATTCTGTGTCATTTCCAACATTAGCACTTTTTTTTTTTTCTTTATACAAAGCAACAAAATATTTCCATATGTGCTTTTCTTTTCTACAATTTTCCTTTAATTCCCAGTCTATAACTGGAAAACTAGCAGTAGTCATGTCTTGAGTAAGGTAGATGTGTTTGTGACATAAGATCTCACAGGATTTTATTTTTATCTTACTAAATAGAATTTTAAATTATAACACGAATAAGGCATCTGAATATCATTCATATTCATATGTTTCAAGTGTACTCTAAGTAAATAAGTGCACTTATTTAAGGAAAAGTGCTTTATATGTGGCATGCTGGATTTGCCAAAATTCACATGCCACATTTCTATCATGTAAATTAGCTACTGGCAAACTGTGATTAACCTAGATGGATAACTGTTCTCTAAAACTCAGTCAGCATGTTTTTAATATGGACAAGTGAATTTTCAGTGGATCCAATGCCAAATCAAAGACAATAGTAATTAAAATGTATATTTAGTAGAAAACATTATTGCAACATACTCAAAAAGATGTTTTCTAGAAGAACAATTGCCTACCTGGCATACAGTGTTGTTACAAAACAAACAAGCATGATTTCTATTGTATAGTCAGCAACAGCTTGTATTTGGCTGCAAATGTTTTGATTTGTGCCAATAATTCTGTAGTTGAATAATTTCAGCTATGGAATGTCGAACAAGATTCAAATATTACTGTAATGCTATTTTTAGATTCTAAATGACACCCAAAGGAGAAAAGAAAGAATGACTTGCTGGTTAATGATTTCCAGAAGGAGTTGAGCTGTTTTAGAACAATACCTTTGCTTACAATAAAAAGAGAGCATTCTGCAGATTCAAGATAATTAGATTTTATTATTATTATTATTTTTAATCTAGATATGCACATAATTAAAGTATAGACTGGCAATTAAGGAGGATCTTTTCCTCATAACTGCTTGCATCACAGTACATAGGACATTCCAACTCATCCTTCAAGTACTACACCATTATCAGGGATACAACTCTATTCACCTCTTAACTTACACCAGCAGGAAGGCAATTATTTCTTCTGGCTACATGATATAGTAATTGACAAGATTCAGTAATAATTTCATTTACTCTTTAACGTAGTAAATCCACTATGAACCCAGTTCATACAGCCTCTCTTACAAATAATAATGTTCTATCCAGTAAATGTAATTTTTTGTTTGGTTGGTTGGTTGTTTTATTTTTTCTTCTGTTTTCTTCTTTCACATGTGCGTGCACGTGAAGTGGCTATGACATCTAAAAGCATGGTTTATGCTTCAGGTAATTCTGTTTCAGACACATCCTTTTTCCATAGTTTACCATTCTACCAAGATTCTGTACATGTTCATATACATTTGCATGGTTGCTTTCAGATTAGTCTATAAAAGAGCTTTCTTGAAGACTAGTCTAATTAATATTAATTTACTTAAGTTATGCTTAGGTAAACACAATCTGTCATATAAAATATAAAGATATCTGATTTTATTACATTCTTCAACATAGCATTTTTTTTGTAAAATTAAAATGTGTACACAGAGGTGATATCAAAGAATAAAAGAAATATTCCGGTTGGAAAAGACGATCTGCTCAAAGCAGGACAAATTAGTCAGTTTGTACAGGGCTGTGTCCAGTCGATACCCGAATACCTCCAAGGATAGATATGCTACTTCACTCTGGACAACCTGGTGCAGGATTTGGTCACCTTCAAGGTAAAATAAATAAACAAATAAATAGATTCCTATGTCTAATTCAAATTTTTCTTGTTCCAGCTTGCCTCCTTTGCCTCTTACCCTGTCACTGCACACCTCCAAGAAACATCTGGGTCCCAGTTCTCCTTATCCAATGACTAGATAGCTGTAGACAGCCACAAGTTTTCCCTCATCCTTCTCTTCTGCAGGCTGAATGAATGAATGTCTCTCAGCCTCCTCTTGTCTGGCATGTGCACCAGCCCCATGACAATCCTGTTGGCCTGCACTAGACTAGCTCCAGAAATGTCCATGTCATCTCATGCCAGAGAGCCCAAAACATGGCAGTGAATTGTGGTCTCGCTGGTGCTGAAGAGAGGTGAGGGATTACCTTCCTCAGTCTGCTGGCTACAGTCCTTCTAATGCAACACACAACACTGTTGGCCTTCTTTGCCACAAGGGCACTCTGCTGACTCATGGCCAACCTCAAGTCCACCAGGATCCCCAGGGCCTTTCCTGAAAAGCTGTTTTTTGGCATGGATACATGGGGTTATTCCTCTCCCAGAGCAGATTTTTGCATTTGCTCTTGCTGGACTTTATTAGGTTCTTGTCAGCCTATTTCTACACCCTGTATAGATCTCAGATCTTCAGTAGCAGCCCTGTCCTCCAACGTGTTGGCAGACCCACCCACCCCACACAAATATTTGGTGTTGTTTGCAAACTTGTTGATTGTGCAGTCTGTCCTGCCATTTGGTCTATTATTTGGTTTTACTCCTCTCCTTAACAACACTCTTTATTTCCCTACAAATTAGCTGGTGTTTCCAGATGCTGAAAATTGAAGTTACACCATTTTTTTTCTGTAATAAGAACTACTGAAATTCTTGTATGATACATAGTCTATACCACCTAGTATTTTCTTTGAGAATTGACACAATTACTCTTCTGTCAAAACTGACAAACAAAAAGTATCTTAAGACTGTTTTTTTTTTGTTTTGTTTTGTTTTGTTTTGTTTTCTGTTTGGTATGGTAAAGCCTGTTTTTGTTGTTGATGTTGTTGTTACTGTCATGGTGGCTCTTTTTTGAGTGGATTTAATTTTCTTGCTTGTCAAGGGAAGTGATTGTTCTGGTCTACTCTGCAATGATGTAGCCTCACCATAAATACTGTTTACAATTTTGGGTACCATGATATAAGAAAGACATAATGCTATTAACTTCCAGAGGGTGGCTACAACGATAGTGATGGGAAGGCATATGAGTGGCTGAAGTCCCTTGTTTTGTTCAGCCCAGAGCAGAGCAGGCTGAGGGAAGGCCTCACGGTGGCTTGCAGCTCCCTCACGAGGGGAGTGGAGGGGCAGGTGCTGAGCTCTGCTCTCTGTGGACAGCAACAGGACCCAAGGGAACAGCATGAAGGTGGGACAGGGGAGTGTCAGGCTGGGTGTTAGGGAAAGGTTCTTCACCAAGAGCATGCCCAGATGCTGGAACAGGCTCCCAGGGCAAGCGGCCACAGCATAAAGCCTGCTATAGTTCAATAAGTGTTTGAACAATGTGCTCAAGACATATAGTTAGATTTTGGGATGTCCTGTGTGGAGTCAGGAGCTGGACTCAATGATCCCTATGGCTATATCCTCCAACTCAGGATATTCTATGATTTTTCCTAGTAGCCACTGTGGTGCCGTGTTTCAGTTTTGTGACTAAAAGAGTATTACTAATTGTAGTTTCAATATGGAACTCAACTTATGTTAATAAAACATTTATTTATTTTTGCTTAGCACCTTAGGTCTATAAATAATTTAATAATTTCATCTCTAATGTGTGTCCTGATTCATTCTGATATCTTGATTTTGTGATCACATGAAAGCTGGTTCTGCTTCTAAGTTTGAGACCATCAAAGTTAGCCCTTTTTTCTGGGAATGCTGGAATAATGATTGCTAGGGAAAAAAAATAAAAAATAAAAAAAAATCACTACCTTAGCCAATTCAAACAACTGCTCATGACAACATGAACTAAATAAATAGATAAATAAATCCACTTGGAGATGCTGTTGGAAATTATAAGCAAGAAAACGTTTTTTAGAAGTTTCTGTTCTCTAACTTCTGTGATTCTGGGACATTAAGTACACCTATAACATACATAAAGCAGTAAAGACAATTCACAAAAAAAATATAGTAGATGTTTTATATCTCATAACTTAATTATATGTGAGTAGCTACCTGAAAATATTGCTAGAATAGAATCACAGAATCATCTAGGTTGGAAGAGACTTCCAAGATCACCTAGTCCAATCTCTGACCTAACACTAACAAGTCCTCCACTAAACCACATCACTAACTGAAACTAGTAAATTCAATTATATAAATGTATATATATAAAAGTGAATGAAACATCATACCACAGTTTTGTTTTGTTTGTTTGTTTGTTTTCCATAAAATAATAAAACAAAATAAAATAATAAAATAGACTTTATAAGTGTTCATCAAGACCTTTGTTTAAATACTTGTTTTAAGTTCTTTGCATCATCCAGTTTGTCTTGCATTGTGTCATCTGTGGCTATATTTTATCAAAGCTCAAGTTAGTTGTCAAAGAAGCTGATAAAAAGGCTATTAAAGTCAGTCGAAAATTATAAACTGTTTTTTTATGTTTTTTTAAATGTTTGTAATATGTAGGATTTTTTTTCATGTGTTTGAAAGAATACATAACTGATTGAAAGTCAGTATTTCTTTATCTGTTTTTCATTGGTAGCTGACAGTAGAACATGTCATTATTTTTATGAGGATACCTGTGCTCCTCAGACTATATTTTAGAACACAGTCATACAATTTCTCCCACTGCTTTTTCATTTGGGCTGGTTTAAGTCCTCAGGCTACAAGAGTCTTCAGTCTTTGGTTTAAGCTGTTTCATGTCTCATTATCAGCTCTTTCTGTTTTGTTTGCTTTGCTCTCAGAAAACAAAACCAAAAACATCCTAAGCAACTTGCAACTTTTTTTTTTTTTCTTTTTTTTTCAGAGAAAGGGATGAAATTATGTTAGTTATTTTGCAGCTGATGCATTTTTCTGAAAAGGTTTCTATAATCCTTCTAGTTGAGACAGAATATTCAGTCTTGTTCTACCAGTCAAAAAGAAAGTAATGTATAAAGTTTTCCCCAATGATATTACACAAGGATATCTAACCTCCATGGATAGTATCACATCCTCAGGACCCTTCCTAATGGTTCTCTACACAGTCAGACTGGAAACCTAAGGTTCTTTAATATTCCAACTTCATTATTCTCATTTTCTATAATTTAACAACTTCTCATATTATACTTAATGGAAAAGTCATGCAATATTGAGCAGTAACTGCTGTTAATTTCCTGCTGTATATCATTTGCATTTTTTGTTGCTAGTGGAGAGTAATTAACATGCTCTAATTATCATACTGATTGTCTTCTTTAGCTCATGAGAATATAGTCATCTCAACCCTCGTTGATCTTACAATAGTACATTTTATAGCCTTCAGTAATAGTATCCGGGGACATATACAGCTTAGTTTTTTACTGAAAAATGGTGTGATCCAGCAGTAACAGGTTCCTTAAACGGTTCAATTTGGAACAGAGTAATGTAAGGTTTTATAGTGCCTATCAAAAAATATGGAGCCCTGCTTCTGTGGTAGTACAATGCCATCCTTTTTAGGGAACAGAATTGCAGTTGTATTACCACCATCAAAAGAAAAAAAAAAAAAAAAAAAAAAAAAAAAAAGTTTGCTTGTATTCCATTCACATTGTCTTTTATTTTTCTGTCTGTGAACAGTTAAGAGAAAAGGCACATTCAGCTGGGAATACACTTACAAGCAATAATGAGCATTCTTTTCTTGAAAGGATGCTTTTAGAAGAATAGACATTTATCTAAAGGAAAAAACACTTTCCTTAATCTAAAAGTTCTACCTAATCAAAGTCCTTATTCCATTTTAGGTTCATCTGCAACTGTCTTATAAAATGTAATGCAGATAGGAAAAACTAAATGAAATCATGTAATCTGTTTGAATGTTGTCTACAAGAACACTGAGGCTTATAGCTTTTGGAAAGAGAAGAAACATTAAATACAATGAGATACAATTACACATGCAAATATATTGTTTTCACAAGATCAAGACAAACAGTTAGTGACATTCAAAAGGGAAATTTTGTATGTGTCTCTTCTGCATATATTTAAATATTATTGTTTAAGCTGAGACACAGATTTCAGCAATCTGCACTGTCTTATGACTTTCTGGGAGTCAGAATTTCATTTGCAGAAGATTCTTCCAGGGAATCAGTAGCTACTGTGAAGATTCGTGCCTTCATTTTTAATATTCTTCATGAATGCCAAAATGGATAACATATTTCTGGAGAAGCAGTGCCATATTTAATTTTCTGTCTTTTCAAGTGTTCTGGTTTTAGTTAGAACAGAGTTAATTTTCTTCCTAGTAGCTGGTAGAATGCTATGTTTTGGCTTAGGATGAGAAGAGTGCTGATAACACCCTGATGTTTTAATTGTTGCAGAGCAGTGCTTATACTAAGCCAAGGACATCTCAGCTTCTTGCTCTGTCCTGCCAATGGGCAGGCTGGGGATGCAGCAAGAGCTGGGAGGGGACAGACCCAGGACAGGTAACCCAAACTAGCCAAAGGGGTATTCCATACCATCTGATGTCATACTAAACAATAGATAGGGGTGGCTAGCCGAGGGAGGGGGTTCGACTGCTTGGGGTTAGGCTGGGCATTGGTCAGCGGGTGGTGAGCAATTGCATTGTGCATCACTTGTTTGTACACATTATCAGTAGTAGTACTATTATCATAATTGTTATTATTATTGTTATTATTATTGTTGTTATTATTATTATTGTTATTATTATTTTCCTGTCTTATTAAACTGTCTTTATCTCAACTCACAGGCTTCACCTTCCCATTTCTCTCCCCCATCCCAGAGAGGAAGGGGGGAGGGTGAGCGAACGGCTGTGTGGTGTTTAGCTGCTGGCCGGTTTAAACCATGACATCAAGGCTATCCATATCCAGGCTTCTTTTAGAATGCCTGAAGAATGTGAAGATGTAGAAGAACTGGAAATGCTAGTAGAGATGTGGGACAATTTACATATTTGTTTATGGTAAAGTCTGTTTTGCATTATAGATCCCTTTTTCTATGCAATCCCATGGTAGCTGTGCTCAAATGTGACTGAAATACCATAAGTGAATAATACTAAAGACTGATAACTGTTAACAGAGAAACAAAGCAAAGGCATCAAAGACATTCCAAGAGGGAATTTACTATGAATTTTCCATATCTATGAGGAGTAGCAAGATTTTTTTATAGAGAAGACCCACATGGTTTTGGACAGCACAAAGGACTGAAGTACATAGACAGACCACAGAAGTGATATATTGTAACACTAGACCAGTGGCAGAAGATATAAAGAATATCTTATCATGAGAATGCAAATAAGGATTATTATTTTTGTAATGTTATTGTATTGTAACATAATGTAATTAACTATAGGTGTCAGATATTATGCAACCATATTTTTCTGGATGCTATCAAAACACATAGAAGACATGGTACTTGCTAATTGATCAAACTCAAATTGGACAATAGGGTAATTAATTTACTGAGAACCTTGTTCCTTCAGTGAATAGAACATTAAGAATTAAAGAATATATAGAAAAGAGTAATGTTTGTTAATGCTTAGAATCCTAGAAGCAAAGCATAATCTTTTCTTGATTTTTTTTTTTTTTTCCTTTCAGTCCTTTCTCCTTTAATACTATATTTGGGTTAGAGAAGAAGTGGTGAGTCATTCAGTTGAAGTATCTGCTCCAGAACTCTATCAAAAGGCTCGGTATGGCCTTTCTAGTTCTGATGATTCACAGAAGTATTTAACTTTTTGATATTTTCCTTTTGGTTTCTAAACACAGATATGTAAAGCAAACGGTAGGTACACTATCCTTTGGAAGAATAGGAAAGAGATGACATCCAAAAATAGCCCCAAATATACACTCAGAGTGAAATGAGACTTTTCAAGTTCTAAGTTGAAAACAATACATTTGTATTTCCCTGACTCAGAAAATCACTTGCACTTAAGTAGGTTCATTATTGGTGTAGTCTCTTATTCATGCTTTCTTTGAACTAAGGTGAATATTTTAAATGGTACTGCAAAATAAATAATTATTAAAATAATAACATAAATAATTTATTCCTGCATTTTACAAAATATTTTAGTCACTGGAGACAAAGTGGGTTTTATTTCAGATAAATATGGTATATATATTTTAAATAATTTATTCTTAAGAGTTGTAACTTTTGTTCTTTAGTGTTGACTAACCATCTTTGATTTTGGACCTGCTTGTCCCTCACTGAAAAGAGAATAGTCTGGCTATTACAGTAGTCTATCAATTAAAATGATCATTTCTTTTCCCCTGCACAGTCATTCAGCTTTAAAAAAATAAAAATAAAATACTGATTTATCTTGATAGTAGACATGAAGAAGTTATGGCTATCCAACTTTTCAATGCATATTTAACAAGTTGTAAGATATCTGTACCTTGTATTTACATGGTTGAAAATTTATAATTTGAGCTTGACTTACTTAGTTTAAGCTACCTATGCAATTAATAGAAACATGCCTCTAAAAAGGCATGTTCATCTCTATCCCAGGAGCTGGCCTAGCCTCCAAATCTTATAACATTGTTTTTTGTTTGTTTGTTTGTTTGTCTGTTCGTTTGTTTCTTAAATGACATTAATTGAATTACTCCATCAATAAATAAATGCATAATAATAATTAAAAAGTGTTTGCTCGTTATGATTCATTCATTAGGCTTACCTAAGTAATTTTCTGTCTTGATGTTTTCTTTCCCAGTTTCCAAGGAAAGAAGTAGTCACTAGCCTAGCAAATTAATTTCTGAGCCCTAAATAGTTAATAGCAACATATCCAGAAGGAGCTATAGAAACTTGCCTAAGACCTGAATGTGGGTAGTTAGGGTCTGGTGGCTGGAAGATGTCGCGCTGTACGGAAAGGTGGAGCCCCTCCCTTGATGGACAGTAGTGTGTGGTCTGTGATGTAAGCAAGCGGAAGTGATGCTATGGGCCTCGGGTATATAACACCATGTGACTCGACAATAAACACCATTTGCCATCCACCACATTGGTGTCTGTGAGCCGATGGACCGAGCGGCCTGGGGTTGGTCGCCGTGCCATTCCTGAACCAGGTCGCCACTGCCCCCTGAAGGCAACACCTGAACTAACCTTTTTCATGCTTATTCTGGTGCCAGTGGAAGCCAGATTTTTTTTCCACAAATTTCAGGAACTATATCTGCATAAAGGTATTTCTCATGTGAATAGAGAAAAGCACTATTTTCTCCTTTTTTCTCCTCCAGGGTCCAGGGAGAGCAACGTCAAACAGAAGATCCTGTGTCAATAGGTCAAAGGCCCTGAATTAGCTGCAAAGCTTGTGCTTCACCCTCTACTGCCTTGTGACCGACTTAGTGACTTGCCAAGGACATATTTAATTATGTAAGCTTAGCCCACTATCAGTTAGGTCCAATGACTCTAATAACTATTATCCTTCAAACATTTTGCTGATGATACTATAATTGCAATTCTTCGTCTATAGTAGAGATTTCAATATACTGCATTATGTACAAAAAATTGTATCAATAGCAGAGGATGTTTTACAGTTAATACGTGTATCCTTTTAAGAGTATGAAACAATACCCTAGTATGGACTACTGGCCAAATTAATTTCCCAGAGAAGTACAGATTAAACACAAATCATGGTTTCAAATGTGAAAGGTCATGTTGTTCAGACACAAAGCTTCAGTTCAAATTGCAACTTTATGACTTCTACCATTTCTTTGCACTCTGAATTATTCATCAAGATATTTTACTATAAATTTTCTTAACAAAGTTTGAGTGCTTATATTAATAAATCTTTTTTTTTTTTTTTTTTGAATAATATAAACCTCCTAGCGTTCTCAGGACAGGAGAAAGAATAAAACATTAAGTTTCAGCTTGAGTGCAAATTCTCTCAATCCTTATAGCCTTATAGTCAACAATCCTTATGGAAAGTGAATCAAATTTGCCCTTCAGATTTCTCTACATTAATTTCCACAAAATAATTGAAATAATTGGAGGGACCTAGGGAGATGTCCAGCCCCCTGCTTAAGCAGGGGTAGGTTGCTTAGGGCTGAATCCACTCAGGTTCTGAATTTCTCCAAGAATGCAGACACCACAGACTTTCTGGACAACACAACCTGCTCTACTTTTTGACTATGTTCACAGTAAAACAACAACAACAACAAAAGTTTTTTATTTGAATTTCCTACATTTCAGTCTTTGCCCATTGCTTCTTTCCCTTTCACTGGACACCACTGAGAAGAGTCTGGCTCTGCTCCCCACTCCAATTAGGTGTTAGTGCATATTGATTTAAAATCATACATTTAAACTAAGGTATTATTTTTCTTAATATTAACAAATCTTTTTTTTTTTTTTTTTTTTTTTTTTTTCTGGTGACTGCAGCATATACTAACATTTTATTTCCTACAAATTATCAGAGAAAGTGATAATGTCTAATGTCTAATATTAATAATTTTGTAGATTAGTAAAACAGAAATACAGTTGAGTTGCACATTGTGGGCTGTTTTTTTTGTTTGTTTGCAACTCATCTTCCTAAGGAATATCTTACCATAAGAAGCAGTGAAAAAAAAAAAAACAAAACAACAACAAAAAAAAAAAAACATAATGTTTTTTGTAATTGCTATTATAGATGGCAAAAAAAAAGATTTAAAAAAAAAAGTTGTTTTTTTGAATATAAAACTATTTCTCACATATAAAAATGGAGTGATGAAATCATTAAAGATTTAGCATCCTTGTTAAGATGAAACAAGATAATTTTAATAAATACTCTAACAAAACTCTATTGTTAAAAACTGTATTTTAAATATGAGAAATATTATTTGAAAATATGAATATGTATAAGCAAATTTAAGTCAATATATCCAAAATATCTTTATTATATACATATATATCTTCTTGAAAGAATATATCTTCTTGAAAGAAGATATATATATCTTCTTGAAAAAATTAGACAATTAGTTTAATGTTAAAAAATCCGTCATTAAAAAAATTAACATTTAGCATATATCCAGTACACTGCTATTAATACCACTGTAGAAGCTTCTCAGTGACCTTCCAACAGTGATGACACCAATGGACAATTACTATTGATGACTATAGGATGAAAATTTCACCTCTAAACTTTTTGAACTACTGAGTTATAAATAGTAGTCTTATTAAGTGAACAACCCAGTATTCAATTAATGGTTAATGATGCATAGGAAAATAGCTTCAAATGCTCTAAAATGGACTTGAGATGACTTGCAAATTTCACATGAGACTTCTGAATACTGAATTGTGACTAACATCTAGTGATAATACTTTTATACTTTTCCATCATGTACTCTATTACATGCGGAATGAACTCTGGAAAGGATCAGATGCAGTAACTTACTGGATAGTCCTAGAATCCTCTGAAAGATTAAAAGACAGAAGTGGACCAAATGTTTTGATTTCTTATGGAGTTTTATAATCTTGGAATTACAAATCTCTGAACAGTTTTTATTATGTCTTCTCATACAGAATCATTCCTGAATCTTAGAAACACTTATTTGATGAATATTTAAATTTTTATTTAATGAAGTTTTGTATGTGATTTCTAAATACTTAGTAATTTTTAGGTGGGGAAGTCACAGAGAAATCATAAAACTATATGAAAGAATGTTTAAATATCATATACTCCCTTCCCGGTCCTTTTTTTTTTTTTTTTTTTTTTTTTTTCTGACCTAGTTCAATTCTGATATAAATTAAGCCCATGTTAATTTTTTTTTATTTCTTAATAGTTCCCTTTGCACCGTTGAATGACGTTTTGTCTTCCCCCAGAGTCTCTTATTTTATAAATTAACAGCTCCAGGTCTAATCTTTTCCTGGGTGTCTCGGTTCCTATTTCTTTCATCATTCTCGATGCTCCTACTTAAACTTTTGTCTGGCTGTGTTATATCTTTCATAATATTCACTATCCAAACCTGACAATGTGTCCCAATGACAGTGGAAATGTGAAATCACCTGATATGGGAAATATATTCTTGCATCCTAGTAGCGTGACTGTCTTTTTCACAATGTTACATCATTGCTCAAGTTTGACCTAAGAACCGAAGTAACATACGTAAGATTCTTCTCGACAAAACTCTAGTTTTGTTGCGTTTCTCATTTTTGAAAATTCAGGTTATTGCAACTAAAGCAATAAATAAATAAGTAAGGTTTGGAACTGTATTGAATCATATTTTTTTCAGACCATCCAACAGTTTCTGGAAGCTATTTTAGCTTTTAATCCTGCTAATTGCTAGCATATTTAATAAGAATATTTTTATGTGATCATTGAAGTCTTTCTATGAAATATTTAGTAGTCTTATAACCAGGACAGACCTTAGGAGAAGATTTCCTAGGAGACAGTAGGAAAAGTCACTTTAACTTCTCTCCTTCCCTTTCTGTATGTATAGCCCAATATTATAGAACTTGTAACTACATCAATTCACAGCTTATTTACTTGCATTATGGCTGAATCCACCACGAGACCATCATAAGAGACACTTCCATTTTTACAGTAGATTATTTATGACTAATTGTTCTGTTTCCTTGTTTGACTATGAGAATGTTGAAAATGAAAAAAAAAAAAAAAAAAAAACATAAAAGGAAAGAAATCAGAGATTTCTTTCAAAGATCAAAGATTAAAACACTGTGTAGAGAAGAGGTAAGAAATCCATCCTACAATCTCAGCTGTAAACCATGTTATCTTTTCACCTACTGTTTCTCCATCTGCTGTCATTTTTGAGTTCTGTGTCTAATATTACATTACAAATGACTCATTTGTGTTTGTTGTATGTAGTAAAAAATATAGGATAGATTTGGTCACTTTGTAAACAACTAGTATAAATTAACACACATCAATATATGGTTTTAACAAGTATTAGAATTATATGAGTAGAATACAGGGTCATTTTTATCAGAAAAAAAAATATCTATGACTGGGCATAACATATGATTGTCCAATTAAGTTATAGATTAAGGGTAATTGCTATAGGAGATCTTTAAGATTCTGAATCCAATAATCTAATATTTCATATTTAATGAGATTGTCAGCATTTTTTTCTTAAAAATGTAAGATCATTTAATAGCATGAGTCATCATTTCCCTGACACTGATTTTGTATATAAATATTCTCTACCTTCATCAGCAAGTCTTCAGTTTTCATTTTAAATTTTACTGACCTTACTCATGAACTTCTTAGAAAAAATAGAATAAAATGAATATTACTGTGGAATAAGTACTATCCAGGAAACAATGCAGTACTTACTCTTAAACCTCCTGAGTTTATTCTCAACAAGTAAAGCCTTATAAAACCTTCTTTTCTTCCCAAAGCATCATGGCTTATTTGGCAGAACACTTTGCATGTTAAATCTAGGACTGGAAACTTATTTCAAAAATCTGTTTCCCTATATCTTGGTTAGAAATAACCTCTTCACTTCCTTTACCATGTAAACGATGCTTTTTGTGCACAAGAAATACATGATTAGGAGATATATTTTGAAACGGGGAAATACCTTCGGTATTTTTGGCAAAGAAATACACAATTCTCTGATACATGTAACTCATTGTGATTGTAACTGATTCTTGACCACTGGCATGGAGTCAATAATGAGTTTAGAAGTAGTTCCTGGATTATTCTCAGAAGTGAAATCACATGATTTATTTTATGTCACTGTGCAATGAGGGCAGGATTCCTTGGTTTCTCTTTTCCTGTTTTCTGTGTTTTGACAATATAACTTTTAAAATAATATACCTGTGAGTATTTTACATAAGGTGCCAGTAACCTGTATCAACAGATATTTGTGTTTCCATTCTTTACAGCTTCATTTTTTATGCATTTCATATATTTCATCAGCTTTGGAATAAGGTTCACACTCAGACATCAGGTCATTAGACTCATGTGCCTGGATATGGCTGTTGTGAAGTATTTTTAAAAAATGTGAAATTATTATGGTGCTGTTTTCTCTCAGAACACTGTCCAGGGACAGGTGTTTTCTCATATCATGTGATAAGACCAAAGAGAAGCTGGGGAGTCTCCTTCCTTGGAGATACTCAAATGCGATCTAGATATGGTCCTGGACAACCTGCTCGAGGTGACCCTGTTGGGCAAGGGGGTTGTGCCAGATGACCTTCAGAGGTCCTTTCCAACCTCAATCGCTCAATGTGTGTCTGTGTGAAGGCAGTACAGCTGCAAAACCTCTGAAATTAGGCATATAAAAACACCCTGATCTACAAGACAACAGAGCCTATAAAGCTCATATTAATTGAAATTTTAAATGAATCGATATGTCCTAAATATCAAAACATATTTAATGTTGTAAATACTAGGCCTGAGGGTTTCCTCTGAAGTTGCAGATCAGCGAAACAGGACAGTCTTTAGGTAAAAATACAAAAAAATTGACCATTACATATAGGGGCAATCAATGTCAAGGTAGTGAAACTACAGGTCTAGAAGACAACAATGTTCTATTTGTGGCTTTATTCCCAGATTTTAGCAAAGGCAAAAGAGTTCCTCCAAGTACTATCCTAAAGCCTCTTAAGCCTTGCAAAGCATATGCATGCCTTACTGCTATGTTCATTTTACTCTGGATTCTGTAATATTGAGGCAGTGCAATTATGTGAATAGTGTCTTTGCTCAACAACTGAGGAAAAAGCTCAAAGTGAAAGGGCTGTAAGCAAGTGATGTTCTCTGTCGTATCTACCTGTAAGCCTCCATACCAAGGAACTAAGCACTGCATTTTTGCTCTAGCAGAAAGCATCCAGCAAGTCATCGTAGCTTATTGATAGGTTTAGGGAGTTCAATTGATTTAATTTCCTGAGCAGCTAAGAAGGAATGGTATCTGGGGAGAATAGCATTTAGCCACAAAAATGAAAATTAAAGAAATTAAAGAAGCAAATTCATATTTGTCTATCTTGTGACAGGTTTTTAGGTGGTCTTTCTGTCAAAATAATGTCTGATAAATAAATAAAGTATTTAAGGACAAGAGCAGAAGTCTGAGATTTTCAGAATTGAATTTCTTAAGGTTCCCTTAAAAAGCTATGTATGAACACTGAAATTGGTAGCTTAACTTTTACAAACCTGAGAACTTTGAGTGCTTCCTCTAGAATCAAATTTCAGGCTGTTTTCAGAGAACTATTTTGAAAATCTTGGTTTACAGTTCTGTAAATTTCTGTCCTATATGCACATCCATATGTGCATGTTCAATAATGTGCTAATTAACAGAGGATCTGCTACTGCAGCACCAAAGTTGCAGGAATTTTAACCATGGACATTAATGGAATAGAGGCTCATCTTCTAGCAGCAAATGGCAGACTCTGAAATAGGTCAAATAGTGTCGTGGTTTAACCCGACCGGCAGCTAAACACCACGCAGCCGTTCGCTCACCCTCCCCCCTCCCTCTCTGGGACGGGGGAGAGAAATGGAAAGTGAAGCCCGTGAGTTGAGATAAAGACAGTTTAATAAGACAGGAAAAAAAATAACAAAAATAATAATAACAATAATAATAATGATGATACAAAGGTGATAATACGAAAGTAATAATAGTATGTACAAACAAGTGATGCACAATGCAATTGCTCACCACCCGCTGACCGATGCCCAGCCTAACCCCGAGCAGTCCGGCCCCCTCCCCCCGGCTAGCCACCCCTATATATTGTTTAGCATCACGTCAGATGGTATGGAATACCCCTTTGGCTAGTTTGGGTCACCTGTCCTGGGTCTGTCCCCTCCCAGCTCTTACTGCACCCCCCAGCCTGCCCGTTGGCAGGACAGAGCAAAGGCTGAGATGTCCTTGGCTTAGTATAAGCACTGCTCTGCAACAATTAAAGCATCGGGGTGTTATCAGCACTCTTCTCATTCTAAGCCAAAACACAGCATTCCACCAGCTACTAGGAAGAAAATTAATTCTGTGCTAACTGAAACCAGGACATCTATCCACCCCTTATTCCATACCATTTATGTCATGCTCAGGTTACATTCTTTTCCATACATTCTAATTAGTCACCTATAGTAATCATGGTAGTGATAACATACAGTATAATATACTATTTAACATGGTGCAATTCAGTTCATGGGCTATTCTCACCCAGTATTAAATCTCCTTGAGGTACACACCGGACCTCTCCGTTCTTTTGCATCACCCACCAAGTATATCCAGGTCCCTGAGCGAAAACAATTCCACGAATAGGTTTGCCTTTTCCTGAGGCAGGAGTAGCCCAGACTGTTTTACCCAACATATTTTTTACATGCACTACAGGAACTTTATCCCCATCTACAGTACGTAACAGGTTTGATTGGGCAGGTCCAGCTCGGTTGGTAGATCCCCTAGTATTGACTAACCAGGTGGCCTTTGCCAAATGCGTATCCCAGTTTTTGAACGTCCCAGCGCCCATTGCTTTCAAGGTAGTCTTTAACAGGCCATTGTATCGTTCAACTTTCCCGGAGGCTGGTGCATGATAGGGGATGTGATACACCCATTCAATACCATGTTCTTTGGCCCAAGTGTCTATAAGGTTGTTTCGGAAGTGAGTCCCATTGTCTGATTCTATTCTTTCTGGGGTGCCATGTCGCCATAGGACTTGCTTTTCAAGGCCCAGGATGGTGTTCCGGGCGGTAGCATGAGGCACAGGATATGTTTCCAGCCATCCGGTGGTTGCTTCCACCATTGTAAGTACGTGGCGCTTGCCATTGCGAGTTTGAGGGAGTGTGATGTAATCAATCTGCCAGTTTTTGAGGATTTTGCCATTGTTCAGGGGTGAATTTCCAACACACTGGGGGTGCCAACTGCTCTAGATGCCTGCCCATATCCACCCATACTCCCTGCCACCCACAACTATACTGCCTCCGGGCAGATCTCCGGATGAGCTTCATAAGTAGTTGTTTAACTTTAAGCAGAATCTGAAGTGCATTCATGAGGCAGAACAACAAGACTATGGTATTCTGAGTATTCCAGAAATATTCAATATCTTGGAGAGCTATTGTGACAAGCTCAGGGGATAAGAGGGTGGTGAAGGAGGAAGGCAGAGTGACCCAGGAGGATACAGGGGTGGTGAAGGAGAAAGGGAGAGTAAGCAAGTAAGGAAAAATATCCTCCCCTTTCCCCTCCACAGATTGACTCTCTAATGGAGAAAAACAATAGGTATAATTGCTAATAGTTCCCAAGATGCTGTTTCCAAAGTACAGAGTCCACGATGTTACTGAGTATAAATACCAAGTTAGAGTCATGACCAGATATCTTATCGTCTCATAAGCCATTGCTATAACACTTAGTACCATAATGGTCTGAAACCAGGGCCCGGAGAGGAGAAACAACACTACAGAGAGCAAATACGGAAAATAATGTACTATAATACTCAATTTGGAAAACAGGCGCAGCAGAGTTGTGATTAAAGCAATCAGCATCATGACAAGTGACTATTAAGCAGGTCTAATCCTTCCACCAATTTTAGTTTAACACACTCTGATCAGATCTGCCGTTATCTCAACCTTTCGGGCCCCACGTTGGGCGCCAAAAAGACTGTCGTGGTTTAACCCGACCGGCAGCTAAACACCACGCAGCCGTTCGCTCACCCTCCCCCCTCCCTCTCTGGGACGGGGGAGAGAAATGGAAAGTGAAGCCCGTGAGTTGAGATAAAGACAGTTTAATAAGACAGGAAAAAAAAATAACAAAAATAATAATAACAATAATAATAATGATGATACAAAGGTGATAATACGAAAGTAATAATAGTATGTACAAACAAGTGATGCACAATGCAATTGCTCACCACCCGCTGACCGATGCCCAGCCTAACCCCGAGCAGTCCGGCCCCCTCCCCCCGGCTAGCCACCCCTATATATTGTTTAGCATCACGTCAGATGGTATGGAATACCCCTTTGGCTAGTTTGGGTCACCTGTCCTGGGTCTGTCCCCTCCCAGCTCTTACTGCACCCCCCAGCCTGCCCGTTGGCAGGACAGAGCAAAGGCTGAGATGTCCTTGGCTTAGTATAAGCACTGCTCTGCAACAATTAAAGCATCGGGGTGTTATCAGCACTCTTCTCATTCTAAGCCAAAACACAGCATTCCACCAGCTACTAGGAAGAAAATTAATTCTGTGCTAACTGAAACCAGGACAAATAGGTTCATCTAATGATTGTCACCTACATAATCAGCAATCTATTAAGATTAATGAGGCTCTCATAGGATATTCTGTACTTCATCTGAGCACACATTAAAATCAGATTAATCAGAAAGGTCTATATATCTTCTTTCATATTTTAAAATATGAAATTCAATCCTTATTTATTAAACTAATAAGTTAAATAATTATAGTGATAATACCTTATGCAAATCAGGTCTCAATTTTGTTGGTCATACATTACTATCTGCTGAAGGGAATTATTATCTCAGAAAGGGAAAAATCAGTTCTGAAAAAGTAATCCAAAGCCATATTACATATACCCAAATTTCCCAGTAGTTCTGTTATTAACATTAGTGTTAGTAAATAAAGAAAGGAAAGTAGGCTAAATTGTGTTAGTGTATAAAAGACTGGAAACAAGGAACTGTTGATTTGACATACAATCAAAATCCTTACGAAATGCTGAATCAGGTTCTTAATTTCAAAATATGATAATCAGTTGAATGTTCTGTCAACAGACATTTGTAGATACTAAGTGAAGAACATAAGTGGAAATACAATGGTGCTATCTCAAGTTGTCCTCAAATTTTAATACTAGAACAGCAGATATTATAACCAAATAGCCTATTTTTTGGTTTGCTTGCTTGTTTTTGAAAACAATCAGATATTTTGAAATGAATTATTAATCTGAGAACTTTGCTTTCTATAAGAAAGTAACTTTAAAACATCCATTTAACTGAGATTTCATAAAATGAAACATGAAACATGCCAGAGTTAGATTCAAAGACAAAAATTCAATGCTATGAGAATGTCAGTGCTCAGTGTTCACAGTGCCTTGTTATTGTATAGATTGTGGTTTATAGTAATCCATCTAATATAGTTGGCTTGTATTTCATTTGTTGTTGTTGGTGGTGGTGTTTTCCCTTCATAATTATTTTAATAAACTATTTTGCAAATCACTGTTACTTCTCCTGAGTCATCTTTATTTAATATCAAAGCATGTTGCTTGCATATTGATACACAGACTTGCATTCCAAAAAAAAAAAAAAAAAAAAAAAAAAAAAAAAAAAAAGTTTATTATTTCAGTTGCCCTAAAATATATAAGTTAATGGAGAGGATATGAAATGTACAGATAAGGCCACACTTTGTCATGTAAAACAAAATCTTTTAATACTTTATGATCAGATAAGAAAGCATTTATATGTTGACATAGACCTTATTTATTGTGTGTTGTAATTGTTCCGTCCTTTTTTCCTTCACCCACCTCAGGTCCTAATTTACCACATATGATTAGTATTATTTCCCTACTCGCTCTTATTTGTACTTATGTCCTAGTTTTCAGCTGGGTTTTCCTTCTAGTAGCTGGTATGGTGTTATGTAATTTGGGATAAGAATAATGCTGGTAACACATTGAAGTTTTAGTTGTTGCAGAGCAGTGCTTATGCTAAGCCAAAGACTTTTCAGCTTCATATACTACCCTGCCAGGGAAGAGGCTGGGAGGGAATGGAACCAGAAGAGCTAATCCAAGTTGGCCAAAGGGATATTCCATCCCACATGATGTCATGCTGAACAATAACTATGGGGTGGCTGACCAGGTGGACCACTGTTCAGAGATGGGCTGTGCTCTGGTGAGCATTGTGCATCACTTTGTTTTTATATTCTTATTTTAATCTTCATTATTATTATTTAATTTCCTTTTCTGTAATGTTAAACTGTCTTTATCTCAGTCCGTGTACTTTTACCTTTTTATTCCCCCAAATTCTCTCTCCATTCCACTGGGGGGGGGAGAGGGGGGGAGGACTGAGGAGAGGGCAGAGAGGAGGAGCAAACAGCTTTAAGCTGCCGAGAGGGTTAAACCACAACAACTTATTACATATTTTATTCACGTTGAGTAATCAGAGAAATAGTTTTGCCAGTCATATCCTACATTGTTCAGGGACTGTTGAACTACAAGAACCCCCTAATATTTGCCTCTTATTTGCAAAAAGTTGAAAAAGGAATTTTGCTCCCATTATCCTTGTTTTTCTTCCTAGCAGAATTCATACATCCCATCTGCCAATCTGTTTCTTTGAACTTCTCTTGTATTTACAGCTATGCCAAAATGGACTCCAGTTCTCTGCTATAGATAGTGGTATCAATCTACTTTGACTTTCCCCTTTTGCTGACTCAAGTCATGCCAAGGATAAAAGGGTCATTAGGGACAGTCAACGTGGCTTCACCAAGGGGAAGTCGTACTTGACAAACCAAGCCTTTTATAAGCATATAACCAGGTGGATAGATGATAGAAAGGCAGTGGATGCAGTGTATCCTGATTTCAGTAAAATCTTTGGCACCATCTCCCACAGCATCCTCGCAGCTAAACTGAGGAAGTGTGGTCTGGATGATTGGGTAGTGAGATCGACTGTAAACTGGCTTAAGGGAAGAAGCCAGAGGGTTGTGATCAATGGGATGGAGTTGAGTTGGAGGCCTGTATCTAGTGGAGTCCCTCAAGGGACAGTACTAGGACCATCATTGCGCAACATATTAATCAATGACTTGGATGAGGGAATGAAGTGCGCTGTCACCAAGTTTGCTGATGACACTAAACTAGGAGGAGTGGTTGACACACCAGAAGGCTGTGCTGCCATCCAGCAGGACCTCGACAGGTTGGAGAATTGTGTGGAGAGAAATTTAATGAAATATAATGAGGGCAAGTGTAGAGCCCTGCATCTGGGCAAGAAAAACCCCAGGCACCAGTATAAGTTGGGGACTGTCCTGGTGGACAGCGATATGACCATGAGCCATCACTTTGCCCTTATGGCCAAGAAGGCCAATGGCATCCTGGGGTGTATTAGAAGGACTGTGGATAGTGGGTTGAGAGAGGGTCTCCTCCCCCTCTACTCTGCCCTGCTGAATCTGCTTCTGGAATATTGTGTCCAGTTCTGGGCCACTCAGTTTAAGAAGGGCAGGGAACTGCTTGAGAGAGTCCAGTGCAAGGATGATTAAGGGAGTGGAGCATCTTCTTTATGAGGAAAGGCTGAGGGAGATGGGTCTCTTTAGCTTGGAGAAGTGAAGAATGAGGGGTGACCATATTAATGTTTATAAATACGTAAAGGGTGAGTGTCAGGAAGATGGAGCCAGGCTCTTCTTGGTGACATCCAATGATGGGGGAATGGGTGCAAGCTGGAACACAGAAGGTTCCACTTAAACATGAGATAAAGCTTTTTTATGGTGAGGGTGACAGAGCACTGGAACAGGCTACCCATGGGGGTTGTGGAGTCTCCTTCTCTGGAGACATTCAGAACCTGCCTGGATGCATTCCTGTGTGACACGAGCGAGGTGTTCCTGCTCCTGCAGAGGCATTGGACTTAATAATCTTTCAAGGTCCCTTCCTAATATTCTGTAATTCTGTGTGGACAGGAGGGCTGTCTCCCCTTCCATCACTTGTCGCAAGTGGGAATCCTCTACATTAAGATAAAAATTAGCCATGCAATTGCACCATATCATCCAAAGCAGGAGTTCTCCTTGTATTGGAGATGAAGAGGAGGAACTCAGGTGTCTTCTCAAAACATGTGAAAGGTTGATAGAGCACTGGACAAAGGAAGGAACAGTTCTGCTATGGTCCTATCAGCATGTACAGAACTGACTGTGCAACAGTTCCTTGTGGTTTGGGTGAAGGAATGTAATTATTCATAGGCTGACTTAGGTAAATGATTTTTCAGAAAGCTCATTCATGAATCACCATTTCTGTGAATCTCCTCATATCTGTTCCTCTTTACCTTCAAGTATGTTATGAAGAATTTAAGGTATTATTGTTACGTCTATTTCATATATCTTTTAATTATTAGTATAAATTATTGATGTACCTTCTAAGGTATATGAGATACTGATAAAGCACTTTTTCTTAGAAAAAATAAAATAGCTTACTGCTTTCTTTTTCTGCAAAGGTATCAGAGTCTAATGAGAAAACTTGATTAGAGCACCAGTTGTATTTAAGCTATTCGTTATTAAATATTTAGCTTGCTTGAGAGACATAACTGGAATGTTTCATTGCAGTCCTTGATTATGTCCACCATTTGTCATACCAGATGGATGATTACACAAATTCTGTTTATAGTCTGTATACCCAAAAGAATATTTAACAAAAAAATAAACTGATTCATATTTGTTGTTAAAAAAATGGCTAGGGTTTTCTAACAGATCCCCAACTACATAGATCAATGTCAATTCAATTGTTTCAACAAAACCACACCATTTTATACTACCTATGAGTTTCACATAGTGTTCTGTTATATCCATATCAGATGCAAAAATTATGTACTTAATATATGTATATATTTTACCACCATGATATTTTTTGTTGTTTCCTATTTTACAAAGTAGCAAGGTGCTATCACTGATGTATATTATATGTATATTTGAGAAATTATTTCCATGTACTCTCTAATATTGAAAAACTACATCCTTTCACAGAATCACAGAAATGTCTAGGTTGGAAGAGACCTCAAGATCATCGAGTCCAACCTCTGACCTAACACTAACACTCCGCCAAACCATATCACTAAACACTACATCTAAATGTCTTTTAAAGACCTCCAGGGATGGTGACTCCACCACTTCCCTGGGCAGCCAGTTCCAATGACTAACAACCCCTTCGGTAAACAAGTTTCTCCTAATATCCAACCTAAAACAGCCCTGGTGCAACTTTAGCCCACTCCCCCTCGTCCTGTCACCAGGCACGTGGGAGAACAGACCAACCCCCAACTTGCTACAGCCTCCTTTAAGGTACCTGTAGAGAGCAATAAGGTCACCCCTGAGCCTCCTCTTCTCCAGGCTGAACAAGCCCAGCTCCCTCAGCCACTCCTTGTAGGACTTGTTCTCCAGGCCCCTCACCACCTTCGTTGCCCTTCTCTGGACTCGCTCGAGCACCTCGATGTCCTTCTTGTTCAAAACTGAACACAGTACTTGAAGTGCTTCCTCACGAGAGCAGAGTACAGGGAGACAATAGCCCTGCTATTGCCTCCCTGTGCTATTATATTCCCTAGCCCTGCTGACCACACTATTTCTTATGCAAGCCAGGATGCTGTTGGCCTTCTTGGCCACCTGAGCACAATGCTCGCAAATATTCAGCTGACTGTCAACCAATACTCCCAGGTCCTTCCTCACCAGGCAGCTTTCCAACCACTCATCTCCCAGCCTGTAGCTCTGCTTGGGGTTGTTGTGCCCCAGATGCAGGACCCAGCACTTGGCCTTGTTGAACTTCATACGGTTGGCCTCAGCCCATCCAGATCCTCCTGCAGAGCCTTCCTACCCTCGAGCAGATCGACACACGCACCTAACTTGGTGTCATCTGCAAATTTACTGAGGGTGCACTCAATGCCCTCATCTAGATCATCAATAAAGATATTCAAGAGGACTGTCCCCAGTACTGAGCCCTGGGGAACACCACTAGTGACCAGCCTCCAACTGGATTTGACTCCATTCACCACAACCCTTTGGGCCCGGCTATCCAGCCAGTTTTTAACCCAACGAAGCGTACGCCAGTCCAAGCCATGAGCATCCAGTTTCTTGAGGAGAATGTTTTTGGAAACGGTGTCAAAAGCCTTGCTGAAGTCAAGGTAGACCACATCCACAGCCTTTCCCTCATCCACCAAGCGCGTCACTTTGTCATAGAAGGAGATAGGTTTGTCAAGCAGGACCTGCCTTTCATAAACCCATGCTGACTGGGCCTGATCGCCTGCTTGCCCTGCAAGTGCTGCGTGATGACACTCAAGATAATCTGCTTCATGAGTTTCCCTGGCACTGAGGTCAAACTGACAGGCCTATAGTTCCCCAAGTCTACTCTCCAACCCTTCTTGTAGATGGGCGTCATGTTTGCAAGCCGCCTGTCGACTGGGACCTCCCCCTATAGCCAGGATTGTTGATAAATGATGGTAAGCGGCTTGTCCAGCTCCTCCGCCAGTTCTCTCAGTATCCTCGGGTGGATCCCTTCTGGCCCCATCAACTTGCGTACATCCAAGTGCCGTAGCAGGTCGCCAACCATTTCCTCATGGACAGTGAGGGCCACATTCTGCTCCCCATCCCCTTCCACCAGCTCAGGGTGCTGGGTATCCAGAGAGCAACTGGTCTTGCTGCTAAAGACTGAGGTAAAGAAGGCATTAAGTACCTCGCTTTTCCTCATTACTTTTCCTCATCTCTTGTAACTAAGTTTCCCTCCACATCCAGTAAAGGATGGAGATTCTCCTTAGTCCCCTGTTTTGCACTGATGTATTTGTAAAAACATTTTTTTTTGTCTTTAACGGCAGTAGCTAGATTGAGCTCCAGATGAGCTTTGGCCTTCCTAATTTTGTCCCTGCGCAGACTCGCAACATCCTTACAGTCCTCCCGAGTGGCCTGCCCTCTTTTCCAAAGATTGTAAACCCTCTTTTTTCTCCTAAGCTCAAGCTACAACTCTCTCTTCAGCCAGGCCTGTCTTCCTCTGCACAAGCTCGTTTTTGGGTACATGGGGACACACCACTCCTGCACCATTAAGATTTCCTTCTTGTAGAGTTCCTAGCCTTCCTGGACCCCTCTGCCCTTTAGAACCACCTCCCAAGGGACTCTGCCAACCAGTGTCCTGAACAGTTCAAAGTCAGCCCTCCAGAAGTCCAAGACTGCAGTTTTACTGATCCTCCTCCTGACTTCGCCAAGAATAGAGAACTCTACTATTTCATGGTCACCCTGCCCACCACAGTTTCCAACCACCACATCTCCCACCAGTCTTTCTCTGTTTGTGAACAGAAAGTCTAGTGGGGCACCTCCCCTGGTAGGCTCACTAACCAGTGTCAGAAAGCTATCTTCCACGCTTTCCAGAAACCTCCTAGACTGCTTTCTCTGGGCTTTGTTGTGCTTCCAGGATATGTCTGGGAAGTTGAAGTCCCCCACGAGAACAAGCGCTGAAGATTTCACAACTTATCTCAGCTGCCTGTAGAACTCCACATCTGTCTCCTCATCCTGGTTTGGCAGTCTATAACAGACCCCCACCAGGATGCTTGCTTTGTAGGCCTTCCCGCTGGTCCTAACCCATAGGGACTCAAGCTCATCATTCCCAGCCTCAAGTTCCATGACATCAAAATGCTCTCTGATATAGAGAGCCACACCAGCACCCCTTCTGTGCTGCCTGTCTCTTCTGAAGAGCCAATAGCCAGACATTTCACCACTCCAGTCATGAGAGTGGTCCCACCACGTCTCCGTGATGGCAACCCAGTCATAGCTTGCCTGCTGCACAATGGCCTCCAGCTCTCCTGTTTGTTACCTATGCTGCATGCATTAGCGTAGATGCACTTCAGTTGGGCCATTGCCTTCTCCTCTGGCCTAGACATTGTTCCCTCTGGCACAGCTCCAACAAGCCTTGTTTCAGCCCCGTCCCCCTTCTCACCCAGGGTAAAGCCCTCTCAATGAGCCTTAGAGATAGGGACCTGTCTGCGGTCATCCGGCCGGGTGCCGAGTAAAGTGCTCCATGGTCAAAAAAAAAAAAATTTCTGTGTTGGCACCAGCCTCTGAGCCACGTGTTTATCAGGTGGGCTTTCCGTGTCCTCTCTGTACCCCTCCCTGCCACCGCAGGGATGGACAAAAACACCACCTGTACTCCCGCTCCATCCACTACCCGTCCCAGTCCCCTAAAGTCCTGTTCGATAGCCTTGAGGCTTCTCTCTTCAATGTCATCACTGCCAGCCTGGACTAGTAAAAGAGAATAAAAGTCAGAGGGGCGAACTAGCTTGGGAAGCTTTCTGGCAATGTCCCTGACCCTGGCCCCAGGGAGACAGCAGACTTCCCTACCGGTAGGGTCAGGCCGACAAATAGGGCCCTCTGTTCCCCTGAGAAGGGAGTCGCCTACAACAATCACCCTTCTTTCTTTCTTGGTGGAGGCAGTCCTGAGGCGTGGAGTCAACTTCCTTGCCTTAGGCATCCTCCTGGGTAGACTTTCTACCTCATCCTCACCTACTGGTCTCTCAAGCTCCAGGGCCTCAAATATGTTGTGTAAGGGCACCTAGGAAGGTGGGGCCAGTGGGGGGGGGGAGGGGGGCATCGCCTGTGATGTTGAGCAGGGACCTGTTTCCATTCCTCCTCAACTCCCTCTGTCCGACAGCGACAGGGCAGGGCGTTCACCCCCATCTGGGGTGTCTCACCCCGGTACCTGTCCTTCAGGCCGCGCAGGGAGTTGCTCCACAAGTCTATCTCATGCTTATGCTCCATGATATCCCTCATCCTCTTGACCTCCTCCTTGAGTTCTGCCACGAGGCGGACCAGGTCGTCTACATACATGCTCGCTCCTCACGCACATAGTCTCTTTGCCCACCGCAGATGGCTGCAAAAGGCTCGGACACTCCCTGCGTCCAGAGACCTGAACTGCTGCATTTTTGAGCAGGCAGGCAGTCTGGGTGTGTACAGACTTCCTAGAGAGAGCACTGTGCCTGGTGGAGACCATTGCAGCCTAGCTAGAGGCAGACTGCTGTTAGAGGAGTTGTTTGTATGGGTGGGGGGGAACACTCTGCCCTCCCTCCTTGCCCTGCCTGCTCAAACTGCTGTGCCACTCCTTTCTGATGCACCACGCCCTGTTTGCCCGTCCTGTTTACCACACTCCTGGTCGGTCGCACTCCCTAGGGGCAGCTTTTGAACAGCCAGGGAGAGGGCACTGCTGGCTCCGCCTACGCCTCATCACGTCGGCCTCCCTCACAAGGGCTGCTGGGTCCTGTCGGCTCCCTCAAGTGGGCTCAATACTGGAAAAAAAAAAAGCCCTGCCTGTCCCGATCCCCCGCTCCACTGCATAACACATCTGCCCCGGAGCCGATCACCTCGGCAAGTGGTTCTATCACTAGTTATCTGCAAGAAGAAGCCAACCCCTTACAGCTCCTTACAACTTCCTTTCAGGTAGCTGTAGAGAGCGATAAGGTCTCCCCTAAGACTCCTCTTCTCCAGATTAACAACCTCAGTTCCCTCAGCCAATCCTCATAGGACTTGTGTTACAGGCCCTTCACTGGCTTCGTAGCCCTTCTCTGGACATGTTCCAGAGCCTCAATGTCCTTCTTGTAGTGAGGGGCCCAAAACTGAACACAGTACTCGAGGTGCGGCCTCACCAGAGCAGAATACAAGGGGACGATCACCTCCCTGGTCCTGCTGGCTACAACATTCCTAAAACAAGTCACGATGTCATTGGCCTTCTTGGCCAGCTGGGCACACTGCTGGCTCATGTTCAGGTGAGCATCAATCAGCATCCCCAGATCCTTTTCTTCTGCACGGCTTTCCAGCCACTGTCCCCTAATCCTGTAGTGCTGCATGGGGTGTTGTGGTCAAAGTGCAAGACGCGGCACTTAGCTATGTTGAACCTCATCCCATTGGCCTCTGCCCATCCATCCATCTTGTCCAGGTCCATCTGCAGGGCCTTCCTACATTCCAGCAATTAACACTTCCACCAACCTTGTTGTCATCTGCAAGCTTACTGAGGGTGCACTTAATTCCCTCAACCAAATCATCAATAAATACATTAAAGAGGAGAGGCCCCACGACTGACCCAAGGTGACCCCAGTGGTGACTGATCACCAGCTGGATATCACTCTGTTCACCACTACTCTCTGGGCCCAGACATCAAGCCAATTTTTAACCCAGAAAACAGTGTACCTGTCCAAGCCGTGGGATGCCAGTTTCTTCAGGAGAATATTGTGGGAGACCATGTCAAAGGCCTTGCTGAAGCCTAGGTAGACTACATCAACAGGCTTTCCCTCATCCACCAGGTGGGTCACCCAGTCATAGAAGATGAGGTTGGTCAGGCAGGACTTGCCTTTCATGAACCCATGCTGACTGGGCCTGATGCCCCTGTTGTCCCACATATGCTGCATGACTGCATTCAAGATGACCTGTTCTGTCACCTTTCCTGGCACTGAGGTCAGGCTGACAGGCCTGTAGTTCCCTGGGTCCTCCTTACAACCCTTCTTATAGATGGGCAAGATTAGCAAGTCTCCAGTCATCTGGGACCTCTCTGAATGACCATGATCACTGATAGATGGTGGAAAGCAGCCCTGCAAACACATACACCTACTCCCTCAGCACACTCGGGTGGATCCTATCTGGCCGTTGGACAGTCCAGGTGGAGCAGCAGGTCTCTAACTGTTTCCACCTGAACTATGGGGGTTTCTTCTGCTTCCCATCCTAGAGTTCCAGGTCAGTAGTGTGGTGGTTTTACTCAGGTGGGCAGCTGAGTTCCACCACGGTCACTTTCTCATTCCCCCTCCTCAAAGAGGAAGGGGGAGAAAATACGACACAAAGAGCTCAAGGTTTGAGATAGGTTACTCTCTATTTCTCATCAATGAGTGATGTTCAGCCACATCCTGGGAAGCAGGGCCTCAGTATGCCTAATGGTTGTTCAGGAGGACAGATGCTTCCACCATGGGAGCCCTCCTCACACTTCTTCCCCTTTTCCACTTTTTATTGCTGAGTATGACATCATATGGTATGGAATAACCCTTTGGTTGGTTTAGGTCAGCTGACCTGTCCCCTCCCCATCTCTTTCCCACCCCCAGCCTTTTGACTCTGGGGGGCTCAGAGGGAGTCCTGATGTGGTGTCAGTCTTGTGCAGCAATAGACACAACACTGGTCTGGCTAGTAAACACAGATGTAAAGAAGGCATTAACAACCTCAGTCTTTTCCTTATCCTCAGTAATCATGTTCCCCCCCTGCATCCAGTAAGTTTAAGACCATTCCCCCTTGTCCTATCACTATCTACCTGAGAGTCCTTCTCCATCTTCTTTATAAGACCCCTTTAGGTATTGAAAGGCTGCAATGAGGTCTCCCTGGAGCTTTCTTTTCTCCAGGCTGAACATCTCCAGCTCTCTCAGCCTTTCTTCATAGGAGAGGTTCTCCAGCCCTCTAATAATCTTTGCAACCCTCCTCTGGACTCACCCTAGCAAGTCCATATTTTTCTTGTGCTGGGGGCCCCAAACCTGGATGCAGTACTCCAGGTTTGTACTCCTCATATAATATATCTCCTATTTGTAGTGGAAAAATGAAAAATACTCAACATGGATTCAGACAGCAGATTCTTTACTACTTAACCAACTCAAGCAAACAAACAAAAAAGGATACTTTTGCACCTTGAACTGAGCAGCAAGATATTTTCTGCTATCTACATGATTAGATGTACACCTAAAAATAACAATATTTGGTAATTTTTCAATAAAGAGTGTGAAGTAAAGGTCAGGTATGAATCCAGAATGGCTAATGGACCTGTTGCATAAGTGTAATTTCACGCTTATAAACTTAATGCTAGAAGTAAAATAAGTTAATAATACCCAAGACAATATAAAACAGTTAACTTACTGTATTTTATTTAAGACAAAGTAGTCAAGCAGGAGAGGATAAGAATGTCATATAGAAAGAATTACATGATTTGAAATGTTGAGGTGACAGAGATGTGACAAAATAAAGGTCTGAAATGCAATATCACAATCTTTAGATTTTCTGTTATAACAAGGATGTCTCCATAAGTTAATGTCCTATGAGATAATGTATCATCTGTAAGTACAAAAATTTGCATCATACTATTGTGTAAGGAATAATGACATATGATATATATCATATTCACCAGTCATGCATTGGTTTTGTTATCTTTGGTGAAGAGGAGATTTTCCCACATGGAATCTACAGATAAGCAAACAACTGGACAGACACAAATATCATATATGCTCATTGAGGTCCTGAACCACAGCACCATTGCTCTCCTGTACTAGCTTACATTTAATTAAAAGTATTGGAGATCTGTGTACAATGAAAGCAATATTTAAACATTTACATGAGTTTTCCGAATCTTTAAACAAACAAACAAACAGAAAACATTTCACGTGTTTTAAGATTACAATTCCAATTATTAATGCTTGTTTAGATTAAAACTTTTTAAAAATGTTTTTAAATTAATTTTTCTTCATGTCATAATAGATAATACAACTGATTCAAGGACTATTGTTTTCTATTCCTTTTGCTATAGCATTCAGAAATGTCTCATTTTAAAAGGAGTAAAATTTCTTAATTTCAAGTGCAAATCATGGCTATACTTTGCAAGTCTCTGGAAGAGTTACCAGAGGATATAAAATTATAAATTTCCAAGCACATTGTCAAAATTATAATTCAAACTGTATTGGCAATAAATAGACAAGCTGAGCATCTGACATTTTATTTAGTGATAGGCTTGATTGACAAAGCTGTAAAACCCAGACAGATTCTGACTATTCCTGACACTTTGAATAGCTATGATTTGAAAGGGTTGTTTCAGCTTCACAGTTACAGACAGATTTTGAGAAGACCTCAAGGCCAGGTTTTTAAGTACTCAACCTCCACAACTGGAGACAATTCTTTAAAAAATCTATCTTTTGGCTTCTTTGAACAAACAATGAAAAGCAGCATTCAGCAGCTCAAATTATAACACTTTCTACACACTGTTTTAATGCAATCATAGATTATTTGGCCAGATTATTAACAGAGTCCTTGTAGCTGATACTTTCAAAAACCTCATCTCAGAGGTGCTATTTTTGTAGCAGTTTTTACATATAATTCAGTTTCACAGAATTTCTAGGTTGGAAGAGACCTCAAGATCATCGAGTCCAACCTCTGACCTAACGCTAACAGTCCCCACTAAACCATATCCCTAAGCTCTACAACTTTTACCACTTTCTACAACTTTTACCACTTTGATATTAAGGAAATGGCTGCTCTTGACTTGGGACTGGCTGCTCTTGGCTTGGACTGGCGCACGCTCCATTGGGTTAGAAACTGGCTGGATAGCCGGGCCCAAAGAGTCATGGTAAATGGAGTCAAGTCCAGTTGGAGGCCAGTCACTAGTGGCGTTCCCCAGGGCTCGGTGCTGGGGCCGGTCCTCTTTAATATCTTCATCGATGATCTGGACAAGGGCATTGAGTGCACCCTCAGAAAGTTTGCAGATGACACCAAGTTAGGTGCGTGTGTCGATCTGCTTCAGGGTAGGAAAGCTCTGCAGGAGGATCTGGATAGGCTGCACCGATGGGCTGAGGTCAACTGCATGAAGTTCAACAAGGCCAAGTGCCGGGTCCTGCACCTGGGGCGTAATAACCCCAAGCAGAGCTACAGGCTGGGAGAGGAATGGTTGGAGAGCTGCCAGGCAGAGAAGGACCTGGGAGTGATGGTGGATAGTCAGCTGAATATGAGCCAGCAGTGTGCTCAGGTGGCCAAGAAGGCCAACGGCATCCTGGCTTGCATAAGAAACAGTGTGACCAGCAGGGCTAGGGAGGTGATCGTCCCCCTGTACTCAGCTCTGGTGAGGCCGCACCTCGAGTACTGTGTTCAGTTTTGGGCCCCTCGCTACAAGAAGGACATCGAGGTGCTTGAGAGGGTGCAGAGAAGGGCGACAAAGCTGGTGAGGGGCCTGGAGAACAAGTCCTACGAGGAGCGGCTGAGGGAGTTGGGCTTGTTCAGCCTGGAGAAGAGGAGGCTCAGGGGCGACCTTATCGCTCTCTATAGGTACCTCAAGGGAGCCTGTAGCGAGGTGGGGGTTGGTCTGTTCTCCCACGTGCCTGGTGACAGGACGAGGGGGAATGGGCTTAAGTTGAGCCAGGGGAGTTTTAGGTTGGATGTTAGGAAGAACTTCTTTACCGAAGGGGTTGTTAGGCATTGGAACAGGCTGCCCAGGGAAGTGGTGGAGTCACCATCCCTGAAAGTCTTCAAAAGATGTTTAGATGTAGAGCTTAGGGATATGGTTTAGTGGGGACTGTTAGTGTTAGGTCAGAGGTTGGACTCAATGATCTTGAGGTCTCTTCCAACCTAGAAATTCTGTGATTTTGTGATTCTGTGAAATTCAGACCAAGTCACTACAGTTAATATATATATATATATGCATGTAAGTATGATCAGCTGTATTTGTAAATAGTATAGGTACACGTGTGTATATATATATATATATATATATATATATAAAACCTATGGCACCTGTCTACTCATATCTGAAAACTGAGGGTTTCTTTAAATCTAAGAATTACAGCTCATTACATGTAGTAAGGCATCTGACACAATGGAATCTAATTGTGTTTGAAATTTGTGTGAAGATTTAAGTCATTATGATCACTTCCTGATTTTATTATTATTATTTTTATTATTATTAATTCATGTGTTTATCTTCACACAAAAAATGTTCCTTCTCATTTCAGTAAATTATATTACATCACATCAAGGAAGTTGTATAATATTTTCCATGTCTTCCCACACTTGCAGAATTACAAGCAGATAAATAAATAAATGAAAGCTTTCAGACTAGTAGAAATGGATAAATTACTATCTGCAAGAAAGAATTTTAGTGCCTGGAAGTACTAGAAAGGAAAAGGCTTTCCAGCGGCAATAGCTGGGTCATGGGATAAGATCTAATTTCATGTATGATCTCAAGTGGTAATTCTGTTGAAATTAGGGAGTCTGACAACTTTTCCTGTTCATTCAGGACAGTATAGAATATGTTGAACTGAAACTGATTCAACACCATTTGTGAATGCCAAGGACACCTTAAGAGATCACTGTTCTGTAGATCAAGCAACAGGAAGGTAAGTTGACTTAGGAGTGGGCTTAATGTGCTTTACTTGAAGACCCATGCACTTAATGACAATATTCTTATCTATTAGCTCAGCAAGAGACTGGCCTCAAAATATACCCTGTACATTTAGGAACAGACATGTTCAAAGATATGGTGCATACTCTTCCTGGACATCATTGCCAAGTGTGCTAAAACATTAAGCATGGTAATGTACTCTATTCCAAGGAGAGCCAGATCTCAAGCTATAGAAATCTGTTGAGCAAACGCCAGGGGTAGAATAGTTAGACGAACAAGTCTGAAATAACATTGGGGTTTGTATTCATCATTTGAAGACAGAAAATAAAGATTGCTCCCATCTCCAAGAACCTTTAAATAGCAGATGAAGACAGCTATTCACACAAAAAGAGAAGAATTTAACATTTATACTCTAATGGCATCAAAATCATCAAAAACTACTGAAACTAAGGAAAGTAAGGAAACTATTTAGGGAAATAAGGGAGCTAAGGGAACTACCTAGGTAACTAAGGATTTGATTCTCTACTCTTTTCTTTGAGGGTCTGATTCTGTAACTTTGAGCAAGGTGTGTGAAAAGTGAAACCATCAGAATATTTTACATGTACTTTCCATATCTTTGTGGGAAGGGTTTTCCAGATATTTATAAGTACAATTATGTGAAAAAGGAGAATTCATAATGAAACTATGACAACACCCATTACCTTTACATTCATGGGTAATACTCAATACAATACTGAACAATGCTGATGCAAATATATATATTGTTTCTATGTCAGAGGTATTTCTATGATAACATGCATATTTTATTGATTACAGTGATAAGAGCATCTATATTGCAATCTTTTTTAACTCATCACCTATCCTTTTAATATTTTGTTGTAATTTCTGCATTTCACCTACATATGACAGCGCAAATTTTCAGTAAGAAAATAAGATTCCTAAGTACTTTTAATACCATTTTTACTTTAAAAAGCAAACAACTAGAAAAAGCGGCTCCAAAACCTCAGGACTTTACAGCTCAGTTTTTGTGTGCTACTAGATAATGTGTATGATGCTCAGATATTTGGATTTGTGACTATTTGTGATTGACCTGCATTTGATTGTCATACATAATAATAGCCATATATTTCTGTAGCCACATTGCAGTTCAAAGGATAACAAAGCATTTTAGAAAACAGAAATTGAATGCAGATGGTGAGTCAGTACAATTACTTCTTCCTGAAATTTATTATTGTAATTCATAAAACTCAAGACTAAGTACAGGAAACTTTAGAAAGGGTTCATATTTAGTACAGAGCAACTTATTTCAGGAGGCAGAGATAGTTTTCTTCATATAAAGAGTATCAGAATTAGCATATTTTTCAGTGAAGAATGGGGCAAACCCTATATAAGTACCAAAGCACCAGAAGAACCTGCAGCAACGCAATTTCTTTTAGGTCTTTTTAGCTACATATACATATAACAGAAATGATGATTTTCATTGCATATTTATGCAAAGCAGGCCATGCTAAACATATTTAAGTAGATATGGAAGATATGCAATGGATAATGTACATATATGCAATAATAAAATACAGTTATTCAGACAAGTTGCTAATTGTTCACTTTCCTTTGCTCAAATTCAAAACTTACTCTAGTTGTAGATTTTTTTACAGAGTCTCAAAATAGTTATCATAGGCAATTTACCAAAACTTCAGTTGTAATATTACATACAGCATTAAACAAAAATTACTAGTAAAGAAAAAAAAAAAAAAAAGGCATTTACATTTTACCAGAGAAACACTCAAATTCACTGGAGCAGAAATTATATGCAAAAGCTTGTCATCAGCAAGAAGCCAGATGTGAAAATGTTCTGTACCCAGAGATTAAACACGGTACAGATGGTATAACAAGCAAAATGCCCAAACCAGAATACCATGCCCAAGGATTATTATAAACATAAATCAAATTATATATATATATATTTATTTATATAAATATATATATATAAATTCTGAATAAGGTTCAATACAAATAATGCAATTTTAGATATTATCTCAAGGCTCTAACTACATAAGATCATAACAAGGGAATTGTGAAATGTGGAAAATATCAACTATGCTGAGAAATTTAAAATGGAATATAAACAGAAAATAAATGAGGGGGAAAGGCTGGCCAAGAGTCAGTTATAATTACACAAATACAAGAAGACAAATATTTGGAGGTAGATTTTCCCAGCTGGTATAATATAATATCTTTGTATCTGAGGAAAGACTAGCTAGTCAATAATGATATGTAATCTAAAATGTTGTTCAAGTACCAATATGGGCAGAAGAGGATAAAATGGAATCCAGATTCTCACCACATTGTGATCTGCCATCTTGTTCAAGATGCATTGTCTTCCTGAAAAAGAGCATCAGGAATGTATTACATTCTCTCTCCAGGTCACTACAGAAAAGTAGAACAATTCATTTCATATAGATTTCACATTAACATAGAAACTTTCCTAGGCACCAAAGTGATAAAAGTAGTCTTATAAAAGGAAAATAAATCTAATAGTCATAAGAATTTTAGACATAAAGTTGAGCCACAGCTTAAACAAACATTCTCCTTTGCTTAAAAAAATACCGAAGTGATAAATTCTGAGGAAGCTGAACTTGAAATCAGTACAAGAATATACAAAAGGATATACATTATACTCTTAGATCATTTTAAAAATTTAATTTTTGGTAGAGACTTATTGTAAGTAGCAGAGCTAAAGGGAAAAGAAATTTTTCACTCCCAGTGGGTGGTGGAGAAAAAAAAAAAAAAAAGCCTCTGACAAGATAATTTATATTTTGACTTGGTGTTATTTTTATTTGCAATACTTAAAATTTGTTTTATATACATTCTTGGAAAGAAATAAAGAAATATAAGTAGAAAAAAACATTTGGGTTGCAAAACAGGAGAAGAAGGTTGTACAACTTCTGAATTCATACTCTTATGGAACAGAAAGCATTTGGATTACAGTAAATTGTGCAACAGCCAAAAATATAGGGAGATTTGGAAGGATTTGCCAGATTTTCTGTTCGGTTTTTGTTTGTTTGGTTGGTTGTTGTTGTTGTTGTTTTGATTACATTTCTAGGCACCAAACTCTGCTCAGATCTCACTTTCACAGAATCACAGAATCACAGAATCACAGAATTTCTAGGTTGGAAGAGACCTCAAGATCATCGAGTCCAACCTCTGACCTAATGCTAGCAGTCCCCACTAAACCATATCCCTAAGCTCTACGTCTAAACGTCTTTTGAAGACTTCCAGGGATGGTGACTCCACCACTTCCCTGGGCAGCCTGTTCCAATGCCTAACAACCCTTTCAGTAAAGAAGTTCTTCCTAACATCCAACCTAAAACTCCCCTGGCTCAACTTAAGCCCATTCCCCCTCGTCCTGTCACCAGGCACGTGGGAGAACAGACCAACCCCCACCTCGCTACAGGCTCCCTTGAGGTACCTATAGAGAGCGATAAGGTCGCCCCTGAGCCTCCTCTTCTCCAGGCTGAACAAGCCCAACTCCCTCAGCCGCTCCTCGTAGGACTTGTTCTCCAGGCCCCTCACCAGCTTTGTCACCCTTCTCTGCACCCTCTCAAGCACCTCGATGTCCTTCTTGTAGCGAGGGGCCCAAAACTGAACACAGTACTCGAGGTGCGGCCTCACCAGAGCTGAGTACAGGGGGACGATCACCTCCCTAGCCCTGCTGGTCACACTGTTTCTTATGCAAGCCAGGATGCCGTTGGCCTTCTTGGCCACCTGAGCACACTGCTGGCTCATATTCAGCTGACTATCCACCATCACTCCCAGGTCCTTCTCTGCCTGGCAGCTCTCCAACCATTCCTCTCCCAGCCTGTAGCTCTGCTTGGGGTTATTGCGCCCCAGGTGCAGGACCTGGCACTTGGCCTTGTTGAACTTCATGCAGCTGACCTCAGCCCATCGGTGCAGCCTATCCAGATCCTCCTGCAGAGCTTTCCTACCCTGAAGCAGATCGACACACGCACCTAACTTGGTGTCACTTTGTGAGATCATTTTTGAGCACAATAGTAGTGGTGAAACTTCACTTTTGGAAGTAGGTATATTGAGCAGAATGTAGATCTTGGAATCAACAGAGTCATTGAGACTAGTCTGTAAATAGCAAACTAGGAACTGGAGAAAGACCTGCTTGTAGCGGATTTGCTTGATTTGCACAGAAAGCTAAGGATAGTTTTTTTCTGATGCCCCCTTGTTCACTAAAAAGTCTCATTTTATAAATACTATAGGATAGTATGAACTGTTTTGAGGAAAAAAAAAAAAAAAAAAAAAAAAAGTGATCTGTCTCATAAAAAAAAATATGTTTTGTTTGTTTTTGTTTGTTTGCCTTTTTTTGTTTGTTTGCCTTTTTTTTTTGTTTTTGTTTGATTGCAAGAACCAAGGTTGAATTGCAATCAACCTTGGTTCTCCTTAAAATAAATAAATTAAAAAGGCAAATTAACCTAAGGCAAAAGGTTAATTTGCCTTTTTAATTTATTTATTTTAAGGAGAACCAAGGTTGATTGCAATTGTCCATTAATAGGACTAATGTTTCAAGGGGAAATAGGTGAATGTGAAAGCTGCCTTCTTGTATAGGGCTAGATTCTGTTGCTTTTCTACAGTTTATGTATTTAAATATTTTTAAGTGAGACTTGTATAAGGTGCTACTTAGTGTGATTGATAGTATCACAACTGTGGATTTAAACTTTATAAAGAATGCCTTTGACAAACAGGCTTTGGCAGCTGTAGAAAATGTGCATAACGGGTTACAGTTCAGAGAAGATACAAAAATTCAAGCAAACAAGGTTTTTACTTCCACAGCACCGTATTAACAAGTCTGTGTATAATTCACACATAAGTTATGTTTCAAACGTATTGCTTTTAAATTCTGAACTTGAATAAGCAAAGAGGAAAAATGTTAAGAAGTTACTTATTGCCCCCATATCCTCTATTCTTAAATTAAATTTTATAAATTGGATGGTATATGATATGTCAGTACTTAATTCTTTTAGAGAAAGATCTCATTTTCTGACATTCAAAGGATTCAAGACTTTGCACAGCTAATGGCAATCAAAATCCAGTTAATAGAAGACTATACTCACATGCATTTAGGTCAAATATAGCAAAAATAAATGAGTCATGTAGTGACTTATGGTATTATACTATTTCTAACATTTTAAATAAAAGGGCACTGCCAGGCAATGTGTGTGAAATTAGCACCTTGATTTCCTCATTGACAGCAAGTATTATTACTTAGCAAACCACACTTGAGCAAATATGCAGATCAATTCAATCTTGCATAATTTTAAACTGGAGTTTCATTTTGATCACACGAGAAAATCTTCTTGTGCAATCCAATATATTTGAAGACCATGAGAAATGAAGGGTTTTAGGAAAGAAATGTGAACTCTGATGTTCACAGTCAGATAACTCTGAATGGCACAGTGCCATAGGGACTTAATGGCTCTTATGATTGGCATGTATTGGTAGAACGGAGAGTGTTCTCGCTTTGTGTTAGGATAGCAGAGAAACAGGATTTCAGAAATTGGATTAGAAAAGATGTGTAAGCAAAGAGTTTTGAGGAAAATTTTCTACCAAGAATTGATTAAAAATAGCTCATAGAAGTTTCCAATTATAAAACCCATGTGATGAATATAAAAGGATTAAGAAAACATATTAAATATAGTCTATTATATATGTCATCCGATAATAAATATTTTATAACAAATGCATTCTAATTATATCAACATGATATATAAATATCAAACTGCTGTATCACATAAAAGCATGTTGTATTATATAAAAAATAAATCTGAGAGTAAATAGTGGTCTTTCTGATAAATATTTTTAAGTGCTTTATTTGAAAGTCAGAAAGCAGAGAAATTTCCTGAGAATATGAAATATCCTGACATCTTATCTGAAACATTTGAGACTGCTTACAGAGCCTTTGTAAAGGCTGTAAAGTCTATAAATGAACTGAAAATAAGACGAATAAGACCTTATAAGTCCCCAGAATAGACTTAATAAGTGGGAAGGAAACCATTCTCTCCATGTAATAAGTGGGCATTCAATACTGGCCCAGAAGGCACTTGGTCAAAAAGACAAGGTAATAATTTGCTAGGACCATATATAACATAGAAAAGGCTATTAGTAATATAAGATCAAAACTTAGAACTCTCAAAACCTTGTAGCACAGTGGATGAAATATCATTTTTACTTAACATGTAAAATAACATATCCATTACCAAAGAAGAAGAAAACTGCTAAAGCAATTCAAGTGACCACTGGTCTTGAAATGACTTGGAAGTCATTAATCCCTGTTAGAAAATGTTTTTGATGGAAGTGTCGGTTCTAAACCTTAAATGAAATAGGCGGTCTGTTAGATCATGTGTCTGAAGAAAGAAAAAATCTAAATTAAAAAAAAAAAAAAAAAAAAAGTGATAACCAGTTTTGGAGGAAGACAAAGAGACATATAAAAATGCTAAACAGAGAAACGAAGGAGCTATTTTTTCTATGTTTTCAAGTGTACACACTCAGACATGTTGGAGGAAGTTACAGTACTAGTATGAAACAGCTCTAAAGATTACATGAAGAACTGGAGTAGAAATTCTTATCCTTAAGCCTAAAATTTTTTATTAAAAATATTTATAAAAAATGCAGCTATGGGGCATTAGCAGACCACAGGATGTGGTCTGTATGTGATCTGTACAGGATGTGACTTAAGATTGGTAAAGAAAGTAGTGAATTTTGGTATGTGACAAAGTCTGCTAGTTGTTTTGTATTGTAAATAAGTACCTGTCAAATTTCATGTAATTGATCAAAAATAAGTCCTCGTAAGCTTTCTATTCCTTCTTCTTTTTTTTTTTTTCTCTCTCTTTTTTTTTTTTTCCCACTTAGCTTGTAATATTTGATATGTGGATAAGAAAAATAAATCATATCTCACTCATTGTAAGAATACATGATTTTTTTTTTTATGAAGAATCAACATTATGTTAGATATTTTTACAATGTCTTTATAAAACAACAGTGATATTACAAAGGCAGGAATGGTCTCAGTATGAAGCAAAATTTGGTAAAATTAAACAAAGAATTTCCCACTAGCTAGCACTTCAATAATGCTCCAAAGATTTTACTTCTTTCCTGGAACACAAAAGAAATAAAGGCTGCCTATTAACTGAAAAATTGAAAACTTAGCTAGAAATAATACTTGGTGTTAGAGTCCTCACTTGTGCAATGTAATGAAAATTGATCTAGACTCAACATTTTCAAGCAAGAAAGTAACATAATATTTCTATAAGCATAAACATCCATTTTCACACTAAACAGAAATATAGTAGTGGAAAACAGTGAGAATTTGCAGACAATCTGTATCATGATCTATCAGGGTTCCTTTGGGGTTTGCATACATTTTAGTACATACTTACCTCCATGATGTCGTGAAGAATGCTAGTAGAAAAAAAAAAAAAAACAACACACTTGAAACCCCCTTCTCAGCGCTGCACATAAAATCAGGTTGCTGAGAAACCAGGCAGAAAAGGCAGCAAAAGGTGGAGAAGAAAGGATGAGGGAAGGAGAAAGTGAACACAGTTGAAAAGACAGAAGACATGGGATGAAATGAAAACTAATGAGAGCAACTTTAAATTGCCTCATGTCCTTCCTTCATATTGATTGACATCAGTGTTCATCATGCACTTGCTGAATGTGGACCTAAATTCTAATTGGCTGAAGTGAATCAAGATGTTTGGAAAGATCTCAGTAGAATTATATTTTTTCTGATTTCCATTCAATTTCTAAAAATGAGTTGCATTCAATTTCTGAATGCAAAAGTATCTCAGAAGCAAATAACAAATTCCTAAAAAATAATCAATAACAAATATAATAAATAAAATATTTTTAGAAATGCTCCCTGAGCTCCTCAAATGGGTTGTAGATTTGAAAGTATCATTCTCCTGTGTTGTTTTTGCCTGCACATTTTCTAGCTGGACTACATTTGCTGTGACCCATAATGATTTCATATGTGAGCAAGCAGAGAGCTGCATTTATTATGGGAGTCTTTCGCTATGTTTCATTCTGTTAATCCAGTTGAAAATTTAGTCCAACTGGAAAATGGAAACCACAGAACGTGAAAAGGTGGCAATCAAATTGCTATTGTTTGAAGAACTCTGGCATCTTAATCAAGTTTAAATATGTTCAGTCTAAATATTTGAGCAGACTGAGAGTTCAGTTCCTCATCAATATGAAATACATGGAAAGGAGCCATGACAAAGAAATCACTGAAGTCTTAACCTTCTGCCTAACATTTTTTTTATGTATTTACCCACAACCCCACATACTCTCCACACTTAAGTATGTATGGCTGTAGCTTTTTGGTCACCAGTGTAAGTACATATAACTGTTTGACTGGTATCGTGGAAACAGTGAAAAACAGCTTTATTTCTGAGATTGCATTTTGTATTTATTATTTGGAATGTGACTTCCAACGGCATCCTGGCTTGTATCAGGAACAGTGTGACCAGCAGGGCTAGGGAGGTGATCGTCCCCCTGTACTCAGCTCTGGTGAGGCTGCACCTCGAGTACTGTGTTCAGTTTTGGGCCCCTTGCTACAAGAAGGACATCGAGGTGCTTGAGCGGGTGCAGAGAAGGGCGACAAAGCTGGTGAGGGGCCTGGAGAACAAGTCCTACGAGGAGCGGCTGAGGGAGCTGGGCTTGTTCAGCCTGGAGAAGAGGAGGCTCAGGGGTGACCTTATCGCTCTCTATAGGTACCTCAAGGGAGCCTGTAGCGAGGTGGGGGTTGGTCTGTTCTCCCACGTGCCTGGTGACAGGACGAGGGGGAATGGGCTTAAGTTGAGCCAGGGGAGTTTTAGGTTAGATGTTAGGAAGAACTTCTTTACTGAAAGGGTTGTTAGGCATTGGAACAGGCTGCCCAGGGAAGTGGTGGAGTCACCATCCCTGGAAGTCTTCAAAAGACGTTTAGATGTAGAGCTTAGGGATATGGTTTAGTGGGGACTGCTAGTGTTAGGTCAGAGGTTGGACTCGATGATCTTGAGGTCTCTTCCAACCTAGAAATTCTGTGATTCTGTGATTCTGTGATTCCCTAACCAGACTCCAAATACCTAAAAGTTAGGATTCTAAAGTTAGTCATCAATGTTTCCATGAGAGTCAATAGAAAAATAAAGGGTTTGTAAGGGTTAATTGTCCTCTACAGCTGCTGTCCCTCTATGTCAAGTACAGAAAAAACTTAGACAATTAAAATTTCTTCATATATATATATATATATATATACACACACATAAGAATGCCACAGCACCTGGAATTTAATTTCTAGTACATTAGCTATAATAAAAGATACTCTGTATCCAAATATAAATCTGCATTCTGTGTGTTGTGGTTTAGCCCCAGCAGGCAGCACAGCACACACAGCTGCTTGCTCACTCTCCCCAGGTGGGGTGGGGGAGAGAATCAGAAAGGAAAGAATGCAAGAACTCCTGGATTGAGATAAGGACAATTTACTAGGTAAAGCAAAAGCTGTGCATTCAAGCAAAGCAGAACAAGGAATTCATTCACTACTTCCCATCAGTAGGCAGGTGTTCAGCCACTTCCAGGAAAGCAGAGCTCATCACGTGTAACAATTCTTTGGGAAGACAAATGCCATCGGTGCAAACGTCACCCTCTTCCTCCGTCTTTACCCCAGCTCTAATTGCTGAGTCTGATGCCACATGGACATCCCTTTGAACAGCCATGACCAGCTCTCAGGGATGTGTCCACTCCCAGCTCGTGATGCACTACCAGCCCCCTCCTTGGCAGGGCACTGTGAGAAGCAGGAAAGTCCTTGGCTCTGTGTGAGCACTGCTCTGCAACAACTAAAACATTAGTGTGTTATCAGCACTATTTTAATCAAGTCAAAAATTCAGCACAAACCTCTACAAAAATAAATAAATTAATTAATAAATTAACTCTATCCCAGCCAAAGTCATTATACTGCCGAGGACAACTGTAAAAGTATCATTTTAAGAGGACCTCATCATGACAATATCTCTCCCAGTATCCCATATGATAAGTAAGAATTTGTCTAAGTAAGAAATTCATGTAATTAAGTAAAATCAGCATAGGTTTTAATGACATTAGAGAATTTAAGAGGTGTAGGTGGTGTTACCATAGCAAAATTCATTTTCTGAAATCTAGTTCCCCAGCTCCCTAGAGTACCTTTCACACCTTTTAAAGGAGTTTCTGATTCTTTTACTGTTTTCTTAGCTGTGTATTATTATGCGCATCTGTAAAAATAAATAAATAAAAATAAAATAAAATAAAATAAAATAAAATAAAATAAAATAAAATAAAATAAAATAAAATAAAATAAAATAAAATAAAATAAAATAAAATAAAATAAAATAAAATAAAATAAAATAAAATAAAAGTTTCTGTCATTAAGAGTCCATTAGTTTCTCCTTTTAAACCACATTGGAAGGCAGAATCAATCTGAGGGTGTTTTCTCTCTTTCTTTCTCTCTCTCTCTCTCTTTTTTTTTATGACAATTCTTCTGCTTTCTCTAAATGTTAGGATGATGTCATAAAGACTGGATTGTGACTTCAGGCTGAGACTAAGTAGTGGTAGCAGATGGACCCCTGAAAAACAAAGATCCTGTTCTCATGCAAATGTTCCTAGTAATAAAGAACAATGTAAGATAAATATTGAGAAATACAGAAACAAAATGGGTTGTAAACAAAATGTTTTTCAGAGTCAGCTGTTCTTTAAGCAAAGTAGAATAGAGCGGCTCTAGAGACACATTACATGATTCAGTGTAATTACTGGCTCGTTCAAGTAAGTGCATTTTATCTGATTCTAAACTGAATCCATCAAATCAGCTATATAGTACAATGCTATACTTTGCATTTTGGAAAAACACCATAGAGAAACACGGAAAACACAACTTCATGATTTTACATAACATTAGATGATATTACAAAAATAAAATGCACAGTGGATTATCAGAACAAATAATGCTATCAGTCAAAATACAGTGATGAAGAGAGTTTGGAGACATTGTAAAATACACAAACTTTTTTTTTTTTTTGAATAATAATAATAAATAAAATGAAACTTACTTTGTTAGTATTTGCAGTTACTTGTATTAATTTCCTTGTAGCACTTCCAGCTGTGATTTTTGTTTCTCCACAATGTTCCCAGAAAACAAATGTGAATATTTATGTGGAATTGTGCATATATGCAGTTTTAAAAGTGTTTCTGCAGTGATCTTTACTTGAAAATGCCCTAACTACTAAACTATACAACATTCTGATTAGAGATATCAGTCAATCCAATTTAAATAGAGAATGACAAAAGAAGAGAGAATCAAAAATAATTACGCCAGAGAAAGGAACCAACATGAAAATATATGTTGCTCACAGTATATAATTGTTAGCATGTTTCCTGTCATCGTTTTGTCAAGGTGGACAAGTGCTTTCCTGGACAATGCACAGGCTGTTTTCTGATTGTTTCACTTTTGCTGTTAGGATTACTTCATATTTAGTTTCTTAACTTTGCTCTAATTCCATTGAACTTGTATTTTGAGTCTGCCCCAGCCATCAGCTGTAAGCATAATTATCAGTATATATACCTCAGATTTTAATTTAAGACAAGGTTATTAGCTTTACTATCAGTTTTATCAGGTTTTTCCTCCCCAACACTTTTTTTTTTTTTTTTTTTTTTTTTTTTGTCCCTAGAAAGAGTCAAACAAATGATATTAGAAGAGAATTGTATCTTTTTGCTTCAGCTTCTTAATATAAACTGAGGAGGATCAGATTCCCTTCTCCATGCCTTTGCCTGTTCTATCTATGATTTCAGGTTAAAACTGGCTTAAAATTTGGTTATAATTTGTGTACAGCATTACAAAACTCTGTTCTCAGTGGACTCTTTTATAGTATTGCCAGGAAAAAATAATTCAAATAATTTAAATGAGTAAAATATTGGGTTATACCCTCCTCTAGCATTAGATTGAAGATTTTTTTTAAAGATTTCTCTCTCACTCCTTTATTGTATTTTTAAAAGATTTGTGAAGAGGATTGAGTGACTACAAAAATTGCTATATTAAAAAAAAAAAAAAAAAAGAGTTACAAATGGATGTACCAGCTTATTGTACTGTACTGTAACAGGTTCTTTTTGCTGTGTCCGTTTGCTAGCTATACAATAGGAATTCCTTTCTGTTAAGCTATACATAGAAAGGGATTTAAGCTATTACCCAGTGATAGTCTTTATATGATTGCTATTCTATACAATTTGGTTACTTCCTTGCAAACTCCTTCAGTTCCACAGGCCTCTATTGATCTTCTTTCAATCAATTGACCACGATCTTACAGAAAAACACAAATACTTGACATACTAATGAGAATTTCTGACCCCTTTCAATTGAGTACTTGACCAGTCAGTGTGAACACTCAACATATCTATAACTTCATCACTAGCAGTAATTACAATCAATAAAGAGGTTAACTTCTAATGTTGTTTGAAGGATGGAAACAAAGCAGATTGCTTAGGAGATACAAAGAAATAGATACACCCACTCCACATGTAGACAGGAAAGCTGATTGTTACACAGACCACTTGAATCCCTTTTTTTTTTTTTCCTGTAAAAATTCTCTTTCTGATATATAAATCAGAATGAGTGGGTTTAGTGTGCTGATACTTGAAAAAAAAAAAAAAAAAAAAATCAGCTACAAAACATTTATTTCATCCTAGAAGTTGAATTTCTTCTAACTCTAATGGCACAAGATATGAGCATGAACAACTGAACCTCAGATCTCTTTCACCTTCATGAGAGATAAAACATTCATATATCTTGATGTAAATTTATTTTCTCTCCCATTCTCTGTGTCTTTCTTTCCAACATTATTATAAATGCTAACAAACAAAAGCCTGTGCACATCAATAGATGCAAATAATAGGAACTAAATTCATAAAGCCATAGCAGTATCAGATATAGAAGTGAAAAAGTAGAGAAAGAACTTTCTTGAATGTGTAACAGAAAAGAAAAAAAAAAAAAAAAGAAAGAAAGCACAGTCCTCAGACTTACATGTATCCCATTTTTTAAGGAGATGCTGATATATATATATGTATATTATATAAAATATGTATATTACTATAAACTTTCTCAAAAGGGTTAAAAAAGGGAATGACTTTTTAAAGACTTTTGTTTACAGCAAACTGTTTACAGCAAGTTTGTCTAGTACAGTTAAGTAGAAAAATACATTTTTATGAAATGACGGATATTTAATGCTTTCTTTGATGCTGTAGTGTTTCACTTTTGTGGAATGATACACACTGTAGAACCATACAATGGTTTGGTTTGGAAGGGCCCTTAAAGATCACCTAGTTCCAACCTGCCCTGCCATAGGCAGGGACACCACTCACTAGATCAGGTTGCCCAAAGCCCCATCCAGCCTGGCCTTGAACACCTCCGAGGATGGGACATCCACAGGTTCTCTGGGCAACCAGTTCCAGTGCCTCACAACCCTTATAGTAAAGAATTTCTTCTTATGAAGAAAACTTTAGATCTTAATCTTCCATCTCTTAGTTGTTACCTCTTGTCTTACACTGATTTGTAAAAAGTTGCTTTACGTTTGTTGTTTGGTTTTTTTTTTTTTTTTTTTTTTTTTTGAGTACCAAAAGGCTGCAATGAGGTCTCCCTGGAGCCTTCTCTTCTGCATCTGAACATCCCCTGCTCTCTCAGCCTTTCTTCATAGGAGAGGTGCTTCAGACCTTCTCTGGACATGTTATAAAATATTGATTGTGTTGATATTAGGACTTTCATTTAATTTAACTTAATATATATTTTTCAGATGTGTTTTAGAGGGGAAATAAATACAAAATACTGACACTGAGTGTCTTCAGCTGTTTCAATACTGTTAAAAGCAGGTGAGACAAACTGAAATTAAACTCAGCATAGTTTACATGTTAAAAGTGATACATTTGCCAAAATTATGATAACTGAACTGCAAAAAAGAGGGAGAATTTAATATTCAGAGGTAACTAATGCAACTATTTTTAGTCCGCTGTTTATTCAGAAATTAGATTACTGAAAACAATAACAATGATGCACAGTGCCTCCTAAATATTAACATATATGCCTTATTCGTTTTTAGGTTTTTGTCAGCATCTTTAACCATTTCTTCTGTAAATCCTTTTCACTGCATAATTTCTTTAATGAACTCATCCACATTGTCTTGTCCTATGTCAATTATTCTGTTAGAAGGCCCTTGGAGAAGAACTCTCCTTTCCCTTTCCCTCTTTTCTTTCTTCCAACTTCTTCTGGAAGTCCTTCACTACTCTGTCTTTCACATCCTTCTTTTCTCAATGCCTAAAAAGTAGATATACAACTATCATCCTCACGCAGCCAGATCGTTTATAAAGTTCTCAGCTTCAAAGAGAGGTGTCCATTTTTTCAAATATTTTTATTTATTTCTTTGACATCATATCTTGCACTCAATCCAGAAAAAACTTCTGTTTTCTTGGTTCTGAATCATAATTTTTTCTAGTTTTCACTTCTGGTTCCCTTTTTCAGTACCTAGACAAAAGACTATTTTGTACATGATGGACTTCATCCAAAAAACTTTAGTAGGTATTAAATGCAGAACGACCTAAGGAAGAAAAGAAAAATCACAGCCCCCCCACCAGAAACAAACATGCTCCATATTTTCCCTAATTATTTCTCTTTTTACGTGTTAAGTAAGAGATAAAAGGTATATTCAAGTATGAAAATACTTCAAATGTTGGCATTTTCATAATCTTTCTCGTTAGTAATATACACTGCTCACTGGCTCTTTGATCAACGTGTAGAAGCTGGCATTACACAGCATTTGCTAGCATACTTTACAAGATACTGATTTATATGGCAAAGCTTTTCACTGAATGTGAAAACTTTTTCACTGTACGTGTGGTAGGTTGACTGAGTGTTAGTGAATACTTTTAAAATTTATATAAGTTTAATTGTGCATTCTTGGATGTGGGAAACAATATTACCCTTCCACTTTGTGGTTATTGAAGTAACTATCCAATTTGTAAGACAGTTGACCATACAACACTATGTTTTAAAGTATGACTTCTATGACATTTTACTTTTATTTTTTATTTTTTATTTTTTTAACCAACCAATTCATCTACTAATTGATTTTAGAAAGGAATAAATTAAGTTTTGTTGTTCAGTAATCCTGAATACTTAATCAGCATGTTTCTTTGCTGACTGTACAGTTGGTGTGTGTGCATATGTATATACCTAGACACAGAGAGGGTGAGGAAGATTACTGGTTATCATCTCTTATGCTCTGTTTGTCTCACAAACTTATTTGTGTTTTTTGATACTTACAAACATAGGGATGTTACTTCTGTTTGCATTTGGGTATCATCGTACACCTTCAAATGCTTTACATTTTACACACATTTCTTAGTTGGGTCAAAAACACTTTTCTGGATAACATTTAATATTTGCCTTGTTCAATATCCTGTCTCTGACAGTTGCTTGTATAAGATATTCAAGGAAATCAAATATGACAGGGCAATCATACAGATACCATCCTAGCAAAATACTTTAGTGTTTTTAAGCATCAGAACACTAAAAACTCAAATGTATCAGAGGTTTTGCCAGTTTTTAATAGTCTTAATTGGAGGTTTATTCCTTTATCTCTTAAAATCTCTAAGCTTTCATATTCATAAACATCCTTGTCGTGGTTTAACACGGCTGCCAGCTAAACACCACACAGCCATTCACTCACCCTCCCCTCTCCTTCTCTGGGATGGGGGAGAGAAACGGGAAAGTGAAGTTGAGATAAAGACAGCTTATTAAGACAGGAAAATAATAATAATAATAATAATAACAACAACAACAATAATGATAATAGTACTACTAATAATAATATGTACAAACAAGTGATGCACAATGCAATTGCTCACCACCCGCTGACCAATGCCCAGCCTAACCCCAAGCAGTCCGGCCCCGCTCCCCCGGCTAGCCACCCTTATATATTGTTTAGCATGACATCAGATGGTATGGAATACCCCTTTGGCTAGTTTGGGAACCTGTCCTGGGTCTGTCCCCTCCCAGCTCTTGCTGCACCCCCAGCCTGCCCGTTGCAGGACAGAGCAAGAAGCTGAGACGTTCTTGGCTTGATGTAAGCACTGCTCTGCAACAATTAAAACATCAGGGTGTTATCAGCACTCTTCTCATCCTAAGCCAAAACATAGCATTCTACCAGCTACTAGGAAGAAAATTAACTCTGTCATAACTGAAACCAGGACAATCCTGAAGGAAAGCATCCCACAGTGTCAGTGTCTTATTAATAATATTTTTTTTTTTATTTTTTTATTTTTTAATAAAATAGGTATGCAAATAGGTATCCCTTTTTCTGTACAAACCTATCTTCAGATGATTTTGTTTGACTCCTCAACTTCCGATATTCTGGAAAATGTTGAATAATAATACTTCATTAGCTTCACTCATGACTGTATTTATAAGTTGGTTGACATCTCTCATTTCTCCCTCAGCTACCTCTTTTCTGAGATGAAAAATTTTTGGCTATTGAATTCGTCCTTATAAGAAATCTGTGTAATGCTACTTTCATCCCATTCTTTGTATCTTTATAGGTTATGCTATGTCCTTTTCTGAGGAAGGGGGTCAGAATTGAGTGCAGTATTCAAGATGAAAGGACACTAGATGTGTGGGGTTTTTTATTTATTTGTTTGTGTGTTTGTTTGTTTGTTTGTTTTTCTGCTCCTGAGCATTAACATTTTCATATAATTATTTATTTCATGAATAGTAGTAAGTAATTTACAGTTCATCATACTGTAGATATAGTTAGCTTGTTTATTCTCCTTCCATGTACAGTTTTTGTTTGTATGTCAACTTTTTTTTATTATTATTTTCTTATCTTCCCAAGGTCTGTGAACAATTTATACCCAATAAACATTGAAAACAGCGGAGCTGTAGCAATAATAATAATAATAAAATGTTGCCAATGGAGTGGAAAAAGAAACGAGCCTGCTACTAAAATTACCTAGCTTTTTTGCTTTTTTCTTATGAAAACCACATGCACAGAGGGGAAAAAATCAACCAACCAAAAACAAACAAAAAACAAGCCAAAAAAAAACAACAAAAAACACAACCACATAACCAAGCAACAACAAAAAACAAACTGCAAATCCAAAAAAACAAACAAAAAATGTATTCTCACAAGTCCATGACCAGATTTATCTTTCCTTCTCTAAAAATTTAACTCTCAGCATATCTCAGTGATATACAAAGTACAGATAGAACTTGAACAACTCAGATTAGATTTCATGTGGTGTGATATTTCAAATAATAAATGATTCTGGGTTTCTGCTTTGTTTTTCACTAAATCTTTAATTACGTATATTTAGAAATTTACATCTTTTTGCTCACGCCTGCTTCTCAAACATTTTCTAGTTCACTTTAAATTTCTTCAGTGATTTGTACATCTTAAACATTACCTATGAGATATTTATTTTTTTTCACATACTGCAGCTTTGTTGTAATTTTCTTTTAAAACAACCTAATTGTCCTCGTTTTAATACAAGACCAAGTAAAATATATTGATTTCACCTGAAATGCTCTTTGGCATTTCATTTTATGCTGAACATGAAAATAATATCAGAGCTGATGTGAACATTCAAGAACAAAATGCTTGACAGAAAAGGCTCCATAACCTCTTGCAGTCTAAGACCATTAAGTTTCACGCCGATTTATGCACACTAAGTGCTGAGCACATGCAGCATACCCTGGGCCCAGTATGGTGTAGTGTTTTTTCTTTCTGCTGCTTCTGTTTCAGAGTTTGAAAACAGCTATTGTTTCTTGAGAGCATGTACATTTTTCTGTCTTCTCCACCATCAATCACAAAGCAGGAGAGCTGTCTCTTTCAAGTCTTCCTCTAAAGTAGTGCAAATAAATAACTGAAACAGAAAATAAAATGATACAGCATTGCCAAAGAGCAAAGTCTTCCGTATTCTGAATTGCCATAAAGCTGCAGACTGAGCAGGGCCACACATTGTAATGTTGTCCCTGGTCAGAAGAGGTCACTACCGTTGCCACTGGGGAGAAGAGTGAATGGCTTCAGAGGTGGCTCTGACCTGTGCTGAGAAAGCAGGAACATGAGACAAACTTTATTTTAGAAAAGAAATCTACAATTCACTGATTTCCTATATTTGAATGAGAGCTAACGACTCCAGTTATAAATGACATCTACATTTCAAAAGGTACTGGAAGTGTCTGCCACTTCTATACAATTCTCTGGGGGACATTTGTCAGATCCTGCTGTAAGTGACTTGCTCACACAAAGGAGTAACTCCTTTCTGCTTCTGTAACATCTGCATCACCTTTTCTCTGGTGTGGATAGCAAAGGAGAATATATACACAGGAGACTGTACATATAGTTTAGGGAACAGATTTTACCATGAGACTTAGCCCTCCGTTCCTCCAAAATCCAGTAGTTACACAGGTTTTACTTAGAGCAGAAAGGGCCAAAGAGTGTGTTTTAGAGTTGCACGTAACAGCCAGCATATGATCCTGATATGTTACTACAAACATTTTTGTACTCAGAATTAAAGGAATCAGACTTTAGAAGAATGCTAGGGTAAAGTCAACAAAAAATAGTTATATCACATTCAAATGATAGAATTATACTGAAAGTTATAATTGTGATTCAGTCCGGAACATGAACAGTAGCAGTACTTGGATGAAAAATGAACTATAAATAAGGGAATTTTCAGAAAATGACACAACACAGAGAATCAAAGGACAGAGGAATAAAAACTGAAAATAGAGCAGAACAAAAATATTTTAATGCAATGAAATTAATTCAACATTTTTATTTTGCTGGCTAATATGTTTGGTTCAGAGAGTTTCTGCATTTCTAGTTGCTGAACTATTTTTCATTACTTGAAACCAGTATTTTTATAATAGGTAAATGGACTTAGTTGGTGAAAACTGACTAAAATTGTTGCCTGTACTTGAACACCATGAAAAAGCTCTCTAAAATTTATAAAGAAATACATTGTTTTATCTTTAGCCCTTGTATATGTTAATATTTTTCTGACTTCAACTATTATAAGGAACAGGCACAGGGAAATAAATATAAAAGGTGAGTTTTAGTGCCACATGTTAGTTTGTGTTCTCAATAAGATTTTGCATACTTATCCATATTCAATTTTTTGACATAAACCAAATTTATAGTAGTTTAGAGATCACCGTATTGTACATATATGACATTGTTACACAGAATAGATCTTTAAGTATAAACAGGTATGAGTTAAGGCACAAAAGTATTCATGCAACATTCAGAATCTCTTATTAAATAAACATTTTATTAAAAGTTAAGTCTTTAATTTACAGCCTGACACATGCTGTTTTGTTTGTTTTTAACTCCTATCAGTTATATGATGATATTCAACTGGTGGCTAAGACAAAACCTTAAAAATCAATGAAAATTCAGTTGCACTACTGAAGGCTTCTGTGGTTAGAAAATGTATTTCAAGCTTTGCACTAACAAGGAGAAAATAATGTTGTAATGCATCAAACAAGAAAGGATTATGGGTTTCAATTTCTAAATAGTTTCAAATGAGGCTTAAAAAAAAAAAAAAAAAAGCTCCTACTCATATCTGTAGAAGGAGGAAGCTGTGCTACTTCAGGAAGAACCACCTTTCTTTCTGTGCACCATCATAAAGCAAGTGAACTTGCATTTAGTAATACTGTTTCTGTTGAGAACAATAATTTAAAAATAAGAATATTCAATCTTTAATCAATGGGATGCATAATTACACACACACACAAAAAAAAAAAAAAAAAAAAAAAAAAAGTTGAGTTAAATATTCTGACAAATGTATATTTTTAGTTATTATTTGTATTTCAGAACTCAAACTACATGTATTGTTACATGAGAAAACACATTTTAATAGTTAATTGAATAATACATTCAATTAGTTCTATTAAATTAAATTAATAATTTATTTTGTCAATTATATATATATGTATAAAAGTTTAAAACTTTCACAGAACTCCTCAGATTCATTATGAGTTTTCATCTGTACTGTTGGCTTGAACTTGTTCCATGAGTACGGCTATTCTAGTAAATAAAAAGAACTAAGAAATGCAACTCTACAAGAGTACAGCAATAACATTTTCAATACATAATACATTTTTATACAATAAAAGAAGACATAAATTGTTGCACATTAGTCATATAGTGTAATTGTACTTTTATTTTGATATTAGAAATTTAGATTTTTGTAACAGCAATAGTTTTGCAAACTTGTAAGCAAGCAAGCACTTTTAACTAATGGACTATAAAATGAAAAAGTTACCAGGGGAATATTGCATGCATCTCCAGGTGGTTTTATGTGAAGGGAATGGGAATAAGACCTTTTTAAAGGTTAGTTTCTTTCTCTCAGGCACGTTAGATTTTAAGTACCCATCTATTTCTCATTTCTACTTCTCTGCAGACACTAGCTCAAGGCTAAGAGTCCAGTTGTCTTCCAGGTCTAAGATGACCTCAATCTTTGCTCCACTTTTGAACTTTTAAACCAGTTGTGATCACTTTTCTACAGCTCAAAAGTTTTCAATCATCTGAATGTGAAGTGGTTTATTAAGAACTGACAAATGATCTGATCATGATCTTTAGAGGCCCAAAATTCTCAGGGATGCACTGTTTTGAGATTACACCCGCTTTGTCAGATTGAACTGACACATGAGTTGAGATTTTGTAAGTTTCACCTTAATTGTTTGGGCTTCAACTTACCTCCAGAAATGGCAATAAAATTCAGAAATTTACTAAGGATCCTTCACTGATTTCTCTCTTGATTTTCATATTGCTACCTACTTATTTCCTTGATATGTGGCTGCATGTCCTGTTGGACACCTTGAGTCTTCAGTCCCAGTAAAACTCCTAGTGTTACATTTTAGAATCTTTTCTTCATTGTGATTTTTGTCATGTCCAGAATTAAATAAACTAAGAATTTAATGTATATTTGGAATTATTCTGAATGAGCTGGTTCAGGTATTCAAAATATTATGCACATTTCATTATAGAGGAAGAAAACACTATCAGGCAAGTTATCCTCACTAGGGTGCTGCTGAGACATATTTTCTACTTCAGAGTTAGATTATTCAGAAATACTTTTTGATTTTGTATGCTTACCATATTTTCTGTAAATGAGACAGAATCATAAGAATGTTTTGATGTCTTGGCAATCTCAAATAGGAGTAGTATGTAAACCGTTTGACTTTGAGGTCCAACCTGTTTATCATTGTTTGAGTGCTCATAGCCTTGAACTGGATTTGGAAATACAGAAATGTATCTATTTCTATTTGCCAATGCTGTTACACCTTCAATGCCTGGAATATCTTTACATAAATATGGCAACATTTTGTGAAAAATGCTAGTTGAGGTAGTTTCCTCACAATCTTCCCATTAACATAAGTCAACTCCACTCATCACAGTAACATAAGACAACTCAAATCCTAAACTTACTCGAATTCCCATTTCAGTAGACAAACATCTAAACAATACATCTGAATTTGACTCACCTCCTCTTTCATTCTTCATTCAGCTTTTAAAATATTTTTTGATAGTCAAAGCACTGGCTTGCAGATCTGTAAACTGTTCTTCTGACATAAAATGCACTCATGACTAGTAAAACTAAACTGTTTATCTAAAGAGTACTTCACAGGTATACCTAATGTTTTCCAGAGTGTTCTTCATGATTCTTAATCTAATACTGTCACCTTCATGTAAATCAAATTATACATATCTACATATATATGTAGAGATATATGTGCACACATAAAACACACAAAAGGCAGGACATCCTATTAAATCAAATGTTATCCTAATCTATGTGGTTTAGCATGTTAAGACTAATTCAGCCCAGAACCTATTTCTGAAATCAGTGGCACATGAGTAATAATATCTGTTCATTTTAGCTGCTGTGTCTGACTACTTACTAACTTACAACTACACTGATTACAAATAGTCTTTTCCAGTGAACAGACTAAGGCATGAATTCCTGTTTTGGAATTAGAGACAAATAATTGTCTCATTCAGGCACCACTCCCTCAAAATAATATTCACTAAAACAATACCCAGAGATAATTGTTCATGAACTTCAAATAAAATACATAGCAGAATATAGCACAGATTAAGTGAAATTATGTAATTTCACATATTTATTATCATTCTTTGCAATCTCCATAAACTGCAATTTCTTATGATGGAGTATTTTTCATATCCATGTTTCTAGAACATTAGATACAATTTATGTTTAGTTTTGATTGGTAGTACTCATGTAACATTTGGATCTTTTACTTAAATGATAAATTACCTTAGCTACTCAAGGTGAATCCCTCAATCTTTTCATTTTTCTTCTTCAGCCAAATATCTAAATCAGAAATGTTTCTTTTGCTTGTTACAGAATTTCTTGGAGATGTCCAGAATGTAACTTATTCTGACCTGGTACTATGTCAGTTTTAATAGGTCTAACTTGCTGCTTCTTCGTGACCATAAAGCCTTTTAACATTTCACTTGCTTAACCAGGAAAATTTATCCCAGGCTGTGGAATATGACCTTCAAGTTCTTTCATGCATATACTAGCAAAGAATTCATTCACCCTCTTGGCAGTATGAACCTCATTTGTCATTAACATCTCACTCTTGTCCTTCAATAGTACAACTAACTCCTTGTCTACCTTCCGGCTGACATTGTAATTACAATTCTAAGCCACTTATTATTTTAGTCTTCATGACTGCTAGCACTGAAAAATCTAGCTTGCTTTCTCAGTCTTCTTTTCTTCTGAAAACTTATCCTGTCTCAAAGGAATTTCTCCTCCAACATTTTGAGGTCATCTATTCTTTTTGCACTACTGTTTTCATAACTGGGAAAAAAAAATTATTTATGCAATGTGTTTGGTTCCTGTAACACTGCCTTTTATGATCTCTGCCTCACTCACATTTCTTTTCCTTTCCTCTTTCTTAATTTCAGTTCTTATATTTTATCCAAGACTATACATATTTTCAGAACAAACAGAATAAACTGTCATGGACTCTATTCTCTCAACTCGGAATGGCTGTTTCTCTCTTCCTTTCTATTCCTCATCTCAGATTACTTCAAGATTCAGAGTACTTGAAATGGTCACTCTTACATTTCTATCTTTTCTCCAAGAATGACATTCTGACAAATCTGAAGTCAAGGTGATTTTAGTTACTAGCTTCACTGGAAACAGGCATTCACTAGAAATAATTCTTTGTTTGTAAAGGCTTATTCACTAGGGTTTGCACTGCTTAAAATGAATTTTTGATTCTGAATGTTTTGTGTCTGTAGTGGGTTTACATGGCAAGGTTTTGGTAGCAGGGAGCTATAGGGGTGGCTTCTACGAGAAGAATTTTTTGTAGCTCTCATTCACTACAATTGAGATATGAAATTAACAAAGGGCTAACAGTGAATAGAGATTCAGAAATATGGAAATTTTACCTTTCCTCTTCAATAGTATTTAAACATTTTTATTTTCACTCCCGTCTCCTCTCCTCTCCTCTCCTCTCCTCTCCTCTCCTCTCCTCTCCTCTCCTCTCCTCTCCTCTCCTCTCCTCTCCTCTCCTCTCCTCTCCTCTCCTCTCCTCTCCTCTCCTCTCCTCTCCTCTCCTCTCCTCTCCTCTCCTCTTTTTTCTTCTCTTTTTCATTGCTACGGATGTGGAAAAAGAGAGAGAGAAAAATGTCTGAATCCCCAACTAAGCAAGAGGCAATGTGTTAAAGGCATTCAGCTCACACACTGAGATATAACTGAAGTCACTATCTGAACTAAACAGTGGGAAAAAGACCAATCTTCATGGCATGGCCTTCTGTGTAGAGGCCCTGCATTCTTTCTCTGTTTTTTCCCTGAAATTCCATCCTTATTATACAAAAACCTGCAAAAGAGTTTTAGTTTTTATTAATATTTTTAAATGATATTCAAAGTGGTTATCCACAAGTCCACTTTGTGAACAAACTGTCTTATCGTGCACATTGAGACTAGGGAGCAATATGAATTATTTTTTTATATATACAGCAAATAAATTATCGCTTACTGTTGTATTACAATGTTTATATTATTACTGCAAATTCATAGCAGCAATTGAAGTCATTAGATGGAATCAAGCAAAGTAGGATAGTATCTTGTCTCCTATGGTATGGACTACTCTGTAAAACGCTTCCATGTCACTACTCTGATTTTAACAAGAAATTCCATGCTTACTAAATCTGTCATGTAAAGCAGCAAAAAATATTTTTGTTTTTCCTTTATAAAAAAATATTCAAATATTTGCAAATTCTAATCATATCTAATAAATAGGTAGATGAGAAAACTTTTCTCTTGAGTATGTAGAAATGCAATTAGGTATAATTTGCATACTGAGAGATGACTGTTCAAGAGTGGGCAAATTATAAGTCTAAATGACAAGACTTCATTAGTAAATCCCTCATAGCTGGATGAGAAAGAGAACATGCTTGGGAGATTTTTTTTCCCTATAGGTTTTTTTTTTTTTTTTTAACCTATTACAAATTTAAAGTAAAAAGTACAAACACTCTAATGAAAAGGGATTAATAACAGTCAAACTCAAAAATTCTACCTAAACTTTTTATTTCTTCCTGTTCTCTGTCTTCCTCTAAGAGCTTTATCAGAAAATTAACTGTTTGCAATAAAAAATATGAATTTATATGCAGTGTAATCTAGATTCTTGTGGGATTTAGTTATTCATGTGTCTTTGGGTAACATATTTTTAGGTGATAAAAGACCTGATGGTCATTGTGGGAATATTTGATGTTTTCAATAGCCTTCCACAAGTCAAGAAGAGAAAACTAAAATATAGATGAAGAGAATTTCATTTATTCTGATGTGTGAAACATAAGCAATATGTTTTTTAAGTGCACAATGAAAAGAAAGATAAAAACAAAGACTTTATGACTAAGCTAGCTTTTGACTAACACAAGGTGAGTAAGCCAATTCAAACTCATGGCAAAAGCCAGCTCATTTGTTTTAAACCTAACAGGACACTCATCTGATTTTACATCTTGTGAAATACAGACTGCATTCTGACACTGTGAACATTACTTCACATCCTAAATAGAAATGAAAAATAATTCTAAGGCATCAAAGTGTGCAGAGATTCAAGTTACAGTTCAACAGACAACAAGAAAGCACATATAATTGCATGGTGGCAGAAGTGGTATAAGCCAAGAGAGTGTCCAGTAAGAAAGACAGTGAGAACTACAGTAATTTATTTATTTATTTATTTATTTTTCCCTGCAAGAATTTGCAAATGCTATGAGAGTATGGCAAGCAGGAAAAAGAGGATCTAGGTGATATCGTTAGTTTGGAGGAGGAATACACAGCAACAATACACAACATTTTTGTATCAAATTATCAGCCTGAAAGAAAATTAGATATTTGTTTCAAAGTTTGACACAGATGCATAAATTGATGTTACCAAAATCAATAACATTAGCAATAAATGGAACAGAGAGAAGGTAAGGCTTCCACTAGAAGAGCATGTGAATTAATGGGTATATAAATCCTTCATTAGAGGAAGGGTTTTAGAGAATCAAGGGATTTGACAGAACGAGGAAGATATGAAAGTTTTCAACATAGTGCAGAGCTGAAAGGAAACAACCACTCTTTTACATTTATTAATTTTTTTCTTACCCTAAGACAAGCATTAAAAGATTGAATAAATCAACTTCCTACTCTAGGTATCACATAGCAAGAAGAGTATGTTAGCAGCAAGAGGGAAAGATTGAGACATTCACTTATATACAGACTCAAAAGAACATATTCTGAGAATATATGCCTGTTGCAAATTTATGCCTACAAATTTATACATATATCTCTTTTGCTTTGCATATCAGCATATACACATTTAAAAATACAGGATGTGTTCATGTGCAGTTAATGCACACAGGGAATATCTTTAGAGACTGTAACACAACTTGCATTCTGCACATGGGATACTTAACTAGAAACTACATTTTGGATCATATAAATAGCACTAAGATTTATGGGGAATTTTGTTGTTTTTCCTGTGGCAAAACCAGAAAAGATAAAATGAAGAACTTTTTCAAAGTGACTTGGGAAAAAATGAATTAAAGATGAACAAAAGTGTGATGTGCAATAGAATGAAAACTGGGTCTAGGGACTAGTTGACACCCCAAAATGAGGAAGATAGTCAAAGTAAAACTGTGAATATCACCAGCCTGCTTTCTGAAAGAGGTAAAGGGATAATGAGTTTCCTCTGTATTGGGAACTAAATAGGGTTACTTGTGTTGCATCTGAAGGAATCTTCAAGACAGGGAAACTATTATGCAGAGTTGTTAAATAGAGAAAAGCTTACATTTGTAACATGGGTTTGACAAGCCACAGTTAATCAAATTACAGTGGAAGCTAGCAAAAACTGAATGCCAATGTTTAATAGAGAATGATTTTTTGGCTTTCATTCTTAGATATAAAAACTTAATTACCTTTTTTTTTTTTTTTTGTGAATTAAATTTATGTTACCAGAAACTGACTCCAAAACACTAACATTATAAAAAGAGGTTTAGCAAACAAGAAGAGATTACTTTTTTTCAGCACTTTTCTCATTTTACTTAGAAGATCACAGAATCACAGAATGGGTGGGGCTGGAAGGGACCTCTGAACATCATCTAGTCCAACACCACTGCAGAGCAGGATCACCTAGCGCAGGATGGCATCCAGGCAGGTTTTGAGTATCTCCAGAGGAGACTCCAAAACCTCTCTGGGCAGCCTGTTTCAGTGCTCTCTCACCCTCACAGTAAAGCGCCCCCTCATATTGAGCTAGAACCTCCTGTGGTTCGGTTTGTGCCCATTAACTTGTCCTCTTGCCAGGCACAACTGTAAAGGGACCAGCTCCATCCTCACAACACCCTCCCCTCAGATATTTATATAGGTCTTCTCTTTTCCAGGCCAAGCAGGCCTAGTTCTCTCAGCCTGTCCTCGTATAATAGGTGCTCCAGTCTTCTAATCATATTAGTAGCCCTCCTCTGAACTCACTCCACTAGTTCTATGTCCCTCTTGTACTGGGGAGCCCAGTACCACATGGTTAAGGATTGAATATACTCTTTGTGGCATTACATGTAAGTATAGTGGAATGAAATACAGACCTAAACATTGTACAGACAGGTGGAATAAGAGAGATCTCTTGGGTTTGGGGTTTGATGTAAATGGAAGAAACACAGGTACTGCAGGGTATTCAGTGTATGTCTCCACTAGCAAACAAAACAGTGCCAGGCTCTGGATTGCTCCTGTTTGCTGGACCATGTCTTCCCTGTACCATGTCTTCCCTGTTTAGTTGTTAGAGTGGACCTGGCCTTGGGCTTTGCCAGCTAGCACTCTTAAGGCACACCTTGTGCATAAATCAGGAGCCTGACCAGGGACAAACACAAATGCATTTTGGATGTGGAGTACATTGGCTATGAGGGTGTGAGCAAATTTCCTGTATGATTTCCTCTAAGAAACTTTTAAAACTTTTTTTTTTTTTTCATTTTTAAGAACCTAGGTATGACAAAGACTGTATAATGCTGTATTATATTACTGTATTATAGATTACAGTATTAAAATGTTATTAATAATAATATATTAAAATATATTATGTATATCACTACGTAAGTGAAGCCATTGGACTTTGATAGGGTGAGGTCAGTTAGGGAAGAAATGGGAAGAGACCTTCATCACAATAAGAAAAAAGATTGTTCAGTGATTGTGTATGTGTGTACATATATTAAACTAAAAGGATCCGTATTGGGTTTATTTCAAATGTAATGCATATGTGATTTAAAAAAAAAAAAAATAAATCTGAATCAATATCCTTTTGTTCAGTCTTGCAACAGTCATCTGGCATCCAAAACTGTCTTCAAAATGAGTTCATTAATGATAAGGCCAAAGGAAGTATTACAAACATCATATCTGACATTCTGCCAAGCAAAGGACAGAACTTTAAGTACAATTTCACACAACATTTCATATAAACCTCTGAAGGAGAACACTTTTCTCTGGTGAACGTGCAGAAAACTGACATTGGATATCTCTGTAGACCTGGTAGGGCATTTTATTTTGTTTGCAATGCTTACTTTGGCTTATAATACTGTTTCTTCAAAATTCATACCTTGTCTGACTTTGGTATGTCAGTCTTTTTTTAACTATTCCCCTAAATTAGACAGTGAAATTATTTACTACCAAGAAGGAAAGTAGATGACAATTGCATTAAAGGTGCTGGCTGCTTTGAAATAAAAGCAAATATCTTTCCCATAAAATTCAGTCTATGCAAATCAAACCATTTCTACACAGTCCAGTATCTAAATTTGTAAAGCACCTAGAAAAGGAATATGGTTAAATGACTCAGGGTTATAATTGCATCACCTTCATTAATGTATGATTTTTTCTTGTTTCTACAGCAATTACTGTAGACCCCACACTATTCCCTTCAGCTGTCTTTTTCCTTCACATGAGCCAAATATACTTATCTGCCTTGCTGTTACACCATGCCTATGTACTGTAGCTGTAGAATTATCTTTGTCTTTAATGTGTAATTTCTTTTGCAGTCAAGTGGAATAATTAGTTCCTTTTCTTCAACAGATGAATCTTGTCTCATACTCACTACTTTAAAATGGAGTTCTCTCTAGCTAAAAATGCCGTCTTGGCTGATCTTAGAGTCCTTGGTTGTTCCACAGCTCTGCAGATACTTATAATATGAAGATTTCTCATCTCAATGAATATGAGATTTTTTAAATATTTATTTATTTATTTTCGTCACTAATATTCTGAAGATCTTAACAACTAAAAAATTTTAGTTTGGAATATTTATAGAATTGTTTCAGTTGCGATTGTCAGGTGTATAAGCTTTGGTTTAGCTTTGTTCCTAATGGTTCCTTCCTTACTCTCAAAGAGTTACACTACAGTGCTTGCACTTTGAAAAGTATGTCGTTTATAAATAACATTGAATTTAAATCAGTTATACCTATCACTGGGATAAAGTACTCCAGAAATGCAACAAAAGAATGTTACATCCGGCATAAGAGATGTTGCTGAAAATCTCAAATACATTAGAATTAATTTTCATGCCAGAACCGTTAATGAAATTAGAAGTCCTACTCAGGCAAGTAAAGATTTGTTGAATGTGGCCAAAATCTTATCTGCATCTACCTTGTTTCAGGAAAGAAAAGGGGTGTCGGTGACTTACTGTAACTGAATGAAATTTAGACTCTGCACACAGAAAAAGATGAAACAACTGTCTGAATTTCAAAGTTATCAGGCTGCTGGCACATACTGTAGGCAGGCAAATACCTAGATCAGGACAGGCTCTAACCAACAAGCAAACTGCTAGTATTACCTTAGCAATGAAACATTTTCTACCCTGGTGGACTGCTGAACTCTACCACAACTGTTCTCTCACTCCTCATCCTCAAAGGGAAAGGGCTCCGATGGAAATACGATGGAAAAGGGCTCAAGGGTTGAGACAAGGGCAGGAAAATCACTCTGCAATTATTGCCACGTGCAAAACACACTCAGCATAGGAAGATTAATATAATTTATTGCCTATCACTAGCAGACTAGGAGGGTGAGAAAATAAAGGGAAATTAAAAGTACCTTCCCCCTCATCCACCCTCTTCTTACCAATTTCTCTTGGGCAGTACAGGGGAATGGGGAATGGGGATTGCTGTCAGTCCCTAATGCTTTGTCCCCGCCGCTTCTTCACAGTCACTCTTTGCCCCTGCTCCACTTGGGGTCCCTCCCATGGGATGCCCTCCTTCCTGAACTTATGCTGCAGGGGCTGCCCACAGGCAGCAGCTCTTCAAGAGCTGCTCCCACATACCTCCGTACAACGGGGTCCATCTCCCAAGAGCAAACTGCTCCAGCATGGGCCCCCACATGTGGACAGCAGCTGCCCCCAGACCCTCTGCTCCTGCGTGGGCTCCTCTCCACGGGCTGCAGCTCCGGCCCGGGGCCTGCTCCTGCAGGGGATCTCCATGGGCCGCAGCCTCCTCCAGGCCACATCCACCTGCTCCACCAAGGGCTTCTCCACAGGCCACAGGGGAACTTCTGCTGTGTGCCTGGAGCACCTTCTGCCCTCCTGCTGCACTGACCTTGAGGTTTGCAGGGCTACTTCTCTCTTGTCACCCCTCTTTCCCATCTATAGCACAGCAGATTTTCCCTTTCTTTAATCTGCTCTCACAGACATCCATTCAGCATTGTTCATAGCTTGGCTTTGTCCAGTGGCTGGAGCTGGCGCTGATCTGATATGGGACAGCTGCTGGGATCTGCTCACAGAGGCCACCTCTGCAGCCACCTGCTACCAAAACCTTGCCATGTAAATGCCATGTACAGCATAATACTCACCTTCCCACCCTCAGTCCAGTGTTACCATTAGGTAATCAGCAGAGGAAGCCCAAAATAAGGAAAATAATATAAAAGCCAAATTTAATATAATGAGAAAAAAATTTTTCTCTGCATGAAAACTGAAGACAGATTGCTATTTGCAAATTGTAGATAGATTGTTCGCTTTCAGGAGAAAAATAAATAAATCCACCAAGAAAATTTCAGAAAGAATTCAACTGAACAAGTTGATATGATCAAGTTAAGGATATGATCTTGAGTTTACCTGTTACTAGTTGAACTATTTAAGTAAACATTGTAAGAAATCTCTCTAAATGAATATATCCCAAGTATACTTCTGAAACAAAAGAACAACATCATTCTCAAATCAATGTGAATTGTGAATGGGACAGACTGCATTTTCAATCGTACCAAAATAAATTATATTCACAGTAAACATATTTAACATTTAATCAGATTACATTGTAGATTCTGCAATTATCATGTCAATATATCAACAAAGAGATGGAATGCGGTAGGCCATGGGAGATATTAATTAAAAATCATTTCATAATTGTATGGTAAAAAGTGTAAGGCAGCCGCTACTTTCCTTAAGGCAGACAGAGGATTGTATTTACAATTCAGGCATGGACAGGCGCCCAGATTTTAGCTTATCTATCATTTGCTACATGCTGGGTTTGTTGCATACAAGCTGCCATTACTAATAGTTTGGGAAACTGCCATGAAATTTCAAGTACTGTATATTTCAGGTCAGAGCACAATCTAGTTAGTGTCAGATGAAATATGTCCACCATTTTTCTGCTTAATAAAGACTACTGGTGATCAGCTGAACTACAATATCAATTTACTTCCATATGCTCTTTTTTTTTTTTTTTTTCTCCTGCATGCTAAAAGTATTTTTGCATATGTTGTAGAAACACAGCTTGTTTCTTGTCTAGAATCCTTTAATTTCTTGTATGTTCATCATTACATTTTCCATGTCACTCTTCACTCATACTGTCCAGGTTACACATACTCTGCAGTATGCAATCACACAGATGGTAGAAAAAAATAGCCTTCATTTCAAATAATGCATCATGATCCGATAAAAAATCTGCTCTATGTTCAGCATCAAGTCTTTTTAAATATAGGTTACAACACATCTAGTTTGGGGATTTTCACATATAGGACTGAAGGAACATTGCAATGGATCACTGCAAGGAGGCTTGGATACTACAAATAATGCTCTTTGCCAAGCAATTCAGAATTTCCATTTGAACTTTAAGGCTAGTAAATTGCTGACTTGCTTAGCAAGTGAAGAACTGGTATTACTGTAACGACAATTTCAGCATGGAGAGAAGGAATGTAGCACTTCTTTTCACAAAATCTATTTGGAAGTGTGGCGTGTAGTGTGTGTGTGTGTTTATAAGCCTTAACAACATAATAGAGAATTCTCAAAGCCATAACACTGAAGAACTGAGATTATTTTATATATTTTTCTACCTTGCAAAGTGTGTTTTTTGCTATTACTTTGCTTCCACTTGAATTTATCAAATTTGAAAGATAAGAGCTGGGAAGCTAAAGATTTGGAATAGTTTCAACTGTTTTCATAGACACTTGCTGTAAGTTTTTATTTGTCTCTTATATTGTATCATATTAGAAGCAGCAATTTCTCATTTATACTAGCAACTGGAATAATTCAATAAGAAAGTATTAACAACCTTGATTAAAAGTAATTACACATTGCAAGTCAAGAATTTTTAATTTACCAAAACCTGGAATTATTGCATGAACTTCCTAAACAATACTTAAGTAATTAACTTTCTATCATCTACAAATGTATATCCATTTTTATCTTAAACATACTTTGAGAACTCAAATTGTACTGTTTCATACTAGCAAATATCTCCAGTATATCTTTTTACTGACTGTAGTACTGTAGTACACACAAGTAATTTTAGGTGCTAAATTGGGATGTGTCTATTATTTTCATTATTATTTTCACCTGATTATGGAAGGATTTGGAACCCTTTTTTTTTTTTTTTTTCTTTTTTTTTTTTCTTACCTGACACTCTGGAGGACTGGCAGGTTCTTTTAGGGATCCTTTTCAGTATGAGACTGGCCACAAGGCTGTGGTTATAATTAAAGACATTATTATTACATAAACATTTTTAAACATCACTGTAGCTTATTATCAGAAATTTCTAAAACTTAGAAATTTCTTTGTGCTTACCATTGCAAAAAAAAAATAAATAAAAAAATCTAGAATTCTCAGTTACACAGACTTTTCAGTCATCTGGAACCTCTGCAAATTGGGGTAATTTCTTATTAATTGGTCTGTGATAGTATAATCACAACCTAGACTCAGACTTTAGGTATAAGACCACAAGTCACTCATTCAATCCTCAAAGAGAAGACAGTGATGGAAGAACTTGGGCCCCCAGGGTTCATGGGTTTTGCTGTCCAGCAGCAGTTCTGGTCTAAGTCCCAACTAAAACTTGCTGCTGCTGCTTGATTTTATAGACAGTGCTGTTTAGACTGCCCTGCTCCTTGACCACAATATGGGTGATAATGCTAATGGACACAGTGAGTGTCACCACCCCTCTTGGTGAACCAGCACTTGGGTCTTGATAATGCTAATGGCCTTACCAACGTATTAATAGGTAAGTCCACATGCTGACACCAGAGAGGTATAGAGAGAAGGCAGTACAGTGATACATTACCCCAGATGTTCACCTTATGGTTATACTAACCATATTACCAGGGGACAGGAGGCGGTCGTACAAGCCACAAACTCGTAAAGCCCATTTTAGAACAGGTCACTAAATAAAGTGTGGTTAAGAAATGCTTTCTCTGGTTTTATAGAGCACATTAAGAAATAACTTGTCTTACTTTCCCCTGGACATCTTTGATATATAGCTATCAATATATGATATATATATGTATATACATGTATGAGCTAATAGATATGTCAGAGGACCCACTGAAGACTTCAACCTTTAGGAAATATTGATCAAAGGCCTGTTTTGTATCCTAGCCCATCTAAAGCTATATGTGCTTATGCTAGAGCAGATTCATAAGACATTTATTCAGAAAACAGAACAACTTGCCCATACAAAAAAAAAAAAAAAAAAAAAAAAAAAAAAATTGAAAAGATTTTGTTTAGAAACATGGTTAATAAGAGGCTAGGCTACTATAACTGAGTGAGATATTGGATTTACATTGGTGACAATTGATTCTTATTGGCAGGTAAGAAATGTTATCACTGTGCCATGCAGTGATAACATTATTAAGCTTAGGTCCGTCTTATCACACAAAACCACTGTCTTTCTAAAACTAAAACTTCATAGAGTGACGATAAGTGACTACATAATTTATTTCCATTTCTACATTTTGCCTCTTCAATATTAAAGGAATATATTTTATTAACATTAAAATAACACTGTTAGTCATAAACAGTATATAGGTAGCGTGTTAAAGTTATAACAAACATCCAGATACTAAGCTAGCATATTTTCTTTGATGATAAAAGTAGTGATCCTAAGCATGGATGACTCAGTCTGGCCAAAATTAAATCCTCTTATGATCTGTCTAATATGTACATACTATCAGGAGTGCCTGAGGAGACATTAGAAATTAATTAAGCCTTTTGCCTTTTCTCGCACATACACATCCAACCCTGCTGCCTTGCTGTGAATCATTTTTTGAATATTTAGACCTATGGCAAACTAGTGTAATTTTAGACTTTGTTGCAGGTTTAGGAAAACCTCCTTTGGCCTTTTGTGGCAGATTGACCTTGACTAAGGAGCAAAATTCCCACCCAACCACTTGCCCTCTGCCCTCCCTCAGTGGCATAGGGTGGGGAGAAAATAGGAAGAAAAGAAAGAAAGTTCATGGGTTGGAATAAAGACGGAAAGACCACTCACCAACTGCTTTCATGGACAACACAATTTGACTTGGGGATTTAATTAAAATAAAAATGTAATTATTTATTCAGGTAGTGGGAAACAAAGCAAAACAGTAATAACAGCAACAAAATATCATTAAACAACACTTTTCCACGCCCCTCCTCTAAACAACTTCACTCCTTCATTCTAAATTCCTCTAGTCTAACTCCAGCTGGTGCAGGGGGGTGAGGGGGTGTGGTCAGTCTACAACAGATATTCTCTTCCACTCCTTCTCATGTTTTTTCCTGCTCCACCATGGTTTTCTCCATGGGCTATGGGGCTCTGCTTTGGCACCTGGACCACCTCCTTCCTTCCTTTTCCAGTGAAGATTTTGGTATTTGCAGGGCCATTTCCCATTTGTGGAGCCATTTCCCATGTGGAGCGCCGCAAACAGGACGCACTAACAGGACTGGCTTGGCAGTTAGTGCAGGCAGTTTGTGTGGGCCAGTTCAAGCGGGGCAGGGAGGAAAACCTAGACCTCGCCATGGTGGGTGCCCATCGCGGTGGTCAGTCCGAGGCGGTAACCCAAATGGAGGAGATGCTGCCTCTCTGGGCTTACGTGGGCACCCAGGTGGATCCCCTGAGGGGGGAGGCAGCAGTCCAGACAGGGGACTGCGAGGAACTCCAGAATCTGGAGGTCCATCTGGGACATGAGGGAGGAGAGCGCTGTCATGGGTGCAGGTTTGCCCTGCTTCAGGGACTTCTCGAGCAGGTAGCTGGGCTGCAGCGAGAAATCGGCAGCCTGAGGGAAACTCTGAGGGTGACAGATAGGAAGGGTCTCCCCGCCCCTGCTGTTGCCTAGCAGCCCTCTCCTATGTCCCGAAAAGGGGTAGAGGCTGCCCCCGTTGAACACATGTGGAACAGAGGGCCAGACTGTCCGCAAGAAACAAGAGGCTGGACCCTTGTCTTGACTCGGAGCAGAAAGAGGCGTCTCCCCCGACACCCATGGTACCACCTACCCCCACATTGTCCCTGGGAAATAGATTTGAGGCTCTCAAGGAGGTTGCAGAAGAGGCTGAGGGTCTGGTCAGTAGTCTGAACCTGGGAAGCAACCCAGAGAAGAGAGTCAAGATTGGGGGAAATGCAGAACATAAGGATCAGGGCCAGATGGAGCACTGCATTGTAACTGGTGCCACAAAAAAAGAGCGGAGAGTCCTGGTGATTGGCGACTCCTTGCTGAGGGGCACTGAGGCTCCCATTTGGCGCCCAAATAACCTATCCAGAGAGGTGTGCTGTCTTCCTGGGGCACGTGTCAGAGATGTTAGGAAGGCTCTGCCATGACTCGTTAAACCAGAGGACCACTATTCTCTTGTAGTCACTCATGTGGGATCCCAGGAAGCTGCTATTAGAAAAATGAAGAATATTAAAAAGGACTTTGCATCCCTGGGGAGGTTGCTGAGGGGATTGGGGGTGCAGGTAGTGTTCTTCTCTGTCCTCCCGGTGGGGAGGACAGGGCCATTAGATAGGACAGGACAGGGCCAGATAGAAGGAGCAGAACAGGACAGGTAAATGACTGGCTGAGGGGGTGGTGTCTGGACCAGGGATTTGGGTATTTTGATCTTGGGCCGTCCTTTGAGAGGCCGGGTACGTGGGCTACGGACAGACACCAACTGAGCAAGTGGGGCCCAAGTGTGTTGGGGAGCAAGCTCTCTGGGCTGATTTCCAGGGCTTTAAACTAGGTTTGATGGGGGAAGGGAGGGGAGCTAAAGGTGACAGAGAAGGGCTGGGGGAGGTCATCACTGCTGTCACTGTTGAAGACAGGGAAAAACTTCTGAGCTCTCCCATAGGATTGTCTGAGGGCTCCTCAGAGAAGGTAGCATTCCTGATCCCCCGTCCAGTAACTTCTTCTTGCATCCCCCCAGGGGTAACTGCACCTGCTGCTTCCCTAAAGTGCCTGTACACCAATGCACGGAGCATGGGAAATAAACAGGATGAGCTCGAGATCTGTGTTCGGTCACGGGCCCACGATCTCATTGCGATCACTGAGACGTGGTGGGACAGCTTGCATGACTGGAACGCAGTCATGGAGGGCTATGTCCTCTTTAGGAAAGACAGTCTGGGGAAGCGAGGGGGTGGGGTTGTCCTTTATGTGAGGGAGCAATTAGAGTGTACCCAGCTCCAGCTGGGAGAGAGTGAAGGACAAGTGGAGAGCTTCTGGGTAAGAATTAAGGGGTGGGCTGGTATGGGAGACACGGTGGTGGGGATCTACTACAGGTCTCCAGATCAGGAGGAGGAAGTTGATGAGGCCTTCTATGAGCAGCTGCTAGTAGCCTCACGATCATGAGCGCTGGTCCTCATGGGAGATTTCAATTACCCAGACATCTGCTGGGTAAGCAACTCAGCCAGGCAGGAGCAGTCCAAACAGTTCCTACAATGCATTGAGGACAATTTTCTGACACAGGTGGTGGAGGAGCCGATGAGGCGGGGGGTGCTCCTGGACCTCATTCTTATCAACAGGGATGGCCTCGTTAGGGATGTGAAAGTTGGGGGCAGCTTGGGATGCAGCGACCATGAGATGATGGAGTTCCAGATGGAACTAGTCAAAGGAAGTAAAGCTAAAAGCAGGATTGCTACCCTGGACTTCCGAAGAGCCAACTTCGACCTCTTTCGGGACCTGCTTGGGAGTATCTCCTGGGATAGGTTGCTAGAAGGCAAGGGTGCTTGTGAGAGCTGGGCTACATTTAAACAGCACTTCTTCCATGCTCAGGGTCAGTGCATCCCAAGGAATAGGAAATAGGGGAAGGGGTGCAGGAAACCCACATGGATGAGCAAGGAGCTCATCAATAAGATCAAAAGGAAGAGGATGTTCTATGAAATGTGGAAAAAGGGCCTGTCCTCTTGGGAGGAGTATAGATGTGTTGTCAGGGCCTGCAGGGATGCAACAAGGAAGGCTAAAGCCCACCTAGAGATGAGGCTTGTGAAAGAGACAAAGGATAATAAGAAGGGTCTTTTCAAGTATGTAAACAGCAAGAGGAAGACTAGGGACAATGTGGGTCCCTTGCTGAATGAGGGCGGTGTCCTGGTCACAGGAGACGCTGAGAAGGCAGAGATACTGAATGCTTTCTTTGCTTCAGTCTTTGCTTCAAGGACACTCCCCTGGGACTCCTCGCCCCTGACAATAGGACAAAGGGTCTGGGAAATGGAGGGCTCCCCCCTGGTGGACATGGGAGTGGTTCGGGAGCATCTGAGTGGGCTCAACGCACACAAATCCATGGGTCCCGATGGGATGCATCTGCGTGTGCTAAGGGAGCTGGCAGATGTGATCGCCAAAGCACTCTCTATCATCTTTGAAAGGTCCTGGAGAACGGGTGAGGTGCCTGAAGACTGGAGGATAGCCATTGTCACTCTGGTCTTCAAGAAGGGCAGGAAGGAGGATCCAGGAAACTACAGGCCAGTCAGTCTCACCTCTGTCCCTGGAAAAGTATTGGAGCAGCTTGTTCTGGATGCCATCTCCAAGCAAGTGGAAGAGAAGGTTATGAGGAGTAGTCAGCATGGATTCACCAAGGGGAAGTCGTGCTCGACCAACCTCGTTGCTTTCTATGATGGCATCACCAGCTGGGTAGATGGGGGGAGAGCGGTGGATGTCATCTACCTTGACTTTAGCAAGGCTTTCGGTACTGTCTCCCATGACATCCTACTAGCAAAGCTGAGAAAGTGTGGGATAGATGAGTGGACGGTAAGGTGGGTTAAGAACTGGCTGACTGGCCAAGCTCAGAGGGTGGTGATTGGAGGAGCAGAGTCTGACTGGAGGCCTGTGACTAGCGGTGTTCCCCAGGGGTCGGCGCTGGGTCTGGTCTTGTTCAACATCTTCATCGATGACCTTGATGAGGGAACAGTGTCTGCCCTCAGCAAGTGTGCCGATGACACAAAGCTGGGAGGAGTGGGTGACACACCAGAAGGCTGTGCTGCCATTCAGTGAGACCTGGACCAGCTGGAGAGATGGGCAGGAAGAAACCAAATGAGATTTAATAAGAGAAAGTGTAGAGTCCTGCACCTGGGAAGGAACAATCCGAAGTATCAGTACAGGCTGGGGGACAACCTGCTGGAGAGGAGCTCTGAGGGGGTCCTGGTGGACGACAGGTTGGCCATGAGCCAGCACTGTGCCTTTGTGGCCAAGAGGGCTAATGGGATACTGGCATGCATTAAATGAAGCGTGGCCAGCACGTCAAGGGAGGTGATCCTCCCCCTCTACTCTGCCCTGGTGAGGCCTCACCTGGAGTACTGTGTCCAGTTCTGGACTCCCCAGTACAAGAAAGATAGGAATCTCCCGGAAAGAGTCCAGCGGAGGGCCACAAAGATGATACAGGGCCTGGAGCATCTTCCCTATGAAGAAAGGCTGAGATACCTGGGTCTGTTCAGCCTGGAGAATACTGAGAGGGGATCTCCTCAGTGTATATAAATATCTGAGGGGTGGGGGACAGAAGGGTGTAGCCAACCTCTTCTCAGTGGTTTGTGGGGATAGGACAAGGGGCAATAGCTGCAAATTAGAACACAGGAAGTTCCGCATTGACATGCAAAAGAACTTCTTCACGGTGAGGGTGGTGGAGCATTGGAACAGGCTGCCTAGGGCGGTTGTGGAGTCTCCTTCTCTGGAGATATTCAAGGCCTGTCTGGATGCCTACCTGGGCAGCCTGCTCTAAGGAACCTGCTTTGGCAGGGTGGTTGGACCCGATGATCTTTTGAGGTCCCTTCCAACCCCTACAGTTCTGTGATTCTGTGATTTCTTTTTGCCCCCTCCTCCATGGGCCTGTCTGCCTTATTTTCTCCTGTTTCTTTAATACATAGAGGTTTCTTTAATACCAAGAGGTGCCACCACCTTGGCTGCTGGGCCCAGCTGTGCCCTGCGGTGGGGTGGTTGGAGCCAGTTGGAACTGGCTGCGGCTGGCATGGGGCGTCCCCAGCCTCTCCTCACCTCTGCAGCAACCTGCTGCCAACACCATGACACCTGCACCCAGTATAACCTCTTATCATAAAATTACTTGTAGAAGTGAAGAATTTTTGTTTGTTTTTTTGTTTGTTTTACTTATTCTGGATTGTTTTTTGTTCTTATGCAGCTGAATAAATTGTACTAATTAGTGTGGCTCCATATCTAGGTGTAACTCACTTTTCTAGGATCATAGCCTTTTGGATTTTGTAAGTTTCTGGACACTCAAAATACATACAAAAATATCAATGCATAACTTCCACGTAATATATATCATCATATAAAATAAAGCACTGGTTACTATCAGTGACTTTTATGTCATCATTTTATAGTTTGGTATAAAAAGATATGCTTGATACAAAACAGCAAATGATGTAAGAAACCACTGACAGAAGAGAAAACAGAACCAGCCTCCTTACAATGTTCAGTCCTGTATTCTACACGATAATCCACAATTATTATTAAAATTTATTCTCCGTCAAAGCATCCAGCTGAAACACCTCCACACCAAGCCCACATGAGAGTGAGTGCACTGCAGAAAGCACAGTACTACATTGTCAAGCTATTTAGAAGTTTCCATTTCCAAAAGAAAACTGTTCATTTTTTTGCTATTCTGGATCATATTACATTGCATTTCAACAAAATTGAACTAAATCTTTTTCTTGTCTTAAGCCAAAGTTCTATACAGACTGATCACTAAAAAGCTGGATGGAAATTAGATGTTCCTCTGAAACACGTTATTAGTCTCATTAAAATAACAAGCCCTGATAAATTTAGAGTAAGACTGCAGTCTGATCACTGATCCTTCTGGACTTCACAACTTAAACCCATTAAGGTATCATAACTTACTGAACATGCCTGGGGAGCCTTGGATCCGTCTGTGGTAGATGCCAGGGAAAACTAAATCAGCAGCTGCTACTTCTTCATCTTCATGCTTGGCTGCTGTCAAAACAATCCCTACATAAAATGGGATTTTCCAGCCAGGTGGCCACCAGGAACAGTAGGTCTCATAGGCACTCTAAAGTCAGTACTTATACCATTCGATTACGACAGTATTTCACAATGTTTTATAGCCCTTTGGTGACGGAATTATATCCATGTTATCAGTGAAGTTTCTTTATATTGCTTTAATTGCTTACCCTAAGGTTGAAACTGCTGTGAAGTAACTGTTTTATGGAAATGTTAGCATGTATTTTATTCCCAATCATACGGATTGGACAGTAGGTAGGTAACATCTTATATATATCAACATTATTGGCATTGACAGGTAAGTAGAAATTCAAAATACCTGGCAACTCTTTTTGTGAAATCAACTAAAATTTATTCCTGAAAAAGAAACATTTAAAGACATGTTTCTTAGCTTCAAAGAATGTTTCACATCAATTACAAAATGAGACATTGTTTTGTTTTTGTCGAAAGTCACTATACCAATAATCATAGTTTATTTTTCATGAAAAGATATGTATAGTATACAAGCTGATTGCAGTAAAATAAATACTTATTAGTACTTACCTGATTTTCTCCAAGCAAGGCAAGTGCAGGAAAATAAATTATATTAACTTTTCTTTTTCTTTTTCTTTTTCTTTTCTTTTTCTTTTTCTTTTTCTTTTTCTTTTTCTTTTTCTTTTTCTTTTTCTTTTTCTTTTTCTTTTTCTTTTTCTTTTTCTTTTTCTTTTTCTTTTTCTTTTTTTTTTTCTTTTTCTTTTTCTTTTTCATCTTCTTCTTCTTCTTCTTCTTCTTCTTCTTCTTTTTTTTTTCTTTTTTTCTAGCTAAATTTAAGTACAGTGCAATTAAATAAATATGCAAAAAAGTGTGGCTTTTATTGCCTTCCCAAAAGAGGTAGCTTTAATAGCAAAACTCTAATCCATTAATAAGAGAAATGTTACACACACAGACATTTTGAAATGTTTTAAATCAGGATGACAAACATGGTATTGTATTTAAAAAACATCCAACCAACCGAACAAAACCAAAACAAACAAACAAAGAGACACAAATATCTGCTAAGTTGAAGTGCTTAGTTAAAAATAGCAAAAATATACTTTTTATGTACATGGGTGAATAAGGTAGAACAAGAGTTTAAACTCATTAAGCCACACTGAGGTCGTTATGACAATGAAGGATCAGATTACCAGAACACGATAAATGCTAATGTAAATTTATAAATACTATAGCTTCCCTTAAAATAAATTTATTTTTCCTCAACCTGAAGATTAACTGATGCCAGCTTAGTTTATTCTTTTTTGTTTCATCTAGTCTGGGACCTTGCATACAAACATATATTACTCTTCATCTTTATAACCATATAATATCCAGAGACTCATGAAAACCTCCACATAAAATTCTCAAGAACATTAATATGAGAGACTGATTTAAAAGGTTCTTGAATTACCTTTTTTTATCCCCTAATAGAAGTCTTAAATCTGTGAGCTTGTGAGACAGAGCTTACATCATGATGCTATGTGAAATGCTGTTTTGTGGTTTTCTATTTAAGGAAACAGAGAAATGTACAAAACCCCCAAAGTCAGTTACAGAATCATAAAATCATAAAATGGTTTGGGTTGGAAGGGACCTTAAAGATCACCTAATTCCCACCCCCCTGCCATGTACAGGGTCACCTTCCACTAGACCAGGTTGCTCATATTATTGTTTTAATAAAAATAATAATTATTATAATTTTCCATTCATTTTCTGTCCTATCATACTGTCTTTATCTCAAGCCACAAGTTTTACCGTTTTCCAATTTTCTCCCTGACCTCACTGGGGAATAGTGAGCAAACAGTCTAAACCACAACAGTCCTTTTGATGCCCAGCGTGGGGCTTGAAGGCATTGGGATAACAGTAGATCTTACCACATAGTGTTAGAGAGAACGAATTTGCTTACTGTATTTATTTAATAGTTGATGGCCATAATGTTGATGTATTTGCTCTCAAAGCTGTTGTATTTACTCTCAGAATTGTGTTGTATAACCCCTTACTTGCTGAATATGCTCCCTGATTTGCTGTTTATCATCTCTGGAGTCTGTTTTAAGGTTGCTTTCTTGTTTTATCACCTTGCTGTACTGTGTAATACTGTCTTATGATATGATAAAATTACTGGTCATGAGCCCAATCTAGTACTTGAACTCATCATTGCCTCATCTTCATACTTCAGGAATAATCTCTTGGAAACTGTTAGCCATTACTCTCTATGTTTTCTCCTTCAGAGAGCCAGTCTCTGGGGGAGACTAGGAAGGACACTTTCCTCCACTAGCAGGGCAATATGAGAGTTTTAAAAGTCCTTAATGTCCTTAACTGCTCAGCAACAACTAAAACATGAACGTATTATCAACATTATTTTTCTCCTAAATCCAAAACATAGCACCCTACCACTCACTATGAAGAAAATTAACTCTATCACAACTGAAACCAGGATAGCAGTGAAAGTCTTTGCAGGTTTTAAAGCTATGTTGACTGGTCCAATAGCAAGCTTAATGCTTATTAGGAAATATTTAATGCAATTAAATGCTCAACTAAGATAGCGTTAAACAAAAAGAAGTCAAATTTTGAGTTTGTTGCTTTCTTGATAGCAATCTTGTAATATAAATAATAGTCTTGTCTATTTGTTTTTTCGTATAGCTTTTGATATATACTGCAAAAAATGCTGTCAGCTTATTAATGTTAAAATATGGATTTAACAATTAATTTAGAAATTGAAGAAAGCAATACTTTAGAAGTTTATTTGCCTGCCAATGTGTAGGTAGATTTTTTTTTTTTGCTCTCATGGAAGAATCAATAAATTTATAGGGCACTGGTTTTCAAAGTTATTTCTATTGGATTTTAATAGGCCTACCTCCTTTCCTCCTGTCCTTTACTTCCAGTTCCATCATCTAAAATATAGGTTGTTTTAAAATGATTTTTAAGGAGAAGAAAAAAAAAAAAAAGTTAAATACCTCTAAAATCCACATAAAAAATTCCATACATAAAAAGAAATATAGTTTCATTTTTTCTCTTTCTTTTTTTTTTTTTTTTTTTTTTTTTTGCCATTTACATCTTAGTGATGAATCTTATCAATCAGTTCACTCCAGATTATTTTATTTCCCTGATTTTCTTCTTCCAGCGTGTAGATTTTCTATCTGATTTCTATCTAATATTAATATCAGCTATGCAGAAAATTAAACTTGCCAGGCAATCAAAAACTGCCACACCGGTTAAATGAAATGAATTCTTTAGTTAGAAAGCATATCTGAATACACTAGTCATTTTGGTATATTCTCTAACCACCCAGAAATATCTTTGCTTGATGATGAGTACTAGTGTGACAAGCTTGATGATGAATATTAGTGTGACAAGCTTGATTTCCAGAAACAATTTTGTTTCAAATATAGATAAAGACTGCTGTAGAAATGTTGGTACTGTGTATACAGTCATAGCTCATTTTCTGTTCACCTTTCTCTTGGAAACTACTTATGTAGGAACAACAACAAATAATACTCATGCTATTTCTTTCAGTTTTGCTCGAATCTTTATTTTTATTTTTATTTTAATAAGGTAACAATACCAGGAAAGAAGTTAAGGCATCAGAAAATGAGACCCTACAGATATTAAGGCCAGTTATTTCAATACTTTTGTTTTCAACAGTTGTGTTCATGAGTACAATGTAGAATTTTCTAATGTTTTATACAACCACCTTTTTTTAAAAAAAAAAAAAAAAAAAAAAAAAAACTACCTACACCTCCTCTAGTATTTCAGAAGCTATTTGATTGTCATGTCAAACTTCTCCTCTAATACCAGAACTGAACAAAAAAATTAGTAAGTTTAGATGAACCATAGTGAACTTAGATGAACCATTTATGAATCAAGGTGCTTCTCAAAATTGTATTCTGCTGCTGCTTATTATATTTGAAGTAGTTCATATTTAGTGGCAATTATAATTGGTTACTGTGAAAATAACAACTTGGTCAGAAATGAAAAATTAGCACTTTATTTGTCAAATAAACAGCAGAAACAGGTGAGCTGTTAGAAACAAAGATCCTGTTCCTTTATGAATGGGTTTAGCAATTAAGAAAGAGAACAGGAAAATATTTTGCATTTTATAGTTCAGAGGACAATTTTCAATATGTTTTGTAAACTTTAATAAGCCATGCAACAACATTATAAGTAATGTATAATTATGCCCGTTAGAAAAGAATAACAGTCTAATGTTAGATCTTTGGTTTTCAAAAGAGTTGCATTACCATAAGTAGGACTGCTGTTTCTATGTATGGAACATTTATTGCAGAAATGCAGTAATACAAAGTTTCTTGTATCATTTAGCAGATGTGACACTGAACTGACAAACCCACTTATCCAGCTCAGTCTCTGACCACCAGCCAATGCTATTCAGAAAGACGCCTAAAATAAAAGGAACCTGCTTAAAGACCTTTGGTGGTTTTACTGGGCAGCTGAACTCCACCACAACTGCTCTCTCACTCTTCCTCCTCAAAGGGAAAGGGGGAGAAAATATGATGAAAAGGGCTCAGGGGTTGAGATAACAACAAGGAGAACATGGGTCCCCCATGGGTGGCAGCTCCCCCCAGACCCCCTGCTCCTGTGTGGGCTCCTCTCCATGGGCTGCAGCTCCAGCCTGGGCCCTGCTCCTGCGGGGGCTCTCCATGGGCCACAGCCTCCTCCAGGCCACATCCACCTGCTCCACCGGGGGCTCCTCCACAGGGGGGCTGCAGCATGGAGATATGCGCCATGTGGGACCCATGGGGTTAGGGGGACAGCCTGCCCCAATGGCTTCAGGGGAACTTCAGCACTGGCACCTGGAGCACCTCCTGCCCTCTTTCTGCACTGACCGTGGTGTCTGCAGGGCTGGTTCTCACTCCTCATTCTCCCAGCTGCTGTACTGTAACATTATTTCCCAGGCACACCTTCCCCCCCTCCCCCCTGCTTCTTAAGTATGCTCTCACAGAGGAGCAAACAACATTGCTTATTGGCTTGGCTCTGTCCAGCCACAGGTACCTGTGGAGCTGCCTGGAGCTGACTCTGATGTGACACGGGGCAGCTGCTGGGCTCCGTTCACAGAGGCCACCCTTTCAGCCCCCCACTACCAAAACTTTGCTGTGTAAAGCCAATACAGCACTGCTCTAAATTTCATTCTTTTAAGCTCTGCAACAGAATCTATCTAACTCACCTACATTCCCTGTAGGAAATGCAGGGACTGAAGCATCTCATTATGGGATTCATAGCAGACAGCACTGTGTAAACAAAGAGCTGAGGGAAGAAATGCATCTTAATCCCAGACTCGGTATATTCATTTATTTATGTGACATTTTTGAAATCTGTTCCCACTAGATGGCTATAGCAGTACCAACTCTATAATCAGAGAAGCAACTGTGTCTAATCGTTGACACTGGAAAGACCTACCTTCCTAAAGTTTTCATTTTTTCGCTACCCAGAAACACATATTCAAGAATCTCAGGATCATGAAAAACCATTGCTATGGAGACATGTAAGAGGATTTCCATATATAGCTCTGAGCACTAAGGTTGTAATTTCTTTTTCTTTCTCTAAAAACAACACAAAAAATGCAACCTACATTTCTGAAGTGGTCTGAGAGTATCTCCAGGGGGGAGAAAAATACAACCAAGAGAGAAAACACATAAAGAGGACAGAGGAATAACAGAGAGGGTATAAAGGAAAGTAGAGTCTGACAGGCAGGACAGAGTAGAAAAATGGAAATAAAAGTTTAGAATGAATACAACAACAAGAAGTGAAGAAAAGGAATCATATTCATAGTAGAGAATTTACAAAAATGCACAAATCCATGTTTTAAGGTGACAACAGTTGGGCTTGCTTACCAGCTGCTAAGAACAGAAATCTGAAAGTTTCTGTATAATTCTTACGGTTTCCAAGTAGTAATAGGCTGTGCATTAGGTCTGCACTTTTAATGCATTTTTCAGTCTTGGTGTAAATGATCTGATTAGCTCCCTGGTACCCTGTTCCCAAAGAGTTCCATAAAGCCATGGTAAAATATTCCTTCAAACCCTGCTAATCGTTTATTTTTACCATGTTCTTTCAGGAATATTCTGAAACAGTTTCAACTGCTGCTAAAATAATAATAGCTTTTTATTATTAATATTATTTTAAACATAATTATCTGTCACAGGACAGATATAATTGCTATCCCTAATCCCAGGCCACTTCAGTGACATTAACTACCAGATACTTTTAATCTATACATCATCAGTTTAAGCCACTCTCATGGATGGAGAGAAAGATCATCGAAAGAGGACAAAGGTAAGAAGCAGCAAGGAGACTGACAGCTAATCATGAGCCTGAGGTGGAATCAGTGTCTATAACTTTGTGCCCAACAGCAAAGGTGCATGTTATGAAGGGATGTTCTTTAATGAGCACAGGTAAGATAGGATGGTTGTCTGAAATTTTACATTAGTTGTTGTAAATGATGGACTTTTCTTCTTCTTCTTCTTCTTCTTCTTCTTCTTCTTCTTCTTCTTCTTCTTCTTCTTCTTCTTCTTCTTCTTCTTCTTCTTCTTCTTCTTCTTCTTCTTCTTCTTCTTCTTCTTCTTCTTCTTCTTCTTCTTTTAGGCTTCTTAAATAAAAATAAAGAAAATAAAATGTTCATTGTGAATTACAGCCTGATATTAGTCCTCCCACTCAATACAGCTTGCAAGTGTCCAAACACATTAATAGTATCCACCATCAATAGTGAACTTAAAAGAGTAAACTGAAGATCTTGGAGTCCCACACCAAAGACACACACAACTTTTTCAGCTGATTCTTATGGTATGCTGACCAAGATGGCTTATCAGGCAATCTGCATGCATGATGTTACGAAAAATTAATCAATATGCTTGGGGAAAAATAAAAATAAAAAAATAAAAAATAAAAAATAAAAAATATATATACATTGTAGTCAAGTAATCTAATAAAAATACTTTTTTAGTACACTACTTGACTTTCAGTGCAAGAGAAGGAGCATTGAAAAATAGTCTTTGTAAATATATCTTTGATGTTGCCGCACAAAAGATTTTTCCGAATGTGAGGAACTAAGAGGACTGAAATAAGTCATGGCTAAGTGGGGTTTACAGGTCTAGCATTCTTTTCTTCACAATTAGCGTAGCTTATTGTGCTGTGCACTCCCTACCAGGTTGCAGGCCAAACAGTTACAAGCCTCATACCAAACCATGTTGAAGATTGCATCTAAATCCCCATGAAACCAAAAGAATAACTGAAACAGATTTGGTCGTCATGTACTATTTTATTGCTGAACATATCCAATTTTGTCCATCTGGTACTTGAAGATAAATAGTGAGGCAACTGCACTTATAAAATGCATATGAAGAATTTCTTTGTGGACTAGTTCTTTAGTTCACAAAAGGTTTCAAAGTGCCTTTACCAAAGAAATAATTTTCCTGGCAGCATGACCTTCAACTGTAGCCTCTTGTATTGAGCACCCATTGGAAAGCACAGGCTAATCAGTCCTCTCATTTTATCATGAAGAGACCTGCAGGAAGCATACATCTGCAGTAAAAATATTTTCTGAAAGGGTATCTGAACATTCATTTCTTAATATTAAGATACTTTTAGAAATGAATTCTTAAAAGCTAGCATTTTAGAACTTTTGAAAATAGAAAGGTGAAAAATAAGAAAAGACTATCACAAGCTGGACTCTCATAGTAATGAGGACAGAAAAAAACTATGCCAGAAATAAATGCTCTCTCTCTGTAGTGTTTGTTTTTCATTAAGATGTTAACGAAAATGACGAGTAAGGAAATACTCAGGTGTTTACTCAGGTCATTATTCCATTGTACTGGTGTAATGGAAGCATGCAAAGGAAGACAGAACTGAAACAAAGAGTTTACAAGCAGAAACATGAGAAAAGGTAGTGAAAAGGGATATCACATGGCAAAAAGGAAACCCGTAGAATGGTACAAAGAAAAAGCAGATGGAGCTTATAACATCAGAGAAGGAAAAGGCAGGGATAAATGCTGAGAAAGAAGATAAAAATATCATTAAAGAGGATAGAAATAAGTGTGAAGCATGTAAATGAATGTACAGTGGAAGCCTGGAGGAAATTCAAGGAAGAGAAAGGAGAAATCAGCCAAGAGGGATAAAGAGAGAAAGCTAATTGAAGAAGTCAATAAGAGACCTTTAAAGACAGTTGAAATTCTCAGCCATCTTACTGCTTTCCTTGGCACAGAACCAAAAAGTTTGCTTCCAGAGCTAGGTTGGTAGTCCAATGTGTAATGGCATCTCCTCATCTTCTAGAAGCTTCCTCACAGCAAATCTGAAATGGCCAATTTATTCTTAATTTGTTTTGTGAAGCAATGAGTATAGATGTGACATACTGTCTGATTACAACAAGAGGGTAGAAAGAAGGGAGTGACTTTGGAGCAGAGGATTGTCAATTAGAACATTTATCTGCTTAACATAGGCATTTAGTGATGCAGACATTGATAGTATAGCTAAATATAAGTGGATTTGCATGAACAGCAGTCTCATTTATTTCTGTGTGCTAATATATGGTCAAATCATTATTATTATTTATTCTTTATAAACATCTCTCTTACCCATTTTAGTAGCAGTGACACTTTGTGGGAGAAACACCTCACTGTGACAAAATGTCCCAAGTCTCTTTCTTTAATGGGAACCCATTCAATTGGGTTCTGCTTTATTAGTATTGCCTTCGGTAGGTGCTGTACATAACAGTGCTATTCCTTAGTTGGAAGTGCATATGAATGCACTTTAGTCAAGTAAACAAAAAGAAGGACCCCGTTCACCTTGACTTTTCTGCTGTCATGGTACTTCAGTCATAAAACTAAATTTAATTCAAATTAAACTGCCCTCAATTATAGTAAATGGGGACGTAAATGATGCTATTGTGTAACAGAATATCCATTACACTGAAAAAATTGTAGATGACCTACTTTGTACCAGAGTGTGGAATAACTGCCAAAGCTGCATAAAGAATTAGATTTTTTTTAGTTATGCTCAATTTTGCAAATCAGTATGTGCAAGCTTTATCTTAATGAAACTGGCAGAGATGCTTCATCTAGAGAGAAATACAGCTAAGTCAGGTCCCTCTCCTGAAGACTGCACTTCTAACTTCTTCCCAGAACAAACAAGGTTAATCTAGGACAGAAATAAGATGTAAGTAAATAAGATAATAATAAGGCTGACTTTTTTTATACATTCACAATTACAGTTGTTAAACCCAACACAGAATTGTAACTCTGCATTAGATTAATTACTCTATGTTACTTGCTTGTTGTGAGTTCTTTAAAATCTTGTAATTACAAAACCTCCTGGTTTACTGGTATAGCCTGAGCTGACACTTACATCCTGTCTTTTCCTAAACAGCAGTTTAAAAGCTTTAAATAATTTAGCATTTTCCTGTTAACACTTCTGTCTGGCAAGTCTAGAAGAGAATTGATGGAGTCACAATTTGACAGTCCCCTTAGCTATGGGAGTAGAGATGCTTTCTATCATACTTTTCCCAACAGAATCAATTACCAATGACACTTTTTCTTTTAGAAAAATATAAAAAACAACCTTAAATGCCAACAACATTTTAAGAGAAAAATCTAGATTATCACTTGTCCCTGCCATCCTTCCTTTGCATTTAATGAAAGAACATATAATCCATCAGGAGTGGAAAGAACATGGTGTTTATCACTAATAGGTGCTGATATTTTTATATGTCAAACATCCCAGTCATGTTAATCTTTTACAATTGTGGTGACAACTGTTCGAATTTTAACATCAGACCAAGTGTTTGAAAGCAGTCAAAAGGCTAAAGGGTTTAAAATTCAATTTCCTTTGTTGATGAAATAAAGTTTGTTAATTAATCAATAGCATTTTTTTATTATTATTTTTTCTTACTGCATGAGTTCTCATCCAAGTCCTTGTCAAAATTGTCTTAACTATATTATGAAAGTGCTGAGAGCTGATCAGCAGTTGAGTAAATATTTTGGTTGAAATCTTGAGTCACAAACAACACATAGTAAAAAGTGGGGAATAAGTACATATTACACATCATTTTGCAAATGACCTTACTCCACATTATTTGAAATAATGTGATCTTTGAAAGATCACATTAGAATATTTTATCCAATGCTATTATTACATATAAATTTATGATACTGATAAACTATTAATGAATCATTAACTGAGTTGCTAGAATATTCAGGCTTCTATTTATAAGTATTTCATAGTTTTATACACTTTCATATAGCTAATGCAGTTGCTTAATGAAAATACTAGACAGTGGTACAACTTTTAAAGGATCCTAAGTAAACAAGGGCCTAGTGCTGACAAAAATTAGAAATTATTTCTGAATGTATGCTGAAATTATTGCTGATCTGTTTTGATAAATTTTTAAAGCAATACATGTATTTATGAAGTTAATATATCAAAATCTATTAAAATTACATATTTTACAAAATTCATAGAATCATGGAATATCCAAAGTTGGAAGGGACCCATAAGGATCATCGAGTACAACTCCTGGCATCACACAGGTCTACACAAAATTTTAGACTGTGTGACTAAGTGCACAGTCCAAATGCTTCTTGAACTCTGACAGGCTTGGGTCAGTGACTACTTCACTGGGGAGCCTATTCCAGTGTGCAACCACCCACTCAGTGAAGAACCTCTTCCTGATGTCTAGCCTAAACTTCCCCTGACTCAGCTTGACACCATTTCCTCGGTTCGTATCACTGGTGACTAAAGAGAATAGATCGGTGCCCTTCCCTCCACTCCCTCTTGTGAGAAAGCTGTAGAATTTTTTCAATACTTTAGAAAAATAAGGAGGTATTTGGAGAGGTAGATATAGGTAAAAATAGATGCAAATGAGAGGATGAAGGCAAAGCTAGCCATGAACCTAATGACAAACTATACAGAAACAACAAAAACTCAATTTTTAAGATATTCAGAAAGTTTTCCTTTTACTTGTATTTTGTGGCAAAATATACTATGAGCTTGTTATAGGTATGTAAGAACAGTATTAGGGGATAAGATTGTATTCTAGTATTTTTGGCTATGCTCAGAAATAAATGTCTATGAGACATTTGAAACGTCTCATGTTATGACACGAGAAATGTCTATGTGTATGAGAATGGGACAGACATACAATAAAATTTCCCTCAAATTGTCTTCCCATTGTCCAGTTATCAGTACTACTAAAATAAATAAAATTCCATACCCCTTCTAAGAGACCACAATTTTCTGCTGTTCTGTGAACTCACTGTTTAAGTTAGCTTTAGTAAGATTGTATTGGCCGCACTGACACCTGTGCTGTGTGCTCCCTCCTTCACCCCCCCTCCCACACACACACTCCCCATTCAGTGTAATTGTTCTGCCTTTTGACTTTTCATATAATCTTCACATCACGCTTGACCTTCTTCTTTCTGCCTTGGACAGCTTTTAAAGCTAGTACTTTCATTTAGACTCTCTTCTTTCTAAGGCTGTTCTAAAACACCAGCAGTGTAAAATATGAAAACTATGGCATAAATCTGCTAATTGCTTGGAACATGTAACTTGGTTTTCTTTTACTCTAATATATTTTTCTAGTAGTTATCAATCTTACTGATGGAGGTTTGTTTTTTTTTTTTTTCTTTTTTCTTTTTTTTTTTTTTAATGCATTGCTTATGCCAGAGTGTTTGCAGCTTTTGAAGCTGGGCAATATCGTTTAACCAGTTGCTGTCAGGACAAATGATTCCTTATTAAGTGCCACTCCATAGCAGATTAATATTATGTGTAGAGCATATTAGCAGACTTTTGGTGGTGGTGGTGGTGGTGTTTTTGAGAAAAAAATGAGTTCACAACTTGGCCTAATATGAAAACAAGATCGTCTTAGAACTTTGCACTGCTTATACTGATAATGATTAATTTGTTTAGCCTACAGTGGACACAGAAAACTTTTCAAAAGATTTTTGTGATATTGCTCAGATTTAGAATGTCTTTATGTTTTTCAATATTGTCTAGATTATTTATATTCAAGACTGCAGATAGCAATCTTTTACATGGCTGGGCCCAATTTGTTTTTCCTCAGAGAACTGAACAATAGTAAGAGACAAATAATGAAATGGAATATGCCGAACAAATATTCCTTAGGGGATATACAGAAATGCTCAGTTGATATCGCTTAAATTCTACCATCTACATTATCATTACTATATCCATAAAATGATGGCTGTTATTTTTGGTCATGTGCATTCCCATTGCTTTTCCTTCCGTTAACAATGGTCTAAATATTCTTGGTAACAGGAATAATAAATGCTGAGATAAAGCTCTTAGAGAGTAACTCTTAACAGATGTTAATAATCCCTCATACTGTTTTATCAGCCAGTTTTGATATCAGCCAAAACTGGTTTCTCGTGTGAAAATTAAGAGTTAGTTTATGGTTACCGATGCATTCAAACTTGAATAATAAATCCTTAGTTACAAGGACATATTTTTTAAGGATGGAATAATCTGGTGTGATACAGTATACAACAGACTGAAAATAAATGTAGAAATTTTATCTGAGATATGCCATTGGGAGAGTGTGGTGGTTTCACCTCTCTGGGCAGCTGAGCTCCACCACAACTACTCTCTCACTCCCCCTCCTCAAAGGGAAAGGGGGAGAAAATATGATGAAAAGGGCTCAAGGGTTGAGATGAGGGCACAGAGATCACTCAAAAATTATTGTCACAGGCAAAACAGACTCAGCGTAGGGAGATTAAAAAATTTTATTACCTATCATTAACAAGCTAGAGAAGTGAGAAACAAAGCAAACAAACTAAAACACCTTTCTCCCATCCACTTTCTTCTATCTCCTCCTCCTGAGAGGCACAGGGGAAAGGGAGAAAGGGGTTGCTGACATTCTACATAGCACTTTGTCTCCACTGCTCCTTCTCAGTCACTCCCTGCCCCTTGCTCCACGTGGGGTCCCTCCCATGGGATGCCGTTCTTCCCAAACTGATCTTGCAGGGGCTGCCCACAGGCAGCAGCTCTTCAAGAACTGCTCCCACATGGCTCCGTATCTCAGGTCCATCAGTCAAGGGCAAACTGCTACAGCACGGGTCTCCATGGGCAGCAGCTCCCCCCAGACCCCCTGCTCCTGCATGGGCTCCTGTCCATGGGCTGCAGCTCTGGCCTGGGGCCTGCTCCTGTGGGGGCTCTCCATGGGCCGCAGCCTTCTCCAGGCCACATCCACCTGCTTCACCGGGGGCTGCTTCACGGGGGAGCTGCAGTGTGGAGATCTGCTCCATGTGGGACCCATGGGCTGCAGGGGGGACAGCCTGCTCCACCAGGGCCTCTTCACAGGCCACAGAGGAACTGCTGCTCCATGCCTAGAACTTCCTGCCCTCCTTCTGCACTGATCTTGGTGTCTGCAGGACTGGTTCTCACTCCTCTCTCCCAGCTGCTGTAGTGCAACAGGTTTTTGGTTTTTGTATTCCCTTTCTTAAATCTGCTCTCACAGAGGCCCAGCTAACTCCCTGGCTTGGCTCTGGGCAGTGATGGGTCCCTTTGAAGCTGGCTGAAGCTGACTCTTATCTGACATGGGGCATCTGCCACCATTGCAGGCCCCTACTGCCAAAACTTTGTCACATAAAACCTCTACAGATAGAAATTTTATTTCTTCTGCCACTGAATGAAGCATATGAAATAATCAAATATTTCAACAGAGTATTCAACTTGCATTCTTTTTGGAATTTTCTTCTTTATTCAATCTTCTTGCTGGCCTAGTTAACTTCCACTTTATTTATTTATTTGTTTGATATTTATTTATTTATTTATAAATGCAAAGGAAACAGACTCTACAGAACTCACCAAGGCTATCAACTACTCTGTTCCAGTGGGAATATGGATTTTAATCTTCAGCATGCTGAACATGTATTAATTCTTTAAGGACTTTGTATGAAAGATATCATTGCATCTCCTTTACTTGGGTAGAATCTGACCTGCAATGAAAATCTTGTGAATATATACTAGATTGTCCCTGGTCTAGGGAGGAAAATCAGGCATTTGTGTATCCCAGAGGTGCCAAGCATCAGATATTAACCACCAAAGTCCTTGTCTCTAGGGCCATTTCAAAGAAATAATATTTTCTGTTTTAGCACCATTTCAGCATTTCAAATATTTTCACAAACTAGATTTTCTTACAGCTACTATGTGGATGCAAAAGTGCTAAAAACATGGAAAACCTATTGGAAGACATGAGAATAATTATTTATACTGTATTCTTTTATTGGCTCCATTAATTAGCTAATTAAACTGATGTAGTTAGGAAGTTATGAGAAATAACAGATAATGTGTAAAACTGTTAAATGTAAATGTTTTGGCTTTAAAAAAAAAAAGAAAAAAAAAAAAAAAAACACAAAAAAAAAACTGAGGCACACTTTACCTCAGTGTAAAATCACGATTATTGTCACCATTTAAAAAGTAATTTAAAAAGATAAATTCAGGTTATCTATTCTTCTATTGCAATTGAATACTAGATTCCTTTGTATTTCCTTTATAATCATATTTGTAACATCGTTGTAACATCATTGTGATTAAAGTAAACTTGGTTTACTGTAATGTCAGAATTAGTTGTGTACCCAAAAGTTTGTTTTAATTTTCTCTATGTACATGTAAAAAGTTCCTCCAATTATTTAAGACTGTGAGGCTGTAGAGTTGCCAAAATCCAAACAAATAATAATAATTAAAAAAATAAAAAATAAACAAAAAAAAACATAAAAACATACAGTATTTAACTTCACTGTTAAATGATTGTTTTTGAAATTGTTCTTGACTTTTATTCCTGTTTTTATTCTGTGCATATTTTTCATGTTTCAAACAAGTCCCAGACCATATTTTCTGAAAAGATCTGAAAATGTATTTTTCATATTCCTAAATGTGTTCGTTTAGAAAAGACTGCAGTACTCTCTTTTGACTACGGTAGAGACAGAGCACAAATAGGCTATGGTATTTAAGTTTCATAAGATAAAGAACCCTCTGACCAGGTTACTGCTATAGAGTGAAAGTAAGAACATGAATGTCTAACAACCAACTTGCATTTTCTTGCATATTCTTAAATTAAGAACATAAGAAAGAAAGAAACCTCTTAAGAAAGAAAACTCAAGACTCTGTATTTGTTGGAGGGAAAAAATAAAGAACCTAAAGGAAAATTCCAAGAATCTCTGGTATATGAATTGCTTTCTAGACATCCTTTCTGCAGTAAAAAGCACCATGGTTAAGCATTAGAAGTTTGTAGGATGAATTTACATTATCTTCTGGCAGATTTGAAAAATGGTGCCTTTGTTTCAGCAGGGCATCTAACCCACGTAAGATGCTTTTGAGCCCAGACTGGATCCGCTATCATGAACAATATTTCTTGGATTATGTGCAACTGCACATTCAGTGACTGCTCTTATCTAAAAAATAAATCTTTGGAGACTGAGTGATTTACAGGGATGTTTTACTACGAACTAATCACTGCATTTCACTAATGTTATTAGTAGGGATATTGGAAGATGAAGAGCAGAAGATGGTAAGGAAGACTTTGATGAAAAATTCTGGTAAAATTAAAGGGAAACATTACACGGTTTTGATTAAAGCTTGTTTCATTTCAGTGATATCAAAAATTAAAATTATTATTATTAATGATATCATTTGACTTTAAGATCCTGCCTCCTTACATTTATTAAAGAAAAGATTCCAAAATGCAGAAGGAATTATCAACAGGCTAATTTTAAGGCTCAGATCTTGTTCACCAGATACCTATTGACTTCCTCTGTCCATGGTTTGAGGCTTTTTGAGATACTGCTAGCATGTTCATCTTTTTCAGATGAAGCATTTTGAAAACATCAGGAAGTTCAAAGAGGGATCATCCAGTATAACCCTGATATTTCACTGCAACCAGCTCTTTATCCTCTTGCCAGCCATATGTAAATTATATATATATATACATGTGTATATATATATATATATATAGGCTAGCTAAAAATACTGCTTTACTATCTGAAACTTCCTGCATAGAATGCTGAAGAAATACTCTCTTGGTCATTTGTGTTCCCTATCAGCAAACTATGACCAGAGCACAGTCCAGAAGAGTTATGAAACCAAGCCTGTATATTTGTTTTTGATAACACTGATTATTTTAATTTCAGATACAAGTTCAAAAATATGTACCCACACGATCACACAAATATAAATGCCTTGTTTTAGCTAGCAAGCAGTTTTATGCAACTTCAATCAATTATGAATTAAATTCCATAGTATTAATGCTATACAAACCCCTTTGGAATATATAATACCAGGCTTGACATTAGAAAGTACATCAATCTCTAAAGTAATTTCCATGCCTGAATCTCAGAAAGGAAGTGACACTTCTGAATGGCACTTCAGCTATGTTCCTTTGTATTTTGTTAATAAAGAGAGATCTTATTAGTGGGAGATTCAAGATGGTATAAACAAGTTGGTGAGCTCAATATACCATATGCTATAGTTGCTGATTATGTTCTTGTTGACATTTTCTGCATGTGGGAATATTATCCTCTCAGATTCATTATGCTTCTGTTCACATGTACTGTGTTAATTGGCATGTGACACTTTCAGAATCTGTTCCCAGGCAATATTCATAAATAGTTCTGTTTCATATGAGCAAATGTATTCAGCAGTCCTGACATTTAAAGGAATGTAACAATACAGTTCTTTTCTTCCCCACTATTCTGTTTTAAAAATCAAGTTAGTTTGAATTTGGTTAATCTTTTCTTAAATCATGATTGTTTCCAGTTCATTGTGATATCATTCATGTCATATCTAATGATTTATCAAAAAAGTGGGCTTTTTAATATAACACTCAATTGTGCTTTGTACTTTGCAATTAGTGTGTGCAAAATAACCAAGTAATGCAAAACACCTTATTCCACTTAGAGATATCAACTGAAATCAAAAAGTAGTAAAAGACAGGATGAGCGTGTATGCTGTGTTCTGCAGAACCAGTGAGATTTTATGTATTTCAAAAGTGACATCTCAATTACAGTGCTACAAGTGCAGACTGCAGAAAATAAGTAGGATATATCTGAAGATCCTAGGATGAAAACAATAATAGCTCTGTCATCAGCAAAGACAGTAAGAGCTATGTCATCAGCTCCCTCTAGAGAAGGATTGAGTGAAGAGTTCAAGAGGCATCTCATCTAAATAAGGCATTGAAATGAGGCTTCCAAGTTGAAGCATAATTATGCTAGAGTGCTTATGTCATTAATTGATAGACATCTCTGAATGATGGCTCAGATCTCAGATCAGTTGAACAGACAGCAACATGTTTTCTCCATAACTATTTTGGAAGCTAATGCCTATTTCTTTAATGCCTCACACTACGAGGATGTTTTGAACCCTTAAGATTAATATACTATGATTTTTTTTCAGTCTTGTTATCACTAATTGTAGAATTTGGGTATGTATGCCTGTGTGTGTGTTGGTGTAAAACAGAGAAATAACAACATACTTGCAACCTACCCACATTTGTTGCTATCTATTCACATCTGATCTTTGACTACTGTTTCTCAGTTGCTAGCATGACATTTTCCTTTTCACATTGGGGGGCAAGCTGGCATTTGGTTTCTCTTCCTTGTTCTATGTAAGTTCTTGCTGTATCTTATGCTCAAAAACATTTTTTCTTGTTGCAATATATGAATAGAAGCAGCTGAAGCAGAAAAATTGCCGGAATATGCCAAATACAGAATATTGCTGTTACCAGGCAAGTATCTTGGTTCTCTCTAATAAGTGTACATCATCCATCTGTGTTAGAGATATGAATTAATCAGACATTTCTTTCAGGAAGCTATAAATTTAGTCAGCTCTAAATGTGATTTACATCTGTGGTAGACAGGATGGACTTAGATTCTCACAAAGCAGAGCAAATATTTCCAGAGAACCTGGTGACAAACTCTTTGTCTCTGTCTTCTTCATAGGTGATTAATAACATTTGGCTTGTAATGTCCACAAACTGTACACAAATCATTTTGATACTTGGAAAACCTTGTATGGTGTTAATGGTGTGCTTCAAGTTGCATAATTTCATTGTGCAATACCACAAATTATCCTGCAGAAGACCATTGACACATATGAGGAAGGACAATATGAAACACTCAGTGATGCACACTCTTAGCAACATGCTATAACAAATACTGGAAGAGAATTGAGAATATATTATTATTTTATATACGTTATTTCACATTTATGTCGTTCACATAGTTAATAAAATTCATCTTTTTCCTTTTTTTTTTTCTTTTTCCTTGTTATGCCTACTATTATGAGTTGGTGAATATAATTCAATAATCACAAAGCTGTAGGAGTTTCATGTCCCAAGGTTCTGTTAGTACCAAGGCTGAGTAGGCATACCTACCAGGCACACATGTATACATATACACAATGCATATATGCATACTCACATTGCTTGGCCACACAGACCAACACAGTTGGAATATACAGCATTTACACAAACACAAACAGCCTCACCTTTCTTCCCCTTTCTGGCTGCTCAGGATGAATGTCCAGTAATGGAAAGCATGTATATGTATCCTGGCTTGCATAAGAAACAGTGTGGCCAGCAGGGCTAGGGAGGTGATCGTCCCCCTGTACTCGGCTCTGGTGAGGCAGCACCTCGAATACTGCGTTCAGTTTTGGGCCACTCGCTACAAGAAGGACATCGAGGTGCTTGAGCGAGTCCAGACAAGGGCAACGAAGCTGGTGAGGGGCCTGGAGAACAAGTCCTACGAGGAGCGGCTGAGGGAGCTGGGCTTGTTCAGCCTGGAGAAAAGGAGGCTCAGGTGCAACCTTATTGCTCTCTACAGATACCTTAAAAGAGGCTGTAGCGAGGTGGGGGTTGGCCTGTTCTCCCACGTGCCTGGTGACAGGACGAGGGGGAATGGGCTTAAGTTGTGCCAGGGGAGTTTTAGGTTGGATATTAGGAAGAACTTCTTTACCGAAAGGGTTGTTAGACATTGGAACAGGCTGCCCAGGGAAGTGGTGGAGTCACCATCCCTGGAAGTCTTCAAAAGACGTTTAGATGTAGAGCTTAGGGATATGGTTTAGTGGGGACTGTTAGTGTTAGGTCAGAGGTTGGACTCGATGATCTTGAGGTCTCTTCCAACCTAGAAATTCTGTGTGTGATTCTGTGTGATATGTATATACATGTAATATGGACCCCTCCTGCAGCTGGCCTTAGAAACTTAGACTATTCCTTACTTGACCTGTGGATCCTCGGTTCTCCAAGTGCCTAATACACAGACACACACATGCAAAAGGGACTACCAGTTGGCCCCCTAGACCTTACAGTCTCCTAGTAACTGTCTTGGACCTGCTAGTCTTTCCAATAACAAAGACTTATAGATAGTTCTATACCTAACTTCCAATTCTCTTATTTTACTTGCCAGCTACCTTAATGCCTACTAACAATTGCACACATTGATGTATGCACCTACACAGGATTCTTGAATTCAAATTTCTCTCCAGTCATTGGGACCCATACATAGGGAGCCCTATGACACGTGATCCCACCTAGTAATTTAGTTGCTGGACCTCCGTGCACACATCTATATGCAGAATAACCAGTACCTCACCCCCCCCCCCCCCAAAAAAAAAAAAAAAAAAAAAAAATAATAATAATAATAATAAAGTTTAACAGGAAGAAAAGGCAAACAGCTGACCCAGAACAAATGTATTGAACAGCCCCTGCTTACATACAACCTGCCCTTTTATCACTTTATCCCTTTGTTTCCCCACATTTTTTCTTCCCCAAGCTACCTCAGTCCCTCCCTACCTCTACCTCCCCTAAACAGTTCATAACCAGTCTTGTGCAAATCCAGAATGCTCTTCCCCAGCAATCCATGATAAGCCCATAAGTAATGCCCCTTTCCCCAAGTCTGTGGTTTGTTCTGGAAGAGTTGCATACACTGATTCCTGGTGTGGAATGTTCGCTAACCCCACACTGGTGCACTGATGGCTAAGGATCATCTGGGACAGACCTGAGGGTTCAGGAGGGTTCACATCTCTGACTGGGCCCCCAGTTGCCTTCATGCCTCTGTGCTTAATCTTCTTAGTCTTAGTTTGTGTGGACATGAGCCTTTTATCACAGAACTTAATGCTACATCTATCACTGTATAGTTGTACATGTAGTCAAAATCACCAAAAGTAAAATATGACTTCATATAGATGACAGACAGAAGGAAATATGTATCCAGAAGTCATACTCTTTAGATCAATATTTCTACCTAATGTCCTAAAATAGCAAGAGGGTGGCTAGATTCATTCATCCATTCTAGATCCTTTCCAAATAAGGAGACTTTAACTTTTTTTGATTGCATGAATACATCAGAAGTGCCAATTTCCTGCAACTTCCACACATTATAAACAGGATTAGGTAAATTATTAGTAAATTAGTAAATTAGTAGGAGCTAAGAACATTTTCTGTGTAATCTATATATAATCATTGTAATCCACCCATGGGCACTGATGGGAGGCAACAATAATGGCTGAGGGAGGTGGCAGATGTGACAGCAAGACTACTTTCATCTTTGCTTGGTAATTGCAATTGGGAGAAGTACCCAAAGACAGGAGGAAAGCAAATGTCACTCCTATCTCCATAGGGCAGGAAGAAGGACCGAGGATACTACAGGCATGACAGCCTGTAGGAGTGGTTAGGCTGCCCAGATAACAGCCTAACCCAGAGTAACAGGCTGCCCAGAGAAATAGTAGAGTTGCCATCCTTGGAGGTATTTAAGAGGTGGATGTGGCACTAAGGGACATGGTTTAGTGGTGGATTTGAAGTATTATGTGATGGTTGGACATTATGGGTCTTTTCCAACCTAAATGATTCCATGATTCTATTATCTGTGCAAGTATTAACAAATATGAAAAACAGCAGAATGGTAAATAGTGAAATATTTTTGCTTTCCACTTCATGCTTATGCAATGTCATTAGTCTACAGAAATGCAAACAACTAGACACTGAAAGTATTCTAAAGGTAGTAATCTGTTCTACAGTTAATTCTTCATATTTCATATTGCTTGTACTGTGTATTCTGAAATTAATTTTCCTTTTCCACATTTTCATTATGTTTCACATCCAAGGGAGTTGAAACTGAGTCTCTAAACTGCCTTCTAGGGGAAGTTGATATAGTGACCATGAGAAATTCGAACACTTCAACATTAAAACACAATTATATGAAAGGACAGTTTTTTCCTCACTCCATCTATGTGCAGGATGCTGTACGTTGGGAAAAAAAAAAAAAAAAAAGTTCTCTGTTTCTTTTCCAGTCAGTCTTACATTCCTCTGCACCTTGACTGGTTTGTACAAAATGTGTTTGTATCACATCCATAAGTTTTTAATTCCCAATGGAGCAGTACAGTTATTGTCCTTAAGTTGTGGGTCTACACTCAGTAATGAAATTCATTTAGTAAGAAGATAGGATTCATTTTGACTGAAGGAAAAATTCTACCTTCAACCATCTAATAGTAATGCACTTTTCCAAACTGATGAGCATATATGCTCAATATAACTAATGAGAGCTAACCAATCACGCAGGAGATTCACTGACTTTTAAGATAGATATTTAGGAGAGGATAAATGGTCAATAAACATAACTACTTATCACATTACTTTTTAAAATAATATCTCTGATACTATTATGGGACTTTTTTGGAGCTTGCAGAATAGCTATTTTAGGCACTGAACTACATTTTCAGTATGTGAATAAAATAAGTGATGCCAGCATTAAAACTGAATGTACATATACTAAATATGTACATATTTCCTGGACTGGAGAATTATTATTATTTTTTTGTTGTTGTTATCAAGCACAGGTACACCAAATACAGTTCAAAATTTAGACTTTTCTTTAAAGTTAGAAATCCTTATATTGAAGGCTCATTTCATTGAAATATGTATTCCTGATAAACACATAGTATAATCTATTTGGCACATTCATAGAACTTGAATAAACAAGATAAAGTCATATGACAATTGTAAATGAAATACTATAAATACTATAGAAATACTATAGAAATACTATAAAATGAAATAAGTACCACAAGTGCAGTTTAGGAAATTTGAAGAACTGGAAAAAAATATAAGGTGTGCTAATAGAACTGGTATTCAATATATTCATAAGTGGTTTAGAAAACAGCATCATTAATGATGTGACAGGGTTTTCTATTAATACAAGATACATACAGCACAGTAAAAAAAAAAAAAAAAAAAAAAAAAAGGCCTGAAAAGCTGCACAAATATCTCTTTGTGATGGGCAGGAAATTGGCTGATAAATTGCAGAATCAGTTGCAAAGTGACTTGGGGAAAAAGCAACCCTAAAAAAATCTGTACAAAATGATACCCTTAAATATATCTATTACTTTTCCAGAAGGAGGTTTTAGAATTACTGATAGTTAACTGAAAACATTATCTCAGTTGACAAAAATTTTTTAAAAGTCAAACAAATTAGCAGGAAAGAAGAAGATTTCTTTTTTTTTTTTTTTTTTTTTTTTTAAATAATAATGAATATTATATAATCGTGCATTTATGGAATGATGATGCTTTTTTTTTTAAAAAAATCATATTATTATCACATTATTGTCATATTATGATAATATTGCGGAACTGTGGTTTTGTTATTGTTCTTGTTTTAATTTAAGCACTAAGTGGCTTAATAGTAACAGATTTAAGTAAAACAAGTAGAATGCTCTGTATAATAAAACATTAGAAAACTCTCTTTCAGGATGTTATGGTTGCCAGAAGTAGGCATGAGTTCAAAAACTGACTAGGAGAATTTAAGAAGTGAAAGTCTATACTTGTGTTAAACACCGTGATTGCAATCTGTGAGTCAGAAAAATGCCTGAGGGAAAAATTGATGTGAAGTACAAGAGCAAATATAAATAAATAAATAAATATGTGATATGCATACAATCTTTATTTAGCGGCCCTGGCTAAGAATCAAGTATAGTTGAGTAAATTGACTTTTGGTCATTGTACATGACATGATATTCATCATATATTTTTATCACACTCTCTCTTGACCTCTATCAAACTGGAAAAGTCATCATGAAAAAATAGAATTAATACAGACATTGAGACATGTCTTATGAATTAAGATTTAATAATATGGAATTATTGCTTTTTAGCCTTTGTCTCACCTCTGTAACGAATTATCAAAGCACTTTTGAATTAAATGTACTGTGGACAGAAAATGCTCTACATTCTGCTATAAAGTAAGACTTTTAAGCAGTTTGTCTTTGTGAGATAAACACTACGATAGTCTCAGGAGAAAGGCTACTAAAGTATATTCTTGTCATTCCTGGTGGCAGGTCACATGTGTGGGGCAGTCAAGACAGTGGGGCTTTAAAATAGTAATGAATTTTGTTTCAACTGCAGTTTGATAGAGACTTGAAGACAGTGGGAAGAGCAATGATGTATACTATGAAGAGGCAGCAGTGAAGAACGAATGCCTTAGGAATATTAATACTCAAAATTAGAAAGAAAATAAGCATTCTTCAGAGAATTGATGAAAACTTAAGTAAATTAAGTAAATAAATTAAGTAAATAATGTAAGGAACCTTTAGAGCTTCGTGTGTTTGAAAAGTTCCCACATTTTGGTAACATTTAGAAATGTTACCAAATTTTACTCTGGGAGAAAATTACGAACATCTAGAGAAATTGCAAAAGCTGTGTTGTGTTTTCCAGAGTTTTAGTTAAGAACCATAAGGCAGTGAGGAGTTCTCCTGAGAAGATGACACCTTTCAGCCTTAAGAAGGAGTTAACAAGTCTTTGGGTGAGATTTAAGCTTTGACTAAGTGTATAGCTACAGCACTTGTTTCTATCACAGTCAGATACCCAAGTTCTGGGATAGTTCTGGTACTTATAATCAAGAACATATAAGAATTAGAAGCAAGTTGCTTTGACCAATAGCTCTTTTATAAAAAAAGTCTGGCCAACATATGTGATAGAAATGGTAATCTACTCAGAATCAGGTGGTTTACCTTGATCTTCACTGCAATCCATGTTCTTCATCAAAAGAAAACATACATGAAGGAGGAAGTTAAGAAATTATTAATTAGCAAACCGTTTTTTGTTTGTTTGTTTGTTTGTTTTTGTTTTTTTTTTTGTTTTTTTTTTTCAAATTCTATTATATATATTCCATATATATGTAAAGAAATAAAACCTGTTGTTAGTATGAGCTGTTATTAACCTGATGTTAATATGAGCTGTATGAATTAAGAAAATAGAAGTATTAACCAAACACTGATGAATAACAATTATTAAATGTTTATTTGGTAATGAAGTGTTAATTCTAACATTTGATAAGTGTTCAGGTCTAAATGTGTATTGAATAAGATTAACTCTTACATTAAATTCAAACTTGCTAATACCTGTGCTCTACTGAGAGCAAATAAGTAAGAAATAAGAAATAAAAGGAATTGAGGTGACTGTAGCACAATATCTTTTTTTTTTTCTTTTTCATTTTTTATTTATTTTTTTTCCAGCTTCCAAGTAGTTTTCTCTAATGATAAGCACAGTGCATGCTCCTTCTGTCATCACTTTGGATAAAATATGATGGTAATTTATAAAAACTAGTCAGCAGCTATTTTGGACTTTATTTATTTATTTAAAAAATACAATGTTTTCCTGCTGGCACAGGACACAGGAAATGTGTCCTTTTAAGTTCCTTGTAAAATGAAACTTTAAAAAATTTTTGGCCCAAATCTTAAATTATCACAGAGATGGAACAGATAATTCTGATTTCAACTTCTATATAATATGAAGGTGTGTATTCTAAGTACATTTCAAGAAGTCACTTGGCCTGTTCAGCCTGGAAAAGAGGAGGCTGAGGGGAGACCTCATCACAGTCTAGAGCTTCCTCGCGAGGGGGAGTGAAGGGGCAGGCGCCGACCTATTCTCTGTAATCACCAGTGATAGGACCCACAGGAATGGTGTCAAGCTGAGTCAGGGGAGGTTTAGGTTAGACATCAGGAAGAGGTTCTTCACTGAGAGGGTGGTCGCACACTGGAATAGGCTCCCCAGTGACATAGTCACTGCACCAAGCCTGTCTGAATTTAAGAAGCGTTTGGACTGTGCACTTAGTCACATGGTCTAAAATTTTGTGTAGACCTGTGTGGTGCCAGAATTTGGACTTGATGATCCTTATGAGTCCCTTCCAGCTCATGATATTTTATGATTCTATGATTATACACTAAAAATTGATGTGTGATGAGCTTTATCACACCATGCACATTTGAGTTCAAATCTTTTGTAAAACTAGCAGGTTTCTAAGGACCCTTTTTTTTTTTTCTTTTTTTTTTTTTTTTCCCCTTAACATTGGGGTAACACTATTTATAGGGAACGGTGTGTGCATTATTTTTGGTGTGATATACTACCTGTATGTGTTGTTCTACACCAGACTTGTATTACATTTTCATTGTGTTACAAGTTCTACAAGCTCTACAGATGATCATGGTCCCTACAGCCAAAACGAGTCCTGAAAGCTGGCTTTGTTTCATATTGAAAAAAGGGTAATGGCTAGATGAAGGTAGCTGGAGAATGTTTTTTGCTTTTTAGCTTTTTTTAAAAAAACAAAACAAAACAAAAAAACTAAAATATACCTAATTATTACAGTAACAATGGACAGCTTGAATGAATTATTATCATTATTATTATTTTAATTTTATTTTATTTTCCAGAATTTAAATCTTAGCTTTATTGAAGTCACTGAAATAGCCCATGTTAAATTTAGTGGGGTTTATTGAAAAGGATCAGTGTTCATGCTGGAAGTTAATCTAAGCACAAATAATTTCACAGAAAATTAACTGCATGTTTTAATGTGTTTTAGAGATTCACACTTCTGCAAACACTGACTCATTTTTCTTAATTTCTCAGAAAATTATAATTAATCTGGATGCTATATATTTCTGTACTTATTGTTAACAATAAAACCTTGCTGTTGTTGCAAAATAATAATAATACTAATAATAATACCTTTCAATCATATTAACTGTGCAGAGGTTTTATGCTATTATTAAATTTCAAATCAAAGTATAACAAATTAGTATTCACTTTATTCACTTTCAAATGCTAACATAGTGAACTTTCCTTTCAAGAGACAAAAAGCTTATCCACCGACCCATGTTCTCCTCAAAAAAATGCAGACTTTTAATAACATGTTTAGTGTAATCAATACTGACAGAAACAATGTGCAAATAATTACTTAGTAGGAGAGTGTTATAATTTGAAGGCAGCATGTGTTCGCAGATTGTTCCATACCTCCTACCTTCATGTGCCATCCAAACATTCCTCATCTCAGCAAGATTACAGTATGAAATATATAATTTGATAGTAGTTGAGAGGAGTTTTTCAGGTGCTTTCTTCCAAATTTGCCTAACTGCAAGCATTTTCTCTGCTAGTTCAGATGTTCCCCTATGTATCTTTTCTGATTTTACTCAACCTTTAAAATCTGTTAAAAATTCTTGTTTCTTAGAACTTTTTCCTGTAAAAATGTATGGAAATGGATGCTAACATTGAGTGACTTATGGTAATCCATCATCAATATTTGGTTGCTGTCCTGTGGCAATATTTCAACAGATATACTCAATAGTTTATTTTCATCTGCAGTCCTTTAGCTAAGCCCAGGAGATATTTGTAATATAACTTTATATTAATAGTTATACCAATTTTCTTAGTTTTCAAAATGTAAATTTGGAATGCAGTGAATCTGGAATCAATATTTCTTACCAGTTTTGCTACCATGTCCAAAACATTTAACTGTCATTTTCCAGATTTATAAAATGAGCATAATAATCAGAAGAAGCTTTCAGGTATAGGCAAAACAGCTGGCTGTCAAGATGGATTCCTTTCATTGCTCTTATATCAATTAAAATTTTTCTGTGCAATCACTCAGGTCCTAATTCAACCAGCTTCTTCAGCAGGTGCCTAATTTTAAACACACACGTAGTCTTCAGTGGGATAACTCAAGTACTTACACATAGGCACCTGCTGAAGTACCTTTCTAAACTGGAAACCTAAGTACAGCTACTCTTGGACAGGAAGAATATATGAAGCTAGAGGGAAGAGGATACAAACATAAAAGAAAATATTTTAGGTTTATATATATTGCCAATCTGTTGCTAAAACCTTCCTCCTAAGTGTTGCAAAAGTGGATGTATTGTTGCCTAGCCTATTACATGTTACTCCCTTTGCTTGCTGATTCCAGATATATCTGTCCAGGTTGGAAGGTTCTTCTAGAAGTAGTCAACATGTATGTGTGCTTTAAATCTTCCATAACAATTAAGAATTAAGAATTAAGAACTTTGTTGTCTATCAGCTCCTATAATTTAAGAGTAAAACAACTTTCCAAAAACTGAAATTGCCATTCAGCTAAGGAAAAATTCTATGTGTATCCTGTAGTGTATCAAGCACTGCATTGCTAGCTGGTGAATATTTATATTTGGAAAGTGATCATTCCACTCTGTTCTGTGCTTGTACTGCTTCACCTCAAGTACTGTGTGCAGTTTTGTGTTCCACAATATTAGAAAGACAAATAACTATTACAGAGTGTCCAAAAAAGTGCAACAAAAATGGTGAAAGGTCTAGAGGGCAAGATGTATGAGAGCAGCTGAGATCACTTGGTTTGTTCATCCTAGAGAAGAGCAGATGAAGGGGTGACCTCATGGCATCCTACAGCTTCCTTATGAGGGGAAGTGATGGGGCAGGTGCTAATATCTTCTCTCTGGTTGCCAGTGATAGGACCCAAGGGAGTGGCATGGAGCTGCCTCGGGGAAGGTTCATGAGCAAGTGCTCACAGCACAAAACCTGAAGGAGTTCAAGAAGCATTTGGACAGTGCTCTCAGACATATGATGTCATTTTTGGATGGTCCTCTGAGGAGCCAGGAGTTGGACTCAGTAATCCTTGTGGATGCCTTCCAACTCAGGATATTCTATTCTATTCTATTCTATTCTATTCTATTCTATTCTATTCTATTCTATTCTATTCTATTCTATTCTATTCTATTCCATTCCATTCCATTCCATTCCATTCCATTCCATTCTATTCCATTCTATTCTATCCCGTCCCGTCCCGTCCCGTCCCGTCCCGTCCCGTCCCATTCCGTCCCATTCCGTCCCATTCCGTCCCATTCCTCTACTCTACTCTACTCTACTCTACTCTACTCTACTCTGGAAATGTTTCTGTTCTATGTTTCCCTCCCTAGGTGTGTGATGAGTGAGGTTAATTAGATTAATTTCAAAATTATACTCCTTATTGAACTAAAACACTATTGTAGAATCTTTATTTACTACATTTTCAGGAAAATAGGACTTCAGTTTAGCATGTTGAAATATGTTCAGTAAAGGAAAAAATATATAACAAAAAATATGTATGCCAATAAACATAAATGAAAAGGCTATTCCTCAAATGGATAAATAAAATCATTAATGAGAGCACTTATATAGCTTGTAGAAGTTATTAGAGCAATTTAAGAACAGGTCCTTTCCTGTCCCCTTTCCTTTCCTTTCCTTTCCTTTCCTTTCCTTTCCTTTCCTTTCCTTTCCTTTCCTTTCCTTTCCTTTCCTTTCCTTTCCTTTCCTTTCCTTTCCTTTCCTTTCCTTTCCTTTCCTTTCCTTTCCTAACACATTTGGATGTTTGCAAGCAGTGAGTAGAAAAAATAAAAAATAACAAAACAGCTTATATCTGTACTGGAATAAACAGAAGTGGTTTATAAAAATATGAACTGCTGATTTTTATTTTTATTCTTTTTATTGTTATTTTATCCTGAGAAATTGCTACCTTCATGAGCAATAGCTGAAAAATTAAAAATTTAACTGAAAAATTAAAAGATGAACTTTCATAGAGAAAAAAAGTTTTAACTATATTTTATATTTACTTACATGAAACCACCAAAGCATACATCTGCATTCTCTAATCCCCCTCCCCCCTGCCCTTTTATTTTGATGAAGTTTCTTGGTTATCTTATTTTGACTCAGCAATTCTTGATATTTTAGATTTTCATTTCTATATACATTTTAGAAACAAATCTAAACCCTTTCATTAGATTTCCCCTCATTTTGGTTTGAGGAGGTACACTACCATTTGGTTTACTGTTTCTCCTTTGTTCAGGAGGCAAAAGGATTTGTGCTGCTTGTCTTGTCTTTGAAACTTGGCCTCAGTGGGACTACCGAATGATTTCAAGACATTTGGCCTAACAGGAACATTAAGATTGCAAAACTGTTTAATACTTATTCAAATTTTCTTCCTCAAAAGATTTCATATCTAATTAGCAAGGACTGTACTAATTATTAATGCAGAGTTGCTACTGGCATCTACATTACAAGTAAAAAAACTCACCACGTGAGTATCAAGGACCAAGAAGTTAGCTTCACCTATTAATATAACATCCTCAGTATTATCCTCAAATGAAAGGTCTATGGTCTATATGTCTATGTTTTAACATAGTTCTATGTTAAAAACTTTCTTTAAAATGTATTTCATCAGTCTGTTAATGCTATACATAGAATTTTTTCATGTTACTCTTCTAATTTTCACTATGGTGCTGGTGACATATCCTAGAGTTAGAGCTGATTTCTCTCAAAATCTGAAAAGAAACTTTACTCAGAAGAAATATTTCATTATGGCAATATCTTTGAAAAAAATATTTACCCAAGTAGCTTCTATGAACTTCCAGTTGCCTTGGAACAAGGCTTTCTCCTAACACTTAAACAATCTCTGATCTTAACTCATTTTTCAAATCAGTATATACAAAATATGATAACGCAATATAATGCAAAGAAATTCTGAGCAGTAAACTATATAATCATTACGTAAACAAACAAATCAAACAAAATAAAACAAAACAAATAAGGAAATAAGGAAGAGGATCTGGGGGTGTCGGTTGATGCTCGCCTGAACATGAGCTGACAGTGTGCCCAGCTGGCCAAGAAGGCCAATGACATCGTGACTTGTATTAGGAATAGTGTAGCCAGCAGGACCAGGGAGGTGATCGTCCCTTTGTATTCTGCTCTGGTAAGGCCACACCTCGAGTACTGTATTCAGCTTTGGGTCCCTTACTACGAGAAGGACATCGAGGCCCTGGAGCATGTCCAGAGAAGGGCTATGAAGCCGGTGAAGGGCCTGGAACGCAAGTTCCAGGAGGAGCAGCTGAGGGAACTGTTGTGTAATCGGGAGAAGAAGAGTCTCAGGGAAGACCTTATTGCTCTCTACAACTCCCTGAAAGGAAATTGTGAGGAGCTGGGGGTTGGCCTCTTCTCGCAGATAACTAGTGATAGGACTAGAGGGAATAGCCTTAAGTTGTGCCAGGTGAGATTTAATTTGGAAATTAGGAGATCTTTCTTCTCAGAAAGAGTAGTCAAGCATTGCAACAGGTTGCCCAGGGAAGTCGGCACCATCATCATCCTTGAGAGTGTTCAAGGAAAGGCCTGACATGGTGCTTAGGCACACATGTGTGACATTGGTAGTAGGATAATAGTTGGACCAGATGATCTTGGAGGTCTTTTGCAACCTTAATGATTCTATTATTCTTTCTTGTCATATGGAAACTGATAGTGTAGCCATTTTTCCCATTACAAAGTTCCCTGGTTCTGCAAGTGCTACTTAACTTTTCACTCAAAGTGTCCAACTGATGAATACAATCAAGCTAAACATGGAGAAACAAAATATATATTCTCAACATGTTTCTAGTTTGAGAGATTGCTGTTCCTTTTTAAGACTGAAAAAAAGACTGTATTCCTGAAAACTTACTTCCAATTCTGCTGCAGCTATTACCTCTCCCAGCAAACTTTGTTTCAGGGCATAAAGATACTGAAGCATTTTAAGTTAGGAGGTGACTCCATGGTAAACAAAAGACAGGAAAATGTCTTTGAAACATGTGCCCAGGACAAATACTTTCTGCACAGAAAAAGCCAAGTCATCTTATTAATTTTAATTAGATTGCAAAAGAAAGATAAACAGCAAATCGGTAAATAGACTATGCACTCAGCATCAAAGAATAAATCTGGGGCAGGGCTACAGAGCCAAGTTCAAGATCTTTGGCAAGGGAGTCTCAGGACATTTCATATAAGCATGAAGGAAGATACAGCAATGGCATGCAGTTGGCTTCACTACTAGGGATAGTCTTCCAGGCCATGCAAATAATTTTGCTGTCAGCAGTTTTTATAGACATTATGCTCCTTGGCAAAGTCATTTTTTACATTTAACAACAATATAAGGACATAATAAGGGATTTACTTCATCTTATCTTACTGATTGATGAATAGTGATTGACAGATAGGGGCAGGTAAAGGTATCATTAGTTTACCTTTAACATTTCAGGGTCGTTTCTGTCATAAGATCTGATAATGTCCCAGTAGTCGCTCCTCTGGTCTTGCTAGAACCCCATTTTGAGAAGGAGGGGGAGGAAATTATATAATTCTGCAAGACAAAAGACATTAGTGACTAAGTTATTGTTTAGTCACAGAGGTATCTGACTGGTGACCATTAATCTCATAATTATGAAAGTTAATAAAAATCTGAAAGGTTGTATGACAAGTTTTAATTTCTATTTCTGAGACCTTACACCTGTGAATGAAAAGTATAGAAAATAAAATGAAAAGGAAATATATAAATATATATATATATTTATTTTGTTTTAATTTAGTAAACTGTAAGTGGAAGGGATCTGTACTTATTTTGATCCTTAACTTCCCATTTCAAATGCTAGCAATATGCATTTTTTTATTCTTCTTGTGATAAACCTGATAAGCCATAGGGAATAAATATGCAGATTTTCTCTCTTCCCTCTCCCCCCCTCCTTTTTTTTTATTTATCATATTTTCCAATAGTGACATTGCACAGTAAAAGTCAGAAAAAAAAAGTCAAGTTTGCATTTTCTGATTGTACACTCAAATGCACAAAACTGACTATACTTTACTAAAAAAGCTTTTTCTTTAATCCCAGTAAATAGTTCCATGATTGAAAGAATACCACAGTTGAAACAGTACAAGCTTTAACCTGTTCAAAGTGAAAACAAACAAATAAAACTTTTGACATGCTTATCAACTATAATATAATTTTATATTTACAAAGGAAAACTGTAAACTAGATCAAGAAAAACTTCACTAAATTCAGGAAGACGAGATGCCCCATCTGAGGAAATCGCCATCTGCTTTTATACAAAGTGCCGGATTATCCCTACTGAACTTCCCCTGGGGTCTCCTCCCAACCTTCCCAGGTTCCCAAGAGCCCCATTTCAATCCAGCCTGGGGACCCATAAGATCCTACCCCAACAATGCTGTAGGATGTTAGTGTATAGATCTATCCATGGGTAATTTTCCAAGGAAATAATTTTTTCATTAAATATTCTTCTCTAAAACATGTTAAGGTATTGAGATTACTACTTAAAATAAATTCAAATGCAAGAAGAGTTTGAAAACACACAATAATATCACCTTTCCCTTCATCTGTTTTCCTTAGTGTGCTTCATCTTCATGCCATCACCCAGAAGCCATCTGGCTGTCATATACTGATTCACTGATGCACTTTTTCTAACCATGTAAGAAATCCTCAAAAGCAATATTTAATACCAATGTAACAGATATGTATGCTTCAGATGTGTGACCTTTTGAATTCATCAGCTTGTACACAGCTGGCAAAAGGAAATGGATTTTTTTGTGCTCCATTTCTAACCCAGTTATCTAATACAGTCGAGGGACCACAATACAACATTTCTTGATAGACTGAGTAGAAATTGCTTCTTTTTAACTTTATGCTGTATGGCAGAGAAGTGAAAGTAGGTATTTTGTCCAGCCTAGCTCTTCAGCCCTAATACTTCTTTTTTTTTGTGTGTTACTCTTTGTTGTGTATTGAAATATTGATGGTCTATCTAGGGTAGTGTCAGTTATGGAAGAGCTGATGCAGAATTCAATAGCAGCAAATGAAAATTGGATGTTTCATTCCAACTGATGAGCACTGCAGGCTTGCAGGTATTTTCTGCTCAGTAGTTGAACTCAGGTGTTTTTCATTCCTGGAAAAAATTACTGAGACTTTCCTCTTCCTTACTCAGTCAATGGCAGTGATAGACCCTGAAGCTTTCATCAAACCATCACATGATGTTGTGCTGTTGTACTGATTTGATAAATACAACAGTTAAAACAAATGTCATCTGAACTATTTTCATTTTTAATGGATCAGAATCAGAGTTTTAGTATATTGTATGTAATATATTAAAATCATTTGTAGTGAGGGATAATACATTTTGTGTTGTTATGAGTGAGATATGTAGTGATTTTCACTATTTATATTTAATTAGGTCTGGAAGGAGAGTTGAAGATATTTACTATCCTCGACCCCATAAAGGAAAACCCTATTGTACCTAACAGGTTTTAGAAACCTGTTCCTAAAGACTCCCTAGAATAGAGAGCACATTCTCTTGATTAAAAATCATAGAACCACAGAATATTCCTCTGTATACCTTAGAATCCAAGTTTAAGATAAAAGCCTGATACTGATTTGAGGCTGGAATACCTACCACAGGAACTATCACCACCACTGCATGCTCTTTCTGAATCTCATTCTAGTATCTGTATTTGCCAACTAGCTTCATTTAATTGATGAATTTCAGCTTGTGTGCATCATCTGAATTCATTATTTGTTAAACTGTATTTTATTAAATAAAAATTCCAAAGCAGCAGCAGTGTGGACATTACTTCAAGAGATAGCTTTGCCTTCACTGAATATTTATTATGTGTTCTTTTCACTGTAGCCCACCATGCATTCACAGAGCAATGCATCTCTTTCCTTTCCACACAGTGAAACATTCACCAGTTACTGGGTGTTAGAGTAGCTCTATCTCACCAGTGGATCTGGAAAGAACTTTTTTTTTTCTTTTTTCCTTTTTATTTGCTCTAGCTTAATCAAAACTTGTAAAACTGCATCTCTATTTTTTTTTTTTTTTTAATGCAATAGTTGCAATAAATATATATTAAGTATATTACACGGTATGTACTTAAAGATCACACAAGATGTAAATGGCCTTACTTGCAATGACCCATGAAAAAACACCAATCAGCCCAATGAGCTGTGAGTCAATATAGCCTTTAAATGCATTCCAGTATAACATTTTATAAACGTTTAATATAAAGCACTAAACCATGCTATTTCCTAAATGACACTAATGACCTATAGTAAAAGACAAAATTCTTCCCAGGTGAAAGTCAAGCCTCTCTTGTACAGTAATAAAACAAAACATTTGCATACATTACATTACTGAAACTGAGGTACTTATAATAACAGACATAACTTCAGAAGTGCACTATGTCCTAAATTGTGTTCTAATACAACTAATCTCCTTTCCCATTAAAACAATCAAATCAAATGTTACTATCATCTAAGGTACTGACTAGGAGGTAAGGTGAACACCTGCTAAGATGGGAAATAAAAATAAAAGACATGCCAAAAAAAAGTAAATTAAGTTTAATTTGGCAAAAAAAAATAAAAAAATTAAATTTAACTAACCTAAATTACACATAAGACCTGGGAAATGCCAGTGTAGAAACGTATTGCAAGTCAGAGCTGACAGCATGTCCCTGACATCAAGTGTTAGGTAAAAGCTACACATTGAGCTTGGCCTACACAGTTAATGAAGCATCACACCAGAGAGCAGAACAGTGACAAGAATTTCTATCCCACTGTGCTTCGTATTTTGCACTTGCAGAAGCTTACGGCTAAGATTCACCTGTTTCGACAATGACTGCCTGGAAACCAAGCACTCAGACCCTTTCCAAAGTCTTCAGAAAGGTCTTTAAAGGGGGATTTATTCCCTTTATATTACAACTCTCAGGTGGGATGAACCACCCTCTGTAACTTCCTTTTCCTCTCTGTTATTTATAAAGAAGTCTCAGGTAGCTTTCCATAGATATGCATCTAACTTATAAATAAGAAACGGTTATGATGGTGAATTTCACTGTTGATTAACAATTTATTAAAAAAAAAAAAAAGGCATAAACAAAATATAAATCAAAAAAAACACTATAAATTGCCTAAAATAATAAAGAAATATGGATTTCTTAACATGGTAAAGAACTATAAACAGTTTTGTTTGTTTGTTTGTTTTGTTTTTTAATTTTCAATGTTTAAATCTGTCTTAGATGTAGCAGAAAACTACCTCAGAATAATTTTTAGGATATAGAATAATCAGCTTGTCTTTTTCTTTCCTTTTTTTTTTTTTTTTTTTCCTTCTCTTTCTCTCTCTATATATTAATTCCATGACCATGACGAAACTTTAATCTGACCATACAGAATGGCAGCTTCCATTCTTCCACTTAAAGGTACTACATATTGTTACTTCTAACTTCTTCAGAGTAAAAGTAATTGTCACTGTGCCAACCTAATGTAGATTTTGCTACTGAGGAACTGCTACTATATGACTTTTAAATTTCTTTACCTGCTTATATTTTTCAGCCTTTTGAAGAAAATATTTCTATAAAGGATTAGAGGAAAGAATTGGTAACAACAATTTTCACAATCCCTATCTTCTGAAAGTAAGATTCAATCAAGTGCTGTGTAGACTGAACAGGGCTTTTTTTCCTGACATTGGTGATCCTCACTGACCAGGAGTACCAGGACAGAACTATCTTGACTGTGTTTTCACTACTCTCTCTACTGGCCTTTGAAGCAAGGATATGGAAAAGATGACAAGATCAGCCTTGGTACCAGTGTGAGAGGACTACCTACAAGAAATGGGAACAATCGGAAAGCAGAACTACAGAGAGTAATACAGATAACAAAGGAGAAAAGAAAGCCAATTTAGGCCAGGTTAAACATTCACTAAGTAACAAATAAGTAAGCAGAAATTTATGCAGTATGATAGCTAAAAAAGGAATAGGCTTGAATTAGGATATCAGAAGACACCAAACAACAAATCATAAAATGCTTGTTTCATCAGAGTTATAACTAAGTTTCAATTACCTGGAAAAAGTAGGCATTTACCAGTCTCTTAAGACCCTTCATTTTATCTTCCTACACAGGATATAAAAGCAGGTGTTATATTGCTGTTATGTTTCATGGTCCAAAGGTGGTTTGTGTGTGTGTGTATTTGTTTTTGGTTTTTATTTAGTTAATGATGTATAAATTAAGTAATATTGACGTGTACATAGTTCTGTATATTTTTATATAATTTTGAGCTATATAATATGACAAAATGGAACTACTCATATGCCCTTGGAATTGTGGAAAACATTTACTTCCACTAAGTCAGTGGAGGAGTCAGTGTTTCAGCTGCTTTGTGAGACTGATGTCTGAAAGACTAGTACAAAGAAAAAAAAAAATTAACTTATTTTCCTTAGTTTTATTGAAACTGATAAAACAATATAAAAAATTGAATATCACTTGTAGATTTTTGAGACAATAACTTGGAGATCTCTTGCACAAAATAGAGCAGTGTTTCCATATTGCTGAAAAACACAAAATCTAATCAAATTAGATAATGCATAAAAGTCTTTGCTTTATATTTTGATTTAAATTACATCTCTATAGTTTAAATACTTTGGTTATGGTGAAAGAATATAAAAGTACACTACTGAGTTTTAAAATAACAAATGATGAGAAGCTCAACATGAGCCAGTAATGTGTGCTTGCAGTCCCAAAAGCCAACCATACCCTGAGCTGTATCAAAAGAAGCGTGGCCAGCAGGTCAAAGGAGGTGATTTTCTCCCTCTACTTTTCTCTCATAAGGCCCCCACCTGGAGTACTGCCAGCTCTCCCTGAGGCCCCCAGCACAAGAAGAGCACAGAAGTATTAGAACAAGGAGGGCCACAAAGATGTTCAAAAGGCGGGAGCACCTCTCCTGTGAAGACAGGCTGAGGGAGTTGGGGTTGTTCATCCTGGAGAAGAGAAGGCTCCAGGGAGACCTTATTGCAATTTTTCAGTACCTAAAGAGGGTCTACAAGAAAGCAGGAGATAGACTTTTTGTCAGGGAGTGTAGTGATAGGACACGGAGTAATGGTTTTAAAATAAAACAGGGTAGATTTAGATTAGATATACAGAAGAAATTCTTTAGCATGAGGGTGGTGAGGCACTGGAACAGGTTGCTCAGAGAAGCTGTGGTTACCCCAACCCCAGAAATGTTTACAGCAATGCTGGATGAGGCTTTGAGCAACTTGGGCTAGTAGAAGGTGTCACTGCCCATGGAAGGCAGGATGAAATTAGGTGATCGTTAAGGTCCCTTCCAACCCAAAGCATTCTATTATTCTATGAAAACTAAAGCATTTGATATTCTACAAGACTTTGAAGGAGGTCTTAGAAGGAAAACTATAGTCTTGTTTTGATTAGCTTTCAACAGACATCAATATGAAAGAAACATAAAATGCTGTAGAAAATTCATGCTCATTACTGGAGTTTCAGAAACCTCATTAGATACATTGATGAAAAACTTTTAAAAGGAAGATTTTTTTTTTTTTGGTCATCTTAAACACATCAACAAGCATAAACAGCATATTGATGCTTCATTTGACTATATTAAAACTTAAATTATATCCTTCTCACTTGTTCCTTTTTGAGAAATTTCATGAATACTCTTCCTTCTTCCATTGGTATTCATATTTTCCTACTGCAGTTTACAATGTTACATTAGATGTAATTTAAAACTGGAACAGTAATGGGTACCACAAAATGTTACAGTGGGTGATTGTGCTTTAGTCTGTTCTGTGTAATACAGTCTATTTACCAACAACCTGAGATGTCCATTGTTTTATGAGGTTATATGAAGATGACGTATGTTCCTTAAATCCCCACTCACTGAGTGAACTCCTTGTACACAAACCTTTTACATAGAAAATAATTAATGTAGATTAATTCAGAAAGAATACATTTTTTTTAGTAAAGATAATGTATTAGAGTAAGCTCCTTGGCCTGAACTAAATGTAAATGTGTACACAAGATAATTCTAAGAGAATAGACAACTCATTTAGGAGCATATTAGATAATTCTCATTTCAGTTTCCTGCATCAACTGATTTTGACCAAAGAACAAGCTGATATAAAAGACACCAACATGGATTCTATTACATCTAACAATACATTTGAGAAAAAATAATAAAATAAAATAAAATAAAATAAAATAAAATAAAATAAAATAAAATAAAATAAAATAAAATAAAATAAAATAAAATAAAATAAAACTGTAAAATAAAATAAAACTGTAAAATAAAACTGTAAAATAATCTTTAAAAATCTGTAAAATAGCACATAAAATCAAGGACAGTTAATGTCAATATCTTTAAAGTATCTGCCCAAGCAGACTCTCTGTTTTTGTGCAACATTCATTTCATGAGCATGAATACTTCATTTCAGATTTTGTTCTGAAAAAAAAAACATCAAAAAATATAAGGAAAGAGCACCAAGGAATATTTCCCATTTTCCTACAAAGCTGTGATTTTAAAACTGTTCTGCTAATTTGTATAAGATTATGGGTCCTAGGAACTCTCCTGTTTAACATCTTTGTCAGTTACATGAAGAAGTTTGCTCATAAAGTTTGCAGATGACATCAAACTGTGACAGGCACCAGGCAATATATGCGAGGGCAGATCTGTCACTGACAAGGACACAGACAGGATGGAAGGATGGGTCAACAGGAATGTGATAATACTTAGAAAGACAAGAGCCAAGTCCTGAACTTGTGAAGATAGTGCCATAGCAATAGTGCCATAGGCTGGGGAATGCCTGACTGCCTGGGGAGCAACACACAAAATTTCCAACCCATAGATCATTTATGTAGTAACAGTATAACACACAGACTGTTTTCCTAATTCAAGAACCTGAAAGGCAATTTCACATGCAAGCAAGTTCACAAATTAATTTAGGATTAGCCTTTCTGAACCTTTTTATTTCCATGTGGAGGATGTAACTCCCTTATTATAAAGAAACACACACACACACAAAAACAAACAAACAAACAAAATATAGACCATCTAGTCCATTCATTTTGTGCAAGTTCAAGAAAAGGGTGAATATTTATATTCTATTTTAATCTCCTACCCTGAGTAGGTTTTGGCCTATTTGTAGGATTTTCTTACTGCTTACTTGCATTCAAAATTTAGACAATGGAATACTCCTAAGAACCTAAGTGTCTATGATATACATCTGTCATTACCGTAATTATAGGTAGATGAGCTTTTTCATCACTATGCTTATTGGAAAAAAAAATAATTTGTCAGAATATACATTTTGATTAAGTCTTCAGGATAATTTGGAAATCATAAAGCTATTATCTGCTTTTCAATGCTTGGGAAAACAACTACAACAACAAAAAACACTTATTCTGACTTTAAATATTTTAAACATGAGGTTGTTCTCCAGCTCAGCCAGGTATGGAGACAGTCATGTAAAGAGATCATATGGGCTCTTGATTTGAACTGGGAAGGGTAGTATTTCTGAACATTTTCTGTGGTAGGTCTACCAACAGACTTCTGCTTGATTTAGGACTGTGAAATTTAAGAATAAGACTCAAATTACGAATATTTAAAATCAAGCATAGTATACTTCACTTTTGAAACTGTGAATTTGATTCTGCAAACACTTAGGTACCCAAATAATTGCATCCACTTCAATAATCACAGCATCAACTGGTATTGCTAGCCACTCGTTACTTCCTCATTTGCTTGCAAAGGAGTCACTATGGCTTTAGCTTTCTCAAACAGTGCAACGTCCATACTCATGAAGGATACATTTATATTTTCAGGATCTCAAATTTTACAGTACATTTAGATGTCTCTTATAAACATGGGTTCTTTTTTTTTCCCCCATAAGTGTAATTTTGTATGTTCTTGTTTGTTTGTTTGTTCATTTGTTTTTCCTTTTCCTCTAATAATAATAATAAAAAATCTTGGCTAAAATCTTCTACAATGACATATTGGAGACAGGCAAATAGAAAACCTGACTTAAATACAGTTATCTTGATGAGCTGAGTGTTTTTGTTTGTTTGTTTTGTTTTTTCCTTTTTTTTTTTTCCAGATTAAACTTTTTGGTTAAAAACACAAGTTTTGTGATTTCCATTAAATTTTTTTTTTTTTGCTTTATCATTTGTTTTAAATTTAAAACTTGTTTTCATTCCTTTATTTTCCTTCATTTATTTTAATGGGAACAGTCTTTTTAATGTAAGTTCTGGTATGAAAAAGTATTATTTTTATTTATCCTTTAGACCGGATATAACATACCACTTCTGTGCAGTTACTGAATCTTCAGGCAGAGATAGTTTATCATGTAGCTTTAATATATAACTCCTGAAACTAGAAGTGCTGATTATTTAAAATTGGTTAAAATTATAATATTTGGGAAAACTAAAATATTTGTGTTAGTATATTATAGATGGATATTATAGGTGGGGTTATTCTTGAAGAATTTTCCAAGTCTTTATTTTATCAGGTGAGTTTTTTACTGGTTATTACTTGCAACCATAATAAATAAATAAATAGATAGATAAATGAAGTAAAACAACAACCAAAAAAAAACTGTTATGTATATGGAAATAATAATAACATTGCCAATTCCTCATAAAAAAATAATAAAATAAAATAAAATAAAATAAAATAAAATAAAATAAAATAAAATAAAATAAAATAAAATAAAATAAAATAAAATAAAATAAAATAAAATAAAATAAAAAATCTGCTTTTATTTGGTTGTTAATCTTCTTTACCATAAAGTTTATTCATATTTCTAAGCAGGGTCAAGGCTTAAGTCAGAGTCAGAGCTACTAACTTTCTTATTTGTAGGGAAGATCAAAGGACAAAACAGACAAGATTGTAAAAACAACTGTATAAAAATCTGAACTCATTCTGGAGCAGGATTTTGTGTGAGAGCATTTTTTTTTTTTCTTTTCAGGCTTTCTGTTCTTTCTAGTGTTGCTGTTTTATTATGAAATTTTTATTGCACTGCCTTCTCTTTATATTGTCTTGTTGACTATTTAGAATCAAAACATGTAAACATAATTCATATGAACAGCCTTACTGAGAGCAAGACAGGGATTAGTGATGCATAAAATTACTCATGTACAATTGTAATAACATAGTATTCAATTAGAAAAATCAGAAGAGTGAGCTATACTCTTACAAGTTTTATAAAACAGATGGCAGCTTTTTGTACAAGCAACAGAGTTAATTAATTAAATCAATATTTCATAATTTCTCCAGTAGTATGGAACACATTAAAGAGGAACAACTCTGAATTTTAAAACCTTATTTAAATTTATTAATTTATTAGTGTTTCGGATTTCAATTTTTGTGGTTTTCTTTTCTTTTCTTTTCTTTTCTTTTCTTTTCTTTTCTTTTCTTTTCTTTTCTTTTCTTTTCTTTTCTTTTCTTTTCTTTTCTTTTCTTTATCTACAATTTTTGATGCTTTGGATTATAGAAAAAAAAATGGTTTCTTATACCTTGAGGAAGTAAATATTTTTATTTCTATTTTCTTAATAAAAACTGAGAAATAAATATGCTGTTTGTATAACTAAGGATGGACTCATTTTTAAAAGTTCTTCACTAGAACAGTGAAGGCTATTTATGAATTTGAATGTTAAAATCAGCACATGAATAGATCTTGCTGGGATTTCACTACAGGGAATCCTAGTTTAAACTTTTGTATCTACCAACTTCATTGCTGCCTTCCTGACTAACAATAAATTACAGCTTATATTAAGGCTTTTGCTGCCTCTGCTCCTCAACAGCATGTCACAATCCATGTGCTTCATTTCTTTCAGGCACTCTCAGCAAGGTATGATGTATGTGTGAGCAGTGAGACGAATTATCTGAATTGCTCTGCCTCTTCTGGCACTGGCAAAAGCATGGTTTTGCTTGAATCTCCAAAGTTCAGTGTTTGAGAAAATTGAATTTATCCATAGACAGAAGAAAGAAATTGAGTGTTGGTGATCAGAACTGAAAACTTGGAGGAACTACTAAAGATAAAGTGGGAGTTGGCTGGAAAGAAAAACAAAGATGTGTTTTTGTAGTTAAAGGGGTCTGTGAAGGCAGCAAACTGTGCAGGCAGTCAGACCCATGGGTAGCCACTAGAACCCCGTATTCAGATGCTCACCATGATGTCACAGCTGCTTGTTGCCCACTTTGCAGAGACAGGGAGTGCAGGGGCTCTCCAGGGTGATATGCAAGGTTGAATGAGTAGTCACAGCACAGTGTTTTATGGGAATGCTGATGTTTACTTCAGGTTATACTATTACAAAATAACTATTCCTGTAAAGATCATTAGGCTGCTTTCACATAGTTTAGTTCTACGAATCCTGTCATTATAGAATCACAGAATTGTAGGTTTTGGAATGGACCTCTGGAGATCACCAAGTTCAATCCCCCACCCCCAACTAAAAGCATCCAAGCATGTCTTAAATATCTCCAGAGGAGACTCCACAACCTCACTGGGCAGCCTGTTCCAGTTCTCTGTGACCCCGATTGTAAAGAAGGAATTACTCATGTTTGTGTGGAACTTCCTATGTTCCAGTTTTTGGCCATTGCCCCTTGTCCTGTTGCTTCACACCACTGAAAAGAGCCTAGGTCCACCCATTTGCCTACCGCAGTTTATATATTTATAAACACTGTACAGATCACCTCTGTCTTCTCTTCTCCCAGATGAACAGACCCAGATCTCTCAGCCCTTCCTCATATGGGAGATGCTCAAGGCCTTTATCATCTTTGTGGCCCTCCTCTGAACTCTCTGTAGAAGATCCCTATCTTTTTTGAACTAGGGAGCCCAGAATTGTACACAGTATTCCAGATGTGGCCTCACCACAGCAGAGTAGAAGGGGAGGATAACCACCTGCTGGCCATTATCTTTTTAATGCACCCCAGGAGGCAGTTGGACTTCTTGGCCACAAGGGCACACTGCTGGCTCATGGCCAACCTGTTGTCCACCAGGACCCCTAGGTCCTTCGCTGCAAAGCTCCACTTCAGCAGGTCAGACCCTAACCTGTACTGATTTGTGTGGTTATTCCTCTCCAGGTGCAAAACTCCACATGTGACCTTGTTGACCCTCATCAGATTCCTGTCTGCCCAACTCACCAGCCTGTCTGAGTCTAGCTGATAGGCAGCACAGCCTTCTGGCATGCTCCTCCTGGCTTTGTATCATCAGTAAACTTGCTGGGGGTGGACTCTATCCCTTCATCCAGGTCACTGATGAAGATGTTGAACAAGACTGACCAATACTGAACCCTGTGAAACTTCTCTAGGTGTAGGCCTTCAACTAGACTCTGCACTGCTGATCACAACACTGAGGAATGCCAGTCATCCAGTTCTCAATCCACCTCACTATCCACTCATCTATCCCACATTTTCTAAGCTTCATTACAAGGATGTTGTGGGAGACAGTGTCAATAACCCTGCTGAAGTCAAGGTACACAACATCCACTGTTCTCCCTCCATCTACCCAGCCAGAAAAAAATCTACTCCAGCATAGGCCACAGTTCCTACTAGACAGCCTGTTCCTGCATGTTCTTCCTCTCAACAGGCTACAGTTCCTGCCAGGAGCCTGCTTCCACATGGCTCTCCATGGGTTGCAGGCCATATCCACTTGCTGAAGGATGGGGTCCTCCACAGGCTACAGTGTGATCTGCTCCAGTGTGGTGCTCCGCGGTCTACAGCAAGACAACCTGCTTGACCATGGTCTTATCCAGGAGTCTCCAGGTCTCCATTATGGGGCAAGTTCTCTTCAGTGTTTTTTATAAATGATCTGGATACAGGACTCGTATGCATACTATGTACGTTTGCTGATGATACTAAATTAAGAGGAGTTATTGACTCCTTCGGGGGTGGAAAGGCCTTGAAGAGAGATCTTGATAAATTAGAGGGCTGGGCAATCACCAACCACATGAAGTTTAATAAAAGCGAGTGCCGGATTAATTTGAATGTGAGCCAACAGTGTGCCCTGGCAGCCAAAAAGACCAATGATATCTTGGGGTTGCATCAGGCACAGTACTGCTAGGCAGTCGGAAATGACTGTCTTGCAATACTCTGGACTAGCAGCTTCACCTGAAGTACTGTATGCAGTTTTGGGAGCTATAAGAAGTATGAATATAAAAAGGATATAAAACTATTAAAGAGCATCCAGAGGAAGGCAACAAAGTTGGTAAAAGGTCTAGGGGGGAGCAGCTCATACCACCTGGTTTGTTCAGCCCAGAGCAGAGCAGGCTGAGGGGAGGCCTCATGGCAGCCTGCAGCTTCCTCACAAGCGGAGTGGAGGGGCAGGTGCAGAGCTCTGCTCTCTGGTGACAGCAACAGAACTAGAGGAAACAGCATGAAACTGCAACAGGGAAGGTTCAAGCTGGCTGTTAGGAGACTGTTCTTTACCAAGAGGGTGGTCAGGCACTGGAACACGCTCCCCAGGGCAGTGGTCACAGCACCAAGCCTGCCAGAAAGATGTATTTGGACAATGCTCTGAGAAATACAGTGTGACTTTTGAATGGTCCTGTGTGGAGTCAAGAGTTGGACTCCATGATACTTGTTGGTCCTTTTCAACTCAGGATATTCTGTGATTATGTGATTTTATGGACTGCAGGGGAATCCCTGCTTCAGTGCCCAGAGCACCTCCTCCCACCCTGTCTTTTCTGATCTTGGTGTCTGCTCAGCTATTTCTCTCACATTTACTCAGTTCTCACATTGAGCTCTACCCTACAGTAGAGCAGATTTATTTTTTTTACTCTTTCTTAAAGATTTTTTCACAGAGGCACTATCTTGGCTGCTGGGCCAAGTTGGGCCTTGTGGTGGGGCCATCTTGTATGAATCTATGAAAATTAATGGTCAGTCCAAGATCTTCATCTTGGTGTGGATATCTTAGTGTCATGTTCTTTCTTGCCTTTGAGATCCCCCATGGCCACTTTTTATGAAATTAATGCCACTACATATTGATAGGACCAGAATATTCATGAGGGTTGCATATTCTAACTGACTGTCTTTGCCATTTGAAATATTTATGGCATTTGCAAAAGAGAAACCAGAATTATCTAATAACATTACAGGAACCATGTAAATTGCTTTCAGCCAACCTGCTGACCTAGTCATGTGTGCCACATGGGCTTGGTTTTAGTTCCATGCCACACAGCTGAATTCCTCTTCTGAGGGCAGCTGAAACAGCAAACCTGGCTTTCCAGAACTCTGGGATAGGCAAGGTGAATGAGGCAGCACGCAGCTATCCTATGCCTCCAACTGACTGGTGAGGACTGTGCCTGACCCTGCACTAGTGATGTTGAGTTTCCTCTGTAGTCAAAGACTGATTTGCAGCAGAGCTGGAAAATGTTTTGGTTAGAGTCACTCCACATTGCAACATTTACTAAGATGAGAAGCAAAGGATGTGTCTATTCTGGGACTAATTTATACCACACTGAGGCACAGACTGGGACTCTTCTCTGTTCCCATGTTATGGTATAATACCACACAGAGAAACAAGCTTGGACTGCCATAGCAGCATTATGCTTCACTCAATCTATTTCTCAGCCTCATGACTTATCTTAAGCTTAATAGAGCTATATACTGCTTCTAGTCCCCAAGCTAGTTCAGTCAATGCAAGGTGATATCACTGCATAATCTCAACCTCTTATGTCTTAAAGGTGAAAATCCATTGAAAATCACTGGGACATTTCTCACAAAATCATGTAAACCTTTCAAAAGTCCAACCTTTGTTTGTTTGTTTATTTGTTTCCTGTTGTTCAGAATAACTATAAGGAGCTTCTGATCTCTGTATTTACCTACAATGTGTAGACAAGAATACTGTGGCCCACCCTTCATGTGGAATAATTTCACCAGTGTCAGTCAAATATGAAATTGATAGAAAAATAAAAAAAAAAAAAAGGTTTCCTTTGTGTGCATTCTGTTCCAGAAGAAAAACTAAATTTGTTACTGATATATGCCAAACCACTGAAATAGGAAATATTTGCAGTCACTTTTATTGCTGAGATAAGAATTATTACTCTAATGCAATTAGTAATACGGCACCCTCCTTCTACAGGCAGTGAATTAGAACTAGGGATTAACTTGGCTTTATTTTTCTTATTCGATATTATTATTTTTTTCACTAGAAAATAAATCTAGAATTATGCTTTGATATGGAAATTTTGTAATTTATTGCAAATATCAAAATATTATTTCACAGTGAGTTCTAATTGCACTTTGAGATTATGAACATGATAATTCATTAGTCTAATAGGTTTTTCTGGAAGAAAGCCTCCCTTTAGTTTTTTGTGTTTCAACATGTGTGTTTTACTTAAATGCTACATTCAAAAACTGTAGTTGAAAACTCATTCTAACACTGATTACTGTTTGAGATTCACAAGAGTTTTCTACTTAAAAGTCAACCTTTATCTGGCATATGTAATGACATAAAATGTACCCACATCCAAAGGATGTTGAATGAGTAAGTGCAAACAAATAAACTAATAAACTGAAAATGCGTCTCTCTCTTTTTATTTTTATTTATTTTTTTTTTCCCCATGCAGTTTACCACCTAAGAAAATGTTAGTATTATGTGCACTGAAAAATAATATTCATACTACTTTGGATCAACCAAAAACATATTTAATACATAACAGATAATGTTTATAACTGAAGGCTACTAGTTTGTACTGTTGTGAGAGTCTCTCTTTGTTAGAAGTGCATCATTCTGAGCCAGACTGTGAAATAGGAAGTTTCAAAGACTAATTAAATCTGCTTTGTATTTAGGAGTATTAACTCTCCTCTCCTTTTTCCTTTTCCTTCCCAGAGAGGCCTTATACCTGGAGGTGTTCAAGACCAGGCTGGATGGGCCCCTAGCAAACCTGATCTAGTGTGTGGCATCCCTGCCTATGGCAGGGGGGTTGGAATTAGATGATCTTTAAGGTCCCTTCCAACCCAAGCCATTCTATGATTCTATGATTCTTTCTATTATATCTGCAGCAAATTTTAGGGAAGAACTCCAAGAGAGTACATGCCAAGATCCAAAGTTCATGTGGATTTTGTGTCTGTTTGAACTGCTTCTTGGACAAAAACACTCATTATTGAGAAAGTGGCAAAATTGTTAACTCAAACTTCAGAGTTAATGCCCAGGATGAATTACTAGTATGCTTTTCCAGTAGCACATTGTATTCTGAAGTCAGTATCCTCTTCAAGGGACAATGGACAATAAGATATCATTTGAATTTGTTTGGCATTGCCTGAAAAAGGACAGAAAGATAATTCGAAGAACATTGTAATTACAAATGATGAAGTGTTAAAATAAGTTTAGAATTGAGATACACTTATGTTTTCTTGAAAAAAAAGATGTGACAATCTTTCTATTATGAGAAATTTGCTGTAGTCTTTTTTTTCTTTTTTTTTTTTGTGGAAGACAAAGCGTAATGAAATACTTCAAGAGCTAGGCATGACTACATGTTCTGAAGGGCTTTAGAAAAAAATGTAAAGTGTAGTTCTTCCTTTTGAATAGTAGATTCATGAAAGATGACAATTCAGATATTAATCTTGTCATACTTCTCATAAATTTGATATTTCTGAAATTTTACTTAAACAGTGGTCAGATGAGCAATCCAGTGAAACCAGCACTTTAACCATAATGCTTCTACTTTGATAACTAAATTCAAACTAGATTTTCAGGACCACTGGTTAGTTGCTCCATATTCCTGAAGCCTCCTAAGAAAAGCAGATATCTTGTCCTTCGTCCAAAATAAACCTCTTCCATGCTAATATTTTGTATCTCAATGCATTACAGGGACTTCAGTTTTTTAAAATGTTAGGCATCTCGTGGTGTAGTTTATATTTAAACTTTGTCAATGTAAACAGGATAGATATGATGTCCCCTTTAAATAACATCTTGCTAGTTAGGATATGATTAAGTTACCTAAATTTGACTTAGTTGAGGCCAAAGTTTATTTTTCATTCACGTATAAAGAGATTCAAGCCCTTATCTATCATCTGAGTGTGACAGCACCCTATCTCTCACACTGTAGCCTATAGTTTCTCATAAATTCCCAGAAAGGCCATGTCTTTTGAAATGCTGTAGTAAAAACAAAAGGAATTTTTTAGAAGAGTGGTTTGGGGTGTCAGCCATCTCTCTCCAGAGAGCTAGGAATCAGCTCTCTGTTTTGGGCCTCTCAACATTTTTGAGTAAAATGTATTTAAGTAATTATTTAAAAGCATTTATTCACATTCATTAATTAAAAGTAATTAAAACATAATTCCATGATAATGTGTACTGGTGGACAGTCTATTTGGGCCCCTTTGTGGTTGCCTTTTTTCAGTCCCATACTTGTAAGGGCAAGGATCTACCAGTAGGCATTGTGCTAGAAATGTAAGTATTTAAGGAAGGGTGGTAAATTTTCTTTCTGAAGCCAAATGCTAAAATGTTGTGATGCCCAGAGGGTTGATATGTATCTCTTGTATTTTTAATTACTTGAAGGAAGTCTGTAAATAGATGACATTCTTCTGTGCTGAATAAAAATAACATTTGACTGAGAAAATAATAAAATTTGAATTTCTGAGACATTGCAGAATTTTGCATACACAACTCTTTGAAAGTTTACAGCACTTATTTACTATTTAGATTGAGAATTTTTACTTTCCTTAACTTTTAGGTACTATCACCAGCAGGCATGCTGAAATCCATAGATACTGAAAGTGACAGTTTGGTCTCCAGTTTCATCTTCAATTTATACTTTCTGTGATGAATCATAAAAGGTTTAATTCAATGATAAGTAATGGAAATATTAAATATCATGAACAGTATCCATAGTAATCAAAAAGAATGCTCTCTACACTTAAATAATTCAGCATAGAGTTGAAAGTGTAGCTAACAGAGGAGAACTGCTATTTACTGACATTTAAACAACACTTCTAAATGAAATAAATATTTGACAGATGATTTAACGAAATACAGACAAAAACCAAGTACAAGGTGCATTATTTGTATTTTTTAAGATCTGTTATACATATTAATTATAAATTAGAGACACAGATATGAAGTGAAGGGTATGAATCTTTAAAAAATAACAAATAATTGAAAAAGCAGGGAATCCTTTAGGACTTAATCTTTCTTTTAAAGGCCTGTTTCACATTTGATTTTAGAAAGCTGAATCCTTGTACTCATGAGAATGTTCTTTAAAATCCAGGCTTGTGACTCTTCTGTTCAGACCTGACTGTCAAAATCTGATCTAATCTATATGAGTTTTTATCAAAAATATTTTAATTGTTGATTCATGCATTACTTGGGGACATTATTTGAAATAACATTGAAAAATAAAATCTCAGCTGTCAAGTATTTACTGGCTTTATTATTAATAAATTAATTTCCTAGGCATATTTTCAAGTACTGTTCAGAAAGGCAGCTGAATCTAATGCTTTTATGTTAAAATTTCCTCCCCAAAGTAACTTAAAAATTCTGTCTTTCTTTACTTGCTTGTCTATCCACAGGCACATGCAAGTACTTAAACATATACAGGTGTTCATATGAGGAACCAAGCTATCTAACAAAAAAAATACAGATATTTTAAATGGAAAAGTTAGCTGTTTCACAATTCATCATAGTTTAAAGATCCTGATCCTACAGCCAATTTTATATATATAGCAGCAATTTCTGCACAATATTGGACTGAAGTTAATCACATTACATATAAGAAATGCTGCCTATCTGGGCAAATTCACAGAGTATTAATTTAAAATAACATAGAGAACAAAATACTACGTACAAGTACAATTACCAAGATAATTTTTCTGTATTAAACAGAATGATTAATTAAACTTGAAGTAGGTGTATAAAAATAAATTATATTTCTTCAGTTGAAACTGAATTTTCAAGACAACACATCATGCTGAAAAACAGTAATGAAACGGACAGAAAACATAACTAGATATAAATAGTTAATATAATTTAATTGTGTTTTAATTTGTTATTTTCCCCAGCCTACATAACACCTTCAAAGTCAGAGAAGGATAAACTATTTGAAAAATAAGATAACTAGTTTTGCAGTACTTTCTAAAAAAGATAAATGCTTTGAAGCATTTTCTCTATAATATTAATCACTGCTATGCTTGTAGTATGATGAAAGTAAACGTCTGTCATCTTATTGTTTTTTATCTTACAGAGGCATAAGGGGAAGCTTTTGCACAAAGGGAGTGCAAAAAGGCACAGGAGAAGTCAACATTTGTTGAAAAGAGTTTTGAACAAAATTGGCACTGCATCCAGCAGTATTGCAGGAATAGGCTACAATGGGTTAAGGAAATCAACAACAGCATGAAGTTCAACAAAGCAAAATTCTGGGTTCTGCACCTGGGATGGGAGTAATGCCAGACACATGTACAGACTGGGAGACAAGTGGCTAGAGAACATCTCTGCAGAAAGGGATCTGCAGGTGCTGCTTGAGAGAAGGCTCAACAGAAGTCAGCAGTGTGCCCCGGCAGCCAAGAGGGCAAACCACATCTTGGGATGCATTATCAAAGCATAGCCAGCCAGTCAAAAGAGGTGATTTTCCCATTAGATTTAAAGTTAGCATGGCCTCACCTTGAACATTGTTTGCAGTTCTTGGCTCCACAATACAAAAAGGATGTTAAGGTCCTTGAAAGCATGCAAAGGAGGATAACAAAACTGGTAAAATGACTGGAAGATGTCCATGGAAGAGGCTAAGGACACTTGGGTTGTCCAGTCTGGAGAAAAGAAGGCTGAGAGAAGATTTCATTGCTCTCTACAACTTCCCAAGGAGAGAAAGTGGAGAGGGAGGTGCTGGTCTCTTCTCACTGGTAACTGATGACAGGATTTATGGGAATGGTATAAAGCTGCATCAGGGGAGGTTCATACTGGATATCGGGAAAAATTTCTTTACTGTGAGTGTGGTCAAATACTGGAACAGGATTTATAATGAGGTGTTGATGCCCCATGCCTGTCAATGTTCAATAGACAATTTGGACAATGCTCTCATTGATATGCTTTAACTTTTGTTTAGCCCTGAAGTGGTCAGGCAGTTGGACTTGATCTTTGAAGGGCCCTTCTGTTCTGTACTGTTCTGTTCTAAAATAGTCAGGGCAGAGGGGGAAGGGGGAGGGAGGAAGGCATTATTATTTATTTATTTATTTATTTATTTATTTTTGCCGGATATGTGAAAACAGACATGTTTACATAGTGGTTTTTATGAACTACTTTTATACAGTTTCCCACTCATTTCATGAAATGAAATACTCTCTTCCTTCAGGGCTGAAAGCATTTTAGATTTGTTGATGCTCTGCCTTTAACTTTGCCACCAAAGTCAACATTATTTTAATGGTAATGTATTTCTATTTAAAATAATTTTGCAGTTAAAAGTTGATTTCAGACTGCTTATGTGCAATCCACTCTTTTTATAATTGTTTCTATAGGCAATATAGTTACAGGCAAGTTGTTAGTATTTATGTTAAAGATACAAATCCTGGTTCCAAAGAACTTTTCCATCAGGATAAACAATAGCCTGGAGAAAAAGGCAAGAGAAGGTAACCGTATTTCTAAAAATCAAATAAAAATGGAAAGGTAAAATGCCCTACAAAGAGCCATAAGGCATCTGCAGTTGGCACTATGAAATTAAAGGATATTGTGCATACTCATACAACCCCACACACTTAAACACATATATATATATTGAAGTTTGTCTTGCCTTGCAGAAGAAGAGCTTTAAGAGGAGAAATATATGAAAATACTAATGGATCAGAACTGATTATTCTACTTAAAATCAATTTATTGGAATCTATTCAATTAACTTCCAAAAAAAAATCCTAGAGCTTTGTCTTAGACCTACATTTTTGGTAGGATATTGAAAAGATATGGGCTGTTTTTGTTTGGTTGTTTTGTTGTTGGTTGTGAGTGTTTGTTTGTTTTTATTTGTTTTATTTATTACAGTTCAATCATATGGCTATTTATTTCTTTTGAATGATAACCACATGTGAAATACAGATATTAAGCAATGCTTTTAGTTAAAAAGAAAGTAAAGTCTAACCTATTGATCCATTACATCAATGAAAGTCATTGTGGTCGCTTCAGTGAACAATGGAATGATGCATATGCCCTGACACTTTGGAGAAACAAAATTAAATTTTGGTTTCTTGATTTAGAAATAAATGCTCAGTTTATAAAACCATAATCACAGGTTTTGCTGAATGCAAAGTTTAGATCACAGAATCACAGAATTTCTAGATTGGAACAGACCTCAAGATCACTGAGTCCAACCTCTGACCTAACACTAACAGTCCCCACTAAACCATATCCCTAAGCTCTACATCTAAATGTCTTTTAAAGACTTCCAGGGATGGTGACTCCACCACTTCTGTGGGAAGCCCGTTCCAATGTCTAACAACCCTTTCGGTAAAGAAGTTCTTCCTAACATCCAACCTAAAACTCCCCTGGCGCAACTTAAGCTCATTCCCCCTCGTCCTGACACCAGGCACGTGGGAGAACAGACCAACCCCCACCTTGCTACAGCCTCCTTTAAGGTATCTGTAGAGAGCAATAAGGTCGCCCCTGAACCTCCTTTTCTCCAGGCTGAACAAGCCTAGCTCCCTCAGTCGCTCCTCGTAGGACTTTGCCCTGGTTTCAGTTAGAACAGAATTAATTTTCTTCCTAGTAGCTGGTGGAATGCTGTGTTTTGGCTTAGGATGAGAAGAGTGCTGATAACACCCCGATGTTTTAATTGTTGCAGAGCAGTGCTTATACCAAGCCAAGAACATCTCAGCCTTTCGCTCTGTCCTGCCAACAGGCAGGCTGGGGGTGCAGTAAGAGCTGGGAGGGGACAGACCCAGGACAGGTGACCCGAACTAACCAAAGGGGTATTCCATACCATCTGACGTCATGCTAAACAATATATAGAGGTGGCTAGCCGGTGGGAGGGGGCCGGACTGCTCGGGGTTAAGCTGGGCATCGGTCAGCGGGTGGTGAGCAATTGCATTGTGCATCACTTGTTTGTACATATTATTATTAGTAGTACTATTATCATCATTGTATTATTATTATTATTATTATTATTATTATTATTATTATTATTATTATTATTATTATTATTATTATTATTATTATTATTATTTTCCTGTCTTATTAAACTGTCTTTATCTCAACTCACGGGCTTCACTTTCCATTTCTCTCCCCCGTCCCAGAAAGGGAGGGGGGAGGGTGAGCGAACGGCTGCGTGGTGTTTAGCTGCCAGCCGGGTTAAACCACAACAGTCTTTTTGGCGCCCAACGTGGGGCACGAAAGGTTGAGATAATGGCAGATCTGACCAGAGTGTGTTAAACTAAAATTGGTGTAAGTATTAGACCTGCTTAATAGTCACTTGTCATAATGCTGATTGCTTTAATCTCAACTGTGCTGCGCCTGTTTTCCAAATTGAGTATTATAGCACGTTATTTTCCGTATGTGCTCTCTGTCATGTTGTTTATCCTCTCCGGGCCCTGGTTTCAGACCATTATGGTACTGTGTGTTGTATCAGTGGCTTATGAGATGATGAAATATCTGGCCATGACTCTAACCTGGTATTTGTACTCAGTAACATCTTCGATTCTATACTTTGGAAACTGTATTTTGGAAACTATTAGCAATTATATCTGTTGCCTTTTTTCATTAGGGAGTCAATCTGTGGAGGGGAAAGGGGAAGATAATTTTTCTTACTTGATCACTCTCCCTTTCTCCTTCACCACCCCTGTACCCTCCTTGATCACTCTCCCTTCCTCCTTCACCACCCTCTTACCCTCCGAGTTTATTACAATAGCTCTCCAAGATATTGAATATCCTTGGGATACTCAGACCAGCATAGTCTTGTTGTTCTGCCTCCTGAATGCACTTCAGGTTCTGCTTAAAGTTAAACAACTACTTAGGAAGCTCATCCGGAGATCTGCCCAGAGGCAGTATAGTTGTGGGTGGCAGGGAGTATGGGAGGATATGGGCAGGCATCTAGACCAGTTGGCACCCCCAGTGTTTTGGAAATTCACCCCTGAACAAGTGCAAAATCCTCAAAAACTGGCAGAATGCTTGAAAAAAAGGTGTCGCGATTCGGGAAGTTCCAAAGTAACACAAATCATTGTAACATGCTGGGGCCTGGCTCATGCCTATCGAGCTGCCATGGATACTGCTATCAACTTAGTGACAGACCCTGCGGCCACTCCAAGTCCCGTGACAGATCCAACGGTCACTGTGACCCCTACAGTGGACTCTGCAGCCGCTCCAGTCCCAGCTTCTGCAGATGCTCCATTCCCAGCTCCTGCAGCCGCCCCAGTCCCAGTTCCTGCAGCCGCTCCAGTCCCAGTTCCTGCAGCCGCTCCAGTCCCAGCTTCTGCAGATGCTCCAATCCCAGCTCCTGCAGCCACTCCAGTTCCAGTTCCTGCAGCCGCTCCAGTCCCAGTTCCTGAAGCCGCTCCAGTCCCAGCTCCTGCAGCCGCTCCAGTTCCAGCTCCTGCAGCCGCTCCAGCTCCGGTTCCTGCAGCTGCTCCAGTTCAAGCTCCTGCAGCCGCACCAGTTCCAGCTCCTGCAGCTGCTCCAGCTCCGGTTCCTGCAGCTGCTCCAGTTCAAGCTCCTGCAGCCGCACCAGTTCCAGCTCCTACAGCTGCTCCAGCTCCGGTTCCTGCAGCTGCTCCAGCTCCTGCAGCCGCTCCAGCTCCTGTAGCTGGGTCAGAGAAACGAGCTGTAGCAGTGCAAGTTGACCCTGCAGAGGGTATTCCAACCTCTGTGGCAGACCCTATAACAAGGTCAGAGAAACGAGCTGTAGCAGTGCAAGTTGACCCTGCGGAGGGTATTCCAACCTCTGTGCCAGACCCTGTAACAAGGTCAGAGAAACGAGCAGTAGCAGTGCAAGCTGCCCCTGTAGAGAAGGTGAAAAAATGGTATAGAGATTCAGGTCATTTAGAACGCAGAGAATCTTCTGCCAAATCTAGGTATAGAGACAACGGAGACGACGACGACGCTGGGCCATCAAGGGTTCAGGAGGAGGAAGATGAGGATGCCGAAAAATCAACAGTAACTACCCGAAGCCTAAACGAGCGTGAGTTACGAGATGTGCGAAAAGATTTTGGTCGCTGTATAGGTGAGCAGCTTGTCACCTGGCTGCTCCGATGCTGGGACTCTGGAGCCAATTGTGTGGAATTAGACGGCAGGGAAGCCAAGCGACTGGGATCCCTTGCAAGAGATGCAGGCATTGACAAAGCAATTGCAGATGGAGCACAATCTCACAGCCTCTGGAGGCGTCTCCTCTCAGCTGTGAGGGAAAGGTATCCCTTCAAAGAAGAACTTTTATGTCTACCAGGCAAGTGGACCACTATGGAGAAGGGAATCCAGTACCTGAGGGAATTAGCCGTACGGCTGCGTGGTGTTTAGCTGCCAGCCGGGTTAAACCACGACAGACTTGTTCTCCAGGCCCCTCACCAGCTTCGTCGCCCTTCTCTGCACCCGCTCAAGTACCTCAATGTCCTTCTTGTAGTGAGGGGCTCAAAACTGAACACAGTACTCGAGGTGCGGCCTCACCAGAGCTGAGTACAGGGGGACGATCACCTCCCTAGCCCTGCTGGCCACACTGTTTCTTATGCAAGCCAGGATGATGTTGGCCTTCTTGGCCACCTGAACACAATGCTGGCTCATATTCATCCGACTATCAACCATCACTCCCAGGTCCTTCTCCGCCAGGCAGCTCTCCAACCACTCATCTCCCAGCCTGTAGTTCTGCTTGGGGTTATTGCACCCCAGGTGCAGGACCCGGCACCTGGCCTTGTTGAACTTCATGCAGTTGACCTCAGCCCATCGGTGCAGCCTATCCAGATCCTCTTGAAGAACCTTCCTACCCTCAAGCAGATCAACACACACACCTAGCTTGGTGTCATCTGCAGACTTACTGAGGGTGCACTCAGTGCCCTCGTCCAGATCATCGATGAAGATATTAAAGAGGACCGGCCCCAGTACCGAGCCCTGGGGAACGCCACTAGTGACTGGCCTCCAACTGGACTTGACTCCATTCACCACGACTCTTTGGGCTGGCTATCCATCCAGTTTCTAACCCAACGAAGCGTGCGCCAGTCCAAGCCAAGAGCAGCCAGTTTCTTGAGGAGAATGCTGTGGGAAACAGTGTTATATAATAGTTACAATAGTTACAATATATTTATTACAAGAACAGCTTTGTAATTATCATTTTTACACATCATATATTGGTATTTGTTCATTATCACAGAAACCACACAGATGAATAATTATTTCAATAAATTATTGTATTACAGTTTTACTTTATTGTATTACAGTTGTCTCCTTTTTAACCTCTACTTTTATTACTTACAAACTTTCAAGCAGTATTTTCTTACTTAAAATGGTGTTGTTACTGGAATGCTCATATTGTACTTTATTTTATTTTCATAGTTCACAACATCAAAAGAGAGGTCATAAGTGGGAAAAGAAGTGATGCAACATTCAGGAATTATTAAATGAATTTTGGTTTTTATGTTCTTAGTATAGGAAGAATTCATAAAGATCCAAGATCCTGCTTCTTGTCCAGTAAAAGAAAAAGAGAAGGGGCAATGCTTGTCCTAAATCCAGAGAAGCATTAGTATCTGTCCTGGTTTCAGTTAGCACAGAATTAATTTTCTTCCTAGTAGCTGGTGGAATGCTGTGTTTTGGCTTAGAATGAGAAGAGTGCTGATAACACCCCGATGCTTTAATTGTTACAGAGCAGTGCTTATACTAAGCCAAGGACATCTCAGCCTTTGCTCTGTCCTGCCAACGGGCAGGCTGGGGGGTGCAGTAAGAGCTGGGAGGGGACAGACCCAGGACAGGTGACCCAAACTAGCCAAAGGGGTATTCCATACCATCTGACGTCATGCTAAACAATATATAGGGGTGGCTAGCCGGGGGGAGGGGGCCGGACTGCTCGGGGTTAGGCTGGGCATCGGTCAGCGGGTGGTGAGCAATTGCATTGTGCATCACTTGTTTGTACATACTATTATTACTTTCGTATTATCACCTTTGTATCATCATTATTATTATTGTTATTATTATTTTTGTTATTTTTTTTTCCTGTCTTATTAAACTGTCTTTATCTCAACTCACGGGCTTCACTTTCCATTTCTCTCCCCCGTCCCAGAGAGGGAGGGGGGAGGGTGAGCGAACGGCTGCGTGGTGTTTAGCTGCCGGTCGGGTTAAACCACGACAGTATCTCAGAAGAATAAAATTAAATTATTTGTATTAGCAGAACACGTGCCATCCTCCAGTAAGGAACAGCTTTGACATAGTTACAATAAGTAGCAGGGTAAAATTTTTAATGATTCATTAAATAACTTAAAATATATGTAATGCTGTATGTAATGTGAATATATGTAATATAAATATATATCATATCTAATATGAATTCACTCACTGGTTACAGACCATGGAAGTGGGATACTCTCTTTTATACAAATTAACTATTTTTTTGCTAGTTTTCTTCCCATCCAAGAGACGGAAAATAAGAAAGAATATCCAGCTTCTTATGAAACTTATGTCTCTGGTGACAACAATACTTTTGGTTGCCTTCTTTGAATTATTTAGTTAGAAAACTAGTATTAAAAGCAAGCAAGCAAACAAACAAAACAAACAAACAAACAAAAACAAACAAACAAACAAAAAACAACAGTATCTGATCACTGTATTCCTCTAAATTTCAAGAACAAAGCCTCTCTTCTACACAGGCGTAGCTCAGGCTTCATAATGGTAAAACACAGATGTGAAATCTAATTTTCCCTAGTAGAACAGCATCAAAAAAAGCACATCCTTGATCCTGCAAAGACTTTTTAACTTGACCGAAATCCTTAAATAACCGACAGAAAGAGGTGGGTATGTCAAGCTAAGGAGTTCAATCTAGAATGAAGTACACACATAAGGTAATATATATTTTACCCACATTAACAATACAGCATTTACAGATCTGCCTTGAGCTATCCATCTTAGCTTCCTCTGTGTTCAGTGAAATGAGACAGACCCTTCCAAACAAGTTACCACACCTATTTTTGGATTAAATTAAATTTTCATCAATGTCCCTTTCTCTACTCTAAACTCAGAAAACATACTTAATGTCTACCTGAAACTGCCATTTAAGCTTTTGGTACTAATAAAGCAACCTTAAATCCTTCCTCTTGTCTGCTTCATATCCAATGACTATATATTACAAAATGTCTAGGCAGATCTAGGAACAGGTACCAGAATTTCCTTCCAGCTAAGTATCCCAGCCTTTAGTACAAACATGTGCTTTCTTTATCTCACGTTTTATTTGCGAACTTAATTTACAGGAAACAACAATGCAAAATGATTAATTCCTCTTGTCTAGATAGATATAAAATACATATAAAAATGTATATGGGTAACTGACAAGAAACTGTTATTAACACATGTTCAAGTGATATTTTCCTAAAATACAGTTGTTTAAAAATATATATTTAACAACCCTCAGCAACAAGCACTGTTGTGTGTCGTTAGCCCAAGATTTTTTTTAAATTTTTGTGCAGGGCATAGTGGCGAGGAAATGATCAACCTGTTTTCCATAAATACTGCCTCTCTGTTAAGATTGAACATACAGCTATCATCTCAAAATGGAAACACAAATATAAAAGTATTTACTTCTGTAAATACTCTATTTCCACCTTCAGGACTCATGTGACTTTCAATTTATATAAAAGCCATCTGTTTGATTTGATAGAGGCCATTGACACAAGCCATACATAAAGAGTTTTGTTTGGAGTTGTCATTAGCAATGACACTTTCATATGACACCATGAACCTCCACCTCTGTACTTGCTACTTCCCAGATTAAAATATATGTAGTACCATTAATGACAGTAGTCTCAGGAAATAAGCTGTTGTTGTAACTCTAAGCAGAGTTTACTTGTGAGTTTGTTCCATTGTGAAGGGTAACAACTGAATGAGACAAAGTAGGGTTCCAAAGTAATAGGATTAAATGTCAAAAAGATTAGAGAATGGTCATTGAAATCTGTGATCAAAACACCAGATGAGAAATTTAGCTCAAAATGGAGTCATGAAATCAGTTTTGTGAAAATGAAATAGCATAGGTCTTTTAAAGAACAAGAAGACATAATCCATCAGTTATACATCGTCACTAATTGGATAGCTCCAAATAATCAGACTTCATTATTACTATCAGGCCTACAAATAACATAATTTAAAAAAAAAGAAAAAAAAAAAGTTGTAACAAAACCGAGAAGGAATGGAAAAGCTAGCACTTCAATCTGTTGAAGTTCATGAAATGTCTTCTACTAAACAGTCCAAGGGTTATCTGCAGTCATACATAAGCAACACAATGTAATTGTAATTGTCATATTAAATTCACTGATAATATTCCCATAGAATTTAATGTGAGGTAGGTTTAGCCCTGAATTCTTAGTAAACACAATATATAAATTGAATATTAATATGCTATTTCAGAACTGTCACATTTCAATTTTGAATGTAAAGTATACTTTCATTTAGAAAGTTTTCTGAATCATAGTTGGAAACTCATCTGCAAGGTAATGTGACAGATTTGTCAACTCCTGAAAGAGAGTTGGGGAAAAAATATCACAGCACATAAATATTTTCCTGATTAAAACAAACAAACAAACAAAAACAAACAAACGAACAAACAAAAATATTTTGTCTTCTGTTTTGATTGAAAAGAACACCTAGAGATAGATTGTGTGCTCTCACAAAGCACTGAATCAAAAGTTTTCAGTATTTTGAAAGGGGGGGGGGAGAGGGAAGGGAAAGGGAGAGATAAATGTTTTCAGGGAGTACATCATTTGGCAGATCTTTAGTTAGCAGGATTTATCAGGTCCAGGGTGAGTTTCTGGTCAGAGGTAGTGAGAGAGACTTATTTCTTCATTGGGAATTGATTAATGTAGTAGACAGAGAATCAAGTCACTATTTCACGTCAGTCAGCTCTTTAACACTGCAAGTATCCCACCAGGATATTTAGTATTTTGAACTCTATGATTATGTGTTGTGGTTCCACTCGAGTGGGCAGCCAAGCTCCACCACAGCCGCTCTCTCGCTCCCCCTCCTCAAAGAGGAATGGTGAGAAAATACGATGACAAGGGCTCAAAGGTTGAGATAAGGACAAGGAGATCACACAGTAATAATTGTAACGGGCAAGACAGACTTTGCATAAGCAGATAGTAAGATTTATTGCTCGTTACTAACAAGCTAGAGAAGTGAGAAACAAAGGAAAGAAACCAAAAGCACCTTCCCCCCCATCCACCCTCTTCCACCTCCTCTCCCCGAGCAGCGCAGGGGAACGGGGGAATGGGGGTTATGGTCAGTCTACAGCACTTCTTCTCTGCCGCTCCTTCTCGGTCACTCTCGTCCCCTGTGCTGTGGGGTCCCACCCACGGGATGCAGTCCTTGATGAACTGATCTGGCGTGGGCTTCCCACAGGCAGCACCTCTTCCAGAGCTGCTCCAGATATGGGTCCGTACCACAGGGTCCATCCCTCAGGAGAAAGCTGCTCCAACCTGGCTCCCCCACAGGCAGCAGCTCCTGCCAGGTCACCTGCTCCTGCGTGGTCTCCTCTCCACGGGCTACGGGTCCGGCCCGGAATCTGCTCCGGCAGGGGTCTTCCACAGGCGGCAGCCTCCGTTGGTGCAGGGCCACCTGCTCCACCGTGGTCTCCTCCACGGGCTGCAGCGTGGAACCCTGCTCCACCGTGGTACTCCATGGGCTGCAGGGGGACAGCCTGCTTCACCATGGTCCCCACAACAGGCCGCAGGGGACTTCTGCTCCGGCGCCTGGAGCACCTCTCCCCCTCCTTCTTCACTGAACTTAGCACCTACAAGGCTGTTCCGCACTCCTCTCACTCTCCCAGCTGCTGTGTGGCACAGAGATTTTTTCCCTGTCTTAAATATGCTCTCACAGAGGCGCAAAACAACATCGCTTATTGGCTTGGCTCTGTTCAGCAGTGGGGCCCTTCCCAAACATGGGGCAGCTTCTAGATCCTTCTCACAGAAACCACTCCTATGGCCCCCTGCTACCAAAACCTTGTCATGTAAACCCACTACATTATGTCAGTAATATGTCTTATGTCATCATGAAGATAAATGAACTTAGGCAGAACCAGCTGATTCTGTATTTGGCTACATATCTATGACCACAGTTAAAGAATGTTTTTTCCCAGTTAAGACAATAGCTCAAGTTCTTCTGTGGCTTGCTCATATTTGAGAAGATCTATCTAGGCCCTTCAGAATTTTTCATTTCTTATCTGTTTTGCAATCTGAATTTGGAAAAAAAATGCTCTTTTTTTTTTTTTTTTTCTCCGTGGGCTGCTCTTTTGATTTCTAAAATAAATTCTTTCGCCATTTTAACCAAGAGAGCTGAGATATGTCAGTGATTAATCAGAATAAAATGAACAAGAGCTTACTCCTTCACAATTTCATAATGGTGACTTACACTCCAGATATGCCAAAAATAAAAATAAAAAATACAGGTTGTGTCCACCTGCTGTGTTGATCTTTCCAGTTAGATTGTTTCATTACTCAGAAGAGAATTAAACAATTACTTATTCACCAGAGTATTAATGTAGAATTTGAGCTGCTTCAGCCCTCTGATATCTTTCAAATCCCAAGTAAATTATACAGATACCTGGCTGGCAGCTTACATAATTCTTTTGGGATACACAGAACAAAGTAGGAAAGGGAGCAGAGGACTGAATTAATGGAGATCCATTAGGATGGCATCAGAAGTAATAATGACACTGACTAATATCTCCCAAAGAGTTTTTGAATATTGGCATACAATGATATCAAACTTTTGCAGATGGCTTCAGGAGGGTGTTCCATACCTTATTGTACTCAAATAAAAATCACAGAGGATTACAGAAGACATTGAAAAGGTTTATAGATTGGCCCAACAGATTATCTCCTACTGCTTATTTTCTAATCCTATGCAATGTCTGCATTAAGATCTAAAATCTAAGCAATGAGATCTCTACTGCCTAGTTGGGAAATCTATTTCACATACATCTATATCTCCCTGTGGGTAAGTATTCCCTGATTTTAAGTACAAGTGTGGTTTTATTCTTTATCAGTTATTCTACAATGTACCACACTAAAAAACCACTCTCTAGACATTTTAACAGCCTTCAAATATTTGTAGAATATTATGACCTACTTTGTCGTCACCTACCTGTTAAACTTATTTAGCTTATTTAATCTTTATTCAGAAGTCAATTTCTATCTCCTCTGTTCATTCTAGTTATTTTTTTATAGCATAGAGCTTTCAGCTAGAAGAAGCTTTCACACGTTTCCTGTTACTTACTCTAGACTAATAATATTCATAATTATCATACTAGTGATTCATTTAAGGCTGTATTGCCTTATGTTTATTAAGTATCCTCCAATTTTGAGGAATAGCAATGTACCTCCCAAGCTTACTTGAAAGTCATTTTATTTTTTAAAATACTATATCAAAATCTTGACCAGCTATCAGTATATTTTAGGAACCATATTGCTTCCTCTCATTATGATATCTGTCTCTCTTAAATATGAGATTGATGACAGTAGTAAAATTGTTGAAACATTAATTCTTCTTTGTGAAAAATGCATTTATCTTAGGTTAGAGATTTTCTGTTATCAGTCTTTTACAGTTTTCTCCATTCTTATCATTTGTTTTTCAATTAATTTTGAGTAAAAGTGTAGATAAAAACAGAGAATATTATAATCCCACCTCCGGGTAGAAAAGAGCATAGAGTGTTGATGTTATCTACTGTGTTTAACAATACAGATTTTCAGTCCTTTGGTAAAGAATACTATACCAATAGAATAGTACATGGTAAAGTGGCTAAATATCCAAATCCTTAACATTAGTAATTTCTCTGAATCTGAAGTAGAAGAACATATACTTAACACTGCTTGCTGAGAACTTCAATATAACATGTAATATTATTACCGGTCTGTGGTTGGGCAAACACAGGGTAAGAGGAATTGGGAAAGGAGAACAGGTCCACAGATAATTTGGAGGCATGTTAGTCTTTGAGAAACCTTAAAAAGCTTCTGTTATTTATTTCAGTCACAGGAATGGAATGCCATCCTCAATAGGAATCACAATATTTTCCTGTCCTGCTTCTTTGCAATGGAGTTATTCATAGTTCTGTGAAGTTGAAGAACTAGACCCTCAGTGTAATTTTCTATTTTGTTGTTGTTGTTGTTGTTTGTTTGTTTTCTTCATGTTCAAGCATGTCACATCAAAAAAAAACAAACACCCTTTAATTTTACAATTTTATTTTGAATACATATTAGAGCTGTTTTTTCTTTTTTCTTTTTACTTTTTTTTCATTTTAAAAATAGCACTGATTTTTTTTTTTTGGGGGGGAGGGTGATAGAGTTATCACATAAAATAAAACAAATTTGAAGACTATTGTGAGGATTGTGTTCACAATATTGTTATAATTCATAATTCTGTTCATAATTCATAATGTTATAATTCTGCAGTGGCCTACACATACATAGTATGTTTATATTTCCAAATATTCTTTGTGTTACGTTATATTGAAAAAAACTCCTCTGATGCTCTTATGCATAGTTTGACTACTTTTCTATACATTAACATTTTTATTTGGATGCGATCACATGGTTATGCATTCTATAGAGCAGTTGAATGAAGGAAGGCAGTATACATTTACCCATACACAGCTTTCTTAACTGTCACATATCACCAAAGAAGATTTATAATTAAATTATGAAGAACAGTAGTCATACTTTTTGCTTCAGGCATAAGAGAATCCAGGTTCATATATGTTGGAAATGTTTCCTGCTTCTGTTTCATGTAAGTGTTTTATGTTCAAGTATTAGACCTAGATAAAGATTCATTACACAAATTCTTGGAGTCCAATGATCCAATTAAGGGAGTAATTGGATAAAAGGGAGTAAAGAATTTATACAAATAGTATAAATTAGATAAAGGGAGGTCTAACTGAAATGGCTATGAAAGGAAAGCCACCAGAGAATCTGAAGCAAAGAAAAAATAAAAGCAATACAATTCAAAAGAAAAATAAAATCTGAGGGAAAAAAAAAAAAAAAAAAAAAAAAAGGCATTGTATTGTCATGGTTTTGGCTGGAATAAAGTTAATTTTCTTCATAGAGGCTTGTATGATGATGTGTTTTGGCTTTTTGATGAAAATGGTGGTGATTACACACCAATGTTGCAGAGTAGTGCTTACACTAACTCAAGGACTTTTCTGTTTCTCATGGTCTCCTGCCAAGGAGGCTGTGGAGATGACACAGCCAGGACAGATGACAGATGACCATATTACATACTGTATGACAGTATATTCAGCAATAAAAACTGGGGTAAAGGTGGGGATGTTTGGAGTGTAATACAACATGTATTATGAGAGTTAACAGAGATGTTAATAGGAATATAAAACTTTATTTTAAAGTTGTGTGAATACTCCTATTAATAATTTTAAATTGCTGAATAATTCTTTCTGAAAGCACCAAGAAAAGCACAGTTATGAGAAGAAATAGAGAAAATTTTCTACAATAAAGCACTAAGATAAAGAAAACAAAGTCAGAAAAACAGTAACAATAATAGGAACTCCAAATCTATTTATATTTAAGAATAAAAACTAAAAAGTCCATAAACATGGTAGCATTCAATGTGAGAGGAGAAGACACAACACAAAGAAACCAATTTCTGTATTGACTATGCTTCAAAGGAAATTCAAGCCCTAGTATGTAAAGAAATGACTGAAACTTAAGAATAAATTTACTTGAATGAGACTATAGTAAAAAAAGTCAACATTTAATTACTTAACAAATTCCAATTAAAATATATAATGTATTTCATAATGACTGGGTTCACAGAAGAAAGAAAACAAGATTACAAAATTGTATTCATTGTCAAACCTCCCATTTCACTAGCTCATCTTCTGTCACTGTTTACGTTCCCCACCAATCTAAGCTATAAAAGGGTGATTATTTTCTGGCACAATCACATGTCCACCATTCATTCAGTTTAATTCTGTTTTGTCTTCCCTTAAAATAAGAAAATTGCTAATAAGTTTTTACATTCAGGCTTGATAAATGAATGTAAGCTAAATGCTAATTTGAGACCTTTTATAGCCTAGCCACACAGTGCCTGGGGCAAGTGAAACATTGCTTAACATACTGCCCCCAAAAGAATGGAAGATAGAATGAATTTCGGTTTCTTATGATGAAGGCTTTCTTAATTTCTAGGAAATTAGACTCTTGGAAAAGGAGTCCCTAAGCTCCTATGGCTTCCTGGCTTAGCACTCTCTGTCTCTACCATCACTTATAGGTTTTAGTCATCATATGAATTTAAGTATATTTCTTAAGCTAGTTTTGGTCAAGCACCCTAAGAAATACCATCCTGAAATTGAGAATATATATATATATTTATTTTTTTTTTACTCTGTGCATTACGTGCAAGCAGTTTCTTGTGAATATAATACATTGTTTTGTTCACTTCAGGTCATTGTTTCAGTTCAGTATGTTTGATCTGAAAGAATTATTTAAATACATTTTGGTTCTACTGAGACAAGACAGAGGACCATTAATAAAGAACCTGTACCAATAGGAAAAACTGGCCCATCATAGATTCTCAGGTGCATGTAAAATGTATTTTCACAACACAATAATTACCCAACTCATAGACTCACTCCTTTTTTTAAGGGGATATTATCAGAAAAAATATGAACAAAAATAAAAGGAATAAATATCTTTTAAGATGTACTTATCTACATATATTTTCAAATGAAGAAACTAAAGTTCTGGCTTTTCTTTCTTATTAAACAAATGACATTATTAAACAAAATCTTATTAATTAAATGAAGTGTCATGATTGCAAAGCAAGATTTCAGTTTTGTCAGATTTAGCTCTGAAAAAAAGAGGGCAATCCTGCTTGTAAAGGACAAGTCATAAATGATTCCTATATGCTATTTAGAAAATAATGTTATAAATTCAGCAAAGGATGATTCATAGCTGTCCATGCACAGATTACATGAAGACCTTTGAATCACAATTCCTCTATTCTACTCCTTTCCTCCTTCTACTTTGTAAATTATTCATACTCATGATGGAGAGTTTTATACCTCCATGTACTTCCTGCCAGCGTTTCTGAACAGGATTTTTCTCTGTCAGTGGAGGAACAGCATCAGACCCATGGTACTCCTTACTGCTTGTTTTGGGTTCTTCCATTTCCTGCCACCTTTCCATTTCCTTCTGTGTAACTTGTTGTGTTTCATCTTCTTCTTGGAAGGACTAGCAGGATAGTGTGGGCTAGTTGCACAGGGATAGAAATGTATGTGTTTTGTAGCTCTGCAAATATATACAAAGAATTACTTATAGCTATTTCTATATAAACTTCAGAAAGGCTTACTTAAAATAATTAAGTCTAAGCAGTCTGAGACTAGTAGTTCTGATTAAATCAGAAGGCAATTGAATCATCTCTCCCCCAGTTGGGATTTTATTGAAAAACTATTGTAAAGAATCACTTCTTTATGTTGAAAGGATTGTATTTTCTTTATCTTCTTATCTGTAGAATATTGACTAGAAAGAAGGATTCTGCTTTTAAAGAAAACTCAAGATGTGTCAGAAAATGTCTTTATTTATTTATTTATTAGGGCTACGAAGATGGTGAAAGGCCTGGAGGGAAAGACGTACGAAGAACGGCTGAGGTCACTGGGCCTGTTCAGCCTGGAGAAGAGGAGGCTGAGGGGAGACCTCATCACAGTCTACAACTTCCTCGTAAGGGGGTGTCGAGAGGCAGGAGACCTTTTCTCCATTAACACCAGTGACAGGACCCGCGGGAACGGGGTTAAGCTGAGGCAGGGGAAATTTAGGCTTGACATCAGGAGGGGGTTCTTCACAGAGAGGGTGGTTGCACACTGGAACAGGCTCCCCAGGGAAGTGGTCACTGCACCGAGCCTGTCTGAATTTAAGAAGAGATTGGACTGTGCACTTAGTCACATGGTCTGAACTTTTGGGTAGACCTGTGCGGTGTCAAGAGTTGGACTTGATGATCCTTAAGGGTCCCTTCCAACTCAGGATATTCTATGATTCTATGATTCTATGATTTATTTATTTATTTATTTCACCAAGTGGTCAATGATGCACAGGAGGATTTCTGTGTTCTCATAATAGTTAAAATATCTTCCATCTAGTTTTGAACGTTTGTTGTCTGCCTACTACCATATCCTATGCAACTGCAGCCAAATACCTTGTGGCCATAAATATGACACAGACCAAAAAAAATTACATAGTAAAGCTATGCAGAAATAATCTTCTAACTGAAAATCCAATATCTCAAACATTTCCTAGATAAATTTGTCATAATTATCAGTTATTCATGACTATTCGTTTCTTACTAAAGAAGTCATAATGAGAACCTTGTCAAGAAAAATATATTGAGATTTGTTCATTCTAACAATATCACAGAAGCTGTGTTTTTAGACAGTAGTTTTTTAGAAAATAGCATTAAGGTTTCCAGAGAGATCTCCAATTAGAGTTTTCTTACATAATCACTCAACAAATACAAATTTGATAGAGTATATATGTTGTTACGCTTAGATATATGAAATTCCACTGATGTAATATTAATGGATACCATAGTATAGATACTCAAATGTCCTAAAATAATCAAATAAATACATGTCTAACACTTAGTGCCCTGCACTGGAAACAGTAAACCAACATTTTAATATATAATATGCATAGTCTAAATACAATAATTCAATAATTTACTGAATTATATTCAAAGCTAATAATAAACCAATCCTGCAGAAACTGCTTTTATATTAAAACAGACAAAAGATTCTACACAAAAAGCCTCAGCTTCTAAAAGCAAGCAAGCAAGCAAGAAAGAAAATGTCTCGTAAAATGTTTTATGATGTAGAATATCATCTTAAGGCTTATATTAAATGGAACTCAACCACGTTTTGCATGCATTTTGTGTGCAGCTTGGTGTGTTGACAAGACACAGCTAAAATAAAGTAATATAAGAGTATAAAAATGAACAAATATGTCATCATAGATTTTCCCATATGGAATGTCAGTTATTGTTCCTAGATGACAGTTTATTTTTCAGAAAGATAACACAAAGGTGGAATGGCTTTAATCACAATCCAAATACTGTAGTAAATTGATGGAGCTGAGAGATGCCTTGTCAGGAAGCAGCAAGAGTGGGGGTGTTCCAGATGGGACAAGCCAGGAGCTGTGGCATCTAGTCAGAAACAAAAGGAGAAGGAGGCTAGAGACAAACTATTTGGAAGATAGCACTAATAGTCCATCCAGGAGGCACGTCTAGAAACTCGCCCTTTTATGGCATCAATGAAGCATGAACTAAAGGCCCCAGGCTGAGGGAAATGGGGCTTCTGAGCCACCAACAGGGTAGAGTGAGGCCAAATAGGATTCTGGACAGGGACAGTAGGGACTTGTAGTGGCATCAGGGCCCTGGCAGGTAGAAGGCAGAAAGGAAGATCAGAAAGGTAAATCAGACATACTGTTCTATGGGGATACTGGCATATAGAGAGCTCTCCTAAATTAAAGATTGGTCATGTTCTTTAGGTGCTTGTAAAACCTCTGCATTATTCTTGTAGATTTCCTCATGGATTAATAATCTAGGTAGCTGGATCCATCTCTTCAAGCCATTCAATTTCCTAACAGAAGTCTCTATCAAACTGTATTAATCATGAACTCTTTGTCATTGTTTTTAGCTTATACAGTTGCATTCCTGAGTGTAAGAAGAATATGTTTATTTACCATTTGAAACTGATACCCCCATATTTCTTCTTTTTGCTAGCATTTTATCTTCTTCTTTATTTCTTCTCAGTGACATTTTTCTCTACTGAGAACCCACATGGAGGGTCGATAATAAATAAGTATTTATTATTAATATCCGCAATAAAGGGGGAGATTGCTGAGCATATGAAGGATACACAAAGATGCATAAATGGGAAAGCATTAACGCTACAAGGAAGAACAATGATGCTCATGCGTCTATGAAATCATGGGCAAGTATCATCTCACATTCATCTCTTTCACGTATAACAAAAAAACAATAGGTCAAGGTGAACAAACAAGGTCACTAAGCAAGGTCATTCTCTCTTACAATACCAAGAATGTGGTGCTTACTTGTCTCTCTAGATTTTGTAGCAAACTCCTTTCTCCTTTGGTATCTATCAGTACTTGCTACATTCTGGAATATCAGTACATTCTAGAACTATCTAGTTTTTATGTTACATCCACCAGTTACTTAGCCACTTTCCCAAAATATATATATATTAAAAAAAAAAAAAATATAGAGGACAAAATACTGATATACATCACTTAGGAAGCTGAAACATTTACTGTTGATTAGAATTTATATTTCTTTCTTCATAAACAGACTTTGAAAAAAGGAAATTAATTTCATAAGAGTAGCATCTACTAATCCATGAAATTCATTAAGCCTTTGAGGTGGCAATGAAACAGTAATGTATCCACATTAATGATCCTGAGTTAAACCTGAAATTATAGTTTAGTAAATACAGTATTACAGTATTACATTTGAAGATTAAATTAGGTTTCTGCTTTTAAGGAGAGATCATTTGTGGCTATAATGATGCACAAAACGTGTATATAATACATATTATATAATAAAATTATATGTAATAATATAAATACACAAATGCATATTATATTATATTATATAAATATATGTATCATAAATATTAATACATTATCCTTACATATTATGATATAGTATATGTATGCATTATGTATAAATTATACATATTATATATAATACATTATATATATCAACTATATTAAAATATATGTTATATTATATAATACATTACACACATTATACATATTAATATATTATGAATATAAATAAATATCATATATTATAAATGTGAATATATATAAATAATATAATTTAAATTATATAAAATATAAATTATATAATTTAAATTGTAAATTTGTTTTCAAACCCAGTGCATTAAAATGTGGTTTTGTTTTGTTTTCATAGTATCAAAAAGTCCATTTCCTAGCTTTCTTGGTAATCTGAAGCATTTATGAAGAAACTTTTAAACCTGAAGAAAAATCCTTTTTGTAACACTTTTTCTTTTTTTTTTGGTTCTATTACCTGCAGTTATATTATATGTTACTATATATGTATTATATTGTTACTACATATGTTACTAACATATTATATTATATTATATTATATTATATTATATTATATTATATTATATTATATTATATTATATTATATTATATTATATTATATTATATTATATTATCATTATCTTATCATATCATATGTATACTTCAAAGCTGTCAGACATTCTTGTGGAAATGTTACTTATGTTGTGAGTTTGGTATGTCTCCCACTGTTGTAGAGATAAAATCTCTATAATTTCAAGTACTATTACATGATGATGTGATAAGCAATCTGCACAAACAATGTTGTTTTGCTCCTGAATATTAGGCATTTTTGAAATTATTTGTTTTGATCTTTGTATAATCAATCAAACTAGAAATTGGAGAAAATGATTGAACTCTTTTCATGCTAAATGAGAGACATAATGTTTTGTGTTAACTTATTACTCAAGGAGGAACTATTGCTTTGACCAATAAGTTATTCACTGTGTTCTGGAGGAGCTGTTCCCCTCCAGTCCTAAAAAGGTGCAGATCAGCATTTTTATCCCAATGGAATTTCAAAACTAAGTGTTCATCCAGCAATATCCTGCTCTAATCTTGTATAAGTAGCTTCTGCTAAATAACGAGTCTCTTAGTCCTGCCTGTCAAACACACAGTTTCTTTTGAAACACAAAAGCACATCATACATATGAACTTTCTTTGGCTTGAGATCTGCTGAGAAATGGATAATCTTTGGAAGCTTCCCAGCTTCCATTTGTGATCTTGCCAGTGTGAACAGAAGCTTTCTCTGCAAATGGATCTGGAAACAAAGGAAGAAGTATTTGCACTAATAAAGTAATACTAATAAGAAGAACAATGTTAGGTTGGAATAAAATAAAAATATTTCAGATTCTTTGCAGAAGTAAGCCCAAATTTACTTTTAAGCTGAGAGAAACAACTTGTTTTACATGACAAATATTGAAGGAGGGGGAAGCATTGAGGGAAAGATTTATTTTGCATAGATACAAAAATTACAAATACAAAAACAACAAAAAATTTGAAGTGATTGGTTTTCTTGAGGATAACCAAAATATTTTGTCACCTTTAAACAACTTTACATACAATTTTCTTTGATTTCAAAAACATTTTGTCCACAAAATCAATTTTACCCATCTGAATTATATATTTTTTAGCAAAAGTAGTCTTTTTTTTTTTTTTGTAACTTGTCACTGGCATTCTATAATAATAAAACTTTTACAGTTCTTACAGCTCTTTCAAGTTGTTTTTGTTTTGTTTTAACTTGTTTTGGTTTTGTTTTAAATCATTATTTACTGTTTATGAATTTTGGAGGAAATGCCAAAAAAAGGATGATGGTGAATAACTACTAAAATGAAATAAAGCTTAATTTATTGCATTTGAAAGTCTTAATAGTTGAAATGTTAAGACCAACTGAACAGTAGGCTTTTGCCACTGCATGAAAATTATAAATTTAGAAATATTCTATCAATATATAATATGATTGGTTGGCTTTCTGTAAATACCTCAAAGCCCTTTATTATTAATCCCCCAAAATAAATGTATACTATAAACTAATTACAGTATTCCTTAATTTCAAACTGCTCCATTGTTTTCTCAGAAGCAAAATTAGCTGTTGAATATATACAAACTGAAGAACAAGCAGACACTGTTAATTTCTGCATTTTATTTCTGAATCTTTTTGCTTGTACACTTTCAAAATGTCATAGAAATTTTACAGTGACAGGCAATTAAAACACTAAAACTTTCCTTAGTTTTCATTATCATCATTTTCATAAATGATATATAAAGATCTGTCTCCATATATTTCCTTTACAATACTCTAAAGAGGAAACAAGTTTTAAGTAATACTTTTTGCATGAGAGAAAGATTTTTGTCATCAGCTAACAACAAGCACGAACATTGCAATTCCTTTTCAATCATCTCTGTATCCCTCTAGATGTTTGTACTCAAGCTTCCAGACAGTTTCTGTGTCAGTGGTAATCATGAAGTTAGCTATGTGGTGGGAGAACTGATTGGAGATAAAACAGAAAAAGCTGCCCTATAAAGTACTGTTATAGAACTCCAAGGTACAGACAAATGAGTTCACACCATTGCAAATACTTGCTTTGGGTTTGTCTCCATTTCTGAATGATTTTTTTTTCTCACTAATAAATAAATAAATAAATAAATAAATAACATATATATAAAATAATAAGAATAATAATAAGCCTCAAATCATCCATGGAAGAGTTTATTTTTGTTTCTCTCTACATAAAAGTGTATAGAGCATTGCACTGAGGATGAATTTGGTTCTCATTCTGTCTAATTTCCAATCAGTACTTCTAAAGAGAAAGTTCCCCTAAAGAGAAAGTCCTGTTAAAGCTTTTCCTTCCTCTGGGAAGGTATTTAAAATTAGAGACCATCTAGTTGCTGCATGTAAAACAAAACAAAACAAAACAAAACAAAACTTGAAATCCACCTTTAAAATTTTAATTTTATGTTTGCTTTTAACACACAAGAACCCAAACACTTTGCTAGTATTTAATATAATCTAGAGATTCCACCTTCTTTGACACCTCCCCACCCTTTTTTTCTTAGGCATTTTTGCAGACTTTTAACATTTTGAGATATTTCTTGGGTACAGAGGAAATTTTGGGACAATTTTACCTACTTACATATCTAAACACATGGTTCAGCTGAGGTATTAACCAAAAGGCATGCATTGCCCCTCATGAAGGTTATCCAACACTTCCATTGCTATCCTGTGAACAAAATGTTAACCTTCTACTGTGTCTCTGCATTATTTATCATTTTATAAAACTTTCTGGTTAGGTCTGTGAGGTGTGCATGGCAATAATACAAGAATCCTTTGCTGATACCTTTTGCAGCTTAAAGGGTGTTGTGCATGTGTTTAAAACAATGCTAATACTGTTGTAGTGATCAGAGTAGCTGACAGAGAATATCGATTTGCAAAACTCGTAATAACTTTGATTAGATTACCTGTTTCTTTCTTTCTTCCTTTCTTCCTTTCTTTCTTTCTTTTTCTTTCTCTCTTCCTCCCTTCCTCCCTCCCTCCCTTCTTCCCTTCCTCCCTTCCTCCCTCTTTCTTTCTTTTCTTTCTTTCTTTCTTTCTTTCTTTCTTTCTTTCTTTCTTTCTTTCTTTCTTTCTTTCTTTCTTTCTTTCTTTCTTTCTTTCTTTCTTTCTTTCTTTCTTTCTTTCTTTCTTTCTTTCTTTCTTTCTTTCTTCCTTCCTTCCTTCCTTCCTTCCTTCCTTCCTTCCTTCCTTCCTTCCTTCCTTCCTTCCTTCCTTCCTTCCTTCCTTCCTTCCTTCCTTCCTTCCTTCCTTTCTTCCTTCCTTTCTTCCTTTCTTCCTTTCTTCCTTTCTTCCTTTCTTCCTTTCTTCCTTTCTTTCTATTTTTCCATTTCTTTTTTGCTTGGAAAACAGCAATGTTAAATAATAACTATCTCTTTTCTTCCATTTCTCTCCTGCATCCCTTTCGTTGCATAATCTTTTGCATTCTCTGCATCAGAGACTATACTTCTAATAAATCAAGGCATAATGGGGGTGAATTATTTCTAATATTTTGATGCTTATTTCTAGTCCACAGAGAAAGCAGATGGCTGGTCCTATGGCTATCCATTGGTGGAGAGAGAAAGGAGGAGGAAAGTTCTAGCAGCCAGGATCCCTCAAGCAAAAAGCACTTCCAGGAGGGTGAGTCACAGCACCTGAGGGAAGCAAGCAGAGTGCTCATCATCCTTCTCATTTATTACTGGGAGAGACTGATGGCAGATGGAATGAGAGTACACAGCTCTCCTGTAGGGCAAGGTAAGGAAGCAAGATCATTGATTGTTCTGTACAAAAAAAAACAATAAAGAAAAAGTGACTGGAATCAAAATAAGGAAATGCATAAAATAACAACAATAACAAAAAAACAAAACAAAACAAAAAAAAACAACCAGACATCACAGACTTGTGCAACTTCAACATTTCTGCTCTTTTGTCTCATGTGATGATGTGCCAGTTCTAGCCTTACGATCAAAATGTTTATTGAATGTATTTTGTGGTTTTTTATTTTTTTTTACTGTCTACTGTCTTTAGATTAAAACATATCACCAGCTCTCCCACCCCAAATTTAACACTGCCCTCTCATTAGATTCTAGGGTGTTAGAAGAAAAACAGGTGTTCAACAATCTGTGGCATATGGTTTCTACTCTTTGGCTTTACTTTACTTCTGTTCCCTTCTCTGTAATCTGCACGGTGATACACATTTTTTAGTTTCTCATCTAATTAAAATGAAATATTTCAAAAATTATTTTTCCCTTTCCCTTTCCCTTTCCCTTTCCCTTTCCCTTTCCCTTTCCCTTTCCCTTTCCCTTTCCCTTTCCCTTTCCCTTTCCCTTTCCCTCTCCCTCTCCCTCTCCCTCTCCCTTTCCCTCTCCCTTTCCCTTTCCCTTTCCTCCTTATTTTTCCCTTTTTACCTTTCATTTTCCTTTTCCTTTTCCCTTTCCTTTTCTCTTTTCCTTTTTTTTTTCTTTTTCATGATCTTTTTTTTTCCATTTCCTTTTCTTTTTCTTTTCCTATCATGCAATGCTTATACTCTCTAATAGATACGTTGAATGCAAATAAACAATGCCAAACAAGGTGAGACGCCTTTGTGGAATCTTTGAAAAGATAAGTTTCCTTCAGGATCACAGGAAATATGGAGTAACACATAATAGACTACAATAGCTTTGCTCCACTCTGGGGATAGTCACGCAAAAGGATTTCTTCACGGTGAGGGTGACGGAGCACTGGAACAGGCTGCCCAGGGAGGTTGTGGAGTCTCCTTCTCTGGAGATATTCAAGGCCTGTCTGGACGCCTATCTGGGCAGCCTGCTCTGAGGAACCTGCTTTGGCAGGGTGGTTGGACCCGATGATCTTTCGAGGTCCCTTCCAACCCCTTCAATTCTGTGATTCTGTGATTCTGTCATGGTTTAGTGGTAAATCTGTAGTGTTAGATGGATGTTTGGACTTGACCTTAAAGGTATTTTCCAAGTTAAATCATCCTATGATTCTATGATTTTATCCATCTGTGATTTTCCTCAACAACAGGATAAAATTTGTAAAAGTAAAGGAACAATGAGATTCCATTTCTGTAGATAAATTACGCAGAGTAGGCTATGGGGGTAAAAGACATCGCAATTTGAGATGAATGTTCCAATTTAATTTTTGTGTTTGTTTTGCTAAGCAAACCTGCATAAGAACCTAAATGTTACATATTTCTACAGACAGTGAAATGAGTCTGCAGAACTTGAAAGAGTGGGATTAGTTGAGAATGTAACCCGTATTCCACTTGTTGGCCTACTTTTCTGCAACTCTATCATTGTTTAAAGAACAAACAACATATTCTTTTCAGCCTGCAAATTCTTTTGCCAAGTTTTAAACTACAAAAGATGAATATTTTGAAAGTTCAAAGCAAATCAGCCAAGCTGCTCTCAGCTTGTAGGATACTGAAAATGTAACATGTTCCTGCTTTAATTTGCACATTCATTATGCTAATTCTTTGAAGTTATTTTGAGAGGAATGCATTAACAACCTTCACTGGAACATGCTCATTTTCATGTGTGTATGCATGTGTGTTTGTGCATAATTGTTTCAGGAAAAAAAAAAAAAAAAAAAAAAAAAAAAAAAAGGTAGGAAAGTTATATATAGTTTAAAATTAATTTGTCCTCATTTTGCAATCTTATTTTTTGTCATAGTTTTGTGGGTGCTCTTCAATTGTAGTGAGACTGATGACTTTGGACAACCAGCTATTCTCACTACCCCAATCTCTCCAAGGTGTTATGTTATAGTATTTCATTGTAGTTGACAGTTGACATCAAGGTTTATATATTCATTATGATTTTGGGTTGTATGTCCCTTTTCTCTTTTGTCTTGTTGAAAGTTAGGTTGGTGGGTTAGGTTGGAAGAGTTAAATTGACAATAATAAACTACACATGCCTGTATTTACTCTCTGGTATCAAAACCTGCATTATTAAACTCTTTTATACCCCACTACTGGGAAGCTACACCAAAACAATCTGGTGTGAACCATTCATATGCAATATTAGCCCTTCAAAGCATGCCTAGGACTATCATGGGTGTGCTAGTTGGCCTTAACCAAACTGTGCTAAGCATACTACCAATTCAATAACACAGTTGGCTGACTGCCAGTGCCCTTGAGTGGTCTCTAACCCAGTTAAATAATCCAACATAGGTGTAACCAGCCAGGAGTTCAGCAGTCTGTGGCACAGGACCTTGTTTTGATACATCACAGCTGCACAACCTTGGCTCAGACTTTGGAGAAAACTTTGTTTGAGAGAAAACATAGTTGTGAGAGGAAGCCATCAGAGAGTGCATAAACCAGAGCCACTCAAGGTAAGAAAGGTAAAATTTCAGTCAGAGGCAAGACTGCTGAGTCTGGGTAGTTAGCACCTCAAGGATTCATCAGGGAAAAGTCTGACATGAAAAGGTATAAAATCCTAAGGGAAAACAATCATACAAATGAAAAACAAACAAACAAACAAAAAAAAACCAGGGAATTGCAAAATAGCAATTCAGCAGAAGTAAAAGGAGCAGCACAGTTCAAAAAGTAACTCATCTGCTTGATGAGTGCCTGGCCAACAAAGATTTAACAGGTGTCCTACAATGCATGATGAGGATATTGTAATTTGTTAGTTCCCACTATCATGTGTATTAGTTAACAAGTAATTGTTTTGGTCTTTAAGGTTGTGCATGTCCTGCTTGCAAAGTGTTTTGGCACACAGTGAATGTTGGCCAAACAGAATAATTCAGAGAGGTAAGACTGCAACAATACCTGAAAAGAAAAACAATGAGTTTAATGGTATTCACTTGAAAATAACTTTTTTTTTCCCTTTTCTTTTTTTCAACTAATGTTTTTGTCCTCCTACAAAATAGTACAAAATAAAATAAATGATGTACTCTATGTTCAAGGTTTATTAATGTGATTTTAGTAAATTAGTATCTATGACCCTGGATTTGTATATATCATGATTTTACATGACTGACTGACAGAAAAGGATTCATTGCAAGATAAGATTATATTAGAATAGCAGTGCTAGGAAAAGTACATTTTTTTTAAACCTGTTCTCAGTTAGAATTACTCTTTCTGCCTTCGTTCTCCACCAGTGATAGCAACACTGTAGGGAACCAAACAAGGATTCAAGAAGTATCTACCGCAAGTTACAGAAAGAACTGAAATAGGAATGGATAGGCTCTGGTGATGACACATATTCATCTCCGGTCCTTTTGCTGTTAACTCTTCCATATTTTCCTGGCTTTGAATCTTATGGCCAGTATGGCCAAAAAAGGTTTGTTAGTGGATTTGGACTAATAAAAAATATAAATCTCTTATGTTCTTCATTCTGATTGCAGGTTCTATTCTGTTATTTTGCCTTGTCTCATTAGGCATTGGTTACTGTGGGCATCTGTTACTGTGATAAAGTACCTTTGTACATTCTCAGTAGATATCTATGCATGTAGTGTACATAAAACAATATTATAAAATAATAGCATAAAATATCAAATAAAAAAATCATGACCTTCTTGAATTAGCATATTGTTTTTAGGAATAAAGTTTCACATCCATGATGGCCTGTCCAAGTATATCCTTTATATTTTCAGAGTTCAGACACAGTTCTGTTCTTCAGCGTATTTTAACACACAGGTGTTCTGACACTGAAAATATGAAGGTAAACATATGCAAGTTATTCTACAGTTCCTTGACATATTATAATTTAAATTAATAAATAAATATGGATTTTAGCACAGGACTGCTAAAGTTCTTTAGCAGTCCTTTGATCTGCATGGCATAGTTCTGAAGAATAAATTAAAAAAAAAAAAAAAAAGACATTTAGATAGAAAACATGTTTATATTTTACCTCACAAAGTTTAACATACATAGCTCATTACCACATTTATACTTGTTTCACAGCTAATGTATACAGTGCAGTGTGTAAAAAGCCTTGGCAGGCTTTTTCATTTCTTTGAGTAAAGAAATTGAAAAGTAAAGTGTGCACATACTCTATGAGGTTCTATAAGGAGCCCCCATAGTTATTTGCATTTCAGTAGAGATATGTATGCCCATTTCAAAACCTCAGATTTGAATCACAGTCATAATGTTGGATTTCAAAATTTCCTATTTTTTAGAGTGAAGAAATGCACCAGATGGGCAAACTTGTACACGGCTTTTTATGCAGCTATAGTATGTTATACTGAGATATTTTATCATGACTTGTTTTGGTTTTGATTCCCATTCATAAGCAGTACTTCTCATTCCTCTGCTTTCCTCTTCCCCTTGGATAGCTGCTACCTCATTCTTCCCAGTATTAATCTTAAATGACTATTTCAGTATACTGAAGTTGTATAAAACAAAACATCTGTGGAGCTTTAAATTAAATGTTATCAGAGCTCTGAAAATAGTTTTACTGTAACTTTCTGCAGCCTTGCAAATGACAGCTGAAATTAACTTTACTGGATAATAAAAAGTGGATAAAAAGACGGTAAAAAGCTTGTTACTTGCACCAACCACTTTACTTTCCAGTTTTATTCCACAGTATTCTTCACCGATCCCATCCTATATGTGCTTTGTCCATCATCAATGGTCATCTGAACTACCCCAAAAGTAGAACCATGCAAAATCCTCTTATTTCTGCTCTTTTTGTGGAGCGTATGACTGACCTACGCAGTTGTGGAGCTGCTGCAGCAAAGAGCAGTCAGTTTCACTATTGAAGTAATACTAATAGATTCACCTGTGTTTCAAGCTCAGATATGTCCTTGCTGAGTCTCCATTATCTCAATGTTTTGAACAATACTAATGTACAAGCTACTGGGGAATGTCTTTCTTCATCATTGTAAATCAGAATAAGACTGGTCCTAAGGCTCAGTTCATCATATGTATAGGACATTACTAAAGCTCCTCTGAATTTTTTAAATCATCACTTACTGGTGAAATCAGCCACAACCCAATCTTTCTGGGCCCCTGAATTGATACTCCTTGGCTGGTGTTGTGAGAAAGTTTCCAGTCAAAAGTCAATGACTTGCTTTAGCACTAACTCAAAGCCAAAATTTCCAATTCCTGCAACATGCACAGCATATGTCTAATAAGGAATCTTTAACTTTGCATCCTATCTAGATGTGCTAAAATTTGGTGGAATCCAAGCTGTGTGTCCATCCTGCTGCAGGACATTCCTGTTCTTGTGCCCTCCCTCAGGTCTCTTATACACTACCATGCCTACAGAATGCAGTACGTTTGATATTGTATCTTTGCACCTACATCATGTGGTATATTAAAAATGTTGGTGAAAATTTATACTAATTATTTTATACTAATTAATATGACATGTATAAAGATATATTTTATTATTTCTATCCCCGTATTACAAAACATAGAACCTTCTTATATATCATTAATGCCAGGGTAGACACAGCATGAAAATGTTTTAAGACTGAGTCACATTTTAATGGGTAGTTTGACACAAAATTTTATCACCAATTATTAGTGATATCTTGATGTTTCTTTTTCAGAACAGACATTTTAAAACTCAGAGCAGCTACATATAAAAATGCATATGTTTAAAAATGAATTTTCTAAGAGATCTTCTGTAACTACATTCAAAACTGGGAAACCATGTAAATCAAGAGGGCAAATACTCCTGCAAACATCTGAATATTTTTAGTGAGAGGAATTTGAATGAGATTCAAATGAGGTGCAGTGTTACTGTGCTTCCCAGCTCCATGAGCTTTAGTTGTGATTTACACCACAGAATGATTCTTCTTCACTTTTACAGTAGACTTGCTTGCTTTATGTTTTATAGTATACTATATAGTTTATATACTATATGTCTATAGTATATGTCTATAGTCTATACTATATCTACATACTATATGTCTATAGTCTATATGTATATGTATATGATATATAATGTATATATGATACTATACTATGTTATGGTGTATTTTTATAAGGAGTAAAATACCCTATACTTTCTATCTTATTAATACAGAAAAGTTATTTAGATGAGGCGAGGAAATGTAGATATAAAGAGAGCGTTATAGGCAATATATTATTACATTTGTTCCTGGTTTTCTATCAATCAAAAGTCATGTATGAGTAAGAAAAATTCCAATTAATTGTTCATTTTGTAAACACTGTGAGGAAAAGACTTAATTAAATAAATGTATTTTATCATTGCTATGTCTTTCAGTCTAACCTCTGCTGATGCAGAATTGTAGTCTCTGAAGATGAGGCCTCACTGAGCTTTATGATATGACATTATAATTTTCTATGCAGTAATACTTTCAGAGATACAAGCTGGGCCCACATTTGCCTCTCCCACAGACATGTTACAATTATGCCTTACAGCCATAATAACTCAGTAATTGGTTACTATTTTGAGGTCTTCCTCAGTTGTTACCGACTTCTAATGTTTATTAGTACAGAAATATGACATCTTTCTAAAATTTCTAGTAGACTGGTTTGGTTGGTTTGCCATTTGAGTGGTAAGACCTGTAGATCCTGCTCCTACATTGTTAAAATCTTTCTTAAACATGTGTTAGGTTAAATATTATGCCCTAAAGATTCATCTTATTTATTGTACTGAGTACTGAAACTCTCCAAGAACCACCTGCATCAGAACATGACATGTCAAACTGTTCATTTAATCTTCATTATCATTCCCTAACTGAATCTTCTACCATTTTATAATAATTTAATGCCACAGCTTTTTTTAAATTTTATTTATTTATTTATTTATTTATTTATTTATTGTCATCCATCCCTTTCTGTATGATAGCTCAAATCTCCTTTGAAAGAATGATACTTTTTAAATTTTGTCCTTTGAATCGTCTGCTACTCTTTTCTGTCTTTTCTGCCACGTTGGACCACTTTAATAGCATTTATCACTGTATGTAACTGCATAGATATTATTTATTTTAAACTCTAGAACCATCCGTAGTCGGATAAACTTCAGTGAGGAAAGGGGCAGAGAAAAGTGCATTGAGCTTTAAATTTCAAATTTAAAATTCAAGTACCTACTTATACATGTATTTTCACGGGTGTGAAAGTAAATGTAGAGCCTTTTGCAGAGGTGGTGTTTGCAGTGCCCATTATTCTCAGCTTAAGCTGTCACCCTTTGGATCTCTCTTACTTTAGTACTTTTTCATGAAATGTAGATGAATGATAAGGTTTAATCCACCACTAAGTACCACTGAGTATTTGCTGACATCACAGTCTGAGACTTCTGATTAGTCTTGTTGGAACTAAGGAAAGGACAAATGTTTTTGATCTGTGATATGTACACTGTGTTGTTATTTGACACTGCAAAGGAAATAATGGGAGGCTTTTTGACTTCTGCAATTTTACTGCAGTGCAATTTTAATGAGTAAAAATCTTCCTGAAGAGCATTGGTTTAAGTTGTGCTAAATCTCAGCAGATGACTCAACACAATTTTTTGTTTGTTATGGATGAGGATGTAGACTCTTACAAAGTAGAAAGCACATTTAAGGAATTACTATTTTGTTTTAAGGCATTTAAAATATTTATTTATTTTTTACTGAATGTCACTTGTTCAAGTTCTCTAAATGCTGTTTTTGCTAAAGTAACTTGTCGTGGTTTAACCCGGCCGGCAGCTAAACACCACGCAGCCGTTCGCTCACCCTCCCCCCTCCCTCTCTGGGATGGGGGAGAGAAATGGAAAGTGAAGCCCGTGAGTTGAGATAAAGACAGTTTAATAAGACAGGAAACTAATAATAAAAAAATAATAATAACAATAATAACAATAATAATAATAATAATAATAATAATAATACAATGGTGATAATAGGAAAATAATAATAATATGTACAAACAAGTGATGCACAATGCAATTGCTCACCACCCGCTGACCGATGCCCAGCCTAACCCTGAGCAGTCCAGCCCCCCCCCCCGGCTAGCCACCTCTATATATTGTTTAGCATGACGTCAGATGGTATGGAATACCCCTTTGGCTAGTTTGGGTCACCTGTCCTGGGTCTGTCCCCTCCCAGCTCTTACTGCACCCCCAGCCTGCCTGTTGGCAGGACAGAGCAAAAGGCTGAGATGTCCTTGGCTTGGTATAAGCACTGCTCTGCAACAATTAAAACATCGGGGTGTTATCAGCACTCTTCTCATCCTAAGCCAAAACACAGCATTCCACCAGCTACTAGGAAGAAAATTAATTCTGTTCTAACTGAAACCAGGACATAACTATATGCATTCATTGGTTGCATGTTATGTTAATGTAGAAATGTTATTCCTGACTTCTGGCTTCTTTCCTGTAATCGGTACAGTCCCCTAAAACACTCGTGAAAGTTAGGGTTAGTTAGTTTTCAATTTCAATAGCCATAACCAGACAATGGGCCAGCTATGTTTTAATTACGGTAATCCTTTGTAGCTAACAAAGAGGTACGAATTGCTAGTGACAATTAATCAATTATAAAATGTGCTAGCTAACCTTGACAAATTATTGTTTTACACAAATTGAGACCTTTAAAGTAGAAGCTTTAAACTGGAAAAATATTCTGAGATATGTACTGTTCTATTTAGCAAGGGATTTATAACCTTAATCACGTCACTGTTGTTTTACAATAATGCTCTGAAAAATAGTCAAAAAGCTTAGTCAAAAAGTGACTCTTAAGGAAGAGAATTTTTCTTTCAAGGCTGGAGGCAATTCCATCCAATTTCATGTCTGTCCTTACAAATATGCAATCATAGCCCAAGTTACTATTAGTTGTTTTAAGTGTCTCGTTCTGACTTTTTCATTTATCAGGTTAGGTATTTATATGATTTTATATGTATCAGGCAGTTCAAAAAGGATTTTGGATCAGTATTTACTTTCCTATCTCCATCTAAAGAAGTACAAGGAATCTTCAATGAAGAATCTTCAATGAAAGGAATAAATACAGCATTGAGGACAAGAATAGTAAAGCAAAAAGTAAAAATAAACTAACAAAATAAGTGAAAATTAGATGTAAAAACTGTAACCTTGGAAAAAAAAAAAAAACACATTTGAGTAGGACTAAAAAACAATCTAGTCATCAAGGAATTTACTGAAACTCTGTTCATTAATAACATGTTGTTGTTTGCTTGCTGTTTTTTGTTTGTTTGTTTTTTAAGATGGATCAAAACCACAGATTTTTTGTTTATTTTATTTTTAACATATATCTTCCAATTTTTCCTTTGCAGTGATAGTAAGACATACTAGTGTGTGGAATTCTTTACAGACTATTGAAAGTTTTAAACAAACAAACACACACACACACACAAAAGCACACCAACCATATTTTCTATACCCAGAACTCTAAGCAGCAGACTGACACAAAAATGTATGTCACTTGAATGAACAATTATTATTCAATTTAATTTTCACATTATAGTGTCTTACTTTTTCTGTTTGCTCCTACTCTCTAGAGTCTCAGGTTATTTAACCACCCATTTGTGCAAGATCCTTCTTTTACTCTAACACTGACATGGAACTTATGAAGTGCTGAATATTTGTCTTTCTTCAAAGATCCACAGAATTGAAGACAGCACAGTAGAGACCATTGAGGTGCCTCAAAGGTACAAAGGCAAACAAGCAAAAAATCAAAGAAACAAGCAAAAATAAGTCAGCAGGCCATTTTCTCAATGTACGAACTGACTCACTCTTATATGCCAGTTCCTAAATTTAGAACAGCAATTAGACTCATGGCTATTTGAAGCAACAATGTATCAGTTTCCAGGATCTGGAAATGGCAAATTACTTTGCTTCAAATGCTCTTCAACCTACAAACATAAATCATGATTTTTATTTTTTTTTCCAGTGGTATAAGTAATAATGTATTCTTTATGTTTCTTATTTAGATTAAATTATCATTAATAATAATAATAATAATGGTATTTTTAGTGTAGTGTTTCGGAACATTGTCAGGTAAGAGTAGATCTTTGTATGGTACAGTGCTACTAAGACCTTTTTTAAATTCTGAAACTAAGTGGTTTGTCACGCCAGATCACAGAGTTTATTTCTCTTTACTCCATTGTAATGGTGAGAAATCATGCCATTAAAATATTTATATTTAGAGTTAACAGTTGCATGCTCACTAAACAAGTACCATCAATAATTTTCACTTTGATGCTTTTTATGATAATACACTGTAATTGGATTCAGCAGTAAATCCAAACACAGCTCTGAGGCATTGATTTTCCAAAAGGTTCTGTCAAAATTATGCAGTAAGAAATGAAGCAGCAGTTTGATGAGGCATATCATAAAATGTTTTTAAAATATGGTTATTGAGCAGAAGATATCACTAAGTTGGTAGTTTGTTTCTGAAGACAATCCTGGCAGGGACATCTAAGGACTTAATATAATTTTCTACACTGACCCTTTGTAAATGTACATTGGCAGATAGACACAGTGTATTTCATTTGTTGACACTGGCAGGAAAAATGTCTGTCAGAGGTGTTAAGTAATAGTACAAACAGAAATCAATTAAAAAAAAAAACAAAAAAAAAACAACTAAACTTTGTATTATTTTTTTTTTTCTTTTAGGATCTAAACATAGCTCTTGCAAATAGATGGGTCATTTTGGACAGAGGAACACCAATTTATGATGATTTATATATATTCTAAACAGAGCACATGGGTTTTTAATGCTATGAAATGATTTATAGCCTCCATGCATCTATGTCACTAGTATGACCTATAAGTACAGTACACACTATCCAAATGAAGCTTTTCATTCTCATGCAGTTCAAGGTGTGTGATTGCCCTATGCATACCTAGAGAAAGCCCTTACATGGAAAAATAAATAATGGTTTATTGGGTTTCTTATAGGTATTTTATGTATAATAAGTATAGCTCTCTTTCTGGTGAAGAGAGAAGCTTTTTCCAACTTGAAAGTTAGTTTTACAGTAGTTCTGCTATAGTCAATACAGCTTCTTAGAGGTAGGAATGGGGTGACTATTTGCTGTATGCTGAATGTATCTAAATTAATTTTTAATCATAGGATATGTAATAACACCAAAAGGAAAGACACAACATACAGATTTTTGTCAATCACAATATTATTAAACTTCTGCATATAAAAGTTTCCATTGTTACAATAAATTATGAAAAATAAAAGGGGTGATTATTCCAGAATTAAATCTTTTAGTATTATTATATATTTTTTTCCTGAAATTAAAGATGGCTTCACTTTTAATTAGGAGAGATCAGTTATGCAGTGAATTTTGAGTTGTGTTGAATCTTAAAAGTTGTTAAGAGATTTCTAAGTTTGGGTTTTGTAACTTCAAGGTTCCCATAATTAAATCAGCAGGAATAAAGTCTCAGACAACATAAGAAATAAGTATAGACAATCATGTTCATAATTGTGTATGATGTTCAACAAATCTAAGTGCAAGGTGCTGCACCTGGGTTGGAGCAATCCCAGAGATGAGTACAGACTGGGTGAAGAACTCACTGAGAGCAGCCCTGCAGAACCTTGGGGGTTCTGGCGGACAAAAAACTTGACATGAGCCAGCAGTGTGTGCTTGCAGTCCAGAAAGACAATTGCATCCTGGGCTGCATCAAAAGCAGCATGGCAAGCAGGGTGAGGGAGGTGATTGTTCCCCTTTACTCTGCCCATGTGTTGCCCCAGACCTGGAGTTCTGTATCCAGGTCTGGGGCCCCCAGCATAAGAAAGACATGGGTCTGTTAGAGTGGGTCCAGAGAAAGGCCACAAATATGATTAGAGGGCTGGAGCACGTCTACTATGAAAAAAGGCTGAGCGTGCTTGGGATGTTCAGCCTGGAAAAGTCTCCAGGGTGAACTTGCAGCAGCATTTTAATACTTAAAGGAGGCTTCTAAAGAAAGGCAGGGAGCTTTTCTCTCAGTCAGATAATGACAGAGCAAGGGGGAATGATTTTAATCTAAGAGAGGGGAGATTTAGATTAGATGTTAGGAGGAAATTCTTCACTTAAAGGGTAGTAAGGTGCTGGAACAGGTTGCCCAGAAAAGCTGTGAATTCCCCATCCCTGAAGGTGTTCAAGACCAGGTTGGGCAAGGCCCCAGGCAACCTTATCTACTGGGTGGCATCCCTGCCAATGGCAGGGGTGTTGGATCTAGATGATATTGAAGGTTCCTTCCAACCCGAGCCATTCTATGATTTGATGATTCTAAGTTGACCATAAGTCAGCAGTGCGCCCTTGTGGCCAAGAAGGCCAATGGTATCCTGGAGTGCATTAGGAAGAGTGTTGCCAGCAGGTTGAGAGAGGTAATCCTCTCCCCCTCTACTCTGCCCTGGTGAGGCCACACCTGGAGCCCTGTGTCCAGTTCTGGGCTCCAAAGTACAAGAGAGACATGAGTCTACTGGAGCGAGTCCATTGGAGGTCTATGAAGATGGTTAGTTGACCGGAGCATCACTCTTATGAGGAAGGACTGAGAGGCCTTATGAGAGGCCTGTTTAGCCCGGAGAACTGAAGGCTGAGAAGAGATCTTATGAACGTATATAAATATCTTAAGGGAGGGTGTCAAGACAATGGGTCCAGACTCCTTTTGCTGTGATAGATTTAGAGGTAATGGGCACAAACAGAAACATGGGAAGTTACATTTGAAAATGAGGCAAAACTTTACTGCGAAGGTGACAGAACACTAGAACAGGTTGTCCAGAGTGGTTGTGTAATCTCCTCTGGAGATATTCAAAGCACACCTGGACATCATCCTGTGCAATGTGCTCTAGTGGACCCTATTTAAACAGTTAGGTTGGACTAGATGATCAGTAGAGTTCCCTTCCAGTCCCAAATATTCTGTGATTCTGTGATATTTCTCTATATGTGGCAACAAGTATCATTAATCTTCTAAAAACAAACAAACAAAAAAACAAAACAAGCAAAAAGCAATAGCAGCAAAACACAGAGAAATATATAAGGTATCTGAAAGAGAAAACTACAGGAAATGCCAGTCAGAATAACACTATATTTTATTTTTAATACAATTAATGAAAAATTGTTTTCTTTAATTTTATGAGAATTAGGAAAATTCCATTTAATTAAAAGGTATCAGATAAAGATATTATGATTACTGAAAGTTTGCATATGGAGGCTGAGTCCTGTCTCAAGTTTCTAGTGGTGCCAAAAATAATAACAACAACAACAACAAAAAAGTTTGTTTTCAAAGATTGTGATTACAGCCCCAAAAGGAGGGATGATAGGAAGAAGGTGATTATTTAAATTATAGAGTGGGAGGTTATAAGTAGCAGGCCTACACAAATGTAGTCTTACCCAGTCTGAAGTTTGATGCTGATGTCTAGAAGATAATTAAGGCAGAGCTTCAAAGGATGAAGTAGATGAAGGCAGTGATGATGATGATGATGACACAGCAGAAAACAGTAGAGATGAGGTCTTAATGGTTTTAAATTTTAAGGTGACTTTACATACTAGAAAAATAGGATAGTAATGGTCTTACACTATCCAGAGGAATAGGCTTTGCAAATTAATTAAATAAATATTAAAAATAAAAATAAAATACACAAAACCACCACAATGCTTGGCAAACTAATTAATCTACATAAATTAGACCAAAGGAGAAAGGAAGTACTCTTTTTTAAAATCTCAACCTATAAGATAATTTTATTCAGAGATCAGAAGGAAACTTGAGGTCAGGAGGGGATTTTCCATGAAATATCTATCTCTAATTACACTGAAACTTTAACTTTAATGACAGCATTCTAGTTGTCTATCTAAATTCTCTACTAACAGAAAAAAATACTCTTAAAAGGGTGCAACCATCTCACAAAAGAGAATTTCACTTTTGTGCAGCCTTGTGTATATTTGATAAGAAATTATATTTGACAAAACTTAGGAGCACATTAATATTCCTAAACAGGGAAAACATACAGTTTAGTTGGTATGTTATCTAAAATACCTCTGATGGTCAGTTTCCTAGAGATGAAGTTTATGGTTTTGTTTGTTTGTCTGTTTGTTTGTTTTTAATATTCCCTAGAAAGCCTAGCAGGCACATAAAACAACTTAGTGAATGTGGTTAAAAGTTGTTTAGCAGGCTGCATGCAGTCAATCATAAGTTCAAATACCTTTTTCTTGAAGTGTCAGAAGTGAGAGAGAATATCACATATATGAAACCATAAATTACTCAACAGAAAAGACATGTTAGTATCAAATTCAGCACAACATGTCAGTATTTGGCAATCTGAATTGGTCTGTTGACCATATCACTACTCTGTAATAGCCTAGAGTTAAAGCCATATTAGGCTAAATCCAGGTTTTAAAAGAAGATTGTCCTGTTCAGTTTTCTTGAGTAGGTCATTCCATTACTATCTCACTTTCTATGTGAATGAAACATGTTTGTAGATCCATGGACAAAACAAAATAAACAGGCTACACTGAAGGGATGCTTAAGGCCCCAATGTATTTGATTAAATAAATATAGTTATTCTATTTTGATGAATGACTTCAATTTAAAATTAAAAACACAGAGGTAATTGTATACAAAGTACATTAGGTTTAGATGTAAGATGGTTGGTCTGAGTGCATTATCACAGAATCATAGAATCACAAAATCACAGAATTATAGAATGGTTTAGGTTGGAAGGGTTCTTAAAGATCAGATGTTCCAACCCCCCTGCCATGGGCAGAAACATCTTCCACTAGGCCAGGTTACTCAAAGCCCTGTCCAACCTGGCCTCAAATACTTCCAGGGATGGGACATCTACAGCTTCTCTGAGCAACCTGTTCTAGTGCCTCACCACTCAGAAAAAAAAAAATCCTCCTAATGTATAATCTAAATCTATTCTCTTTTAGTTTAAAGTCATTGCTCTTTGTCCTACCACTACACTCCCTGACAAAGAGTACCTAGCCAGCTTTCTTGTAGGCTTCCAGTACCTTTAGGTACTGGAAGACTGCCATAAGGTCTTCCCAGGGCCTTTTCTTCTCCAGGCTGAGGAGAATCCCAACTCTCAATTCCCAACAACAATCCCAACTCCCTCAGCCTGTCTTCATAAGAGATATGCTCCATCCTTTTGATCATCTTTGTGGCCCTCCTCTGGACTTGTTCTAACAGGCCCATGTCCTTTTTGTGCTGGGGACCCCAGAGCTGAACACAAGGTGGGGTCTCATGAGAGCAAAGTAGAGGGGAAGAATTACCTCCTTCAACCTGCTTTTCACAGTTCTTTTGATGCAGCCTAGGATATGGTTGGCCTTCTGGGCTGCAAACACACATTGTTGGATCATGTTGAGCTTCTCATCAAGCAACACACCCAAATCCTTCTCTTTAGGGCTGCTCTCCATCCATTCTCTACCCAGCCTGTATTTGTGCTTGGGATGGCCCTGGCCCATATACAGGACCTTGCCCTTGGCCTTGTTGAACCTCATGAGGTTCACACAGGCCCACCTCTCAAGCCTGTCAAGGTCCCTCTGGACCTCAAGGGTCCCTTCCTTCCAGCATATGAACCACACCACACAGCTTGATGTCATTGGCAAATTTTCTGCAGATGTACTGAGTCCCACTGTCCATGTCATCAACAAAGATGTTAAACAGGGCTGGTCACAATACCAACCGCTGAGGAACACCACTTGTCACTGTTCTCCACTTGAACATCGTACAGTTGACCACAACACTATGAGTGCAACCATCCAGCCAATTCCTTACCCACCAAGTGGTCCATCTGTCAAATCCATGTCTCTCCACTTTAGTGATAAGGTTATAACAGGACACAGTGTCAAACGCTTTGCACAAGTCCAGGTGGACAATGTCAACTGCTCTTCCTCTATCCTCCAATGCTATAACCCCATCGTAAAAGGCCACCAGCTTTGTCAGGCACAATCTGCCCTTAGTGAAGCCCTGTTGGCTGTCATCAATCACCTCCTTATTTTCCATGTGCATAGGAGGATCTGCTCCATGATCCTCCCAGGCACAGAGGTGAGACTGATTGACCTATAGTTCTCTGGGTATTTTTTTCCCTTTTTAAGAATTGGGGTTATATTTCCCATCTTCCAGTCACTGGGAACTTCACTGGACTTCAATAACTTCTCAATGATGATTTTGTTTTGTTTTGTTTTGTTTCCAAATAGCAACTTTCTCACTAGTTTTCTATGGATGATTTTATTTAGCTAGACTGTTGCAGTTGACTGCTTTCCAAGACTTGTAAAATCATTTGGCTGAGGTCAACTGTATGAAGTTCAACAAGGCCAAGTGCCGGGTCCTGCACCTGGGGCGCAATAACCCCAAGCAGAGCTACAGGCTAGGAGATGAGTGGTTGGAAAGCTGCCTGGCGGAGAAGGACCTGGGGGTATTGGTTGACAGTCAGCTGAATATGAGCCAGCATTGTGCTCAGGTGGCCAAGAAGGCCAACAGCATCCTGGCTTGCATAAGAAGCAGTGTGGCCAGCAGGGCTATGGAAGTGATTGTCCCCCTGTACTCGGCTCTGGTGAGGCCGCAACTTGAGTACTGTGTTCAGTTTTGGGCCCCTCGCTACAAGAAGGACATCGAGGTGCTTGAGCGAGTCCAGACAAGGGCAACGAAGCAGGTGAGGGATCTGGAGAACAAGTCCTATGAGGAGCAGCTGAGGGAGCTGGGTTTGTTCAGCCTGGAGAAAAGGAGGCTCAGGGGCGACCTTATCGCTCTTTATAAGTACATTAAAGGAGGCTGTAGTGAGGTGGGAGTTGGTCTATTCTCCCATGTGCCTGGTGACAGGATGAGGGGGAATGGGCTTAAGTTGTGCCAGGGGTGTTTCAGGTTGGATATTAGGAAGAACTTCTTTACTGAGAGGGTTGTTAGGCATTAGAATGGTCTGCCCAGGGAAGTGGTGGAGTCACCATCCCTGGAGGTCTTCAGAAGACATTTAGATGTTGAACTTAGCGATATGGTTTAGTGTAGGACTTGTTAGTGTTAGGTCAGAGGTTGGACTCAATGATCTTGAGGTCTCTTCCAACCTAGACAATGATTCTGTGATTTAGTTTGTACATTTCGATACCACCAGCAGCACTACTGTTTAAACACTGCAGGATTATAAACATCTGTAAATCACACTTTGTTCCATCTCCTTTCTTATTCTATGAATTAATAGCTTTCAATTTCAGCTCTTCAGTGATGGTTGTCCACCCAGTAACAAATCTATCTTTATGATGATGAGTCATTTTAATTAATTTTTTAAAATACCTAATTCAGAGGAGAGCTGCCACATCAGGCAAGGCAATCTCTTTCCAATGATAGTGAGCAGACTAAAGCTCTCTCAGTCTATATAGATATATATTACATATGGCTACTCAGGTTGACAGTTATATATTTGTACCAGTGAGCACACAAAGGATTTTAAATGCTACCAAATATGAAAAATTATTTTTTCCTGCTATACTGGTAACTCCCAACAAGATGTATATCAGTGAAAATAATATATTTTTTCCTTATGTCTTCATATAGTCTGGGTAGTTCTCAAGTCTTCACTTCTAGCAAATTCAGACTATTGGGCATACGAAAAAAATAAACTTCCTAAGACAAGTCTTAATTCAGTACATTTAATAACTTTTCTAGTACTCAGGACTTTTACAAAGAGAAAAATCTGTGTACTGAAAGGGTCTGTAGTACATGAGAAAAAAGCATAACAAAATGAAAGATAAATTCACATAGAGACAAACTTTTAATTGAGTTGCTAATTTACTATTTACACAAATGATTAAGGGAAGTGTGTAATTCTATATCTCTTGACACTTTTAATTTATGAATGGATGCCCTTTTTTGGAAATGCTTTAGCTATGCATAAATTAGTGATTTTAGTACAGGACTAAAGTCATCAAATTCTACAGTTTATGTTAATCAGCAAGTCAAATTAGATAACCCAATTGTGTCTTCTAGAATTAAACACTCGTTGACTGCATAAATGCATTTATCATCCCATTAAATCAAATGGTTAGCACTTCTGCTGAAGTGTTAGCTTCTTCAAAAGGAAAAAAATGTCACCAAATTCTGCTCTGTGGTGTACTCTTAAACTTAGTGCAACTGACAAGAGAATGTGCTCTGAAGCTACAGTAAAATACCTGGATTCACAGAATATCTGATAAAGTAGGTAAAACTTGTAGTTGATGGGGGAGAGGAGAGCTGTTTTTTAAGAAAATAGTAAACCAGTGGCTATAAAAATTATGATACCAGATTCCCTGGAAGCAGAATGCACAGAGAAAGAAAGACATACAAAGAGAAAAATGAGATGGATTACCCTAACAGTGAAGCTTAGAAATCAGCTTTCCTGTAATTGGGAGAAAATTTAAGCATTCCATCTTGACCATCAGGCTATTTTATCCAGCTTTTCATTATTCAGACAAAGTATTGTCACCAAAATGAATTCATCAATGTAACAGAGATAAATGACCCAACACGGAACAGACAGAACTATCTTCCTGTTCTTATGAAGAAAATTGTCTCTTTGCACTATTATATCAGTGACAAAGATGTCTGGACTTTATAGGCATCTCTTTCCATTTAGTCTGCCTTAAATATTAATGATGCAATGATTTAACCTCTCTGTACTAGGTTCAAGAAAGAGTTTAAAAGCACTAAGAAGGAAAAGGTCTTTTTTGAAGTATAAAATAATCAAATTAGTTTAAAGATGTGGCTAGAAAGAATTAATGAAAAGACAATAGGTTAAAAAGAAACTGAAATACACTGAGACTGCTTCCAATCTGTCTAATTGTTCCAGCACAAATTGCATTAGGCTACAACATTCCCCAGGGGATGGTCTATATAGAAATCCCAATTTTAATCACAAACACTGGCATCACTAGTAGTCCTAAAAATCTCTGGGACCATAATAATAACAACAACAACAATAATAATAATAATAACAATAACAATAAAATAATTTAAAAATTAACACCAACAAAAAATCAACTAAAGGCAAAAGAAAGACATATGAGGCCCATCTTGCATCTACAAGTAACTGTCACAGCAGTAGAAAAGAAAAAAAAAACAAAAACAAAAACAAAAACAAAAGAAACAAACAACAACACAATTCTGAAGCTGAAATTCTATTTAATGTAAATATTTTAGATAATGAATAATCAGACTTAAATATAGCATAAGGGCTTCTTAGAGACTTTTCTGTATTGTTTCCATCACCATTGTCTCCGAAATTCAAACTGTAGTTGCAACAGAAAACTAAAACTTATTAGCATTTTAAATAAAGTGGGCATAGTTTCAAAAGTGAAATGGTAAAGAAAGTTCCATGATTGCTTTGCAAGCCAGAATCAGAAGTAACGAAAGAGAAGATTCCTAAGTTGTTCAGTTCCTGAGATGTTAATCTATGTAAGAAATTTATTTAGTTTCCTTTTAATGAACCTAAGTATGAACAGCAGTCCGAATGTCCAACACGGGAGCAGAGGTCTTTATCTCAAATTATAGACTTCTTGTATAGGCCTTAGATATTAGCTATTTCAATATGCCTTCTTACCTCAGGACAAGATCATGCCCCATTTATTACCCGAATAGCCTAGCTTTTATAGTGAACTTAACAGGGGCGGATAGTGTCTCACACAAGGTTATTGGTCAAAACAACCACAAGAAAACAACCCCACCTGCAAGAGAACAACCCCCTTGTGATTAGCAGTCATGTAGACCTTGTCCTTGAAGCCAGCTGCTGGTAACAATATTTTTCTAAATTCCTCAGTTGGGCGATGTGGGAACACTGTCATGGGAACTTCTCATAGTTGCCCTGGTAGCTTGGTTTGCTCAGCTGCAGCAAGCTGTGGGATCTTTGCTGTTTCAAAAATCCCTCAACACCCATGAAGACCAGAGGAATGTTTGTTCCACAGCTGATATAGCCATAATTCCTGTACCTTCATCAGGATGGTGTCTAGACAGGTGTTTTCCTTTTGCCCTTCAAAAATAATACTTTCCCCAAAAGTACAAAAGTTACATGAACATCATGTAACAGAGGCACAGCTATTGATAAAAGACAGGATAGAATGAGGAAGTTGTTAGATGATTTTAGCAAGTGACAGAAACAATAAAAAGAGTCTTTTTATTGGCTGATGTTTGCTGAAGAAAATTTAGGAATGGATTCAAAGTAAAAGTGCTTAATAGCTGGTTCAACAAGTGAGTTCCCCTCATGCCACGTCATAATGTGAAACATCTTCATTACCAAAATTTCTGGGGGAAAAAAAAAAAAAGGCAAAATGTTTCAAAAGCAATAAACAAAATATATTTGGAAGGATGGTTCATCTCAGAGTTATTCTTAACCACATCATAAAATCCAGAGTGTAATAAAGGATCTAATCAAATATAATTCAGATATTGAACATAATAACTAACAGAGTATCGTGTAGCAGTTATTTTGCAGAAGGAAAACCTTCTATTATTATTATAACACCCAGAATTGCCAATCATGAGTTGTCCTGGGCATTATTCCAATGCCAATGATTAGTAGGCGTCCCAGTCACATTTTTAAGAGCTTCCCTTAAAATGTATGTAGGTCAGAAACCAGAGGTGACATACAAAATCTGTAATAAATTTCTTTGTCTTTTTATAAATGGAATGGAATTTCTGAAGAGGCCAATTAAAGAAAGAGAGATTGTGTTGCTCTTAAATATTTTCAGAGTGGCAAGTAATGGATTTATGCTGCAAAGAACACTTGTCACAGTTCCTAACAATTAGTCTTTCAATTAGTCGTTCAGCTCAGTAAGATTTCTCCTGTTAATGATATCTCCCTCTTGCTAAGAAATTAGACTGTGTCCCAGCTTTGTCTACTTTAACATATGAAATTTTTCTTCAAACATTTCACTAAATCACTGATAGATAACATATAAGTAGTAGTACACTATCAATTGAAAATGAGTGACTCAGTTAAGAGGGGGGCTGAGAACAAACATCGATATTGGGAACAACTTTACAAATGAGAACAGGGAAGGGGAAGGAGGAGGACGGTGGAAAAAATCTGAGGATTAAGGAAGAGGGAATAATTATTTAGAAAATTAGGCCAAAAGCATCAAAACTGGACCTGTGAACACTTGGGAACTCAGAATGAATCACTTACATGTACAAGAATGCAAAGAAATAATCCATCAGCTGTGTAAGAAGAATTCTTCTGAAATCAAATAATGTATAGCATAGTGAGCACATTGAGCATAGTCAGATTCCTGTTACTTTCTTTTTCAGTTACCAGTGGTTGTTAGGGATAAAGTGAAGAAGAGAGCTATTGAATGAAATATTATGTTCCCTGGTCATGGATAAATCTGAAAAAAATTACTGCAGACTAAAAACATATATGCACAATATCCAATATTATAGAGGATACTGTAAGATAGACATTTCTCTTCAAATTCCTAAAATATAAATAAAACTTCAGCTGAACAGTCATGGAAGATTTGAAAAAGCTGTCATAAAAAAGTTTGTCTCTCCACAGACAGAAAGGAAAGACAGATGCAATGGAGCTGTAATCTACACCTAAGATCAAGAATAAATAAAGCTAATAAATGAAAATAAAAATTACAATTACAAAAAATACAAATAATAATAAAAAACTAATGTGATATATTGTCTAAATGTACAACATTCAGCTACAGCAAATTCCTCAAAGCCATTTTTTTTTTATCTTACACTTCAGTAACACAAAAACAACGCCTGCACAGTCAAAGGCAATTACTAAAAAAGACTCATGGGTGGGATTCAGCTTGCAGAATAAGGTCACTACATAGAAAGCCAGTTATCTGAATCTCTCATTAGTCAGTGGAGGTGTCACTATGACTAGCAGGGTGTATTCAGCTCAACCAAGAACACAAATTGTGGGCCACAAAAATGATATACCTGATGAGAGATAAAGACGTGAATAGCTCCTGTTTAACATTACCAGAAAGCCTGAACTATGGCTTAGATATTTGCTAAATTCAAAACTAGGCAGTTCTTTTACTCAGTTGGGTTGAGGTGATTCATAAGTTATTTGGTTCTAATCAAGCAAGGAAGGAGAACTCCTACCAAAATGTCTCGAAAATTTGGGGTTTATGCAAACATAACATTTGGTCATCTGCTCAAACATAGGCCTTTTTTTTTTGTTTGTTTGGTTTTTTACTTTTTTGATTATTATCATTATTATTTGCATTTGACCTAATCCTCTGCACACAATGGACAGAAAGACATAATCCAACTTTTGATAAATTTAATCGTAAAAAGTTGATGTGACATGTAGCCAGTGGACAAGTATTTACTTCTCCTTGTTAGCTCTAATGGGAGCCTGAAGGTACTCACTGGCTTAAATCAAAATGTTTACCATATAGAACTATGTTAATATTATGAAAGACTTTCAGAAATCCTTATGTACTAAAACAATGAAAGACATAATGGAACAGAATGTTCAGATTTGTCAAGCCACGATTTTAATTTCAACTGTGACGCTATTTTAGACTTTCAGTTAAAGCTACTTTTTTTTTTTTTTTAATTTTTACTTATATTTTATCATAAAAATATTTACCTTTGTAATCACTCAAATTTTCACTGTAGGTACATTGCAATATGCTGAAAAAGACTGGTAAGAATTTTCCTCAAGAGTGAAAAAGAGCATGAAAATCAGTGATGAAAGTTTATGCAGGTATATCAATTACTTTCTGACAGAAAAGTATCAGTTAAAGAATTTTCTTTAGGGGAGAATAATATACTTTTTCCTTAATAGCCAGTACAAGCATAACAAGAGTGACTTTTGAAAACTGTGTGACAAAAGAGGTGTAAATCAAATTTCAAATATCAACTGTAAAAATGCCCACATAAAATTTTGTAAATTTAAATTGAGCTTTGTTCCAAGTATCACATAAAATAGGATATTGAGTAGCCATTAAAAGAATAGATATGTTAAAAGTCCTGCAAGAAAATAGGTCAAGGTTTTCCATAATTTAGTCTTCCTTCTCTGCACATTATGTATCTCATTTCTGGTGTAGTAGTGGATAAAAGTACTTCTGAATGAAAAAAAAAAAAAAAAAAAAAAAAAAAAAAAAGTGAAGAAATGAAAAACTGGCACTTTATTCCTAATAAATTAGGTTAGGTTTTCAAAGAAGTACCGTTATATCTTAGCTCACATAACTTCCTACATAGCAACATAAATAATGTACTATTTGTTCTGTACTATAATGTACTACAATGTACTATGTGTTCTATAAATCCACATCTCCAGATGGATGCCATAATGGATATAAAAGCAGTTTCAACCATCTTTATGGTTGGAAACTGTGGTAGCAATATTGGGACTTGAAAGAGCTTGTGTGGGTGTTTAGTAACAAAGAGTTAGAGATAGCAAAACAAAACACCAACAAATACTGTTATGGTAAAGCATAGTTTTTATATTGTTCCTTAAAAGAAAATGGATTAGGTTAAAATCATAGAGTAAATTAAGTAGAAAAGGACCTCAGAAGTCAAGTGGTTCAATTCTTCCCTGGAAGTAGGGCTAACCAAGAGCAGGTTGCCCAAGGTCTTGTCCAGTTCAGTTTTTGAGGACAGAACTCCACAGCTTCTATGGACAAGCCATTACAGTGTCTGACTACCCTCACAGTGAAAAAAAAATCCAATTAGATACTATAAATTTCCCGTTTTGCAACTTGCATCAATTGCTTCACATTTAGTCACTATTCACCTCTGACAAGTGGCACTGTTTACTCCATATTGTTCTAGTTGGTAAGGGTAGAAAGCTTTAAAATCTCACCTAAACTCATATCTTTTCCAGGCTGAACAAGCCCTACTTCCTCAGTATCTCCAGGACTATTCCAACCACCATTGTCTTGGTGACCTCTGCTGAGCTTATTCCAGTATGTGAATATCTGTTTTGTACTGGGATGACCAAAACCTGCAAAAAACAAACTGCCATGTTAACTGTTGAGTCCCAGTGGTCTACCTTATTAATGCATCTTTATGCTCTCTCAAATAACTTTTAAACCAAATAGCCATTTACAACTATATGTGGAAAAATGATCATTACAGATATTACATTTTCTGAGTTTTTGAATATGTTTGATACTTTCAGAGAACTACAATGTGCCATCTTGAAATATTCACATTTTCTCGACCTTTTTGTAAAACTTTTTTATAATCTTTGTTCTCTGAATGTACGCAACATCTTAAAAACTGCAGTTAGCTTAACTTTTCTCTTTTTTTTTGGTATCAACTTGAAAATGGATAGCTATGCCTTGTATATACCAGCATTCAAAACTGGAAGGAAGTGGAAGGACTGCAATCAGGCCGAGCTGTTAACACACGGTTCTCTCCGTGGGAGCAAAAGTAGGCATTGGTAAGTTTCCTGTAGCAATTCCCAGATTTAATATTCAGTGAGGATTTATTTGATCTTTGTGAATCATGTTGAAGGATCTATGAAGTTATATACATGAATTCAAGGGTTACTTTTGAAACCATAAGCATTTATTTGGTTTAAAGCTGCATTTACAGTACTGATATACCTTTTCAGATGCAGATAATGACATCTGATGCTTAAGGGGATGTGCTGATCACTACAGAGATCAGAAATAAACTATTTTTCTTTCACATACAGGACTGTACAAATAGATCTAGATATGAAGAAAAAAAAATGAGTTCAGTGATTTGTTTTCTCAGGCAGTTAACAATAATCACATGGTGATTTAAAAATACAAAACCAAAAGCCCAACAACAATAAATCAATTCAGTTAATATGAAATAAATAAAAGAGTTACATTAAAGCATTGTATCTATAGCCATATCTTCTGCTGATTTTATAATTGTAAATGATGCTTCATTATGGAACAAATCCCCAAATCTTCCCTTTAGATATTTACATGATAGTACTAGCTCTTGCTATACAGTGAAGAAACGAGAAAAGAAGAACCTTCTGTCTTGTTGAAAACAATTCAATGATAATGAGGGTGTGACAACTAGAATTTGTGCAGATCTTGTTGTTTCCCTTATTTTTTTCTTCCCCTTTTATTGGAACAAGGTCCTTGTCCCTGATCAGAAGGATAATTGAATAGGTGAAAGCATTTAGTAATCTGAATTCATGAGGATGTAGGCCTCATTTGTTAACTGATCTCAACAAACAAGTTGTAAATGAATAACCTAAATTACAGTGATATAGGTGGAAAAACAATAACAAAAAAACATTGATGTTCAGATCTATTAAGAAAATTGGAGAAAATAATAATTCTTGAAGCAGCTAGTTTCAATTGAAACTTGAAAATAAAAAATAAAATAAAATAAAAAGGTAATATTTTATCATAACAGTTCTAATAATAGGATCAGAATCACTGGTCAGGAAAGTAGTTTGCAATGAATAACCTATCCAGCCTTATATCTTAGTATTCTCATAGATGCAAACTCCCTACTGAGAATCAGTTTCACATTGCATGTAGAGCTGAAAGTACTAAGTACTGGTGGGACCTAATCATAATGTACCAGGCAAATGGAAAAAAACAGTCAAAAATGCTAGCTATTCTAGGCACTAGTAAAAGTCATTTTCAGGCTATGAGTAGCAGTGGAATAATATAGCTAAGAAGTCCAAATATTATTTTAATATTATATTTATTAGTTATTCTGTGAGTTCTGTGATCTGTATGTTCGAGTAGCTAAAATGGATAAAACAGCATTTATATCACTTTCTTTTGCTTAATCAATACAAGATGGAGATCTCTCTTTCTTTGAAACTAAATGTGACAAAAAGTTTTCAGTTATCCCACGCAAAAAAAAAAAAAAAAAAAAAAAAAAAAAAGTGATAATTCATATGTATGGATTACAGTATCAAATAAAGTAGCATATTAAGGGAAAAGTATTGCATATATATGTGCATTTGGAATTTAATTTCAATCTATTGAATGGAGATATGAATTTTGGTCTTCAAGGTATGTCAGGCTGTCAACACAAGGAAGAAAAAAGAGTTTACAATCCTTGATATTGTGATATAGCTTTAACAAGGAAAAAAAAAAAAAAAAAAAAAAAGTGTACTGCTTCCCTGAGCCTCGCATAGATTAGGGAATCAATAAGCATAGGGTATGAGTACTTTCTACACTCTGAGAGCTGTAAATGGCTCAGGTTCTCAAAAAAACAACCCAAACCAAATGAAATCAAAACCAAATGAAACCTCCTCCAACCTTTTATCCATTTAGTTCTTTCCCTACTTTATAGCTTATTGCAACTAATATCAGCATCACACACACATATATTGTGCTATATAATTATTTCCACAATTGTGGAAATACAGACATTCCAAACTGAAAATTTTCCTGCTTTTCAAACATCTCTGAGTAGATGTTTCGGCATCAAATCAGTACTGACATAACCAAACAATAAATACTGTTCTTCCTCTCAGGTATGCTTCTTTCTTTCTTTTCCCCTTAGTATAGGTGTACTGGGTCTGGCTGGAATGTTAACTTTCCCGGCAGCAGCCCATACAGTGCCGTACTCTGTACTTGTAGCTGGAACAGCAGTGTTATCACACCAGTGTTGTGTCTACTGCTGAGCAGCAGTGGCACAGCATTGGGCCTTTCTCTAACCCTCCTAGGGGGTGGGCAAAAAGTGAGAAGAGAAACATCACTAGGGCAGCTGACCTAAACCAATCAAAGGGATATTCCATACCATGTGGTGTCACACTCAGCAATAAAAGGTGGAAACAGGAAGAAGAGGGGAGGGGTGGGCTCTCGTTGGGAAACGTCGGTCCTCCTCTCGAACACCAGCTGCGTGCGTTGAGGCCTTGCTTCAAGGACGTGGTCAATCATCGCTCATTTGTGGGAAGTAGAGAGCAATTTCTTTCCTCTGCACTTCCATATAGCCTTCATTTATTTTGTTTGTTTTCCTCCCTTCTTTTTATTTTTCCTCTTCCCCTCCCTTTTCCCCTTTCCCTTTTTATTTCCCCTTAGTTAAATTGTTTAGTTCATGGTAGTCTTTATTTAATTATTATAATTATTTCCCTTTAATTAAATTATCCTTATCTCAACCCGTGAGTTGTTCTTTGCTTTACTTCTCCCCCTCCTCATCTAAAGGAGGGGGAGTGAGAAAGCGGTTGTGGGGTTTAGCTGCCCAGCACGGTAAAACCACCACAATAGGAAAAAGTAGACACTGTCACCAAGATACTTAGCTAATTATTCAGTTGAACCCTTTTGCTGATTTTCCTAGCCAGGATATGGGTTTATATAACAAGCTCTGATACTCAATGAAAATGGGAAGAAGAAAATATGCTCTATGGTTCATACATTTTGATAAAACTCTCACCTCAGTGGGAATCATTTAAAAGTCTGATCAGACTTTGATGGACTTTTGTCCATCCCTTAACAAACACAAGCTGAACCTGTTACTGAATCAGACCTCTTTTTTAATCATAGTACCTGTTTTGATAATGTCACCTTCCTCTTTGCATTCCTCACTGACTCAATACTTTCTGTCATATCAAACAAATTACTTACCTTCTCTCTCAAGGTCCTTCAGCACTTATCCTCCCCTCATAAACCCACACTCTCTAAATATATTGAGTCTTAAGATGTCACCTCTTGTCTCCAATCATCTGGTGATGCCAGCCTCCCTTATCTACCTGCTAAATTTTCTAGAAAGTATATGGGTACTTCTGCAGCACCTGGTGTTTAACAAGGACTGTCTCAAAGTTCTTTTGTTTTCAAATCTCATTTCAAAATATATTTTTGCTGTGATCCATATTCCCCCTCCATATACAGCACAAGAAACACACAAACAACAAAAAAATAAAACCAACTTGACAATAGTTAGGCCACTGGGACAACTTAACACCCCACTAGAAGATCACAGGCCTTGCACTGACACATTCTGAGGTTCCCAGGATGGGAAAGTGGACAGGTTTCAGCTTGCTTTAAGAGTTTTCTGGTGTCTCCCCTGCTGTACCTTCAGCTTCAAAAATACCACAGTTTCATTCAAAAGCTCATAATAGACAAAAGTGAATGTGCACAGATCTAAGAAATTTATGGCTACTCCAACTAATTTAATGGTTGAGTAGCCCAAGTTGCCTAATTAATACAGAAAAGCCTTGAGAAGTCTGCGGATCAACTTTTTATACAAGGCGTCTTGTACACCCTTCGTGGCAACCACCCTTGTCCCCAGAGCAGGGCTCTGCAGGCCCTCAGCTGCCCCCATCACACTCTGTCCCAGAGGGCAGGAGAGCAAGGAAAGCCCCCAGCTGCCCCTTCAACTTCAGGGAGGATTGTCTGCCTATGACCTGGGCTTCTTCCTCCATACCACCAGGGGACTTTTCTTTTCCTCTATCTGGAGCCTCTGTAGGCTTCATATTTTTAACCATATCCTGCAGCCTGGCAGTGACCCCCAGCCGCTAGTCCCATACACACAAAGGTCTGTTTGTCAGGCAGTGACCAGCGGTGGTAGTAGTGTCAAACCCTCCCCAGAGGCGCTGTTCACAGAGCTATTACTAGTCCCCAGTGTAGGGGTTAAATGAGCCAAAATTGAACTCAGGCTAAGGTTTTCAATGTCATCAGGTTCCGTTAGCCTAAACAGCATAGAGATGTTTTCAAGGGTCTTTAGAAATGTCTTGAATGTCTTGAGAAAATTTGTCACTCATTTATGCTGACTAGGCCTTATCATGCAACAGTCACAACCACTCTTTCTTACTGTTTTCCCCACATTTTGTGATGTCAAGTACTTTACTGCCGAATGGCAGATTCACTATGTGCCTTATCGCTTTAGATTCCTCCCTCCATAGTTTTAGAAAAGGATTCAGTCATTTAATGATTTACTTATTTGTTTATTATTATTATTTTTTAATCTGGTAATAACTGTGAAAATGCATTTTTATAAAATAATAAAAATCGAGGGTGCAAAACACTGCTACTGATCCTCACATCTATGCTTCAGGCCCAATGAAACAAAAAATGTTTGTCCTTCCTGAAAGGCATTATTTAAGTTTTTAAAGCTTTATCTGTACCTGTTCAGAAATATTTTGTGTATTAAAAATATTATTATTATACTTGCTCCTGTTGAAGTTTTGTGCCTCTTTTCATATATATATATGTTTAGTAACAATCTAGACTTTCTGTGTTGCATGTTGTATTTTCTAGCTTCATGATAAAGTTGTCCACTCAGTAGTGACTGACTGAAAATAGAGAGTGCACAAAAACAATAACAACAAAACAAACAAAAAGAAATAAGACAAAACAATCAACAAAACATTCTTGTGAAGCTCTGTCTGTAGAATACTGATGGCTTTACTCATTAAGCTTGGTGTCAGATGTATTGTTGAAAGTTATCATTCCACTCACAGGGCTGTAGAATGAGACATTTATGCAAGCCTGACATCAGCTCAGAAGTCTGAAAAATTCAAACCACTTTTAATATCTGTAGTTAAGAAGCTTTGATTACCTTAGGCATACATCTGAGCTGTATTCATAAAAAATAGAGTTCATACTGGGAAGATAAAAACATACCTCTTCCAGAACAAAATAAAGTAAATAAATAAATAAAGCAAAACCCATAGAATGTTTTTATCTATTTTATCCTGTTGTTATAGACCAAAAGAGCATAGCCCAAACAAAGGAAACACAAGATAGCAATGCAATTTTTCACTTTGACATATTTTCAGAGCACAAAAACAAAACTACAAAGCTCTACTGAATTCAGGTCTTCCAAATTGCTTTAAGTATTTTATAATATATACTATATTTCTTACTGTGTTTCTTTGTTATTCTGTGCACTTTACTTTCAAGTTCTCTGAAAAAAAAAAGACTAAAAAAATGCTATTTTGAGGTATTTTGAAGACATAAGCAATATATGTATACATTTTAAAGGGTTTGAATTCAAAGTGTGAAAATCCTGTAATTATATGTATAGCCATTGCAGTTTTTAATATTATGTCATGAAGTACAAGGCTGTAAAATGATGCAGTTTATAAAGACATAACAGGAAAATACACATGGTTCCTCTTTCTTGGTTGGTATTCCCTAACTTGGCCATCTTGACTTGACATCCAAGTGTGTGTGAATAGGAATTCTGGCAGTTAGGAATGTATAACAGCTGTCTTGTACAATTATATAAAAGTAGCAGTGTTCAAAATTCAAGAGGCAAACTTTGCCATGTTACAAAAGTGATCACTTCTTTATGAACTCAAGATGATTTCACTGCATTAACTATATACATCTATGCTATTACATGGTCTTTCCATTACAGAATCACAGAATCACAGAATTTCTAGGTTGGAAGAGACCTCAAGATCATCGAGTCCAACCTCTGACCTAACGCTAGCAGTCCCCACTAAACCATATCCCTAAGCTCTACATCTAAACGTCTTTTGAAGACTTCCAGGGATGGTGACTCCACCACTTCCCTGGGCAGCCTGTTCCAATGCCTCACAACCCTTTCAGTGAAGAAGTTCTTCCTAACATCTAACCTAAAACTCCCCTGGCTCAACTTAAGCCCATTCCCCCTCGTCCTGTCACCAGGCACGTGGGAGAACAAACCAACCCCCACCTCGCTACAGGCTCCCTTGAGGTACCTATAGAGAGTGATAAGGTCGCCACTGAGCCTCCTCTTCTCCAGGCTGAACAAGCCCTGCTCCCTCAGCCGCTCCTCGTAGGACCTGTTCTCCAGGTCCCTTACCAGCTTCATCGCCCTTCTCATCGCCCACCTCTGAGCGGGTGCTCAAGCACCTCGATGTCCTTCTTGTAGTGAGGGGCCCAAAACTGAACACAGTACTCGAGGTGCGGCCTCACCAGAGCTGAGTACAGGGGGACGATCACCTCCCTAGCCCTGCTGGTCACACTGTTCCTGATACAAGCCAGGATGCCGTTGGCCTTCTTGGCCACCTGAGCACACTGCTGGCTCATATTCAGCCAAGTATCCACCATCACTCCCAGGTCCTTCTCTGCCTGGCAGCTCTCCAACCATTCCTCTCCCATCCTATAGCTCTGCTTGGGGTTATTGCATCCCAGGTGCAGGACCCGGCACTTGGCCTTGTTGAACTTCATGCAGTTGACCTCAGCCCATCGGTGCAGCCTATCCAGATCCTCCTGCAGAGCTTTCCTACCCTGAAGCAGATCGACACACGCACCTAACTTGGTGTCATCTGCAAACTTACTGAGGGTGCACTCAATGCCCTCGTCCAGATCATCGATGAAGATATTAAAGAGGACCGGCCCCAGCACCGAGCCCTGGGGGACGCCACTAGTGACTGGCCTCCAACTGGACTTGGCTCCATTCACCACGACTCTTTGGGCCCAGCTATCCAGCCAGTTTCTAACCCAACGAAGCGTGCGCCAGTCCAAGCCAAGAGCAGCCAGTTTCTTGAGGAGAATGCTGTGGGAGACGGTGTCAAAAGCCTTGCTGAAGTCAAGGTAGACCACATCCACAGCCTTTCCCTCATCCACCCAGCGCGTCACTTTGTCATAGAAGGAGATCAGGTTCGTCAAGCAGGACCTGCCTTTCATAAACCCATGCTGACTGGGCCTGATCGCCTGCTTGCCCTGCAAGTGCTCCGTGATGACTCTCAGGAGGATCTGCTCCGTGAGCTTCCCTGGCACTGAGGTCAAACTGACAGGCCTGTAGTTTCCCGGGTCAGTCCTCCGGCCCTTCTTGTAGATGGGCGTCACATTTGCTAGCCGCCAGTCAACTGGGACCTCCCCCAATATCCAGGACTGCTGATAAATGATGGATAGTGGCTTGGCCAGCTCCTCTGCCAGTTCTCTCAGTACCCTTGGGTGGATCCCATCCGGCCCCATCGACTTGTGCACATCTAAGTGCCATAGCAGGTCACCAACCAGTTCTTCATGGATAATGAGGGCCACATCCTGCTCCCCGTCACCCTTGATTTTCTATTAACTTGATTTTCTGTAAATGTATAGGCACATGCAGTTCAACCTAAGCAAGTTAAAGGTTTGTTAGGATTTACATGTAATATTTTCATATAGTATATACCATATATATACACATTATATTCTCTTTATATGTTATATATAGTATATATATAACATATATATAACATATATATACTATAGTATAGTATATGATTGTATATATAGTGTGTGTATATATATATAATAGTATATACTATACTATTTACATATACACTGAGGAAAAAAGATCGTGTGAAAATAAACACTACACCTAGGCCTGTCAGGTAGTCTATGGTATTTTCTGTGGTTGGGAAGGACACACAAAAGTCTGTGTGACAGTGATTCTCTTGTAAAATTTCATAATAGAATAGACTGATTTCCTGAATTTTTATCATCAGTATTCATCATAAACAATGCAGATTTTCACATAACTATCTGAGTTTTTATCTCCACTTTATGCTTTTCTTCCTGAAAAAAATAATGTTGATATTTCTTCAGCCAAGACTGCATTTGATACTCCTAACTCCAAGGAGTTACTGTGGCTTTTAGTATTTCTTCCACATGTCGTCCTTCTGATAATTGAAGAAAGTGTATTTCTGATTTCTTGCAAAGAAAAAGCAGTTAAACTCAGTATGTTATTTTGTATTTCCTGTGGGCCAAGAAGACAGTCATTTCCACAGCTTATTTGCTTTGTGATAACTGAAATAAGCCATTAGCAAGTTGACTGCAAGTATGAACTAACATATATTTGTAGTGGGTTTACATGGCAAGGGTTTGGTAGCAGGGGGCCATAGGGGTGGTTTCTGTGAGAAAGATCTAGAAGCTGCCCCATGTTTGAGAAGGGCCCCACTGTTTTCCAGAGCTGAGCCAATAAGCGATGTTGTTTTGTGCCTCTCTGAGAGCATATTTAAGACAGGGAAAAAAACACTGCGCCACACAGCAGCTGGGAGAGTGAGGAACGGCCTTGCAGGCACCAAGGTCAGTGTAGAAGGAGGGGGAGAGGGGCTCCAGGTGCCGGAGCAGAAGTCCCCTGCGGCCTGTGGTGAGGACCATGGTGAAGCAGGCTGTCCTCCTGCAGCCCATGGAGTACCATGGTGGAGCAGGGTTCCATGCTGCAGCCCGTGGAGGAGACCACGGTGGAGCAGGTGGCCCTGCACCAATGGAGGCTGCCGCCTGTGGAAGACCTCTGCCGGAGCAGATTCCGGTCCGGACCTGTAGCCTGTGGAGAGGAGACCACGCAGGAGCAGGTGACCTGGCAGGAGTTGCTGCCCGTAGGGGAGCCAGGTTGGAGCAGTTTGCTCCTGAGGGATGGACCTCGTGGTACGGACCCATATCTGGAGCAGTTCTGGAAGAGCTGCTGCCTGTGGGAAGCCCACACCGGATCAGTTCATCAAGGACTGCATCCCATGGGTGGGACCCCACAGCACAGGGGATGAGTGACCAAGAAGGAGCGGCAGAGAAGAAACGCTGTAGACTGACCATAACCCCCATTCCCCCTTTCCCCTGTGCCGCTCGGGGGGAGGAGGTGGAAGAGGGTGGATGGGGGGGAAGGTGCTTTTGGTTTCTTTCCTTTGTTTCTCACTTCTCTAGCTTGTTAGTAACGAGCAATAAATCTTACTATCTTCTTATGCTGAGTCTGTTTTGCCCGTTACAATAATTATTGCGTGATTTTCTTGTTCTTATCTCAAACTTTGAGCCCTTTTCATCTTATTTTCTCTCCGTTCCTCTTTGAGGAGGGGGAGTGAGAGAGCGGCTGTGGTGGAGCTCGGCTGCCCACTCGAGCGGAATCACGACAATATTCTTTTTTTTAATCCGAACAGATCTGTGATGATTCAAATCTGTACAGCTGAAATTGAGAACAATATAATCTCTCTATTAAAAATGGTTAATTTACAAAAAAATAAAAAAATAAATAAATAAGGATAAAAATAATATTTTCCCATTTATTCTCCTTCACGCTCCAGAGAACTAGTTGATTTTAGGTAATTTGCTGATAATTAAAACTTGCTTATATTTTAAAACAATATTGTGCTGAATTATAATCTCTAAAAACTGTTGACTTTTTCATTATCAATTTGTTTATTTTCTAACTAAATTAGTTAAGATGTTATGAATATTTCTGTAAATTCTCATAGATCCATACTTCGTGCACTGCAGAATTTTTCAGTTTCATTTTACCTCAGTGGCTGATAGTCCTCAAAATAAAATGAATGACTTGGCATTCACATAAATACATCTGCAGTTTGATTTCCAAATACATCATTTATCTTTGCAGATACAGGAAAATTATTAGACATCTAAAGCGTTTAACTGGAAGACTGACTAAATGTAATCATCATTTTGGAAACAGCGTATGAAACAACATTTCTTTTCTTCTTGTAAAGCAAAATCTATAAGAAAAGAAAAATCAATTGGATAATATGAAGAAGCTCCAACAGTTCAAGTTATCCATTTTAGTCTCTACGGGAATAGAAAGCCCTTAGCTTCATGGAAGAGTAAAAGGATCAAGCATCTTAAGAAATTAATAATCAGTTTCACTGCTAGTATGACTTGATATTGGGAAAACACTAAGTCTGCTTTCCACTCTCATCACTCGTACCTTAGAATGACCTTTTTTCCCTCATACTTAAGATTTCCTGTTTCAATGAACAGCTGCAGAAAGCAAGTTAGTACTGGATTTTGAGACATTTGTCCTAGTTATATTCTGATGTGTATATTGCATGAGACTTACAGACAAAAAAACTACAGCTACAGCTGGGTAGGTTTACTGCAGCCTTGGGTTTGTTGACCACACTCAAGCATTTGTGTACTTTTGAGGCTGTTTGTGCATCGCTAGACCGTGCCTCAGTTAAATCATTTTGTTCAGCCTTTTTCCATATCTTCTATGTTCACCCTGTCTGTCTTTCCCCACTCCATTTTCCACCATGTCTTTAACAATGATTCCCACATCTAGCCATTAACCAAATAAAACAGATATTCTAATTCTTCTAAGTACGCTTGGCCCACATTCTTTAGCTTCTTTATCATTTTCCATTTATCTTGCTTTCTGTAGTTCCATATACCTATAGGGAAGGAAAAGAACCCTTACAAATAATGTCCATATATATCTTCAAAATAAAATAATTGCAATGCAATTCTTCCAGCTCTCAAGGTTCAGAGTTTTGTATTTTACAGTTTATTTATCAGTCATGTCATGTTTATTTATCATACAGATGATACATAAAGATCAAAGTGTGTTAAAATATTTCAGGGGATTTCAGCTCAGTTTTAACTTCATTGGATATGTGCTGTATGCTCCTCTGAAGTTTTGTCTGCAATATTTTGCACTCTGTTTTTGTCATATTAAACAACTGTGTGGATAGATACTGAAAACTTATTTAAAATAATCTGTTTTCAATAGGAAGAGCCAAAAACTATGTCACTGCTTTCAAGGCAACTGCCTTTGAACTGTATGTTTGCAAATATAAATGAATCTGTGAATAATTATTTCAGCTATGAGTTGCTCACAGGTAACTGATCATATCAAAAATTTGTCATCATTATAATAAATGTGTGTCTTTGACAAGTAACCATGCTTCAGTGCTTGAACTAAAATCCTGTCAGCCATTGTGTTTTAAAGAGAAGCCCAAATATTTTGCTGAAGTTGCCAACATTTAGAATATTATGATATTAGCTTTATTAATGAAAAATCTTTTCTGTTGTCTTGACTGAAACTTCTCAAACATATGCAATTTATATTTAAAACAAAGGTTTTATGAAATATTTCCTAGGTAACCTAGTTAAGATTTGTACATAATAAAATATGCTAGAATATATATTTAATCTGTAAAGCAGTAAGGAATGTTGATCTATTAAGTCTTTGAATATGCCATTTAAAAAGCTTCTAGTTTCTCTTTCACTATCTTCTAAACATAATTCTTACACAAAACCTGGACTACTCTTCTTCAGTAATAATTCAATTATACAGAGCTGTGAAGAGGCTTCATATGATTATGGCTTCATTATTTGTACAAAATATACTATCATGTATTTATTAATATACTGTGAATTATTATAATATATAATTTAAACTCTGCTGGTCCAACAAAGTAACAAACTTCAGTCAGTGATACAATATTCTCTTGTGTTTTTGTTTGTTTGTTTTCATGTGTGTTTGTTTACTTATCATTATGATAGCTTTCCCAGACTAGTATATGTTGAAAGTTCTGCCACAGTAGTAAGTATCACAAAAGTTAGAACAGAGACTTTTCTGCATAATCCCTTTCAAGGCTCCTATACTTGTAGCTAAGTAGTCTTTTTAAAAATCTGTATGATTAAATATGTAACTGTAAATATATTCACTGTGAATATCTTGAAACAATTACAAGTGTTAGCTTTGAATTTTAGACTTAAAAGATTACAACCTATGTATCTATTTTAAACATCTTTTAATTTTATTTTTATACATACCATGTGGAAAAGGATCCATCTACATTACCTTTTCAAATAACATGAAATGAGGAGACTGTATTTTTTTTTAGTATATGTACAAATAAATAAAAAATATATGCAGCAGAAAAAAAAATACACCAGATTGTTGTCAACAATATCAATATCTGTAGTCAATCCATATCTGTACTCAATAGATATGGATTAGTTTAGGCAAAGGGAGAAATATTTACTTCTTAAAACACTTTTACAAAGAAGAAAGGAATCCTCTCAAAACACAAGGTTATTAAAATCCATCTGAGTACAAGTTTTCCTAAATGTTTATTGAAGTCCTGCTGAAACAGTTAGATTTTGATTTTGGGTATGCCACTTTAAAAAGATATTTAGTCCTTAGTCAGACTGTTAATGAAAATGTGGCATTCTTACTTTAAGATGCATAAAGGTAAGCATTGATCTATTCCTTTATTTTAATATCCAAGTATAATAATAAGACATTTAAAAGCTTATTAATTGGTATTTCTAACACTGAATGTTGAAAATGCAAATGATTTGCCAAATGATTAATTCCATGATTTTTTTTCCTCACATATTATTAATACAAATATAAAAAACACATATAAAAATGATCTTTATAAGAAAAATAATGTATTTGGAGGACATCTTCTAATTTTGAAAAACATTTATTTACCAGTTAGTACAAGTTATTAAGCGGAAAAGAAACACGGTTTAGAATCTGCTCTTTTCTGCTGCTCAGGTGACTGATTTATTCTCCCTCATACTGATTTATTCTCCCTTATGCAGTACTTCTCTGATCAAAATTGCCTCCAAGTATTTCACCTTACCTGAGAGAAAAGATATATAAATATATATCTTTTATATATTTTTTTATATATATATTTATATATTTTTTTACAAAAAAGATACTGAATAAATGGTTCACCACGAACTTGCACAATGTATCCACCTGTTGAATTTCGATACTTTCCAAAATAATAATGAAAAAGGGTATGTACTTCAACCAAACCTTGTTTTCCCTAAAGAAAGACCAAAAGCTCAGATGCACTTGTTTCTTTCTGGATATCACAGGCTGTGTAACTCATGAGTGAGGCAAGACAACTCCATCATAAAATCTTGCTTTAGCTTTTCTGTGTGCTACTTTGATAGCAATACAAATAAATTGTAAATGAAAAGTAAGATTTCACAGTATGCTTCACATTCAGTTCATCAAAACTAGCATCAACGCTAAAGACTTCTGAGAATCCAAGTCAGGTTGGGAAGTGTCCTGAATCCCTCTGTACTCCAACGAAATTTTCAATGCCTTCAGTCAGGTCAACAGTTGTGCTAGTACAGTGTTCAGGTGTAAAACTTTAGATCCAATTATTTGTGTGTAATTACTTGCCACTTTATCATCTAGCACAAACTAAACAGATTGCTGGAGAAATATTGTAAAGCTCAAATCCCTACAAATCATATATGGTCTTCTAGAGATGGCACTGGACCTTCTCAGGTCTCGCTACAAATGCAGGTGGGGTATGATAAAATGGCAGTCTAAGGCAAAGTTGTCTAAGACTGCCTAGCATGTCCACAGTGGGTCATTATGAACCTGTTAAATGATGCCATAATCTCAAGAAGCACGGACTTGCTTCTTGAGGAGATGGGAATTTGGAAACAAACAAAGAGAGAAACAAGCAAAGAGCTAAGCTTGTGCTCAACATGTAGTTTACACTAAGATTCATATTTTTGACCTTAGTCTGTTTCACTAACCATCAATAAATATAATAAAAGCTGGCATAAAAATGTGCATATTTATTTTAAAGAACTGACTTTAAATAATTTTCCATAGTTTACTGTTTAAAAGAGATATTCCCTATGCTGTAAGGACTTTGTTGATAAGAGTACTTTATAACTTTTAAAATCTTGTTCTTTCTCTGAATAGATTAAATATTGAAGACTAATTGCACAAAAATAATCTTTTGTTTAAGTGTAGAAATACAGTCTCATCACTTCCTAAATGACAGAAGTTTGTAAGAATAAATATATTTTTATTACTTTGATGATGATAAATACTTCTTACGCTGCTGAACCATAGAAAACAAAGGGACAGTATCATCAGATGTTAACACTTCATGTAAAATATAGAAGTACTTCTAGCTTATCAAGCTAAAAATAAACTGAAATTACTCACATAATGTATGTGAATAAACTTATTCTAATTAACACAAACTGCCCACATAAAAAGCCCAAATCAACATATATTAAAAAAAAATAAAAATAAAAATAATGATTACAGCTATCTTATTTCTCTAGAGCATAGATATCTGGTACAGTAAACAACTAAACATGAGCATTCCTTCAAAAGGACACAGTTTGAGTCTAACTTTCCTCCCCAGCCAATCTGAATTTTAACACTGGGAGTTTGGAGGCATGTATGCCATAATTAGAGAAAAACTTCTATCTGTAAATCTTTCATTTTCTAAATAAGTGATTCATGTTAGTAATGCTTAATTGTTTCATTTCATATTTTTTTTCTATTTATTAATAATATTTAAAATAATCTTTAGTTTTGAAACAGGACCCTAAAATAGTTGGAGTTGGCCAAAACAAAACCTTTCAGGAGGAAAGTTCCTTATCTTATTCTTATATGTTACATTTTTTCTACTAATTCTGAAGTATTCTGTTTGTGTTCAGCATAAACCATTCCTCCCTCTCTCAATTTTAGCTGAATTAATTACGCTAAAGTATTAATTATTTCTTCAGATCTAATATTAAACACTTGAATCTTGCTTTCAATTATCCTGACAGGAGAAGTCAGACTAACTGTACTGGACCAAGCATTACCTCAGAATTACTATATAAATATTTGATGACAGAGTGTGTGGATACAGTGCCTTTCATCAGTGTACAAGTTTATATTATGTAAATAAATATATTACATATATATTTACATGTAACATATTTTAGTATGTGTGTGTATATATACACACAACCCACACAAATGAGCAGTTTTCCAAACGAAATACAACAAAACAAATAGAAAAACTTGGGACATTTTAAGAAATCATGAATGTTAAGAGGAAAAAAAAAAAAAAAAAAAAAGAGACAAAACTGTATCCCTAATCCATATTAAAGATTAAAATCAGAAGAGGAAAATAAAATATTTTTAAAAATATTGACTCTCTTCTCAGAAGCTGGGATTTCCAAAACAGATTTACTCCTGGGCAAAACAAAATGAATTACTGATTTGACAAGCACCAACCAGGAAGACTCTAGTGAGTGTCTCTTTAGTCTCAGGGAAGGAGAGTGTGACTGAGCAGGACCCCCAGGTATTCAGTGGCAGGACCAGCACACAGGCTTAACGCATCTCTGCCAAGCCAGCAGCCTCAATGCCAGCAAGCGGTTTCCCTCCAGCTTCCTTCACTCAAAGAAGGTTGTGATTGTGTGGCTCCCTGCCTCGGAGGCTTATGTTCACTCTGCTTTTTCCCTGCAAGCAGCAAGTGAAAGTGACAGGACCATTCCAGGAGGGCAGCCAAGAAGATGTCGGTGTATTTTTCCTAGCTGAGCATAAAAGTGATGGTAATGATGATGATGATTTCTGCATCTCTGAAGTTTTCCCATGGACATTTCTTTCATAAAAAAGCATTTTCTATTCTAGAAAACAAGTCAGTGGAAAAAAAATCCTAAGATTAATTTAATTTTTTTGGGGCCTGAGATGGAAAGACAGTCAGTTGTTCCCTACATAAATTAAAGAAATTACTGCAACTCCTTTGTGTTTTGACTCAGCTTACACCACAGTGGGGTTTCTTTTGTTTGTTTGTTGTTTGTTTGGTTGATTTGGTTTCATTTTGTTTTTGTTTTTTATAGAGGAAATAATTACCATATTTGCAGTCCTTGTTATACAGGTGGAGTAAATTGCATGACTGAATGATGCTTAAATATATGCATAAATATAAATCTATACCACAGATATCTTAGACTGCAGTTCTATAACATGTCCAGAACCGCAATCTTACCTTAAAATATATTTCTCTGTTAGACAAGATATCTCACAACCTCACATGAGGAGGATCATTGCTTTGTACCTTTAACCTTTTAGACTACATTGAGACAGATTCTACTCCGGAAGGAAGGAAGGAAGGAAGGAAGGAAGGAAGGAAGGAAGGAAGGAAGGAAGGAAGGAAGGAAGACCAAACTACTCATTTTTCAGACTTACATAAAGCCTAAAATAGGTGGATAATAGACCTTTTGGTTCATCAGGAGACAAAAGTATCTGAACAACATACTAGTTAATTCCCTTTAAATAGAAATTTTTCATGCTCTTTTCCTTTCACATTTTTCCAAGTTCAGAAGCTGGCTGCTCTTATATTTCTTTGACCTTAAACTGCTTGTAATTTATCACTTTTTTTTTTTTTTTGAATTGTATACCTCTATTTGAAGCATGCTTCAGCTAGCTGTCCCAAAGCCTTTTCAAGCAACATGCTCTACTGTGTATATTTTCTGTGTCTTTAATATTAGTTACACGTGCCTTAACTGATTACCAGGAACCTATTACCAGTTGATAATTTTTAATTTTCTCCTGCTAAGTACCAGTGTACTGGAACAAGGAATTACAATTGCAGGACTACGTAATTTATCTTCATTCTATGTGTTCTATAGATTTTGTATATTCTCCGTGCATTAACCATCCTGTTACATACTAAACATTAATTTATTCAGTTGGTTTATATATGCTTTTGCAAGGTATTTCCTCATCTCTATGTTCTGTTCTCTGATTAGAGTTAATACAATATTTTGTAGCAATATATTCTGATGAGATTACAATCATGTATTTTTCAAGGAAAAATATATTGCTTTTGAAGACCTTTTGTTCTGTGTCTGTTCTTTCCTATGTCCTTTCTTATTTATGTGTATTTTGCAACAGCATGTCTCTTTACTATCGTACATAGTAATATTCACTATAAACAGGAAAAACAAATTGTACTCTTAACTGCCAAGTTCATTAAAATTCTATTAATGGAAGAATGTATCATCAGCCAGTCACAGCTTCAACAGTTTAATCATATTTCCACTTATTAATGTACATTTCAGGAGATAAAATTTGTGGCAGCATATATACCACTTAAAGATGTTTAGAATAATCACTTGCCCATTTTCATAAAGTTTCTAGTTTGTCATATTAGCTTTCTACTTTAACTTCTAGAGAAATTACACTAGTAAGTTCACATTCATAAGCTTACCATTATTGAAACATTACAAAATAATGCAGAAATAATTGCTGCAGATTCCATTCTGGCAGGCAGTGAGATGATGATACTCTGGAGTATCAGAGTGCCCCATCAGAAGGGAGAGGTAGCTTTAATCAATATCTTTTATTTTTGTAAAGAATAAATAAAGAATAAATAAATAAACAAAATAAAATAAAACAAAAAAATTTGCATTGAGATGTTTCAATTCAGTGTTTCAGGCTAGAACTTTTTCAGGGGAAAAATGTCACAAAATTCTCAAGGGCCATAGGGAGGCTAAAATCTAACCTCTGCTTTGAATCAAATAGAACAGAAAATGGCATATGGCTTCTCTTCTTACAAATCACCTTTATCACCAAACTGTAGATTTAGTCTTATATTTAGCTGTTTATGTAGAAGGAAAAATATGCAAGAGTTTCACATTTTAAAAGAGGCTGATGCTATAATTTGGTGAGCAAGAAACTTGCCTGTTATGTGGGATGGAGTCCGTGGGAGCCTAATCTGTCATAAACAAGTAGATCAGTTCCTCCCACACCCAAGTTAAATGTTCTAGTCAGTAGGTTATTGTCTGGGCATTGGGTAGGCTGAGACAGTATCTATCACAGCCTCTTCACAAAAACATTCTCCAGAAGTCTTATTTTGATTCTACATCAGAGCAATAATAAAATATTTTGAAACTGCACACTTTCTCTTTTCTTTTATGAAACAGAAAAATTGTTTTCTGGTCAGCACTAGAAAATAATAAAATTCTCAGATCCCTTACTCCATTTGTCAATCATGGAACAGAGTGAAAAATGACTTAGGTTACTAAAGGTTTAACTGAGAGAAAGTAGCCAAGTAGAAATACAAATAGAAATACAACCCAGTGCTCCTGCCTGTGTTTCCATCTGAAGGGAAAAAAATAATCTTAATTGAGTGGGCATTCATTTATAATTAAGTATAAAAATCAAGCTACAAACAGATATTTCTGTAACCTGATAAGGCCTGGGAACTCATTGAAAATGGTAGAGAATTCACTGTTCACAGTTTATTCCACATGGGAGGTATATAGTAACAACTTGTTTTCCCTGGCTAAATCAAATAATTGATCCAGCTTAGCACCATCTGTGATTTTGACCACTGAAATTAAACATTATCATATTTTATCAGAAATAATTCTGTATGCAGTAGCAAATATCCATTTGTTTTGTATCCATCACACTATCCGTTGGGTGAAATAGTTATTTCAGAGAACTAAACATCAACACTACTTCCCTGGTCATTTTTACTTCAGATTAGCTGTCGTCTGTTCATATGGACTTGTATGCCCATAGGCAAGGAAGATGTGTTAGACGTTGTTTGAGGCATCTTCCAGTCTAACTTCAACCAAAAAGAAAACCAGTTGACACACTCAGCAAGAGCAGCTCTGTGAGGCAAAGCACAGTCCATGAAAATTAGTGGGAGTTTAACTGCTAGAAGTGCACATCTGTCCATCTACATGGATCTGTCCATCTACATATCTATATTTGTCCATCTACAGGACAAATATAGGTGCATTCAGGATGAGTAAAGAAGATGGTATAACTCTTTGCAGGAACTAAAATAAGCGTCTCCTCACAATTAGAGAAATTCTCTCCTCAGTGGAGAGAATAGGTAAATATATTACAGATATCAGCAGACCCAAGAATTTCTCTTCAGTTTCAGGAATCTGAGAGCTCCTGTGAGAGAAGGGAAAAACAACAGTACCCAGTGATGGGAACACTCATGTAGCAAAAATGATGCCACACAGAAACAAGATTTTATCCCTAATTACCTCAGTTGAAGGAGGACATGTTGTAAAAAATAAAACATTATGGACAGCCTGCTTTTGAAGTGAATATTTGTATCAGTACTATTGTATGTTCTATGAATACTATGTATGATATACATACTACTTACATACTATACATATATATATATACTATATGCATACTATACACGATAACTTACAACTTGATATTGCAGAGCAGTTCCAGAGCTTGAGAAGAGGAACCTTCTCAGATGAAACTATAATAAAAAGTGTCTGAGATGGAATTGACTGAAGAATTACAATTATTAATAGTTAGTTATTATGTATTTGATCATAAGAAGATGTAAGCTGGTAGAGTTCTACATCTATATATTCATGTTTATATATATTCAATATATTCATGTTTAATATGTTCATGTTTAAAATACCTTTGTCTGGTATTAGCTCCATTATTCAGAGACTCACTGGCACAGTCTCAGATGGGATGCCTTTCATACTCCATACATAAGTATGGAATGTACTCCAAGTAACCAAAAATGTAGGTAGCACCCTAATTGTTTATTTCATTTTCTGTGTGCTCCAACATAAATTCCTGAAAACTCACTTCTCTTTACCAGATTTAGACATTTACACCTGTATAAGATGTAGATGGCTAGATAATTAGAGAGGTGAATACAGATTCTTTCAGGTATCCTACATCTTCTGTAGTCATAGCATGTGGAATTTACACTGACCTTGAGTTAGCAGTCTGTGTTTGCTTGGAGGATGTAAACGTGGTTTTATAATAGATCCATTTATTCCACTTGCTGAAATAAGCTGTGCAAACAGTATCTTAGAAATGGAGTGGAGTTTGTCAGTATTCAGAGTAGTAGAAGCAGTAGTAGCAGAATTCACTTTCATGACTGCGCAGAAGATAGGTGAAAGTACCTGGCAGCTCATCAGGGTAACACAGCTGGTCCCCTGATCTGAGTAAGCACAAGGTGCAGTAATGCCTACAAATTGGATGAAGTAGAGCTCTGTAAGTGAAATACCTCAGTGGGAGAAAAGGTAAAGGCCTTGCCATGTTTGGGATTTCAGAGATGGGGACAATGTATGAGTTTTACATTGGTGCTTGAAACTCAACAAAGCTATACGATAAAAACATACCTAGAACAAATTATCTGGCCAAACTGCTGGAACACGAGACTTTCACCCTCACCTTCAAAAATGCTTAGATAACCTAGCCAAAGATACTGTCAAAATGATGAGTGCAAAGAAATAGCACCAAAGATTGCCATATGCCTCTTTAATCTAACTGATAAGATTTAAATAAAAGAACTCATAAAAGGGCTTTTCTTTGCTGAATACGGAACCATTTTTCAAATCAAACAGTAGCAACCACTCAAATGAAAGAAATAACATTTTTTTTTCATCTAATTGAAAATAATTTTATTATTTTTAATCATTATCAGTCTGGGGGCACCGGATAATTAGGAGAGCACCATTCAGATGCAGCTAGATAGACTAGAGTCAACAGGAAGGTCCTGAAATTCAGAGACAAATGCCAAATCCTGGACTTTATAAGGAAACACCCCTGACAACAGTAGAGCTTGGCAGGGGAGCAGCTCTGCTGGAAAGCCCATGAGGGTGCTGGTGGGCAGCAAACCTGTGTGAGCCAGCTGTGAGCTCTGGCAGCATGGAAATCCAAGAGCATTCGAGGCTCAGCAGAACCACAGCCAGTAAGCTGAAGAATGGTTTGTTCTCCTCTATTCAGCACTTGTTTGACCTCATCTAGAATTTTGTTTTATCCTTCTCTCTCCTACTAAACAAACTGGAGTAAGTTTAGCAGAGGCCACAAAGATTGTTGGGGTGTGGAGCACATGACCTATGAAGAAAATCTGAGAGACATGGGCTTGTTCAGCCTCATAAAGATATAGCTCTGGGCAGAGACCTCAGAGGAGTCCACCAGTGCCTATCAGAGGGCTGTTTCAGACATGGATCTGGTCTTTAAACGAATGTGCATAGTGGGTGGACAAGTGACAATGAGCATAAATTGAAATAACAGACTTTCACACTGGGTATAAGCAAGGCTTTTTTCATCATACAGGCAGTCCAGCCACAATACCAGTTACCCAGAGATGTTCTACAGTCTCTGTCCTTTAAGGTGTTCAAGAGCTGAGTGGATAAAGCCCTGAGCAACCTAGTCTGACTAATCACTGGCATCTTGGAATAAGTCGTTGGACTCAAGATGTCCTGAGGAAAATTCAAATCTGAGTTATTTCATGACTCAGTTTCTGCATTTTTTTAGACTCACTTAATTAATCTGAAATAATATATAATATAGCATAGTGGTCTTCTATAGAAGTGAAGACATTAAGTTTGCTTAAGAAACATAGATTTGATCAGAAATCTAGATCTGCTGGGGAACGGTCTGTAACATGGGATGTTTCCAATATAGTCTTAATAAAGCAACAAGCAAACAGACAAAAGAAGTCTAGTGGCAAATCATCATAAAAAATGAGTTTAAATTATCATTTTTTGTGTAATCTCTGTTTCCCCAACCTGTCTTTGAACTATGTGGCATAATGCCAAAAAGTCAGCAATCTGGCAGCTCTTTTTTACCTCTTTCCAGCAAATGTATGCTGGCTCATTTACACCATCTGCCACATAGTGCTTTGTAATCGGAAGAATAGTGGACAGTTGTCGACATCTGTGTTGTAATGTCATTTAGGGGCACACCACACTATCGGTGGGAGGGAAGCAGAAGCAAAAATAGATACACTTGGGTTGGCAGGAGATAGGAACTGAATGTGAGTTGAATGTGAGCAAGCATAAGTAGCATTTATTTTGCATTCCTATAATTCTGCAAAACTGTGAACTGAAATGTGACTGTCCAATCCTCCCTGACACCTTAACTTTCTAGTTAACCTGCTTTCAATTACCTGTGGAGCTGTCTGGAAGTAATTTAAACCAAACCAAATGAAACCTCACAAAACCATATAGTTATAAATCATCTTCAGAGGAGTAAAAGGAATTAAAGATTTTACTTTATGCCTGTTATAATTGTGCTGATTTAGAAATTACACATTTAGAAATAGAATGGAATGCGTACTGTATGCTTAAGTATTAGATGCTTAATGAAGCAGTCTTCCATTCCTGCACGGACAATGGTGAAAAAGGAATGCTTCTGAGGCTCCTGAAGATACATTCAGCTATCTACATTGCCTTATTTCGTATGTGAACTATTTTCTTCTTGTATCTTAAATCATCATTGAGAAAGAAATAAGTAAACATTAAGCAGAAAATATTTTTATGTTCTGACTGGTAAAATAAGTGAAAGAACAATTTCATGAAGGTGGAAAAGTGAAGATGGATCTCATAATTTGTTCTATGTTTACACCATAGACCATGATACAAATACTGTTCTTTCTCATTACAACACATGATACTGTCAGTAGTTACTGAGAGTCATCATTACTGATGAAGTCTAGTTAAGGTTTAATTTGTAGAGATGTTAAAATGTCTGAAAAGAACCTTCAGTATCCAGTCTCTCTATGTTAATTTAATATGGTATTCATTAAAACTGACTCCTTTTTTTTTTTTTTTCCTGTTAGAAATGGTAATGCAAGAAGAAATAACCCATGTGGATTTTGCAAGAACACCTTACCCTCCTCTCTTTTCCTTTTTCCCCTTCCCTTTTTTTTTTTCTTTTTTCCTACCTTCCTTGGTTTATGAAAACAGTTGTATAATTTGACTGTTGCCTATCATTGATGACTTTGGTACAGACCTGCCTGTTATTAAAGAATAAAGATAAAATCTGAATAAAGTAATCATTACTGATTAAAAAACAAGCAAACAAACAAACAAACAAAAAACTCCCAATGACTGGATGGCAGTATAGACTCTTATAATTGATGTTCCTTGGGATTTTGTCCTTGTCTTGTGTCGTGGTTCCGCTCGAGTGGGCAGCCGAGCTCCACCACAGCCGCTCTCTCACTCCCCCTCCTCAAAGAGGAATGGGGAGAAAATATGTGAAAAGGGCTCAAGGATTGAGATAAGGACGAGAAAATCACGCAATAATTATTGTAACGGGCAAAACAGACTCGGCATAAGGAGATAGTAAGATTTATTGCCTACAACTAACAAGCGAGAGAAGTGAGAAAACAAAGGAAAAAAAAAAACAAAAGCACCTTCCCCCCCCATCCACCCTTTTCTACCTCCTCCCCCCGAGCGGCGCAGGGGAACGGGGAATGGGGCTTATGGTCAGTCTACAGCACTTTTTCTCTGCCGCTCCTTCTCGGTCACTCTCGTCCCCTGTGCTGTGGGGTCCCACCCACGGGATGCAGTCCTTGATGAACTGATCCGGCGTGGGCTTCCCACAGGCAGCAGCTCTTCCAGAACTGCTCCAGATATGGGTCCGTACCACGGGGTCCATCCCTCAGGAGAAAACTGCTCCAACCTGGCTCCCCTACGGGCAGCAGCTCCTGCCAGATCACCTGCTCCTGCGTGGTCTCCTCTCCACGGGCTACAGGTCCGGCCCGGAATCTGCTCCGGCAGGGGTCTTCCACAGGCGGCAGCCTCCGTCGGTGCAGGGCCACCTGCTCCACCGTGGTCTCCTCCACGGGCTGCAGCGTGGAACCCTGCTCCACCGTGGTACTCCATGGGCTGCAGGGGGACATCCTGCTTCACCATGGTCCTCACCACAGGCCGCAGGGGACTTCTGCTCCGGCGCCTGGAGCACCTCTCCCCCTCCTTCTACACTGACCTTGGTGCAAGGCTGTTCTCCCACTCCCTTGACTCTCCCGGCTGCTGTGTGGCGCAGCGTTTTTTCCCTGTCTTAAATATGCTCTCACAGAGGCGCAAAACAACATCGCTTATTGGCTCGGATCTGGAAAACAATGGGGCCCTTCCCAAACATGGGGCAGCTTCTAGATCTTTCTCACAGAAACCACCCCTATGGCTCCCTGCTACCAAAACCTTGCCACGTAAACCCACTACATTCCACCCCTCGCCTCTGTTAAAAGCATATTTAAGACTACTCACAACATACTCTTACTTTACAATTATCACAACAACCTTCACAAAATTCACTTAAATCAAAACAAAAAAGAATTAACCACACCAAAGTAAACATAACATCATCACAGCACCGACAAGGTGGACATTTTACACACACACACCACCCCTCGTCCCTTCACCACACTAACATATCACAGTTACTGCTTTCTTAATTCTTCACAACTTGTACATTCCTAACAATCATCCTGCACATATTTTTGCCCGTTACTTCTACTAACTATCATCTTATCTCAAATTCCTTGAGCCCCACGTTGGGCGCCAAAAAAGACTGTCGTGGTTCCGCTCGAGTGGGCAGCCGAGCTCCACCACAGCCGCTCTCTCACTCCCCCTCCTCAAAGAGGAATGGGGAGAAAATATGTGAAAAGGGCTCAAGGATTGAGATAAGGACGAGAAAATCACGCAATAATTATTGTAACGGGCAAAACAGACTCGGCATAAGGAGATAGTAAGATTTATTGCCTACAACTAACAAGCTAGAGAAGTGAGAAAACAAAGGAAAAAAAAAAACAAAAGCACCTTCCCCCCCCATCCACCCTTTTCTACCTCCTCCCCCCGAGCGGCGCAGGGGAACGGGGAATGGGGGTTATGGTCAGTCTACAGCACTTCTTCTCTGCCGCTCCTTCTCGGTCACTCTCGTCCCCTGTGCTGTGGGGTCCCACCCACGGGATGCAGTCCTTGATGAACTGATCCGGCGTGGGCTTCCCACAGGCAGCAGCTCTTCCAGAACTGCTCCAGATATGGGTCCGTACCACGGGGTCCATCCCTCAGGAGAAAACTGCTCCAACCTGGCTCCCCTACGGGCAGCAGCTCCTGCCAGATCACCTGCTCCTGCGTGGTCTCCTCTCCACGGGCTACAGGTCCGGCCCGGAATCTGCTCCGGCAGGGGTCTTCCACAGGCGGCAGCCTCCGTCGGTGCAGGGCCACCTGCTCCACCGTGGTCTCCTCCACGGGCTGCAGCGTGGAACCCTGCTCCACCGTGGTACTCCATGGGCTGCAGGGGGACATCCTGCTTCACCATGGTCCTCACCACAGGCCGCAGGGGACTTCTGCTCCGGCGCCTGGAGCACCTCTCCCCCTCCTTCTACACTGACCTTGGTGCAAGGCTGTTCTCCCACTCCCTTGACTCTCCCGGCTGCTGTGTGGCGCAGCGTTTTTTCCCTGTCTTAAATATGCTCTCACAGAGGCGCAAAACAACATCGCTTATTGGCTCGGATCTGGAAAACAATGGGGCCCTTCCCAAACATGGGGCAGCTTCTAGATCTTTCTCACAGAAACCACCCCTATGGCTCCCTGCTACCAAAACCTTGCCACGTAAACCCACTACATCTTGTTCAATATTTTCATTAATAACTTAGGTGAATGATTAGAGAGTAGACAGAAAATCTGTGTAAGTCTCCAGAAAGTGAGGGGGCTCTTTAAGAAACAGTGAAAATTCAACATGATTTCAATAACTTAAAGAAGTAATGTGAAATTATCTACCTCCTATTTAATACAACTAAAACCAAAGTATTTGGAGAAGAAATCAGAGACAAAGATGAACAACTTAATGGGCAGCATTTGGTAGAAAAAGATCAGTGTTTCTGGTAGAGTTTAATACCTGATGCAGGTTACCAGCAGCTTCAGATGAATGAAAATGAACGTAATTTATCAGAAATTTGAAGCACTGCACTTAGAACAGGAAAAGCACAAAGAATACAAAGAAATGTGAGGCCTTCAAATGAATACTTTAGCAGCTTACCGTATTGGGTTTACATGACAAGGTTTTCATAGCATGGGGGCTGCAAGGGTGTCCTCTGTGAGAAGAATCCAGAAGTCCCATGTCAGATCAGAGCCAGATCCATCTGGCTCCAAAAGAGACATTGAGTGGAGGTATTCACTCAATGGACGGTTAAGCAGCAGCAGCCTTCAGTTGCTGAAAAACACCTATTTAGGGGTAGAACAAGATATTGTCTTAATTTTAAACAATTCAAACATACACATTATGTTATATCTATAACAAGGAAAAGAAAAAAAAGATTTCTCAGAGATTTAAAAAGTAATAGCTACCTAGAAAATGTTATTTTCTCACTGGTGGTTTTTACAACACAGTTAATGAACAGCTAGAAAGGCTAATATACTATAAATCTGCTTTAGAGTCTAGGTATAGAATAATGTCCAGCCTTTTAATGCTGATTTTTGTAAATTATGAAGGAGATTATTTGAGCTAACCAAACACAAAATAAGAGCTACCCTAAATATTGAATTCACATAAATGCTTTGTAGTTTTACATGCTAATGTTTGCATGTTAAGTTTTGTAATTTATTAAGCAAACCTTTACATTAGATGAAGTTGTCTCACACAATGCTGTGGCTTGATGAAAATAGTGGTGATAACACGCTGATGTTCTTACTTGCTGCAGAGCACTGTTTGCACAGAACCAAGGACTTTTCAGCTTCTCCTGCTGCCCTGCCAGCGAGAAGTCTGAGGGTGCACAAGAAGCTGGGAGAGGACACAGCTAGGACAGGACCAAAAGGATGTCCCACACCTTGTGGCATCATGCTCAGCAATAATTGCTGGGGTAAAGAAGGAGGAAGGTAGAAACTCTCAGAATGATGGCGTTTGTATTTCCAAGAAACCAATACATGTTATGAGCCCTGGTTTCCTGGAAGTGTCTGAAATGCCTACTGATGAGAAGTATTGAACAAATTCCTTGTTTTGCTTTGCTTGTGCACATGGTTTTTGCTTAACCTAGTAAACTGTCCCCATCTCAACCCATGAGTTCTCACACTATTACCACTCTGATTCACCTAGAGAGCAAGCAGCTGTGTGGCACTTAGCTGCCTGCCAGGGCTAAACCACTACAGTAGTCTAAGAATCTATTCAAAAGAATACAGGTGAAGTAATCTGTGCTATACAGATTACTCAAAGAAAAGATCCCACTTTGTGGGAAACTGTCTATGAGAAATGTCAATCTATGTATATATTTATTTATGTGTTTATGCTGAGAGGAAGGAGGAATCAAAACATTCATGTAGTCTCTTTTTATAGACTAAAATATCTGTCTTTTTGCTTTGCCTGTGAAATACGACAAAATTTGCTCTGTTTGGTCATTTTACTGAATGACCAGTGATGAAAATGTTAAGGGAAACAGAAAAAAATCCAGTCTATGTTAGGATTCAATTTGCCTGGATTAGATGCTTAACAATGAATTGTCAGACTCTGAACTAATCACTGCCTTCTCCCATTTTACTCAGTTGAGAGAGAGAGAGACATACAGAAGGAGAAATTCTTTGCTCAAGATGACTGTCTAAAGCTAGTGAGATGGATTGTCCTTTGCTGGTCTCTATTTATCTTCACTAGCTATGAAAAGAGTCTATGATGATTATCTTAGTGTAAAATAATTAATTGCTTCATGTCTAAAGTTAGGTAAGATAAATCCTACCTGTAATTTTTTTTTTTTAATTTGTTTGCTTTACACTCTGGTTTAAATGTTATCATTCAAATGAACAAAACAAAAATAAAACATCATTGTAAGCTGTGGCATAATACACATTCTGCTGCAGGTACAAAGAATCTCAGAGCTACTGCCTATGATAATTGGATCAGGCAAGTAATTTCCTCCTGTGATGAAGTCTCTGGAGAGTTGTCATCAATCTAATTATATATGGAGGTTTTAGGGTCTAGACATTTCCCTCCTTGAATCCATTGTTTGCTTTACGTACATTCCAAGTATAGATTCTAGGGATGAGATTCAGCCATCCTCCAATAGCTGCCTTAAAGTCATGTGGTCTTAGTTAGTCATCCAAGCTTATCCAGTATCAATGAAGAGAGATGTTCATGACCAGAGGGCAGACACTTTTCGATGCCAACCTAATATTTTTAGTATTTATTTTTTTTATTTAATAATTTTTAATAATTTCCATTGTTTTCTATAGCTCCACAGATGTCCCAGATGAATAGATGAGGCAGGCTGGTTCATTTACAACACTACAAAATGAAGTATGTTGTGGTGCAAACTGAAGCGAGACAAGTGAACTGGTTGTGGATGAGCTTAAAAAAAAACAAACAACAAAACACAAACTGATGCTTATGAAGTTAAGAAAATAATAATTGAATTTTACTAGAAGTTTCACTATCTGATTATTTTTTTTTCAAATACTAAATCATTTTTGAGCTACTTCTGACTTCTATAAATATATTAATCATTGAGAAGTATAGCAAAACAGATATGCAAATTGCCAACTCCGAAAATGCCAACTGCTTGTTTTTTCAATTAATTGAACTCCTTGTTCTGGTCCATCAACAAAAACAATAAACTCCTCCTATAACTAAACACAATCAAAGATTTATTTGTGAAAAGCTGCAGTAATTCTGCTCAAAACCAAGTATGCTTATTCTAGTTTCATAATGAAGTTAGTCAGTTTTTCTGTTGATGGAAACATATATAGCATGAGATACTGTTCCAAAGAATGATTACTCAGCAAACATCACTTAGAAATTCTCAGACACCACTTGCACTTACACTTGGTAAGAAATGCTGCCTTGAAAGAGGTAGATATATTCCATTTTATATTGCAAAGGTAAAATAGTATTTTCTCTCACCTTGACAGTAGCATTATATGAAGGTGGGACTTTCACAGAGTGTGTATGAGCTCACAAAAGCTATCCTTACAAACAGGTGTGGTGGAGCTCAGCTGCCCATCAGTATGAAACCACCACACCTCTCACTCCCCCTCCTCAAAAAATGGGGGAGAAAATATAATGAAAAGGACACAGGGGTTAAGATAAGGACATTCACCAATTGCTGTCATAGGCAAAACTGACTTTGAAGAGGGAGGTTAGTGTAATTTATTGCTAACTACTAACAGAGTAGAGCAGTGAGAACTAAAAGCAAACTAAAAACACCTTTCTCCCCATCCACCATCTTCTGCCTTCTTCCCACTGAGTGGCAGAGGGGAATGGGGGAATGGGGGTTGCGATCAGTCCCTAATGCTTCACCTCTGCCACTCTTTCATTGTCACTCTCTTCCTCTGCTCCTGTGTGGGGTCCATCCCATGGGTTGCAAATGTTCCTGAACTGATCCTGCAGGGGCTTCCCACAGGCAGCAGCTCTTCAAGAACTGCTCCCACATGGCTCTGTACCATGGGGTACATCCGTCAGGAGCAAACTGCTCCAGCACTGGTCCCCCAGAGGCAGCAGCTCCGCCCAGACCCCCTGTTCCTGCGTGGGCTCCTCTCCACAGGCTGCAGCTCTGGCCTGGGGCCTGCACCTGCGGGGGCTCTCCATGGGCTGCAGCCTCCTCCAGGACACATCCACCTGCTCCAACCGGGGGCTCCTCCATGGGGGGGCTGCAGCGTGGAGATCTGCTCCATGTGGGACCCATGGGCTGCAGGGGGACAGCCTGCTCCAGCAGGGGCCTCTCCATGGGCCACAGGGGAACTTCAGTTCCATGCCTGGAAGTTCCTGCCCTCCTTCTGCACTGACCTTGGTGTTTGGAGGGTGTTTTCCTCTCTACAGTTTCTCATTTGTCTCTCCCAGCTGCAGTTGCTCAGCATTTTTTCCCCTTTCTTAAATCTGTTCTGCTAGAGGCACAATGAATGTCACTCCCTGACTTTGCTTTGGCAAAAGTCATGTTCTTTTTAGGGTCAGCTAGAGCTGGCTCTTGCCTGATATGGGGCAGCTGCTGTACTCTGCTCATAGCAGCCACCCTGCAATGTCATGGCTGTCTGTCTCCTCTCACCAGTACTACATTCTGAAGAAGTTTATCAAGCTATTCCTGTCTGTAGTTTGCCAAAGCTCACTATTTTCTTATCTCACCAGCCCTTCCATTTGCTTCTTTTCAACATATTTTCCTGTGAGTTCCCCATAATCATACTGTGGCGTGTGTTTGCTGTGTTGTCTGACTGCCTGTACCTCGAGTAACTGCTGCACAACTCGGCAATCTCAGTCAAGTTCTCGGTCAAGTCTGGCAAACTCCTCGTCATCTCAAGGTTATTAAGTTTCTGTAGTTTTTGTGCAAGAAGACAGCCAAATAAAGGATATGCTCCTAGCTGAGCTGTTCTTGGGAGAAAAGCTGCAGTATAAACACAACCTTTATTAGATGTCATATAATCCACACAGAAAAGAAATAGCGAATACTTCAGCTAAAGGAAAAGGCTAAAGACTGCACTCCTGCTAGACATAGATAGAAATAAGGACCAATCCATGGAAACCTGGATTCATTAGCCAGGTACTCATGGAATAACCTGTTTTCTCATTCTGCATTTCTCATCTGGTTCTTGTTTTTTGTTCGCTTTTAATGTTTTATTTTAAAGCACTATTTTAAAGTGCTAGACACAATTTTATTATTTTAAAAGTGCCTTGAAGTTATCAGCACAATGGATGCATTTTCCTCAAAACAACGTGTAATGTTTTCCAAATATAAAATGCAGTTTACTGCATTTATGTTTTAAATAAAATCTATTTTGAAGTGAAATGCCATTTCTATAATTAATTTTGAACCTAAAAGTATAAATTTAACCTTAAAAAATTACATTTTGGAGAGAAATTTCAAAATATTTCAACACTTTCAATAAAGTCTATTCCAACTTGGTAAATTTGCACATTTAATGCAATGGAAGTTCAATTTGAATTATGGCAACTGTGTGTATAATTTATTTTTTAATAATTCAGATGCTACTAGAGATGACCTCATTTTTGGAGAAAATCACCTTGTCATAAAATAGAAATGAGTTTTCAAAAGATCTTGTAGTCTACCGTCTTGCCCTGTAGCAGGATAGCTGAATGTAGATTGTCTCTGAAGGTGATTTTTAAGCTGTTTTTTTACAAACCTGTTATGACAAGTATTTTAATAGTTAAAGTATTCAAAGTGAGATGTTAAAGGAGCATGAGTAGTAAAGCATTTTAAGTCTAAGAATATATAAAAATATTGATGCTAAGACATTCACCACACTTGGAAAGTTAATTAATCAGGGTTTTACAGGGATTGTATAACTGAGTTTTCACACAAAGTTTAGTAAAGAGTCCTCATAACATACTGCAAAATTAATTGTTCCTGAGATGAAAAATCTTACATGGAGAAACGTCATATCTCTTCTGCAGCTCAGACCTTCTTGTCCTCTGGAGCAGCTTCTGGCCTGATTACTCATCCTTTTTTTTTTTAGAGAGATGCATACAGGAATACTGCATTTGATAATACATTGAAGTCTGCTATTCACTGATTGATAAATACAACCATCTACTGTGAGTGGGAGCCACACTGCTTAACTCCAGCGTATGAAACCGGGTGTATTAGGAAGTATCTCTCTATATGACTGCTACAGCAGCAAACAAGCAAGCAAGCAAGGCTGTTACAGAGCAGATATACATCTACTTGTATTTGTCTTTTGGAAAAGCCTGTAAGAGAACTTTTGAGATGTAAGATCTGAATTACTTACTAATTTGGTGACTGAAATTAAATAATATGAAAATCAGAGATTCCAGTTCACTTGTTACTGAAACTGCTCAAGAAAACTCCAGATTTTATAAGATCTCAGTTGTTGGTAAAAATCACAACAACAACAACAACAAAATCTGGTTAGCCTGCTCAATCATCATTTCTGGTTACCACAAAATATGAGAAATCTAGTTTTATTTAATGCCTGCTTCATAATAATTGCTGTGATAATTAGAGCAGGGCAGCCGAACTGGCTAACTGATTTTATTGAAGGGTCACCACATGCATCTGCCAGTCTGCCTTGTGCTTATTATCATATTGTGCTGTTGCATACATCCTGGTGTGTAGATCACCCAGCATTGTGGCACATAGCAGCGAGCAAACTTTCAAGAGGTCTGAGCC